>NC_035443.2:140743233-141943233 GCF_002127325.2 Helianthus annuus
CTCTTGTTGGTGCTCTTCAGTATCTCATTATCACCCGTCCGGACCTCTCCTATGCCGTCAATCAAGCCTGTCAATACCTTCACTCCCCCTACCGATCACCACTTTCAATTGGTTAAACGTATTCTTCGCTATGTCAAAGGGACAATCTCTCATGGTTTAGTTTTCACACGTCCTACTACGGCTTCAATTTTAGGGTACTCGGATGCAGATTGGGCTAGGTGTATTGAAACGAGAAGGTCAACTTATGGTTATTCGGTTTTTCTAGGTGGGAACTTAGTCTCATGGAGTGCAAAGAAACAACCAACGGTCTCACGTTCAAGCTGTGAATCGGAATATCGGGCTATGGCGAATGCTGCAGCAGAAATTGTTTGGATCACTCATTTGCTACAGGAATTACACGCACTTCCTAAAACTCAGCCGACTCTCTTGTGCGACAACAAAAGTGCCTTGTTCATGAGCCAAAATCCGGTATCTCACAAGCGCGCGAAACACATTGACTTAGACTATCACTTTGTTCGGGAACTGGTTATGTCAGGAAAGCTTCACACTAAATTTGTTCCTACCAAGCTTCAACTTGCAGATATCTTTACAAAGAGCTTGCCTAGACCTCTCTTTGAACATTTTCAAGACTTGCTTCGCGTACATCCGCCGCCGTTTCGCTTGTCGGGGTTAACAACAGTATCAATCAAAGGACTCAATTAAATCAACAAAGTCAACCAAATCAATAATCATCCACTATTCTCTCCTACACCTACAGTATAGCTATTGTATAGCTGTAACTGTCCATAATTATTTCCTAGGAATTAGTCTTGTACTATTATTTATAGGATTGTAAACAATCAATAATATCACGATAATCGTTTTTAATGGACTAATACCATTGCAAGGTATGGGACTTGTCCCACATCGGTTGTATGGGCAACTGATGTGGGGTTTATATACCAAATGGGCTCTCTCACCCACCAGACTAGTTTTTTGGGTTGTGTTCTCCTGTTTGGTATGTAACATTGGTATCAGAGCCAGAACTCGGAGTGGTGGCCTGGAGAGAGCCAGCCGTGACCAACGAGGCTCGGAGTGGTGGCCCATGGAGTGGTGGCCTGGAGAGAGCCAGTCGTGACCAACATGGCCGTGACCAACGAGGACGTTGGCCCTTAAGGAGGGTCGATTGTTATGGACTAATACCATTGCAAGGTATGGGACTTGTCCCACATCGGTTGTATGGGCACCTGACGTGGGGTTTATATACCAAATGGGCTCTTTCACCCACCAGACTAGTCTTTTGGGTTGTGTTCTCCTGTTTGGTATGTAACATATGTCGACAAAACTGAAGTGAAATTGAAAGCCTTAAAGCTGAAATACCAATCTAACACTCTCTTCCAGAGTTTACTAATGGAAGAAAGGAAAAGAAAGTAAAAATATTTTGTGTTGCAGAGTTTCATTTACGGAAGGAAAAGAAAGGAAAATAAAACATGTCGTGCTCCCGAGTTTCATTTAAGGAAGGAAAAGAAAAGAAAATGAAAGGAAAACTAGGCTAAATTCTTTAGTTTTTCTTTCCTTCCGATTTGGGAGGAAATGGTGGGAAAGACATCTTTTTTTGTTCCTTTCTCGTCCTTTCCTTACTCACTTTTACTTTCTTTTCTTATCCCTTGTTAAGTTAACTCGGGAACAGAGCGTAAGAATCATTTTTTTAAAGAATTTCGTTAAACTTTACTATTATATAGGTGGAAATAGAGCTAATTCGAAATGGGTTGTTGTTGTTGATAAGCTCTGTTCAATTTCTTTCGTTAAAACGGCGTCGTATGAGGAAGAAGATTATGAGGATGATGAGGAGGGATATTGGTTTAATGGTTTTTGAAAGTTGGGTTAAAACTTCGATGTCTAATAGATCAACAGCTGCAATTGAAGCCGAATGCAGATCAGTTAAGGATCGATGGGGTATATGCTATGAAACTTTTTTAGTTTATAGGGTTTTAAAGGGTTTGTTTGGAGTATGAGAGGTGTTTGTTTGAGGATACTTATGGGTTGAAGTGTAATGATGAGAATTAGATAAGGTCTTTGGTAAAGATAATAGGTTTTGTAGGTGGGATATGCATAATTGCCATGGTACTACTGATGCAAATACCTCTGTTTTGAATTGGACACAAGGACATCTATGGATGTTCATGAGCCGATCTGATCCGAGCGAGGGTCTGCTCGTGCTCAGATTGAATTACAACCGATCCGATCCGATCGGATCGAATTTGCAAAACCGAGCACAATAGTGATGCTCGTACTCGGATTGAATTTGAATCGAGCGGATCGTTTTCGCTCGGTTTTGCTCGGCACCGAAATTAAAACATGTGTAGCAACAAAAAAAACGGAAATCAAGACTATTACAAGGCTGCATTCAACAAAAACAAATCCTAACTTAATTAAAACATGTCCAACACCTTACTAATAAAAGCAATGCATAACTGAAATCATGATCCGTATGAGTTGAATTTGAGTAGCAGCGAGGTATGTGACAGGAGATTAGGTGCTCATTTGAAATTTTAGGAATTAGGGTTAGGTTTTGGTATTGAGGTGGGCTAGTATATTTCTTAGGCTACTTATCTATATCTATATAACTATATATATATATATATACATCTTTAAAATCTATAATATATAAATTAATTATTTAATAAAAATAATTCGAGCGAAACCGAGCGAGCGGACCTTTGCTCATGCTTGGCTCGTTTTCAAATCGAACCGAGCTGAGTGGCTCATTTACAAACTGAGCGGGAATCGAACGAGCAATTTTCGGGCATTTTTCGAGCGATCCTCGATCGTCGAGCAGTTTGTACAACCCTAAGGACATCTGTTCTCTAGGGTTTACACTTTGGGTTATTTAATTTGAGTGAAACTGAAGAGGGTAGTGAAAAGACAAATCTACACTCATGTGACATGCACATAATTCTATTTAACAGGAAAAAATAACTAAGTTAGGCTTAAAGGATAAAATGTGTAAAATTTTTAAACATAAAGTACAAATCTCATCAATTTTAAAGACAAAGGACACTACATGAAATTTGGTATAAAGATAAAGGACAAAACTTACAATTCACTCTTATTTATTGGCAGTAAAATAGAAGAATCCACCCATTTCCTAACATAAATCAATTATAAAAACAAGAGTAAAATGCACGGATAGTCCCTGTGGTTTGACAAAATTTCACCTTTAGTCCCCAACTTTTTGAAATTACACTCTTGGTCCCTGTGGTTTACTCAGTTAAGTACATGTGAAATGACTAAAATACCCTTAATGATAAACAAAATAAACTAATTAGTATTTAATATATCTATTTATATATTCTGGGCACACTTATTATTATACTATAAATATCTATATATATTAATAAATGAGATGATTTGGGCCATTTGTCTTTGAATGGTGGAGCCATTTTGCTTATGTGGCATGTTATGGTGGAGTAGAGGGTGATTTTGGGAGCGAATCCATCTCAATTCTCTATACCCAAACCAAAATTCTCACAACACAAACCAAAAAGAAGTGGGACGCGGGATCCGACAATTTTCGGGTCAGATGTATGGGTTTTCCAAACCCGTGTATATAAGGCATCTAAAAAACCTAAATTTCTCTACAGACTCATTCTTCTCCTTCGCCGCATCATACTTGAAACCCTAGATTCACATCTCGGCTACGCTAATTGCAGATCATTCTATCGCATAAGGTATCTTCAATCTTCTTCATCAAGAAATTTTTGGTTCATTATTTTCCAGGTTGTTTGCAATGTTACAGAATTGAAGAATTGATTAATCTCTATTTGTATTTGAAACCCTAACTATCAAAAAGCGATTCTGTTTCCATCGATCTTGCCTAAACTCCATCCGTGATTTCTAATTCAAACTATCTTCTCTAAATCAAGTTTGATTATCGAAGATAGGTTGTTTGATTTCTCCACCATTTATTTCTGATTTGTTTTGTGAGTCATTCATCTATAATAATTAGATATGGTCCCATTGGATTGATCATCAGGTGTTTTTCTTGGCAAGTTTGTTTCTGGTACGATTACGATGTTGAGTTCGGCTTTTGAAAAGGATTTGATGACCGAGGAGATGATAGGGATCAAGGCATGTTTCTGGTTCCATCAAACAAAATCGATTTCAATTGAACTTCCAACATTTTGGTGTTTTTAGTCTTTTTTTGCTCTTGACAGAATACCTTTTTTTCCATCTTCATGACGTCGAATTTACAATATATATATATATATTATGTGCAGCAAGAAACCACCCTCCTATTACATGTTGCAATTTGTTGGAACGATGCTCTTCCTGAGGTTTTTTAGTAGCAAGAAATTGTGAGCATCTTTTACTTGACACAAGATGTTCGGTTTATGATCAAAACTTAGAAGTTAAGGTAGAAAGATCATTTTAATTGATTGCTCTTTGTGCTTGAATATAAGGTTTATATGTTATTATTGACACCTCTTTTTTTAATGCTTTGATGATATGTCCACTAATAGTTAGCTCATTAGTAAAGCCCTAATGCTCATTCTACATCAGTACTTTGTGTTATAAACATTTCAAATCGTATATTTGCACAAGGAATCACATGATGAGGTAGACTTTGTTTCTCTTCTTAACCAGTGAATTAGGTTATAATGTTGAAATACTGGAAGATAGCTGAGCGTCTTCAAGCGTAACGGTGTCGGCCCTTTCTGTTCCATCAATCATATCTCTCTGCTCCATCAATTTTGAACTTTTCTGTTTTCGTTCTCTTTAGAAATTGGTAATTTTATTATTGTTTCTTTCCATTTAGAATCAGTATTTATCAGGTAAAGTCGATAATTGTAACTAGATAGCTTGAATTTTAGGTTACATTATATCGTGTTGATAACTTTTTATGTTTTTAATTGGAATCTCAAATTTGGCTTGAATTGTAAGATGAATAATGATGTTGAAATCCACAATAATGAATATTAGTATGACAAAGTTTGTGAGTAGATGTACGTGATATCACAAATAGGAGTTAGAATGGAACCTAATGTGTGTGTTATTAAGATATTGCAGGTAATTTAGCAATTGAGGCAACCGAAGACTCTGCACAAGTAGCAAAACTCCGTTCAGCTCTACAATTGGTTGACCACAAGATAAGAAAGGTAAGCCTGCTACTTTTTATTGTCATTTATATTTTTGTTGTTATTAATATACATTCTATTATATTATGATCAGATTCTACAACATATGAAAGGTTCATGTTTGGCTTTTAATGTTTTGTTTTTAAGCAACTTTTTGGTTTTATGTTTATTAATTTAAAGCATTTTTTTCATTATACAGATTATTATCACTTATTGTTTTTAATTTGATTAGTTAGTGTTCGGTGCGATTTTGAAGAACATATGTAGTGAACAAGTAACTCAAATCTCTGCCATGGAATTTCTCTTCATGGCATAGAACAATGACTGGTGCTATGGCGAAACATCGGGCCTTTGGAATTTCTCTTCAGCCAAAACTATATTCTCACTACCTGCACTGTTGACATTTCATGAATAACAACGGCCCAAACACTGTGGATGAGCTTTTGGATCCACATGTAGTCAAGGAAAGGAAATTTTTATGATAGTGTGAAACTGGAACAAGGGGCTGCGACTTCACTACTTGAGGAACGGTAACATGATAGTTTTCTACTTTAATATTATTAGTTTTTAAGGTTTAATTCAAATAAGATGTGTATTTTTAGTTGTTCATTCCTTTATAATTATTATTCTTTCAGGAGGATTTATGAATGCATGCCTTCCCTTTTTTGGGCTGCTTCATCCACCTTCCCATTATTAATTTTTTTTTGGTAGAATGATATTATTCATGTATAGGTGAGCACTTGAGCTGGCAAAAACCAGATCTTATTCAGTATCAGTTAGGTGTATAATGTTGGACATATGGTTCCACTTGATCAAGCAAATGTTTGATTGAAGGTGTTAAAGATGTGGATACAAGGAAGCCATAAGTAACTAAAGAGGGAAGATTCATACCTCACATTGATCCATCAAAACTTGAGAGAGACCTACGCAACAAGTCTTACATATGTTAAAGGGTATGAACTAACTGTTTAGGATTTAGGACCTTGGTTTTTGGAAAGTTTATTTTACAATTTAAAGGGTATGAACTAACTGTTGGTTTTGATTTTTGTTGTCATTGCAGCCAATATTATTACTGATCGAGATTCAAGAAGGTTTTGAGGATTTGGTTTTATTAGTTATACATCAACTGATGCAGCTAATAGCGCTCTCTGTTTCCCTGCATAAAACCCTAAATCAAAGAGACGAACTCTCATCCAGGTATGTTTACCCCGGTCGTTGATGATTTAATCCAAAAATCCTTTGTTTCTTTTGCTATAGTCTACGTTTAATATGGTAATCGTCCATATATGTATAGATCCGCCTCTTTTTCATTTTGTTGTTCAACCCTAGGGTCCCCCACATCTTCCTTTCTCTCTGTGATTGCAGATCTGGATCAAGATGTATTTACATATATTTATGAGATTTTGAAATCCTTATTATTGGAATTTTTTGATCGATTGTAGCATCAGTGGTCGTATTCTGACAAAAGGCTTCCGGCTACAAATGGCAGCTCCCGATGCATAAAGGCAGTATTGAGTGTCTGTTTAATGGTGGAAATGGAGAATCTGGCAACCCAGACAGCAAAGCCGACTTATTTAGGGACCAACTACGTTAATCCAATAAGCACGGTTATCATGTTCTTTGTTCCAATTTGCTAGATCCAGAGTTTAAATAGTGGTGATATTTATTATTCTGGTGTTTATAGGCGTTGGTGTTGACTGGAGGCGGTAGAGGCGTTGCTATTGACTGGAGGCATTGGATCTTGAGTTGGAGTATTCTTAATTATGTTCATGGTGTGTGATTCGTGTAGTTCGTGTGTTATGTAGGTGGGTTTTGCTACAATAAGTTTAAGATGAAAACCCCATAAATATTGGTCGAGGGCATTTAATCATGGTTCTTAGGGTTTCGGCATCATTGCTGGTCATGCAACTTCAACCGATCGAAGCTGGTTATTGATTTCAGTCATTGGGGGAGTTATCATGTGTAAAGTTTTAAGTATTTTCTTCTCATATCAAAAACTAGTTCATTTATGTGGCTGAAATTCATTTATGCATACTCAAATGACCACAACCTTAATATTATATAGGGATGAGCATTTGTTACTTGGTACCGGCATCGAATTTCCCGTACCAATTTTTTTTGGTACTGAATCGGTACCCACATTTTGGCATTTTCCGTTCGGTACCGGTATTTTACCGGAATTTACCCTTAAATACCAATACCGTACCGAACATTTTCGGTATCGGTATCCATATTTGGCGAAATTCGGTACCAGTGGGAAATTCGGTACCGGTACCAAGCTCATCTCTACTATTAGATGGTTCAGATTATATGAATAGTTGAATACAATGCAATTTCTTATTTTGTATTATATATTATTCTATAATATCAACCAACTGTTGGGTTTCTTCCTCTTTTGCATAATGTTGATTAAGATAAGATAGTTTCTATTGTGTCTAACTATATTAACCATATAAAAACTTTAGTTCTCTTAGTATTAAACTAAATATATACTGCACCAGCTTGATTTCTTTACTTTCCAATGCAAATTGATGAATATAAGATTAATGATAGTTGATTGATTTAATTTGTTTCAAATCAAATTGTCTATATTTTAAGGTTAATGCGAGTATTGTTTGATTTCCCATGTATGCTTAGTCTATGGTTATTGTTTTTAACCAGAGCCCTAATTTGATTTTTTTTAGTTTCATGTGCAGAGTGATGAATTTGATTTGATTTAAGTGCATTCTTTGTTTATTTGAAGAACATCAACTTCTCCAAGCACACAAGGAACCTTTCTCTGGAAAGTCAAACTATATTGTTATCAGGGCCCTCATGTAAACTAATTTTTTTTGCAACACTTAAACAGATCTTGCCGGCATCATCTAATGTTTTTTGGTCACTTTGTGTTTACGGAACTCTACCAGCAAATGCTTGCCAAAGCTTTGGCTCATTACTTTAAAGCCAAGTTGTTACTGCAAGATGTCACTGATTTTTCACTCAAGGTAAACTTGCCAAATCAATAATATTTCTACTTTTTGAATTTACTAATCCATAGGTTTTTATTCTTGCCAGGTCCAATATGGAGCATCCTATAAGCTCAGGTAGTTTTAATGTATGTGATGGTCCCACCAACTTGGGTCAGTTACTAATTAAACGTACAGGTAAATACATAAGCTACCTCCACCAATTCGATTACTTACCAAATGGGTCGGGTTACAGTTACAGGTCAAAAATACATAATCTTAGTACATGTCGAAGTCTGTGTCTTTTGCGGAAGTCTTTGTGTCGGTTTCTTTCTAGCTATATTCAACAACACCGCTTGCAACTGTTGGCAAATTTGACCCATATAGTTTAAGTTGATTTAGGTTTATCCTTATATGGTCAGTTCGTAGAAAAAAAAATACCTGTAAGATTAAATATGTTACGTATTAATATTTAATCTATAGCCATCATAATCATTTACATTATAGAGATCAAAATATATTAGAACCTATTAAATAATTAGTTGGTAATTGTTGATGGACCATATTACCCTTATTAACTAATTAGGTTTCCTCCTGGGTGCTTATATAAGGAGAGTTATGTGGAGGTTAAGGGGTTACTCAGTTACACAATTCACACACCCCATTAGCCATAACATCATCACGAACGACTTCCTCTCCTAACCGATATCCCTTTTCGGTTTCTAAGTCCCCATCATCAGTTAGCACCCTAAGGAGGAACCAGATCACCCTGACAAAGATGTCGAACTCCATGTCGTCTTCTCTCACTGGATTCTCCACTGCACTATTGGCCATAACAGGTATGTTTACTGTTTTCCTTCATGTGTAAACAGAACTGAACCAACATGTGGTATCAGAGCATATGTTGATTAGTCAGTTCTGTTTTTGTATCCATAATTCTGGGATTGAAACTTGGAAAACGGAATTTTTTGAAACCTTATGAATCTAACAGCCGGTTTCGAGTTGTTCATGTCCACTCGAGATCATTGTTTTCGGAAAAGATTAATCATATGCTCATTCGAAATTAACTGGGTTTACGTTTTACAACCGAAATCTGTTTAGAAGTCTTAAAAGTTTCAGGTTTCGGGTTCCAGAATTTTATTTTTATGATTAGGGTTCATCGCATGTTCTTAGAAAATTCAAAAAATTCTGTTATGATTAGGAATATGATTCGGATTATGAAGTGTTTTTCCTGTTTTGATCTGTTTTGTCCTCAATAGATTTTCGAAAACTGTTATTAGATAAACAGTTACTATTTTTCGAAATATGTTGATAAAATTAGATCACCTTAAAACAGCAAATAATATCTCATTATCCCTTAGATTTCGAATTTTCAGTTATGTTATCACAATAAAACAGCTGTAACAGGAAGTTTCGAGATCATCAGCTTGCGACTAGAGACCATCAGTCTCGACTCGAGACCATAAGGTCTCGACTCGAAATCATAAGGGCTCAAAAGGTCTCGACTCGAGACCATAACGTGATAACTCGAGACAAAGATCTCGACTCGAGACCATAACGTGACAACTCGAGACAAAGGTCTCGACTCGAGACCATAACGTGACAACTCGAGACAAAGGTCTCGACTCGAGACCATAACGTCATAACTCGAGACAGTGGTTGCGACTCGATCCGCGCTAACGGGTGGTTTGCTATTAATAAATTGGTTTTGTAATTAATTAGTTAAATAATCAGAATCAGATAATGTAATGTTTTGCAAAACCAAAAGTAGCTTAACTTGAATGAGCTTCTGATGTATCATTTCTGGCCAAAGCTGACTTGATACATCTACTTATCGTTCAAGTATTACGAAAGCTATGTTGAGTGTGCATCATAAGCATGAATGTTTTAATATCTGGCCAAAGCTGATTTAATTCTTTCATAGATGGCATACTTAACAAGTGCATAACTAAAGTGATTGTTTCAATTTCTGGCCAAAGCTGATTTGTTACAACCACTTTGCACATATGCTTAAATGATTACACTTCTGGCCAAAGCTGTTTTGTCTTCATTTAAGTAGAATTTTTTAACTAAGTCTATTATTTTGATGTTAGTAATAGACATTATCACAGCTTCATTATGTAAAATGGTCATTATTTTGCCTGCCTTAGTTTAACGTGCCCATAGATCACATTAGGACTTCTTCCTTAGTATCATAACTTGCTCATCTTATTTCCACTATCAGCGCCCAATCAGGGGATTCCATCTTTGACTGCTGATAACTTTGCTGCATGGAAGGATGCTCTCATGCTTACTCTTGGGCTGCTGGATTTTGATTATGCTCTAAGGGAGAACAAGCCAGCGGACCTTACCACTCAGAGTACTGCTGCTGAGCAGATACTTCATGAAAAGTGGACTAGGTGTAACCGCATGTGTCTCATGTTTCTGAAGCAGTCCATAAGCAATGCTATCAGGGGAGCTATTCCTGATTCTGAAGATGCTAAAACCTACTTGGCTTCTGTGGAGGCGCAGTTTAAGGGGACGTCTAAAGCACACACTAGTACCCTTATTCTCAAGTTGGTGACAACTAAGTATGATGGGAGGAGCGGCATTCGCGAGCACATCATGATGATGAATGACATGGCCAATAAGCTGAAGGGGCTGGAAATGGAAATCAGTGATGGTTTCCTCGTTCATTTTATCATCACTTCGCTTCCTTCGTCCTTTGAAGCATTTAAGATCAACTACAACACTCAGAAGGAAAAATGGACGATGAGTGAGCTGGTCGCCATGTGCGTACAGGAGGAAGAGCGCATGAGGATGGATCGCACTACTGATGTTGTCAACTTCACTACCTCCAATTCTAAGAAAAGGAAGAACAATTATCAGAGGAAGGATGCTTCAAAAGTCCAAAGGCCTAATCCTAATTCTAGTACAAGTGCACCTTCCAGCTCTAAGAATTCCTTAGGCAGTATCCGCTGCAAGTTCTGTAAAAAGACAGGACACATGCAGAAGGAATGCCCTGACTTTAAGGAGTGGCTGGCTAAGAAAGGTAACGATTATTTTATGATACTTGAGTCCTATAATTTAAGTGTTCCTGCTAATTCTTGGTGGTTTGATTCTGGTTCTATGGTTCATGTTACCAATTCTACTCAGGGATTCCTTTCAATCCGGAAGCTGGAAAGAAACCAAAGAACGCTTAAGGTTGGGGATGATCGAGAATTAGAAGTGAAGGCCATTGGAACATTACAATTAGTTATGAAAACTGGTTTATGTATCAAACTTTATGATACCTTATATGTTCTTGAGGTAACTCGGAACCTTGTATCAGGACCAAAGTTAGACATGGACGGTTTTATTGTTTCCCATGGTCATCGCAAACTCTCTATCCTCTATGATTTTGTTCTTTATGGTACTGGTATTCTGGATGGTGGTCTCTATAGATTAGAACTAGAAGATAACTTTTCCAAATCTTTGTTGTCATATAGCATTAATGAATCACTCACAAAGATGGAAGAGAAACGAGACTTAGAGACTTCATCCATGTTGTGGCATCAGCGTTTAGGCCACATTTCAAAAGAACGATTAAATCGTCTCGTAAAGGATGAAGTCTTACCTCCTCTCGATTTCTCTGATTTTGGAACATGTGTCAAATGTCTTAAAGGTAAAATGACATTAGCGAATAAGAAAGGTGCCACTAGGAGCTCTAATTTATTAGAACTCATTCACACTGACATTAGTGGTCCCTATCAAATCGCTGGCATAACAGGACATACTTCATTTATCACTTTTATTGATGATTATTCTCGTTACATGTACTTGTATCTTATTAAGGAAAAATCTGAATCTATTACAACTTTTAAAGATTATAAGGCTGAAGTTGAAAAACAATTAGATCGTCAGATTAAAGTTGTGAGATCAGATAGAGGCGGTGAATATTATGGAAGACATACTGATGTGGATCAAGCTCCTGGTCCATTTTATGAGTTTTGTAAAGGCCAGGGGATTGTGAACCAATACACCATGCCTGGTACACCTCAGCAGAACGGTGTCGCTGAAAGAAGAAACCGTACCCTTATGAACATGGTGCGCAGTATGTTAGCCAACACTAATTTACCATTATTCCTCTGGACTGAAGCGTTAAAAGTAGCTGTTCATATACTCAATAGAGTTCCTTCTAAGTCTGTCACTAAAACTCCTTATGAACTTTGGACAGGAAGGAAACCGAGTCTTAAATATATGAAAGTATGGGGGTCCTGATTCGCATAATGATTCAACGGCTGTATTTCTCTGCTATAGTACTTGTTTAAGGCTAAAATGAGTGTTAACTCCTGATCAGGCTTATCTAATACTCATAGTAAATGATTACTCGGCTAAGTGGGAGAATGTAAGATTAAATATGTTACGTATTAATATTTAATCTATAGCCATCATAATCATTTACATTATAGAGATCAAAATATATTAGAACCTATTAAATAATTAGTTGGTAATTGTTGATGGACCATATTACCCTTATTAACTAATTAGGTTTCCTCCTGGGTGCTTATATAAGGAGAGTTATGTGGAGGTTAAGGGGTTACTCAGTTACACAATTCACACACCCCATTAGCCATAACATCATCACGAACGACCTCCTCTCCTAACCGATATCCCTTTTCGGTTTCTAAGTCCCCATCATCAGTTAGCACCCTAAGGAGGAACCAGATCACCCTGACAAAGATGTCGAACTCCATGTCGTCTTCTCTCACTGGATTCTCCACTGCACTATCGGCCATAACAGGTATGTTTACTGTTTTCCTTCATGTGTAAACAGAACTGAACCAACAATACCTACAAGAGGAACATGTCAAAGTTGTTAAATTGGATGAAACTCATTCAAAGTGTATTTCTAATGTTTGTAGCCTCTTAAATATAAATTAAAAGATCATTACGTACTGCATGACTTTTGTATACATACTTCAATGTGTTAGCTATTTATTAAGAAATGGACGCAAATGCGTGACCCGACCCGTTTCGGACTGGTATATAAACAACCCATTTCAATCGGAAGAAATGTTTGCTATACTTGGCTTTACTTTAAATAACTTACACAATCCATTTCAAGGTTCCCAAGCATCTATTTTATTCTTTTCAACTATATTCTGCTATGAACATGGTGGTTGGATCTTTTATTCAGTTTACTCATGTTGCAGCTGAAGTGGTAAGTCTATTTCAGCTCTACCAATTGTTATACTTGGCTTTATTTTAAATAGTTCACTCGGTTACAAAGATTGCTATATTAACACCTAAGGCTGTAATAGTTGCTTTTAATATGACCTTTTGCTGACATCATATAAAAGCATTATAAATAATTAAATATGATTATGCATGTTGTGTTAGCTATTGGATATAAGGTATCTATTAGGATATTATTGTATCCATTTAATACTACTAAGTTTATATTTTATTTTCTATAAATACCTGGTATCTCCAGCATCATGCATTGCTAAATTTTATGCTCATTTTTTATAATGTGATTTTTTTAAATTACAGATTTACTAATAAACACTTCATATATGGGTGAGCAATATACATACATGTCATGTGAAAACCAACAAAACGAACCCGTAATAACTCGAATATAAATAACATGTGTCGGTCTTCAGTCTTGGAAAAGTACATAATTTCGGTTTGGGGCTGGTCCAGTCCAAAACCAGATGATTTTATTTTAAGATCTTCTAACCCGTTTATTAGAAACGAAGAAAATGTTATTTTTATTTACTCTAGATAGATTATTCGTAGAGCAACATTTTTCTTTATCATATGTAATCCCCTTAATAGATAATATATTACATTTTAAGTATTAGTTGATTCTTAACTGAGAAGTGTGTATATATTTATCTTTGCTTAGTGATTTTACTATTAATCCAATAGTCAAGAATTTGGTATATATAAAGCATAATTTTGATGCTACACAATCCCAACAAAATATAATATAGTTTAGATGCTACTTGCAGGGAAAAAGAGCCACATGCATTGCTTCAATCTCCATCTTTAACAAACACAAGACATGGTATTACAGGGGTTGCCAACAATGCGAGACATAAGCACACCAAAGCTTACATGAAAGGATGAAGCGACAGTAGGAGAGCCATTCAAGTATGAACAAAAAATATGTGCATTCAAGTTTAAGTTTACATGAAAGGATGAAGCAACAGGCCAAAACCAAAAAGTTATTATTTTGTACCCTTTAATTTGTTTGCTCCGAATAGTTTGCAAAACGATTTTGTAATGTGTACTGAACAACATGAATACAGTGGGTTAAACTTTAACTTTTGGAACTAAAAGTTTTACCTCTCGCTCAAATGTGAATTAGATATTTCACTGTTCATGAGTAACGTGAATACAGTGGGTTAATTTTTAACTTCTAGAACTAAAAGAATACAGTGGGTTAATTTTTAACTTCTGGAACTAAAAGTTTTATCTCTCACTCGAATATGAATTGGATCTTTCACTGTTCATGAATCCTTCATGTGATCTATTGTATCACTTGACATGGATATAATTAACTGATCATTAATATAGGTGGTTTTAATCAATTTGTAATGGAACTTTAACTAATTTTCAATGGTTTTATTAATCATTAAATTTATAATACAGAGGACATTAAAAACATGAATAATAACCGCTCAAAAAGTTTACAAGTATTCCTACTTTAGTTTACGACAACTTTATAACTCTAATTATAGCAAAGACGTTGATATGTCAATACATTTTTACAATTTTAAGTATGTATTAATCATAAATAATAAGAATATTAGTAATTTTCTCGAGCCCGTAAAGCAATCCTGGGTTCACACATTTATTCCTATTAATACAAAGATTATGGATCTTGACATATTGGACATCTTCCAAAAAGTTTTTTTAGTTTTAATTTTATATCTGAAAGTTGAATATCATAGATTGTGAAATGAGTGTGTGAATACCAAATTAATATATGATTTCTTTTTTTGGAAAACTCAAAATCCCCTGTTGTATTTTCCCAATTTTTAAGTTGTGGTCGAATGTGTTGGTTAACATTCGGATGTTAATTTTTTTTTAAATTTTTTTATACTTTTTGTGAACATATCTTGCGTTGGGAGCTTAGTTACCTTGTGATGTTATTTAATGTTTATCTTTTAATTTGCAGATCTATAGTGATGGTGGTAGCCAGAAATTCAATATGAGAAAGAGTAACTGTTGTTCGTCTGAAGACACCTTAATTCTTAATAAAAATCTAAAAAATATAATGTTTTATACTTAATGCATTTTAGCTATATTTTCACTTTGCCAGTAAGTAATTTATGTAATATGTTACTTTTGTATTTTATTATTTATACACTTTGTGATAGTGTAGATTAAATTTTCCGACCCGCGAAGTTCGCGGGTGATAACCTAGTATATATTATATAAACCAACCCTCAGCCCCCCACTCTTCTAACAAAAGTTTTGGTCAGATCTTCTTCAACAAAAGCCAACCACCATCCACCGCCCACCCTCCCTCCCTTTCTTCTTCGATTCCCACACCGCCATCGCACCCAACTTCCCCCACCTCCCTTTCTTCTCCGATTCCCCCACCACCGCCCGCCCTCCCTCCCTTTCTTCTCTGATTCCCCCACCGTCGCCGCACCCCAACTCCGACCACGCAACCTCACACATTGTCCATACGAAATTGATGATTTCAGTGTTTATCATCACCATCATTTTGCTTCTGGATGTTTTACCACCCACTTCTTCAATCTTTTTTCTTCTTTTTGAGATGTTAACTGATCCATGCTGGTGTCATCTATACATATTCTTTCTTAATGGTTTGCTGAAATTATAAGAACATTTTATTTCATTACCAAATAAGTAAATCTGGGCATAAATCTCCGAGTGAATGGGCATCTATTTTTATGCAAAAAGTGGCAAATTTTATATGTTTTGGTTTTGTATAGTTTGGTCGGATCGAAATCCGGCGGTTGTTCACCGGATATTGGTGTCCAGAAAAACCTAATATCTGTGAGTTTTGGGGATGTGAGTTTTGGGGATTTGGTGTTTGCTGCTTTCTATGGTTATGTATCAAGAAAACTAGTGTAGGTGGTGGTGAAGTTATGGTAGGTGGATGACGATGGTTGGTGGTTGTGAAAGGTGGACATGGTGATGGGTGGTTTAGAGTGGGGAAGATGAAGTGAGTGGAGTGGTTAGTGGGGCCCACTTAAATCTATAAATATTAATTATATTTCTTAGGTAAAGTTCTTGTACAAATAATCTTAACATACTAAACATACAAATTGAAGGAAAACTCAAAAAGACAAGGTGGCATTTTTGTAATTATCAATAACTATCAAAGTTACTCTACAAATATACCTAAAAAAACCTAACCACTCCCCCCACCCCCAAAAAAAACCTAAACCCCCACCCCCCCCCCCCAAAAAAAAAAACCTAACCCCCCCACCCCCCACCCCCCACCCCCCACCCCCCAAAAACCTAACCCCCCCCCCCACCCCCCAAAAACCTAAAAAAAAACCTAAATCCCCCAAAAAACCTAAAAAAATCTAAAAAAATAAAAAAAAAACACACAAATTATTTTATTTTATTTTTTAACATTTTTTATTAAAAAATCGCTACTTTTAGTAGCAGCCAAAAAAAAAATTTTTTTTTTTTTTTGCTAACGAAATGTAGCGATTTTTTAATAAAAAATGTTAAAAAAAATTGTGTTTTTTTAGGTATTTTTTGTTGTAACTTTGATAGTTGGTGGTAATTACAAAAATGCCACCTTGTCTTTTTGGGTTTTCCTTCAATTTGTATGTTTAGTATGTTAAGATTATTTGTATTTGATCTTTTGCCTATATTTCTTTTACCTATTTAGTTATTCTATTTTTAATAATAAGGGTAGTTTTGTCATTTCATATGGACTTAACTGGACTAACTAATCTTCATCCACTCAGAGGACTATCCGAGTAACAACCGAGCAAACCACAGGGACTAAGAGTGTAATTTCAAAAAGTTGAGGACTAAAGGTGAAATTTTATCAAACCACAGGGACTATCCGTGCATTTTACTCTTATATTTATTGATAATAAGGGCAATCTTGTCATTTCAAACCTACTTAACACCAAAAACTAACCCTCATCCACGCTAGGGACTATTCGGGACGAAATTGCAAAAGTTGGGAACTATAGCAGTAATTTTAGAAAATTAGGGACTAAAGGTGAAAAATAGCTAAACCACAAGGACTATCCAAGCATTTTTCTCTTATATTTTAGATGATGACCGGTACATATTTTATTTTTGTAGATTTGGATCTCCCAATGGCCAAAACCAACTTGAATTGCCTATCATTGTCACCGAAAATCCCAATGATGAGTATGAACATACTATAGGGTTTGAGCACATGTTTTCTTTTCTTCCCCTAAATTTACCAGATTTCATGCGTTTCTTAAATTATCATACATACTCCCATTTTAAGCAATTTAGCTAGTTCGATGATTTTGAGAAATATACGATAACGTGAATCTTTAATGTTTTTATTTGGAAATCGCTTATCACAATGTTTTATATTGAATACAGAGAATGAAAGATAAAAACATCAATACAAAATACTAACTGCATACTAATTGAGATAATGGAAAATTTTAATGATTTTTCATTACACCTACAACCCCTATAAATACACAATAAGTTATAAATACACAATAAGTTACAAAGACTAGAGGAGACAATTTCTCCTATTTACATATTTAGAGGATACACTTAATTACAATTGCTATAATTTATCCTATGTTTAATGTGAGGGCAACATTTGTAGGATTGCCTAATACCCCCCGTCAATGTGAGGCGGAGGATCTAGACGAAGCATTGCTCGAAACTTCTCAAAAAGTGGCTTTGGAAGACTCTTCGTGAAGATGTCGGTGACTTGTTGGTCCGTTGAGATGAAACGAGTGTGAAGGTGACCTGCAGCGACTAATTCTCGAACAAAGTGATAGTCAAGATCTATGTGTTTGGCTCTTTTGTGAGAGATTGGATTTTGGCTTAAAAATAGAGTACTTTTATTGTCACAAAATAGCGTTGGAGATCCCGGTGGTAAGGCATGAAGCTCTCAAAGTAGATGAGTGACCCAAATAATTTCTGAAGCCGTGTTTGCCATTGCTTGATATTCCGATTCACAACTTGAACGGGAGACCGTTGGTTGTTTCTTTGCACTCCAAGATACCAAGTTTCCACCTAAATAAATGCAATAGCCATAGGTGGATCTTCGTATGTCAATGCAACGTGCCCAATCTGCATCAGAAAATCCTAATAAAACAGTGTTAGGAGGTCTATCAAACGTTAGACCATAGGATAAAGTTTCCTTGACATAACGAAGAATTTGTTTGACAAGTTGAAAGTGGGTGGTGGTTGGTTTTTGTAGGTATTGACTCGTTTGGTTCACGGCAAAGGAGAGATCGGGACGGGTAATGGTGAGGTATTGGAGAGCACCGATGAGAGAGCGATAAAGAGTGGAATCATGGAAAGGTTGTCCGGTGGAAGACTTGACAACGGGACTAAAGGTATGAGAAAAATCTAGTCCTGGTACTTGATTAAAACCTTGTGCCACAAGACGGGCTTTGTAGCGATCAATGGAACCATCGGCTTTGTGTTTAATGCGATAAATCCATTTGGATCCGATGATGTTTGAGGAAGAAGGACGTGGAACAAGGTGCCAAGTATGATTTCGATGTAAGGCATCAAGTTCCTCGTGCATAGCATGGACCGTTTGGGATCTTTGGATGCGGTTTTGATTCCTTTGGGAACATGAGTGGATAATAGATAGTGATGGAGAGGATGGTTGTAAAACTGAGCCAAGTTGGCGAAGTGTTTTGGTTTAAAAATGCCGGCTTCGGATCGGGTGGTCATAGGATGGTTATTGTTGGCTTGAATGGTAGGCAACGGTGGTTGGAATGATGTAGATTGTAGGTCCGATGAAGATTGGTGAGGAGGAGATGGTGGAGTGGTGGAAGATGTGGATTGGGTGTCGGTTATGTCTGGGTTTAGGAGGTTTTCAGGTGGGTTGTTAATATGTGAGATTGGGCTGGTGGAGTTGGTTTGTGATGAGCCGGAGGGAGTTGTTTGGTTGGAAAAAGTATGGGCTGGTTAAGATGAGGAAACTTTTGGAGTTGGGCCAAAATCTGTGGGGCAAGAGGTGCAAGGTGGAGGTGAGGTATTGGGTATGGTTGGTGATGGATGTAGTGTTTTGGTATTTTATGTTGGTAGTGGAAGGGTGTCTTCAAAATTTGTGAAGGGAAGGCGAGATATGTCGGAAGGTGTGGCAGATGAATGAAATGGGAAAATGTCTTCATCAAATTTAGCATGCCTAGTGGTATATATTCGGCTGGTTGTGGTGTCTAGGCATCGAAAACCTTTGTATCTTGAACTATAACCAATGAACACGCAAGGGGCGCTTCTTGATAAAAGTTTATTTTTGGTATAGTCACGAAGATATGGGTACACAAGACATCCAAAAACTTGTAAATTTGAGTAGTTAGGAGGATGTTTGAAAAGGACTTCAAAAGGAGATTTATTTTCAAGAATTTTGGTTGGTAAACGGTTTATGATGTAAGTGGCGGAAGTAAAGGCATCAACCCTAAAAAGGGATGGTGTGTGGGCGTTAAATATCATAGCGAGACCGGTTTCGGTTATGTGACGATGTTTTCGCTCCGCTCTTCCATTTTGTTTGGGTGTATAGGGACATGAGAGGCGGTGTTGCACGCCAAGTTGCAAAAAATAATTTTGTACCCGATTGTTTGTGAATTTGGTTCCGCCATCACTTTGAAAAATATTAACAATTGTGGAAAATTGATTTTGAACAAGATTAAAGAAGGCGGTTAAAACATTAAAAAAATCGGATTTGGCTTTTAAAGGATAAAACCAAGTGAACCGGGAGTAATCATCAACAAAGATAACATAGTACAAATAGCCATCAATGGATGCTGTGGGGGAGAGTCCCCAAAGGTCACAGTGAATAATATCTAAAACTTGTTGTGCACGTTTATTATTTTCAACAAAGGGCAAATGTTTAGCCTTTAATAGCTCACAAGAATTGCAAAAACCCGGTTTGGGTAATAAAGATGTAACAAATACATGACCAAGTTTGTTTAAAGTTGTGATGGTATCAAAAGAAACGTGTCCTAGGCGACTATGTCATTTATTAAAAGAAGCACGGAGATGGGAAGCAGAGAGCGCAACAACAAGAGACTTGTGACCTTGGGTAAGAACATAGAAGCCATTTTCGCAAATGCCTCTAGCAAGAACTTCCGCCGTCTTTCGGTCCTGGATGTGAAAATAACTCTTAGAAAATAAAACATCAACCGGTGAATCATTCGTGAGTCTACTTATGGATAATAGATTTTTAGTGAGATTCAGAACGACAAGAACATTTGGTAATGAAATAGAATCATTTAGTTGTGTGGTCCCTATATTGGTAACGGGTAAGGATTGCCCATTACCAAAAGTGACACATATGTTACCGGTGTGAGATTTAAGATTTTTAAGGCCGTTTTTATTTTTAAGCATATGTATTGTAGCACTTGAATCAGCTGTCCAAACCGGGGTTTCATGATTGATGTTGCATTGAGCATGAAATGCTTGTGCAATATTGGCATCTGTGGAACTTGATTTGTTGGCATAAGAAGCGAGACTTGGGCAAGCAGGAGCATAGTGTCCGTCCTTTCTACACAATTGACAATGAGGAGTGCGGCCACGGCCACGACCTCAAAAAGAATTAGATCGGCCACAGTCTCGAGAGGAGGGACGATTGTTTTTGGTTTGGATCACATAGAAGGAGGCTTCGGGTGTTTGAGGACCATGAAGTTTTTGAATAAAAAGTTCTTGGTTTTCGGCATTTGCAAGAAGGTCACGAAATGAAGGGGCCGGTGGATGGTGTGTTGGGAGGTTGAAAATTTTTCAAAAGCGGCGCCTAAACCACAAAGAAACCAATGGCGCTTATCCTCATCGCTAATCGGATGTCCGATTGCAGCAAGTTGATCAAAAAGGCCTTTGAACTTTCGACTGTATTCGGAAACTGTGGAGTTTGCTTTTTGAAGATTCCGAAGAGTGTCGGTCAGATTATGAACACGCTCGATGGAGCCGTGATTATAGGCGTTAGCCAATGCTTTCTAGACCGAAAGGGCGTTGTTATGACCGCTAGTTTCAGCCATTGATTCCTCTGTTAGGGTGGAGTTAATGAGCAGGAGAACCTTCTAGTCATTCGCTTGCCAGGACATGTAATCAGGATTGACAGTGAGTTTTCCTTCAGAGGTGATTTTTTCGGGTGGAATCGGGATCGAACCATCAACATGTGCGGGAGTTTGAGGTGTGTGAGGACAGGGGTGACTTGTTTTTCCCAAGTAAGGTAGTTTGTTGAATTGAGTTTGATGTTAATTAAATGGGTTAGGGAATGGAGTGGGATGGAAGAAGTGTCTGTGGGATTGGACATGATGATGGAGAAGAAGAAGATTGGTACGACAGAAGAAGAATGACGGAGGAGAAAAACAGAGTAGCGGCAGAAGAAGAAAAAAGAAAGAAACAAAGGAGGCGATAAACAGGGGAGCCAGACCAAGGAGAAAAAAAGAAAAAAAAATTAGGATCTCTTGGCTGATACCATGAGACAGTCGAAAACTTCAATGATTTTTCATTACACCTATAACCCATATAAATACACAAGAAGTTACAAAGACTAGAGGAGACAATTTCTCCTATTTACATATTTAGAGGATACACTTATTCATCTGTAGTCTTTTTTGATTTTGAGTTGATAAGATTGTTTTTGGGATTCTTGCCTTAAAATATGGATTAAATCTTTGGGAATATGATATTCTTTCTAAGGGTTAAGTTATTCTACAAAAACTTCTAATTGTAAGAAGTGTAAGAAGGATTTATAGAGTGACAAGTGTCCAATAACCTAAAACCTAAACCCACACCACCCAAAACCTAAACACCCACCCCTGAAAAAAAAAAAAAAAAAAAAAAAAAAACCTCACCAAAAACCCCCCAAAAAACCTAACCCCTCACCCCCCCCCCCCAAAAAAAAAACCTAAAAAACCTAAACCCCCCCCCCCACCCTTTTTGTCGAGAGGGTGTGTTGGGGGGGGGGGGAGGCGGTTAGGTTTTTGGGTGGTGGTGGGTGTTTAGGTTTTTTTTTTTTTTTTTTTTTTTTTGTATGTAGTGGATTTTTTTTAGAATCCTTTGTACCCAGTAAAGTTGTATTTGATCCTAATCCTTCTTTCTAAATATGCACAAATAGAGTTTTTCTTTCCAAACCGGTTCCGGTTTGTGTCAACAAAAGTCGAAACCGCTTTTCGTTGGAACCGAATCGGGTTTATATATTTGCCTGGTGTAAGCTTAAGCCAACAACCCATCAATAGTAGGCTCAAACTAACTAACATAAATTCCTTGATGACACTAAAATCACTAGTAGGTGATTCGTCTGATGGTGAAGGTTGAAGAGTTCTAATCCTTGTCGATTAAGGAAGCTGGGAAGATAAGTTTGGTTATTAAATCAAACAGATAGATTTAGTTTTATTTTATATTTTAAATAGGAGTCTAGTTTGAGTCAAATACATATTTGTTTAGCTTTGTTTCCAAGTTACTGCAGTATATATATAGAGATAGGAACTTTGTAATTGAACAGTGAGTTTTCTTCTTAGTTAATAAAACCAAAAAGAGTCGAGGGAGTCCCCCAAAAAATCAAGTGTTTTTCTCGTGTGTTTTTGCTCGTACCGATTGTTGCCTCCAACAATTGGTATCAGAGCTTCAAGGTGATTCTACATTTAATCGAAGATCTTGGCTGTGATTGAAGGCCTGTTCAGTCCCGATAAAGACTTGGGGTGTTTAACCAAGTCACAAGTTGAATACAGTGGTTCTGGGGTGAATAACCAGACCACGCAAGGTTCAAGAAGTTGGGGTGAATAACCACTTCAGGAGTATTCTTTCGTGAACAAGAACCATGGGAGACGGGGCACCACAACAGATCATCGTCCATCAAAGGGAACCAAGTGCGGCAACCTTAACTTGTCCAAAATTAACGACTTCGAACTACAACACGTGGACCGTAATGATGGAAGCAAACCTTGACGCTCAAGGTTTATGGGAGGCTATCGACCCTGTTACCGGTGACGCGGTGGATGAAAAGAAAAACAAGATGGCTCGAGCGATAATCTATCAAGCGTTACCGGAGAATATTTTGATGCAAGTAGCCACGACCCGGAGTGCTCGAGATATCTGGGAAACATTACGGGTTCGTTTTCTTGGAGCAGACCGAGTTCAACAAGCCCGTCTTTCATCACTTAGACGGGATTTCAATCAGTTAAAGATGACCGAAAAGGAGACGGTTGAAGACTTTGCAGGAAAGATATCGGAGTATGTGAGCAAGTTTAATGCACTAGGATCAACTGTAGAAGATGTTACTGTTGTAAGAAAACTACTCGATAGTATGCCACCGAAATTCATAGCCATTGTAGCTACTATTGAACAGATTGCGGATCTAAACACAATGAGTTTCGAAGATTGCATAGCGCGCTTAAAGGCCTTCGAGGAACGAATAAAAGGGCATGAGGCCGCTGCTGAGAAAGAGGGCAACTTGCTGTTTGCTAAAGCCGAGAGTAGTAACAAAAATTACAACCCAAATCAAGAACGAAAAGGTTATGGAGGCCGAGGACGAGGTTCAGATCAACGCGGTCGCGGTCGTGGTCGTGGTCGAGGACGAGGCCGTGGACGAGGCCAGAATAATCGACCAAGTGACAACCAAAATGGAGACCAACACCGGAACAATAATAATCAGGGACGTGGAACCGAGAACAGGACTCGAGATAAACAAAGTGTTCGGTGTTACAATTGTAACATTCTAGGACATTATGCATGGGAGTGTACGAAACAACCTGAACCAGAGGCTAACTTGAATCAGGTTGATAACCAAGGGCCGGCCTTGATGATGGCATCAGTTGAAATCGAAGAAAACAAGATCTTGCTGAATGAAGAGAAAGTAAACCCCAAGATGTATGCGAGTGATAGTCATGACGACTCGATTTGGTACTTAGATAACGGTGCCTCGAATCATATGACAGGTGTCGAGTCTCACTTTACCGAGTTAAATAAGACGATAACTGGGTTGGTTAGATTTGGCGATGGGTCAAGAGTATCAATCAAAGGAAAGGGTTCGATTGTTTTCGAGTGCAAGAATGGGGAACATCGAGTCATAAGTGAAGTTTACTACATTCCTGAATTGTGTAGTAATATACTTAGTCTTGGGCAGATGACTGAGAATGGTTGCAAAGTTTGGATGGAAGATAATCACTTGTGGCTTTATGAAGATAATAATCGGCTATTGATGAAGGTACCAAGAAGTCCCAATCGCCTCTACAAAATAGCACTAAAAACTGGTACACCGGTATGTTTCCTTAATTCCATTGATGACCGAGCATGGTTGTGGCATGCTAGGCTCGGTCATTTAAATTTTCAATCTATTCAAGATATGAAATCCAAAAACATGGTGCGTGGTAAGATTCAAATAAAACAAGGAGAACACGTTTGCGATGCTTGCATGCTAGGCAAACAAGCTCGTGAATCGTTTCCAAAGCAAGCTATATACCGCGCCACCAAGCCTTTGGAACTAATTCACACTGATTTATGTGGACCCATCAATCCCTCCACACTTGGAGGAAATCGGTATTTCATCTTATTCGTTGATGATTACTCGAGACATATGTGGATATATACTACCAAAAACAAATTTGATGTTTTAGATTTGTTTAAGAAATTCAAACAGGAAGTGGAACTTCAGTTCGGTTTAAAAGTTAAAGCGCTTCGAAGCGATCGCGGTGGAGAGTTCCTAAATAAAATATTCCTTAGCTATTGTGAAGAAGTCGGAATACGAAGATATTTTACAGCGCCATATACGCCACAACAAAATGGCGTTGTGGAAAGGCGAAACTGAATGGTGATGAATATGACTAGAAGTATGATGAAAGCTATGAAGTTACCACAAAATTTATGGGGAGAAGCTGCTCGCCATGCCGTGTACGTGTTAAATCGAGTACCAACTAAAGCACTAAAGAATGTCACTCTGTATCAAGCGTTGTATGGGAGGAAGCCAAGTATAAGACATTTACGTGTGTTTGGTTGTAAGGCGTATATGAAGATACCATCGGTGAACACAACTAAACTTGATGATCGAAGCTTGCCTTTAATATACCTCGGTAGCGAACCGGGTTCAAAGGCCTATCGTCTTTTCGATCCAACCTACAAAAGAATCCACGTTAGCCGGGACGTAAAATTTAATGAAAGAGAAGGTTATGATTGGTCATTATATAAAGAATCGATGGGAATTGGTGAAGGACCAGAATGGGTTGAGTTTAATTGTCAACCTAATGTGGAGGTTATTGTGAACCCTCCACTGACGATAACAACACCTCAGTCCCCACAACATTCTGAGAATTCAGAGCAGAATCTGAATAATGAACAAGAGCAGGTTAGTGAATTAGAAATCGAGACAGATTCAGAAGAATTTGAAGAACCAATAGACCAAAGCTTGAGGAGGTCAACAAGACAAAGCGTAATTCCTAGAAGGCTTAATGACTATGTTTTGATGGCTGAAGAATGTTTAATGATCAATGATGAGCCACTAACCTACGAGGAAGCAAAACATAATGAGCTTTGGGTAAAAGCAATGAAAGAGGAATTATACTCAATTGAAGAAAACGAAACCTGGGAACTAACTTCATTACCCGCCGGGTCGAAATCCATAGGTTTGAAATGGGTTTATAAGATTAAGAGGGACGCTGAAGGAAATATAACAAAACACAATGCCAGACTCGTCGCCAAAGGATATGTTCAGCAACCGGGGATTGACTTTGAAGAGGTTTTCGCTCCGGTAGCAAGAATGGAGACGATTCGAGTAATTTTAGCTATGGCAGCAAAACAAAACTGGTCCGTATACCATTTAGACGTTAAATCGGCATTCTTGAATGGCGAACTCAAGGAAGTTGTGTATGTTAAACAACCGGAAGGTTTCTTAGTTCCCGGAAGAGAAAATAAGGTGTATAGATTGCGCAAAGCTTTGTATGGGTTACGACAGGCACCACGAGCTTGGAATGAGCGCCTCGATAAGACACTAAAACAACTTGGTTTCACTCGATGCCCTAGAGAACAAGCCGTTTATTTGAAGAATATTAAGGGGGAGTTGCTTATAGTAGGCGTGTATGTCGACGATCTTATAGTGACGGGTAGAAGAAAAGATGAAGTTGAACAGTTTAAGCAACAAATGAAGGCTGAATTTAAGATGCAAGACCTTGGTTTACTAACCTATTATCTAGGAATAGAGGTACAACAGAAAGATGGCAAGATAACTTTGAAGCAATCTAGCTATGCAAAGAAAATACTACAAATTGCTAAGATGGAAGAATGTAACCCAACGAAGTTCCCAATGGAACATCGATTACAGGTCGGTCGCAATGAGGATGATGAACCAGTGAACCCGACAGAGTATCGTCGAATAATAGGAAGTCTCAGATATCTTCTTCATACGAGACCCGACCTAGCCTACTCAGTTGGCGTTATGAGCCGGTTTATGCAAGAGCCAAAGGAGAGTCACATGAAGTTAATAAAACAGATTTTGCGGTATGTAAAAGGCACAATCAACCTAGGTCTCTCATACGGACGAGATGGAGACGATAGCATAGTTGGTTTTTGTGATAGTAGTCATGCTACAAATAAAACTGATGGGCGAAGTACTACTGGAATGGCTTTCTATTTTGGCACATCGCTCGTTTCATGGAATTCACAAAAACAAAAGACGGTGGCACTCTCATCATGCGAGTCTGAGTTTATGGCAGCCGCAGCTACCGCTTGCCAAGCATTGTGGTTGAGAGGGCTACTCAGTGAACTAACGGGTTGTAAGGAGAAGGTAGTTGTACTTCTTGTGGATAATAAGTCTGCGATAGCTCTTATGAAAAATCCAGTTTTTCATGGTCGTAGTAAACACATTAATACAAGGTTTCATTTTATACGTGAATGCATTGAAAGAGAAGAAGTCCGAGTAGAGTATGTTCGAGGAGAAAAACAACGTGCAGATATCTTGACTAAAGCTTTACCAAGAGTAAAATTCGAAGAGATGCGAAGGATGCTCGGAGTGGTGGATTTGGGTGGAACGATACAAGGATCAAGGGGGTGAATGAAGAGTTCTAATCCTTGTCGATTAAGGAAGCTGGGAAGATAAGTTTGGTTATTAAATCAAACAAATAGATTTAGTTTTATTTTATATTTTAAATAGGAGTCTAGTTTGAGTCAAATACATATTTGTTTAGCTTTGTTTCCAAGTTACTGCAGTATATATATAGAGATAGGAACTTTGTAATTGAACAGTGAGTTTTCTTCTTAGTTAATAAAACCAAAAAGAGTCGAGGGAGTCCCCCAAAAAATCAAGTGTTTTTCTCGTGTGTTTTTGCTCGTACCGATTGTTGCCTCCAACAAAGGTTGTGTGTTTGTTTCTAAGGTTTCTAAACCCCAGTTGTTTTCATGATTTTCTTTGAAGTGGTTCAGAACTCAACAATGGAAATCTTTCAGAAAGAGTCACAAACGTAGGGATTTCGAATAACTCAACTGAAGAACATCGCAATTTTCCTAACTCCGAGGGGTAAGCTCTTACTCTATTTATAACATCTGTCCAATTGTAAATCTATTCGATATCATGATTGGAACGATTTACATATACATTGTTCAACTGTTAGTATTGTTTTCTTGAAAACAGGCCTGATCAATCCATATCAATTAGAGATGAAGGAGAAGCAATGGGAGGAGAAAGAGAATTTGAAGTTGAAGGAGAAGTAGAAGGAGAAGGAGCCTCCGGCGATGATCCAGGCATTCTAGGAATAAATGGCCAACAAATTACAACGTAAGCTCGATTACGTTTGCTTGTGCCTTTGAAGGTTTGAGTTGTTTCTATCGTTGATCATATCATTCTTTGTTTTGTCTAACCAGGTTAAATGTCCCTATACTAGCTTCGACCGCCCTTCGCATGGTTCTATCACTGGTGTGTGTTTTCGTCGTTGTTAAACAAGGAAAACACATTGCAAAATCCTTTAAGCTTTTATTTGTTGTGGGTTCTGGCATTGCTTTCGCTGCTTACAGTATAATCTCTTCAATCAACGACCGTGCAGATAACAAGATGCTCAAAGGCCTTAACCATGTTGGTTGCAACCTGGCATTCTTCGTGTTGTTGTTCGTAATATACACCACGGCCTAGATTGGGCACAGCTGCATTACACGTTTGGTGTTACTTGGTGCATTATATTTATGTCTGTGTTTAAACTTATTCTCTTTGAACTTGTGAACCGATTGTGGTGTGTTAATGTTTTCTGTAAAGACTTGAATTTGTATATGTGAACCAATGTGAAACATATTGTGTTGTATATGTTAGTTTTTTTAATTGTTATTTTATAAACTTTCTTCTTTGCAGGTATGTCTGTATTCTTTTAGTTAAATCTTAAGAGTTTCTTATAAGAACCCTGCCTTTGCATCCCAAAGACTTTAACATTTATGTGTAGCTGGGTAATAGAATGGATGAGGTAATGAAATTGATTATTACAATTCTATGTCTTGCTTGGTTACCATGTGTGAATGGAATGAACAATTACTTTTTGTTGTTTGGTATGCGAAAAAAGACGAAGGAATAAAATCGGATGGCGGTAGTCAGTGATGGGCGATGATGGGGTGTGGTGCTAAGTGTCAGTTGTAGCGGCAGCGGTGGTTGGTGGTGGTGGGTGGAGACGACGACGGATAGTGACAGCGGTGGTGGTGGTGGTGGATGACGGTGGAGGTAGGTGGCGGCGGTGGTGATGGTGGTGGCAGGGGTGGTCGGAGGTGGTAGCAACGGCGACGGTGGTCGAAGGTGGTAGCGGTGGTGGTGGTGGTGGGTGGTGGCGGTTGATAGCGGTGGCGGTGGTGGGTGGCGGTGATGATAGGAGGTGGCAGTGGCAATGGTGGTGGCGATGATCGAAGGGGGGTGGCGGCGACGGTGGTGGCGAGGACGGAGGTGGGTGGTGGCTGCGGCGGTGGCGGGTGTCGGCGAAGGTGGGTGACGGCGGCGGATGACGGTGGTGGTGGTGTGTGGTAGCAACGGTGGTGGGTTGTGGTGTTGTTAACGAAGGGTGATTTTGAGGGAATGAAATGTATTTTGGGATGGACGATTCCATTCCATCGACCAACCAAACACTATTTTCTTCATTCCCTCACAATGGTCCATTTCATTCCACCTCTCATTCCTGCATACCAAACGCTACCTATTTATGTGTATCCGGGTAATGGTAACTTTATGGAAAATAAAATAAAATCCGTATCAATTTTTATACAATCCATATCAAGTGTAGCGTTTCTTTGGGTGGAGGGAAGAAAGGAAGATCGTAGTCAGTTATGTTTAAAGGTTAAATTTTGTGCACATTACTATACTGGCCACAAAATGGTAGGATCCATCCATTTCAAATAAATCAACAAAAAACAAACATTATCCTTGCTTTTAGTCCTTATTTTGTTTATAAACTAGTATTTAACCCCACGTTGCGGGGCATGAGTTGTAAAACCATGCTAAGCAGTAAGCAAACAACAACTAAAACCGAGAAAAACCATAAAACAAAAATGTGAATTTATACTCTGGGTGTTCTTTCTACAGCAAGTTGCTCCAACTGCTCTCAACATCCTACAAAATTAACACTATATATAATTTAAGCATGATAGAAACTAATAACAAATTCACAGTTTCACACACAGTTAAAAGAGATTGATTGTGGATTTACAAAAGTTAATTATTGCAACAAATTCTAGTTATTAGCTAGTGTAGCTTGTTACATTAAGAACATTGAGGAATAATAAAGCAAAACGTTTCAATATATGGGCTATTATATTTATAAGCCACTTCACTGTAGGTTTTTTATTAAATAATCTATTGAAATACAATTTTGTTGCAAAAAGGACTTCTTTGTTGAATTAATTATGCCTGATTCAAAACAAAAACTTTAGCCCCGCCAATTACATATTTACATACCTCAAATGGCCAACGAAATGATCAACAAAAGCAGCCCTAAGTGAAGCAAGCGACCTTATAGCAGCAACAAAAATTACAAAACATGTTTCATACTGTTAGAAATGCAAACAGAATAGCACATATATACATTGCCAAACGAATTTCATGGTTGAAAGCCATCAATTTAAAACTATTGACAAATCTTAATGTAAAAGGTAATCAAAACTCATATGTGGTAGAGGGTTGTTCGAAGAAGACGCCTGCTAACTAAGGTTATTATTAGCATTGTTATAAATGAAATGTTAGTTTCGCAAAAGGTCCCAAATAGTTCATGTCACCGGTTTTATACTTTCATTGGCGTAACACGTCCATGGGAAGAACCTTGCCAGAAGAATCCTTTGCTTGTTGTTGAGTGAGACGGAGACCTAATGCAAGCTTGTTAGATGAAGTTTGTCGGATCACTGGAGCAGAGAGAAGAAAGGACAGGGATCAAGGGATTTTTTATACATACATGCATACATAGACACGTAATATTATTGAAAATGATCAACCAACAATTTTAACTTAATAATCATATTTGATGTGTGTTAGGCATCAAGAACCAAAACCTGTGACAAAATAGTAACCAAACAACTATCAATATGTTTAGTTCCACAAAATTATCAAGAAAAAATATGCAAACTTTTATTCAGTAGACCTATTTAATTGAAGGCGTATCGGACGCCCTAGTGTTCGATTTGTGGTTAAATTGAAACAGATGGGGTGTAATGGTGGTGATGCATCGGTGGTATGCTTCAGAACTGGTTGTTTTGAGTTCAAGTTTGATAGCAACATCACTAAACTATAGAAAAAATGACTTCCCTTTTGTACGTTTCACCACTGAAAGTCTGAAACTATATGTTTCTAGGTTAGAACTGAAATTGTTAGAAAACAAATAACATTCACGCGTAATCAATTTCTATAACAACTAAAACTTCCATGACTTGCAGAAAACCCGAATTGAAAACAAAATTTCCAACAAAAACACAAATAAGAAGCAAAAAACAGCAAAAATAAAGAATGAAATATGAAGCAAAAACATAAATTCTGAACATGTATCATTTGCACGTTAACGAATACAGTCACTTGCACAAATTAAAACTACCAATCGATTGTAAAAGCTCCTAGGTCTCAATGGTTCCCTCAAAAGCAAACGAAAACTAAACATCAGCGCAAGCAAAGCCTCCAAGCAATTACGACCTCTCGGAAAATTAATCGTAGAAGAAAGAACTTACGATGATGTTTGACATGATGAATTCCAATTTCTATAGTTCAATTTTGAAGATTAAAGTCATAGCCACAATCAACCCCCATTAACGAACATAGAAATTAATCACCGTAGCTACAATCAAACCCCATTAAAGAGCATATAAAATTAGAAAGAATCGAGAGAGTTTTTACTCCCGTTGAAGCCATTAGCGTAACACTCTGTCGTAAACGACTATCTTGACGCCGTCTTCCACTGCCGTCGCCGACGGCCGCCTGGAGCCATTAGCGGCACACGCCAATCTCAATGACCATATCACGGCCGTCTTCCACTGTCGTTGCCGACAGAGGCCTGGTCACCGGAGGTCAGGTTCCTCCTTTGCCGGTGGCTTTCTCGTGCGTGGTGGAAAATGAAAACGAAAGGAAGGAAATGGCATTTCTGTAATTAACATTAGTGCTTCTTTGTGAAGCATACCGTAGATCAGAAGATGAACGGTTCAGATGTACTACTGTAGCTAAGAAGCGACTTGTTATATATGAGTAAATTGCCATTTTAGTCCATAAGTTTTGTTTAAATTTGTCATTTTAGTCTAAATAGTTTTTTTTTTTTTGCCTCTGAGTCTCTGACTTTTCCCTTTTATTGCTATTGTGATCACATACACAAACTCCATTCAAAAACTCCATCTTTAACAAGGGGTATTTTGGGGTTTTCATTTTAAATGTTTTCAATTGCCATTTCGATCCAATTCCAAAAAATCAAAAAAATTCCAAAAAATCAAAAAAATTCCAAAAAATTCTAAAAAATAATAAAAATTCTAATAAATCATAAAAATTCTAAAAAAATCTAAAAAATACAAAAAATCCGTTTCGGCGCGAACCGTTTCGAACCCGAACCGTTTCGAGCTGAACCGTTTCGACGCGAGCCGTTTCGACCCGTACCGTTTCGACCCGAACCGTTTCGACCTGTACCGTTTCGAGCCGAACCGTTTCGACCCGTACCGTTTCGACGCGAACCCTTTCGAGCCGAACCGTTTCGAGTCGAACCGTTTCGAGCCGAACCGTTTCGAGCCGAACCGTTTCGAGCCGAACCGTTTCGAGCCGAACCGTTTCGAGCCGAACCGTTTCGAGCCGAACCATTTCGACGCGTACCGTTTCGACCCGTACCGTTTCGAACCGAACCGTTTTGAGCCGTACTGTTTCGAGCTGAACCGTTTCGAACCGAACCGTTTCGAGCAGAGCCGTTTCTAGCAGAGCCGTTTCGACGCGAACCGTTTCGACCCGTACCGTTTCGAACCGAACCGTTCAGCTCGAAACGGTTCGGTTCGAAACGGTTCAGCTAGAAACGGTTCGGTTCGAAACGGTTTAGCTCGAAACGGTTCGCGTCGAAACGGTTCAGCTCGAAACGGTTCGTTTCGAAACTGTTCAGCTAGAAACGGTTCGGTTCGAAACGGTTCAGCTCGAAACGGTTCGGCTCGAAACGGTTCAGCTCGAAACGGTTCGCGTCGAAACGGTTCAGCTCGAAACGGTACGGGTCGAAATGGTTCAGCTCGAAACGGTTCGCGTCGAAACGGCTCGGGTCGAAACGGTTCGCGTCGAAACGGTTCAGCTCGAAACGGTTCGGGTTCGAAACGGTTCGTGCTGAAAGGATTTTTTGTATTTTTTTAGAATTTTTATGATTTTTTAGAATTTTTATTATTTTTTAGAATTTTTTTGATTTTTTGGAATTTTTTTGACTTTTTGGAATTGGATCAAAATGGCAATTGAAAACATTTAAAATGAAAATACCCAAAATACCCCTGGTTAAAGATGGAGTTTTTGGATGGAGTTAGTTTATGTGATCAAAATGGCAACAAAAGAGAAAAGTCAGGGACCCAGAGGCAAAAAAAAAAACTATTTGGACTAAAATGGCAAATTTGGACAAAACTCAGGGACTAAAATGGCAATTTACTCTGTTATATATAGATAACTAGGTTATAACCCGGGAATACTCAGTGGCGGACCCATGAATTTTTTCCTGGGGGTGCGGAATATTTTCAAAGATTTTAGACCCCTAGCTGTATAAACATATCGGTTCACAGCGGGTCGGGTCAGATCAAGTAAGACAAAAGAACATCAAACTAAAATTTACAAATCATCAAAAACACGTCAAACATCATTACAAATTACAAACGTATTTAAAATTGTGCCCTACAGTTTTTTTTATATATATCCAAAATATCATCTAAAGATACAAAACACGCCATAAGTTCATTACATTCTTGCTCATTGTTCCTAACACATATAATTTGCTCCGTTAGTTCATACAACAACACTAAACACTTAAATAAAATAAACAATCATGTTCAACCATAGCCCATAACTTTCAATTATATTTTTAAACATTCAAGCCCTAATATTAAATGTTGATTACTTGTAACTAATCATTTAAACAAACAAAGCTATAGATAAAACAACAAAGTCATTTAACTACAAGTCTAGAACAACAAAAAAAAATCAAAAAAAAAAATATTTAAAAAGATTAAACCTTTACACATCTATATTTTCTCCTAATCATCACATAAAACAAAATAAATAAATAAATAAACCATACTAGTTCTATATTGGAATTCTGACGTAATATGGGTCGGTCCAACCGGAATTTTGTTTTTTCTGGTAAAAAAAGCCACCAGGTCGTGAGCAGTGACGTCAAGTCGCTAGGAGTTTTTTTGGGGGCGGGATTTGGAAATGGAATGGGTGGATGGGTTTGGGTTATTTTATTTAGTTCAAATTTCTTTAGGTTGGGTTTGGGCTTGTGTTAATAAAAATTGATTGCAGATTGGGCTTTGATTGGATCAAATAATTAAGTGAATAAGTGGTTAATAATTATTTTTTTTCTAAGTGGGGCGGTTTAAAATTTTCAAGGGGTGCGGGTAAAAAATTCCAAGAGGTGCGGTCGGGATTTCCGGCGAAAAATAACACTAAAAAATATTTTTTCATGGGGTGCGCCCGCCCACCCTTAACTAAATGTGGGTACGCCCCTGGGAATACTCCCGGGTTGTGAATCTTTATATCTAAAAAATAAATATACATCTATATATATTAATTAATAAAAATATATCATGTAGTTGTGAATCTTTTTAACCCGGGAACTTCCCGGTCACAAAAAATCAATTTATAATCTAATTATGTCATTAAATAAATTAAAAGACATGTTTTCAAACGTTATTAAGTGTTTAAAGAAATAAGTTAAAATTTGGTGTCAATGCTATGCGGTACCAATGTTGAAATTAAAAAACATGTTTTCAAACGTTATTTGCCGTAAAGTAACACTTCTTTTTTCCATGGGGCGCCTCCTTCCTTTCCTTTACATGTGCACCCCTATGCTATGCGATACGGTACCGGTTAAGCCAAATCACTTATGAAAAAAATGAGTTGAGCCAAACCACTTTTTTGTACCATAATCCCAAAGAAATAATTGTATTCATTCCATATAATAACACATGGAACTACATTAAGTAAAATACAAAACATGCGGGGTTTCATACCGATAACAAACTACATTAAGTAAAATACAACATGCGGGGTTTCCTACCGAATCTTTCTACCTTTTATTTTTACTTTTATAAAAATAACTTTGTCACCCTCAAACCAACTGAACATACATGTATCACATACCGAATCTTTCTACCTTTTATTTTTATAGTATGTATCTGTTTTGGTCAAAAATCACACAAGGATAATGTAACCAAACTTTATGAAAACGGGGTATGATGCTTGGTTAATTATGAAAGTAAAGGATCACTTCTGTGATAAAGATGCAAAGACACGATGATTTATACGAGGAAAAAGCCCTTGATCAATGAATGATCTCCGGCATAAAAAACCTCGGGTGATGGCAACTACCGATCACCAACTTCAATATAACAAAAATATGATTACAACTTTGGATGATAATGAGCTGAGTACAAGGATCATTATTGCTTTTGGTGTCTAAGTGTGTGAGAGTTGCGTTGTATGTCGTGTGTGTTCTTCCGAATGAGGAAGAGTGGTATTTATACAAGTGTAGGTGACTTATTTTAGGTAAAAGGACTAATTATCAGCTCATTACCCCTTTAGAAATAAAGACAATCTAGCCTAAATTGCTGCCCATAAATCAAGCCTAGTTTCCATATCCTGTGCAACGTCTTTCTTCGATTAAGCTCTTGCCATATTTGTGAAGACGCGTCCCTGGATCATGATGTCTAGAGCATATCCTGCTAGATGTTCCTGCAAAACAATATTGTATTGAGCGGAAGTGGCCGTTAGTATGAGGATCACCATAATGTCCCATGATCCTGATCCTGAAGTTCTGCTGAGGATCACTGTCTGCCAAAGAAACAAGGATCACTGGTTAGGATCATATGTAAGGATCACCTATAATAAAAATCCAGCCCTAACAATTGCCCCCAAAATATAAGGAGTTAATTGTAAATAGACGAGTTATATTTTGTTTTGATCTTATCTCTAACGGGTGATTCCGAATAACTAGCCGTTACACATGGACTAGCTGTTGTGATAATTACGTCACAGATGTGATAATCCCTGCAAATCATCATTATAAATAGGAGATAGGGTTAGGATCGTTCTGTATTTAAATTCAAGGTATCTTCCCTTTATATTCTACACCGAAGATCGATCAGGTACTCTCCTCTTCTCTTTTTCTTCTCTCTACTCTCTTTGCTCTGTTTTCCGTCTCTACTTTGTTTCTGTTCCAAACATGTTGCTCCGGAATTCTCCGCACAAGGATTCCAAGAAGGATAGTCCCTTAAAAAGCCAGGGGATTATCAAGGATTCTCCTACGGAGAGGTGTTGCTTTAGTGATGCTCACGTAGACAAAATTCGTCATTGCTTTCCGGCGAATGCCGTTTTTAAATCCTTTGATCCTACTGCTTTGAGCGACTTTGTCTCGGATGTCTGGGTGGCTTTTCCTGCTACCCCATTTGCTATAGGGTACTCGTATCCTTTTCCAGACTTTACCCAGTCTTTCTTTTCCTTAACCGGCATCTCTTACATCCAAGCTATGCCGATGATCTGGAGGGTTCTTTATACCTTCGAGAGGATCATCGAGCAGGAAGGGATTGATCTGGGGATGGCGGAGTTAGCTGAGTTTTACGATCTCACCACCTTCGGTTCTCACCGATATTTGTTGAAACGGAAAGCTGGGGAGGATCACCCAATCTTCAAAGTTACTAAGAATGATACAAACTGGAAACGTCGGTTTTTCTTTGTTAAGAGGGATTCCATCCCGGATGGGAAGGATCTGCCCAAGGAATGGGCCACTCATGGTAGGGTAGAGGATCCTCGAAGGATCACTATCAGTCCTGTCTCATGTGATGAGGATCACTGATGTCTTTTTTCCTTTGTCTTTTATGCAGCTATTTCCATTGCTCGTCTGAAATTAACCCCCGCTGCAAAAGAGAGAGTGTTAGCTTTTAAAAAGCTTGATCATGAAGTTAGAAGCTTCCAAATCACTATCCAAGATTCTCAAGAGATATCCTCTGCATCTGCCACAATGTCAAGTAAGTATCCTCATAGAAAGTAAGTTTTATGTAAAAGTATTTAATTTAACAAGGGAACTTATCTTGTTTTTTGAATTGTGTAGGTGCTGGAAAATCTGCCAGGTCTGTTAAATCTGCCTCCAAATTTGGGATAAGTGATCTTGCCAATGTCACGTCTTCAAAGAAGAAGGCTCCTGCTGCCAGTCCTTCAGCATCAGCTCCTAAAGCGCCTATCCGAGGCAAAGGGAAGAAGAGGAAGGCTTCAGATGATCTCCAGGGTTTTCCCCTCCTCCGTCAGCAATTCCTCGACTACGTGAATGAAGTAAGGATCACTGCCCCTGTTGGTTATCCGTCTCGCATATCCTGTTTGTGTATCCTGCCTTTCTTGAGGATCATCTGATCCTAAGCTTATCTTTTTTCTCCTGTTGCAGAAACTTGCCGAGATTGAGACCTATCTTGGCCATGTTGAGGACCAGGAGAGCCAAATTGCCGATCTCCAGCAAATGGGTGTGTTAAAGGATCTCAAGATAGGAGATCTTGAGAAGGAACTCCGGGTCATGAAGGCTGAGGCTGCTCAGAGGTTGATCGATATGGATAACGAGAAGCAGGAGATCACCCAAGATGCTAAGGTCTCCGCGGCAATTGCTATGTATAAGATACAACTTCAGATGGCCGAGGAGGCTCAGGATCCTACCTTTGACAAAAGCTCGTGGGATGTTGAAGGTTGGAAGGCAAGGCTGGCAGATTTGGAGGACGAGGATGAGGCTGAGGAGATCCCCATGCTGGAAGGTGGTGGTGCTGAGAAGGATCAAGGTGGAGATGCTGGTGGTGACGAAGCAGCGAAGGAGTAGGCTGCATGATTGGGCGATGATGGATATTGTTGACTAGGCCGGAGCCCAATTTTTTAGGTTTGGTAGTGGTTTTTTGTGGTTGTTGATGGTTTGAAACAATTATGGTCTGTAATCTCTGAACAATAGTTTCTTAGGGTTAAGGATCCTGGATCCTTTGAACAATAGGTAGGATTGCAAAAGGTGGAGGGATCCTCTGTTTGGGGGATGAAGCCTTTGTGATCCTGCCGCTTTAATTTTCCTGCACAATGCTAAGACCGCATAGACAATGGACACCCTTTGCCAACCCATGTGGACGGGCCACGTTTTGCTGGTAGAAATGTGGGTTGGCAATTTTGACAACTTTTTGAAAGGGTTAATGATCCTTTTGTTTAATAATATAACTTTAATCTTTTTGGCTTATCTTGTGTTGTTATCCTTCAATAATCCTCTTATTTCTCAATTGCTATATTTGTTAAAATAACAAGAGTTGAGAAAGTGTTTAATAAACTTAGGATATGATCCTAGATCAAATATCCTCATATTGAAAATTCTCAAAGTGTTTTAGTTCAAGGATCATAGGTTCGGTTGTCAAAGTATAAGGGTTGGTTAGGATAAAGAGTATAATAAAAAATAGTCAAGGATCATACCTGAGGATCCACGTTAGGATCCTAACCTTCAATCAAGACAATCACAGATAAGACTTTGATAGTTAATAAGGATTAAGGACCCTTATATGTTTAGACTTCCAAAACCTGAAAAGTGAGATATAACTTGGGACTAAGCCAATGTAAAAGATAAATTAGTAACTGGGGACATGCCCAAAGGATTACTGAGAATGATCCCAGAGGATCACTGGGGACAAGCCCATAGGATAACTGAGAATGATCCCAGAGGATCACTGGGGACAAGCCCATAGGATAACTGAGAATGATCCCAGAGGATCGTATGTAAACTGGAGTATGGCCCTTTCTGGCAACTATCCAAACTCAGTGACATGAAAATGTCAAAACCTTAGCTAACGTGAAAACGTTAGAAACCTTAGGAACGGATGTATGGTACGTCTACCATTATACGTAGGATCCTAAGTATAGCCAGTACGATGAGGTTGTCAGCCCCGAAAGTGGGTACTGGTCCCAAAGACGTGAACTATACCAGGATCATCGTGCGCTGCTGGCGGAAACTGGGGATAATCCCAAGGATAACTGGGGTTGGACCCAAGGATCTGTGGTGCTTTTGGAGATCTTTGACGATTTGCTGAAGATACCTGAACTATCATAACTCAAATGGTTTGTGAGTAGAGGATGAAGGATACATGATCCTTATCCTTAGGTAAAAAGTAAGAAAATGCAATAGTTTTAGGATAAGCATATTACCAGAGTTAGGATCGCTGATATCTCCGGGATCCTTCAAGGATACTTCAATGTAAGGATTACATGCATGAAGGATCATGTTCATATGAAATATTTCTTTAAGTGAACAGCATTCCAAGCTCTTGGTAACAAGTTTCCTTCCATGGTTAGCAACCTGTATGCCCCCTTTCCTGCTTCAGCTTCAATCAAGTAGGGGCCTTCCCATTTTGGTGCTAGCTTCCCGTCGGCAGGATTGATAGTATTTTGAAATGCTTTTCTCAACACCATATCTCCGACTTGGAACTTCCTTATCCTGACATTTTTGTTGTAGGTACCAGCCATTCTTTGTTGGTAGCTTGCCATCCTTATTCTAGCTAGATCCCTGACTTCCTCAATAGTATCCAAATCCTGAGCTAGGATTGCAGCATTTTCTTCAGGATCACGAGCAATTGTTCTAGCAGTTGGGATCACCATCTCTGTTGGGATCACTGCTTCTGCCCCAAATACTAAAGAGAAAGGTGTTTGACCAGTGGCATTCTTGGGAGTTGTTCTATTAGCCCATAGCACATAGGGTAACTCCTCTGCCCATTTCCCCTTCTTGGATCCTAGCTTCTTCTTCAGATTGTTGATGATGATCTTGTTGGATGATTCTGCTTGACCATTGGCTTGTGGGTGAACTGGTGTTGATGTTATCATCTTGATTCCCCAACTTGATCCTGAAAGCTCTAGGATTTTCTCCCGTCGGAATCTCCCCATGTTGCAAGTATCTCATGATTGGCGAGATCCATGATCCTGAATAAGATTGGGCTTCTTTACTAGGGATCATTGCAGTATCCTCTTCTATTTCCATGGCCACCTGATTTTCAATAGCAGGAGCCAGGATATGGATGATAGGGATACTTATATCTTCTGGAATCTTCAAGGATGATCCTAGGTTGGCCAATGCATCAGCCCCTGTGTTCTCCTCCCTTGGTACCTGTGTCAAGCTGAAAGAAACAAAAGAGAGCGCCAATTCTTTGACTATCTCTAAATATTTGGTTAGTTTTTCACCTTTAACAGCATAGGATCCGTTAAAGTGATTAGTGATCAATAATGAATCTACATATACTTTAAGATACTTTACCCCCATATCCATAGCAATTTGTAAGCCAGCAATTAAGGCTTCATACTCAGCCTCATTGTTAGTTGCTTGGAACTCACAGGCTATGGAGTGGGGTATTATGTCCCCCTGTGGCGATTTTAGTAGGATCCCTAGCCCTGTGCCTTTGATATTTGAGGATCCGTCAGTGTGTAGTATCCAAGGATCCTTGGTCTCATCCAGCTGCTGGACCTCCAATTCTGCTTCTTTTTGTAGATCACTACTGAAATCAGCCACAAAGTCAGCTAGTGCTTGAGATTTAATAGCTGTTCTTGGTTCGTATCTTATATCATGGGCACTAAGCTTTACTGCCCATTTAGCCATTCTCCCTGACATATCTGGTTTCCTGAGGACATTCTTAATTGGAAAATTAGTTCTAACAACAATAGTATGGGTTTCAAAATAATGTCTTAACTTAGTCGATGCCATGATTAATGTAAGAATAAGTTTTTCGAGGTGTGAGTACCTGGATTCTGCATCAAGCAAACTTTTACTTACATAGTAGATAGGATATTGTGTACCTCCGTGATCCTTAACAAGGACAGCACTTACAGCGGTTGAGGATACCGCCAGATATAAGGATAACACATCTCCTTTTTCCGGTTTTGCTAATGCTGGTGCTGAGGACATATACTCTTTTAGGGCTTGTAAAGCATTCTCATGCTTCTCAGTCCATTCGAACTTCTTATTCTTCCTTAGGATATCGTAAAATTCTCTGCATTTCTCTGAGGATTTCGATATGAACCTGTTCAAAGCTGCTATCCTGCCTGTCAGTCTTTGAACATCCTTGGCATTGGCAGGAGATTTGATATTTATTAATGCTTTGATTTGTTCCGGGCTTGCTTCAATGCCCCTCTGGGTTACCATGTATCCTAAGAACTTTCCTGCCTTAACACCAAAATGGCATTTTGAAGGATTAAGTTTCATGTTGTAATTATCAAGGATATCAAATGCTTCTTCCAAATCCCTTAGGTGATCCTCAGCTTTCTTTGACTTGACCACCATGTCGTCTATGTATACCTCCATAGTTTTTCCAATTTGATCTTTGAACATCATATTTACCAGCCTTTGATATGTTGCACCTGCATTTCTTAGTCCAAAAGGCATGGCAATATAACAATATAAACCGGTTGGGGTCATAAAGGCTGTATCCTCTTGGTCAGATGGTTCCATCTGGATTTGTTGGAACCCAGATGATGCATCCATAAAGGTCAACAGTTCATGCCCCGCTGTTGCATCCACCATGGAGTCAATGTGGGGTAATGGGAAAGGATCCTTGGGACATGCCTTATTCAGATCAGTGAAGTCGACACATACCCTCCACTTTCCGTTTTTCTTTTGGACAACAACCACATTGGCTAACCATTTTGGATACTTTACCTCTCTGATCATACCTACTCGAAGTAGTCTCTCTACTTCTTCTTGGATAATGGCATTCCTTTCTGGTGCAAACTTCCTCCTTTTTTGATGGATTGGTTTGATAGACCTGTCAATGCCAAGTTTGTGAGTAATAATATCCTTAGATATACCTGTCATATCTTCATGTTTCCAAGCAAAGGTAGATTTTCTTCTTTTGAGGAAGGATATCATGTCTTCTTTCATCTTGCCAAGGATCCCTGATCCGATATAGATTTTTGATTCAGGATCACTAGGATCCAAGAGGATTTCATCTACATCTTGTTCCCTTGCCTCCAAGACATTCCTTGGAGGATACTGTAATTGCTATTGCTCCCTTGGCTTCGAGGTTGGCTTCATAGATGAGGTATAACAATCCTTAGCCTCCTGCTGGTCACTATCGATCTTGATTATTCCCCTAGGGAGCTTCACACATTGATGGTAGGTAGATGGGACTGCTTTCATATCATGTATCCAAGGCCTGCCAAGGATAACGTTGCAACAAGATAAACAGTCAATAACACAAAATTTTTGGTAATTATGTAATCCTTCCACGTAGATTGGGAGTTTGATGTCCCCCAGAGTTTTCTTCGTTTCCCCACTGAATCCTACAAGCACGGAGGATCTTGGTGTGATGTCTGATTCTGGGATTCCCATCTTCTTCAAGACATCAAGCTGGATAATGTTCACTGAGCTCCCTCCGTCAATAAGGATCCTGCGGACAAAATGGTTAGAGATAAAGAGAGTGATAACTAAACTATCATGGTGAGGATCCTGAATGTTGATGCGATCATCCTCATCAAATGTTATCATCTTCCCTTCTGAGACACTTGATGTTCTAATAGGCCTTTCTCCATTATCCATTTTTGATTCTTTTGCATGTCTTTTGGCCGCCGAGAAGGATGTACCACAGATGTCTGATCCTCCGGATATAAAGTTGATCACTTGTGCGTTTGCCGGAGGTGCTGGAGCCTTTTCAGGGATCCTTTCAGGATCCTGGGTCCTTTGCTTTTTTCTCCCTAACAATTCTTTTAGATGCCCCTTGCTTAGCAGGTATCCAATTTCTTTTCTTAAGGCTATGCAATCTTCAGTTAGATGCCCGAAATCCTCATGGTATGCACACCATTTGGACTTGTCTTTAGTCCCGGATGGTTTATCATTCTTCCTGGGCCACCTAGCTTTTTCACCTAGATTCTGCATTGCAAGGATTAGTTCATGATTATCAACGGAAAAACAATATTCTGAGATTGGAGGATATTCTTCATCATCCTCTTCTTGGTCAACAGCATGCACATTCTTGTTCTCATTTCTATGGTAGGATTTGAACTTGTTGCTCTTGAAGGAGGATCCTTGCTTATCTTGTTTTGAGGATCCTACTTGTCTCTCCTGGATCCTCTTGTCATCCTCTAGCCGGATGAACCTGAGTGCTCGAGTTCTTACTTCATCTAGATTCCTGCATGGTGTCATAACAAGATCATCATAGAATAATGAATCCTTAAGCAGTCCCATTTTGAAGGCTTCAACAGCCGTAGCCATATCCAAGTTGGGAATGTCCAAGGATTCTTTACTAAATTTAGTTATATAATCCCTTAATGATTCATTATGATTTTGAGTTATCCTGTACAAATCACTAGTTAATTTTTCAAATTTTCTGCTACAAGAGAATTGGTTATTGAATAAATTAACTAAATTAGCAAATGAAGTAATAGAGTAGGGGGGAAGACTTAGCAGCCACTTAAGAGCTGATCCAGTAAGAGTGGATCCAAATCCTTTACATAGGCATGCTTCCTTCAGTTTTTCTGGGATAGGATTGATCTCCATCCTCTCCCTGTATTGTGCTATATGCTCCTCTGGATCCGTTGTGCCATCATACAACTTCATGGTAGGGATATGGAACCTTTTGGGTACCTCTGCATCACAAATTGGTGGTGCAAAACGGGATACCTTGTGGCTTCCATCCGCAATCTCTGGGATAGGCTTGACTACCCCTGGAACACTTGAGATCATATCTTTTAGCTTCTGCAACTCCCTGGCCATAGCATGATTGGTACCTGTATCCTGCATGGATCCATGGTTAGTGGTAGGATAATTGTTTAAAGTGTTACCTCCCATTGGGTTCAAGTTAGGGAATCCATATTGCTGGGTTTCTGGAATAACGGAGGGACCAGTGGAAGCAATGGTCTGCATTGGAATGAAGTCCCCTTGATGGACATCTAGACTTCCTGTTCGCAAACTTTTTAGGGATCCTGGCATCTGTAAGGATCCTGGTATCTGGGATGATCCTGGAACGAAGGAGGATCCTTGGCCTTGGAATGATCCTGGAACAAAGTAGGATCCTTGAAACTGCTGTGCCCCTGGATAGGCTCCCGGATTCATAAAGGATCCCATGTATTGAGGATAGGATCCTACAGGCTGAAAATGTGAGTCTGATGTCTGAGTCATTGCTGCCGAGTTGAGATGTGATCCTCTTGACTCCCCTATGATTTGCACGTCCGGGATCCCTGATGGCTGGGAAGTGATCATTGGAGTATCAAAGCTCAAGGATTTGGGCATCAGTGGAGAATGATCCTCTGCCGCTTTCTTTTGTCTTTTGAGATCTCCAATTTCCCTGAGGATCCTTTCGTTAGTTTCATCTTGCCGCTGCATACGATCCTTCATCTGCAAAATTAAAGCAAATACATCACTAGTACTGGGAATAGAAGAATTCATAGCAGAAGAAGATAGAGGTTTAGAGAAGGTGGGAGTTGATCTCTTCTCAGTATTTTTCTGAGATCCTGCCGGTGGAGGAGGCAAGGTGATCTGTGATGAGGTGACTGCAGACATCGCCGTGGACGTGTTCTTCAATGATGAAGCCATGTAACTCTTTCAAATGATTTCGAACAAAAGATTTTTCTTATGAATGAAGCACCAATTGCCCCACGGTGGGCGCCAAACTGTTTTGGTCAAAAATCACACAAGGATAATGTAACCAAACTTTATGAAAACGGGGTATGATGCTTGGTTAATTATGAAAGTAAAGGATCACTTCTGTGATAAAGATGCAAAGACACGATGATTTATACGAGGAAAAAGCCCTTGATCAATGAATGATCTCCGGCATAAAAAACCTCGGGTGATGGCAACTACCGATCACCAACTTCAATATAACAAAAATATGATTACAACTTTGGATGATAATGAGCTGAGTACAAGGATCACTATTGCTTTTGGTGTCTAAGTGTGTGAGAGTTGCGTTGTATGTCGTGTGTGTTCTTCCGAATGAGGAAGAGTGGTATTTATACAAGTGTAGGTGACTTATTTTAGGTAAAAGGACTAATTATCAGCTCATTACCCCTTTAGAAATAAAGACAATCTAGCCTAAATTGCTGCCCATAAATCAAGCCTAGTTTCCATATCCTGTGCAACGTCTTTCTTCGATTAAGCTCTTGCCATATTTGTGAAGACGCGTCCCTGGATCATGATGTCTAGAGCATATCCTGCTAGATGTTCCTGCAAAACAATATTGTATTGAGCGGAAGTGGCCGTTAGTATGAGGATCACCATAATGTCCCATGATCCTGATCCTGAAGTTCTGCTGAGGATCACTGTCTGCCAAAGAAACAAGGATCACTGGTTAGGATCATGTGTAAGGATCACCTATAATAAAAATCCAGCCCTAACAGTATCATATACCGAATCTTTCTACCTTTTATTTATATTTTTATTTTTATATTAACCACACCGTATACACACTAAATACAATTTGAAGGGTACATTCCAAACCTAAGGTTGCAATTAACCATGAACGTGTAAAAAGCAACAAAAGCAATGTAGAATAATAAAACATGCATGGACTCATTTTTGAGGGTGTTCCCTGTATTTTTCATCAAATGAGGACACCAACAACAAAATATTGTAGAGAGTTGAAACGTTTCTAGCATCTCACATTGTAACAAAGATTAATGTATAATTTATCAACGTCTATGTGATGAACATGAAAAGCATTTTAGTTGTTTTGGTTAAAAATCAAGCAAAGATAATGTAACCAAATCTTTATATGTGAGGTATGATGCTTGAATCAATGAACAATATTAAGGATCACTCTTAAATGTAATGAACAAGTGACACCGAGATTTATACGAGGAAAAAGCCCTTGATCAATGAATGATCTCCGGCATAAAAAACCTCGGGTGATGGAAACTACCGATCACCAACTCAGATTAAACAAGAAATGTATTACAACTTCGGATGATAGCGAGCTAATTACAAGGATCACTATAGTGTAATGTGCACAAAAGTGTGTAATCGTCAAGTGAATTGTCAAGAGCTGGTGAGAGCAGTTACGAATGTGTGTGTTAAGCTAAAAATAACCCCGTGTTTCTATTTAGCTCGCTATCCCTTTTAAAACTGGAAAATATCTAAGCTAACAAACATTCCGCATTTTGTGCAAGTCCACCACGACCTCCATAACGTCCATTTCAGCCATGCACGTGCGGAATAAATATGGAATATGCTCCAGGAATATCGCCAAGACCAAGTCCAAGCTCGTACTCCTGCAAAACAACATCATATTCAAAGCAGACAATCGTTAGTATAAGGATCCTTACGATGATCCATGATCCTGATCCTGCAATACTTCTGAAGATCACTAATAGAAACAGAAGTGAGGATCACTAAACCCAACAGTAATTGAGGATCACTGATCATTGGAAAATCCTCCCCTAACAATTGCCCCCAAAATATAAGGAGTAATAATGTAGATAACGAGTTATATTTTCTCGTTCTTATCCGTAACCAACCAACAGATATATAGCCGTTGAATCCTGACTAGCCGTTGTTAACATGACGTCATTGAGGTGACTATCCTGCAAAATCATCATTATAAATTGAAGTTAGAGATAAGGGTTAGAGAACATTTAAATTCGTGCGTTTCCTCTTTAAATCCTCATTCGAAGACTTGATTAGGTACTTCTCTTTCCTTTCTCTCTTCATCTTCTCACTCTGTTTCTCCTTCTTCACCACCGTCATAATCGAGATGATGCTAAGATCCTCACCGGCTAAGGATCACAAGAAGGACAGCCCCTTGAAAAGCCAAGGGATCATAAAAGATTCTGCAAAAGAACGTTGCTGCTTCACCGATCCACAGATAGACAGAATCCGCCATTGTTTTCCGGCGAGTACTGTTTTCAAACCATTTGATCCCACTGTTCTAAGTGATTCTGTTTCTGAAACCTGGGTAGCTTTTCCGGTCACCCCATTCACAATAGGATACACATACCCTTTTCCAGATTTCACCCAATCCTTCTTCACTCTCACTGGCATCTCCTACATCCAAGCAATGCCTATGATCTGGAGGGTCTTGATCACCCTTGAAAGGATCATTGAGCAGCAAGGTATTGATCTGGGAATGTCGGAGCTTGCAGAGATGTACGACCTCGTAAGCCATGGGTCTCACCGGTATCTACTCAAACATAAACCTAGTGAAGAACATCCCATCTTCAAAGCCACTAAGAATGACACCAACTGGAAACGGCGATTCTTCTTTGTCAGAAGGGATTCTATCCCTGATGGAAAGGATCTGCCTAGAAAATGGACCACTCATGGTAGGATAGAGGATCCTTGGAAGGATCACCAGATGAGTTTGCTTCTGATCAGGATCAATAACATATTTCCATTTCTTTTGTGCAGCTATTTCTGTCGCACACCTCATCACAACACCTGCAACAAAGGAAAGGCTTGCTGCTTTCCGAAGACTTGATCCTTGTTTTGGTCAAAAATCACACAAGGATAATGCAACCAAACTCTTATGTAAACGGGGAATGATGCTGGGTATGTTGAACAAAGTAAAGGATCACTTTGATGTAAAATACGCGAGTGACACAAGGATTTGTACGAGGAAAAAGCCCTTGATCAATGAATGATCTCCGGCATAAAAAACCTCGGGTGATGGCAACTACCGATCACCAAGCTTCAATATAACAAACAATATTTTTACAACATCGGATGGTAACGAGCTAAGTACAAGGATCACTATAGTATCGTGTGTCAAAGCGTGTGAGAAATGTGTTGTGTCTTCCGATTGTGGAAGAGTGCTACTTATACAAGTGTGTGTGGTCGTATTTTAGGTAAATAACCTAACTATTAGCTCGTTACCCCTTCAAGAATAGAAGTAAATTTAGCCTAAATTATCGCCCTTAAATTGTGCTGAGTTTCCATATTGTCCACAACGTCCATCTTTGATTATGCATATGCCAAAGTAGCGTGACAGGTTCCTTGTTTACGTTGTTAAGAGCGGATCCTACTCGAAATTCCTGCAAGACAACATTAAATCCAAAGAGAACAATCGTTAGTATGAGGATCCCTAGGATGGTCCGTGATCCTGATCCTGGAACTCTTCTGAGGATCACTATCTGCCAAAGAAACAAGGGTCACTGGTTAGGATCACATGTAAGGATCATAAGTCATAAAAATCCAGCCCTAACAATTTCCCCCAAAATATAAGGAGTATTTATCTAATATAAACGAGTTATATTTTGCCGGTCTTATCTCTAACTGACTTAACGAATATATAGCCGTTACAATGGAACTATCCGTTGTGATCTGACGTCACAGAAGTGACAGCCCTGCACAAATCATCATTATAAATAGAAATAGGGATAGGATCGAATGCATTTAAATTCAAAGCGACTCCCTTTATAACCGTATTCGGAAGATCAGCCAGGTATTCTCCTTCTCATCTTCTTCTCTTTTGCGCTGTTTTTCTTCTTCTTTCCATTCTTCTGTAAAGATGTTGCTCCGGAACTCCCCGCATAAGGATCCTAAGAAGAATAGCCCCTTGAAGGGTCAAGGGATCATCAAAGATTCTCCCACCGAGAGGTGCTGTTTTACCGATCCTCAGATCGACAGAATCCGTCAATGCTTTCCGGCGAACACTATCTTCAAGTCTTTTACCCCCACTGCTTTGAGTGATTTTATTTCTGATACTTGGGTAGCTTTCCCGGTTACTCCGTTCTTGATAGGATATTCGTATCCTTTCCCACAGTTCACTCAATCCTTTTTCTCTCTTACCGGCATCTGCTATATCCAGGCTATGCCCATGATCTGGAGGGTGTTATACACCCTTGAGAGGATCATTGATCAAGAGGGGATTGACCTTGGTATGGCGGAGTTGGCTGAGATGTATGATCTTACCACCTTCGGATCCCATCGTTATTTGTTTAAGCGAAAAGCTGGAGAGGATCACCCTGTCTTTAAAGTTACCAAGAACGACATGAACTGGAAGCGACGGTTCTTTTTTGTTAGGAGAGATACCATCCCTGATGGGAGGGATCTGCCCAAAGAGTGGGCTACTCATGGTAGGATAGAGGATCCTGGAAGGATCACCATAAAACTTGTTCCTTAGGATGAGGATCACTGATATATATATATTTTTTTGTTTGTTTGTTGTGCAGCTATATCCGTTGCTCATCTTAAGTTGACTCCTGCTGCAAAAGAGAGACTCTTGGCCTTTAAGAAGCTTGATCCGGAGACAAGAACTTTCCAGGTTGCCATCCAGGATTCTCAAGAAGTATCCTCTGCCTCTGTCACAATGTCAAGTAAGTATCCTCATTTAAAAAGTAATTCTATGTAGGATTTTCAAGTTTAATTAGAATACTTATCTTATTTTGGTTGTGTAGGTGCTGGAAAATCTTCTAAGTCTGCCTCAGAGTTTGGCATCGATGATCTGACCAACGTGAAATCCTCAAGGAAGAAGAATCCTGCTAGCCCAAGCGCTTCAGCCCCTAAAGCACCTATTAGGGGTAAAGGAAAGAAGAGAAAGGCCTCTGAGGATTTACAAGGTCTCCCCCTGCTCCGCCAACAGTTCCTGGACTACTTCAATGAGGTAAGGATCACTGCCCCTGTTTGTTATCCTGACAGTTTTGAGGATAACTTGTTTCTGATGTTGGGCCTTGTTTTCCTTGCAGAAATTTGCTGAAATAGAGACTTATGTTGGCCACGTCGAGGATCAAGACCGCCAAATCGCTGACCTCCAACAAATGGGTGTGCTGAAGGATCTCAAGATTGCTGATCTTGAGAAGGAGCTCCGGGCTACCAAGGATGATGCTGCCAAGATGCTGATCAACACTGATTATGAGAAGCATGATATCACCCAGGATGCCAAGGTCTCTGCTGCGATAGCCATGTATAAGATCCAGCTGCAGATGGCTGCGGAAGCTCAGGATCCTGCCTTCGACAAAAGCACATGGGACGTGGAGGGCTGGAAGGCGAGGCTGGCAGAGTTGGAGGATGATGAGGAGGCTGAGGAGATCCCAATGCTTGAAGGTGCTGGCAAGGATCATGCTGGGGAGGCAAGTGGAGCCGGTGGTGATGGTGCAGCGAAGGATTGAGCTGCAGGATTGGGCGATGATGGAAACTTCGAGACTTAGCCGGAGCCCAATTTTTTTGTGGTTGTTGATGTTTTTTAGAAACAATTATGGTCTGTAACTTTGAACAATAGTTTTAGGGTTGAGGATCCAGGATCCTTCAGACAATAGGTAGGATTACACATGGTGGAGGGATCCTCTGTTTGGGGGATGAAGCCATTGTGATCCTGCCGCCTTTTATTTACCTGCATGCTATGACCGCACAAACAATGGACACCCTTTGCCAACCCATGTGGACGGGCCACGTTTTGCTGGTAGAAACGTGGGTTGGCAATTTTGACAACTTTGAAGGGTTTCAAACCTTTGTTAATAAAATAACTCTAATCTTTTTGGCTTATCTCGTGTTGTTATCCGTTTAATTTCCAGTTGTTTTAGTACATATTTGTTTGAGTAAGAAAAGTTAGACAAATTATGTTTAAGAAATTTAGGATATGATCCTGGATCAAATATCCTATAATCGAAAATTTTCAAAGTAGTTTATTTTAAGGATCATAGGTTCAGTTGTCAAAGTCTAAGGGTTATTTAAACAAATAATGAGTGAAATTGGAAATAGTTAAGGATCATACCTGAGGATCCAAGTTAGGATCCTAACCTTTAATCAGGATAACCGTAAGTGAAACTTTAATGGACAATAAGGATTAAGGATCCTTAATTGTTTAACTTTGAAAACCTGAAAAGTAGAACATAACCTGGGACTAAGCCAATATAAAAGATAAGTTAGTAACTGGGGACAAGCCCAAAGGATAACTGGGGACAAGCCCAAAGGATCACTGGGGACAAGCCCAAAGGATCACTGGGGACAAGCCCAAAGGATAACTGGGGACAAGCCCAAAGGATAACTGGGGACAAGCCCAAGGATCGTATGTAAACTGGAGTGTGGCCCTTACTGGCGACTATCCAAACTTAGTGACATGTAAATGCCAAAACCTTAGCTAACGTGAAAACGTTAGAAACCTTAGGAACGGATGTATGGTACGTCTACCATTATACGTAGGATCCTGGGTATAGCCAGTACGATGAGGTTATCAGCCCCTAAAGCGAGTACTGGTCCTAAAGACGTGAACTATACCAGGATCATCGTGCGCTACAGGCGAAAACTGGGGACAAGCCCAAGGATAACTGGGGACAAGCCCAAGGATCTGAGTTGCTTCTGAAGATTGTTGACATTATGCTAAGGATACCTGGACTTATCAGAACTCAACATCTCGTGAGAGAAGGATGAAGGATACATGATCCTCATCCTTAAATAAGAAGATATGTAAATAAGAGTTCGAGCTTAGGACATTACCAGAGTAAGGATCATTGATGCTTCAGGGATCCTTAAAGGATACTTCCAATGTAAGGATCACTCATGCCAGAAGGATCCTGCTTCACATGAAATATTTCTTTAAGTGAACAGCATTCCAGGCTCTTGGTAACAAACTTCCTTCTATGGTTAGCAATCTATATGCCCCCTTTCCTGCTTCGGCTTCAATCAAGTAAGGGCCTTCCCACTTTGGTGCCAATTTCCCATCAGCAGGATTGATGGTATTTTGGAATGCTTTTCTCAATACCATATCCCCCACTTGGAATTTCCTTATTATGATATTTTTGTTGTAAGCACCAGCCATTCTTTGTTGGTAGCTCGCCATCCTTATCCTAGCCAGATCCCTGATTTCCTCAATAGTATCCAAGTCCTGAGCCAAGTTTGCAGCATTTCCTTCAGGATCACGAGTACTTGTTCTAGCAGTTGGAACCACCATTTTTGTTGGGATCACTGCTTCTGCCCCAAACACTAAAGAGAAGGGTGTTTGACCAGTAGCATTCTTGGGAGTTGTCCTATCAGCCCAAAGCACATAAGGCAATTCCTCTGCCCATTTCCCTTTCTTGGATCCAAGTTTCTTCAGATTGTTGATGATGATCTTGTTGGATGATTCTGCTTGGCCATTGGCTTGTGGGTGGACTGGTGTTGATGTTATCATCTTAATCCCCCAACTGTCACAAAAGTTAGTAGTCCTGATCCCAATAAATTGGGAACCATTATCACATACAATTTCAGAAGGAATGCCAAATCTAGTTATAATGTTTCTCTTAATAAAGGATATAACTTCCTTTTCTCTGACTTGGGCAAAAGCTTCAGCCTCTATCCACTTGGAGAAGTAGTCAGTCATGGCAAGCATGAATACTTTTCCACCAGGTGCCTTAGGGAGCTTGCCAACTATATCCATCCCCCATCTCATAAATGGCCAAGAGGATGGAATAGGATGTAGAAATTCAGCCGGCTGATGAAGGATATTGCTGTGTCTTTGACAAGGATCACACTTCTTAGCATACTCCACAGCATCCCTTTTCATAGTTGGCCAGTAGTATCCTGTCCTTAGGATCCTTGAGAACAATGCCCTGCCCCCAGTGTGGTTTCCACAATCTCCTTCATGGAAGTCTTTTAACACTTCTTGAACTTCAGGATCCTCGATACATCTTAAATATGGTCCTGCAAGAGATCGCTTATATAGCACATTATTCAAGATTGTGAATTGAGATACCTTAATTCTGAAGGCCCTAGGATTTTCTCCCATAGGAATCTCCCCATGTTGTAAGTATCCCATGATTGGTGAGATCCATGATCCTGAATAAGATTGAGTATCCTCACTAGGGATCATTGCAGTATCCTCTTCTATTTCCATGGCCATCTGTTTTTCAATAGCAGGAGCCAGGATATGGATGATGGGGATACTTATATCCTCTGGGATCTTCAAAGATGATCCTAGATTGGCCAATGCATCAGCTTCCGTATTTTCCTCCCTTGGTACCTGTGTCAAACTGAAAGAAACAAAGGAGAGTGCCAATTCTTTGACTATCTCTAAATACTTGGTTAGTTTTTCACCTTTAACAACATAGGATCCATTGAAGTGATTGGTGATTAACAATGAATCCACGTATACCTCAAGATACCTGATCCTCATATGTTTGCGATTTGTAAACCAGCGATTAAGGCTTCATATTCAGCCTCATTATTAGTGGCTTGGAACTCACAAGCTATGGAATGGGGTATTATGTCCCCCTGTGGTGATTTTAGTAGTATACCAAGCCCCGTGCCTTTGACATTTGAGGATCCGTCAGTATGTAGTATCCAAGGATCCTTAGTTTCATCTAGCTGCTGGACTTCCAATTCGGCTTCCTTTTGTAAATCACTACTGAAATCAGCCACAAAGTCTGCTAATGCTTGGGATTTGATGGCTGTTCTGGGCTCATATCTTATATCATGGGCACTAAACTTTACTGCCCACTTAGCCATTCTTCCGGACATCTCAGGTCTCCTGAGGACATTCTTAATTGGGAAATTAGTTCTAACAACAATAACATGGGTTTCAAAATAATGTCTTAGTTTAGTGAATGCCATAATCAGTGCAAGGATAAGTTTTTCAAGGTGTGAGTACCTGGATTCAGCATCAAGTAAACTCTTACTTACATAATAGACAGGATATTGTGTACCTTCATGATCCTTAACAAGGACTGCACTTACTGCTTTTGAGGATACCGCAAGGTATAAGGATAACACATCTCCTTTTTCTGGCTTCATCAATGCTGGGGCTGAAGACATGTATTCTTTTAGGGCTTGTAAAGCATTCTCATGCTTTTCAGTCCATTTGAATTTCTTGTTCTTTCTTAGGATATCATAAAATTCTTTACACTTTTCTGAGGATTTGGATATGAATCTGTTTAGAGCTGCTATCCTGCCTGTTAGCCTTTGCACATCCTTAGCGTTGGCAGGGGATTTGATATTCACCAATGCTTTGATTTGTTCCGGGCTTGCTTCAATGCCCCTCTGGGTTACCATATATCCTAAGAATTTACCTGCTTTAACACCAAAGTGACATTTTGAAGGATTAAGCTTCATGTTATAATTATCAAGGATATCAAATGCTTCCTCCAAGTCCCTTAGGTGATCCTCAGCTTTTTTGGATTTCACCACCATATCGTCTATGTACACTTCCATAGTTTGTCCAATTTGATCTTTGAACATCATATTCACCAGCCTTTGATATGTTTCACCTGCATTTCTTAATCCAAAAGGCATAGCAATATAACAATATAAACCGGTTGGGGTCATAAAAGCCGTATCCTCTTGGTCAGATGGTTGCCATCTGAATTTGTTGGAATCCAGACGATGCATCCATAAAGGTTAACAGTTCATGACCCGCTGTTGCATCCACCATGGAGTCAATGTGGGGTAATGGGAAAGGATCCTTGGGACATGCCTTATTCAAATCAGTGAAATCGACACATACCCTCCACTTTCCATTTTTCTTTTGAACAACAACCACATTGGCCAGCCATTTTGGATACTTAACTTCTCTGATCATACCTGCTCGTAGTCATCTTTCTACCTCTTCCTGGATAATGGCATTTCTTTCTGGTGCAAACTTCCTCCTTTTTTGATGGATCGGTTTAACTGATCTGTCAATGCCAAGTTTATGAGTAATAATATCCTTAGATATACCTGTCATATCCTCATGTTTCCATGCAAAGGTAGATTTTCTTCTTTTGAGGAAGGATAATATGTCCTCTTTCATTTTGCCAAGGATCCCTGATCCGATGTAGATTTTGGATTCAGGATCATCGGGATCCAAGAGGATTTCGTCCACATCCTGCTCTCTTGCCTCCAAGACACCCCTTGGAGGATACTTTAATTGCTATTGCTCCCTTGGTTTCGAGGCTGGTTTCATTGATGAGGTGTAACAATCCTTAGCCTCCTGTTGATCACTATCGATCTTGATTATTCCCCATGGGCTAGGGAGCTTTACACATTGATGGTAGGTGGATGGGACTGCCTTCATATCATGTATCCAGGGCCTGCCAAGGATAACATTACAACAAGACAAACAGTCTATAACACAAAATTTTTGATATGTAATCCTTCCACATAAATTGGGAGTTTAATGTCCCCCAGGGTTTTCTTAGTTTCGCCACTAAATCCTACAAGCACGGAGGATCTTGGTGTGATATCTGATTCAGGGATACCCATTTTCTTCAGAACATCAAGCTGGATAATGTTTACTGAGCTTCCTCCGTCAATAAGGATCCTGCGGACAAAGTGGTTAGAAATAAAGAGAGTAATAACTAAACTATCATGATGATGATCCTGGATGTCAACTCGATCATCCTCATCAAAGGTTATCACTTTTCCTTCCGAGACACTTGATGTTCGAATAGGTCTTTCTCCGTTATCCATTTTAGCTTCCTTTGCATGCCTTTTAGCTGCTGAGAAGGATGTACCACATGTTAGGGCTGGATTTTTAATGACGTATGATCCTTACATGATATCCTAACAAGTGATCCTTGTTTCTTTGGCAGATAGTGATCCTCAGAAGAGCTTCAGGATCAGGATCATGGATCATCCTAAGGATCCTCATACTAACGATTGTTCTCTTTATATTTAATGTTGTTTTGCAGGAATTACGAGTTGGACCTGGTCTTGGCAACGTAATTAAGGAATCCTCCACGCTAATCTCGCACACGTATTACCAGAAATAGACGTTGTGGAGAATATGGAAACTTAGCACAATTCAAGGGCAATTATTTAGGCTAAATTTACTTCTATTTCTAAAGGGGTAACGAGCTAGTAGTTAGGTAATTTACCTAAAATACGACCCCACACACTTATATAAAAGGCACTCTTCGCCATTTGGAAGACACAACACATTTCTTACACACTCTAGCATACCACACCATAGCGATCTTTGTACCTAGCTCGTTACCATCCGAAGTTGTAAACATTGTTTCTTATATTGGAGTTTGGTGATCGGTAGTTTCCATTGTTAGGGCTGGAATTTTATTATACATGATCCTTACACGTGATCCTAACCAGTGATCCTTGTTTCTTTGGCAGATAGTGATCCTCAGCAGGACTTCAGGATCAGGATCATGGACCATCAAAGGATCCTCATGCTAACAGTTACCTTCGTTTGAAACAATGTTATTTTGCAGGAACATCTAGCAGGATACGCTCTTAGCATCATAATCAAGGGACGCGTCTTCACAATTATGGCATGAGCTTAATCGGAGATAGACGTTGCACAGGATATGGAAACTTAGCTTGATTTAAGGGCGGCAATTTAGGCTAGATTGTCTTTTATTTCTAAAGGGGTAATGAGCTGATTATTAGTCTTTTTACCTAAAATAGGTCACCTACACTTGTATAAATACCACTCTTCCTCATTTGGAAGAGGACACACGACATACAACACAATTCTCACACACTTAGACACTCAAAACAATAGTGATCCTTGTACTCAGCTCATTATCATCCGAAGTTGTAACTATATTTTTCTTATATTGAAGTTGGTGATCGGTAGTTGCCATCACCCGAGGTTTTTTATGCCGGAGATCATACATTGATCAAGGGCTTTTTCCTCGTATAAATCATTGTGTCTTTGCATCTTTATCACAGAAGTGATCCTTTACTTTCATAATTAACCAAGCATCATACCCCGTTTACATAAAGTTTGGTTACATTATCCTTGTGTGATTTTTGACCAAAACAGTTTGGCGCCCACCGTGGGGCAATTGGTGCTTCATTCATAAGAAAATCTTTTGTTCGAAATCATTTCAAAGAGTTACATGGCTTCATCATTGAAGAACACGTCCACGGCGATGTCTGCAGTCACCTCATCACAGACCACTCTGCCTCCTCCACCAGCAGGATCTCAGAAAAATACTGAGAAGAGACCAACTCCTACTTCCTCTAAACCTCCATCTTCTTCTGCTATGAATTCTTCTATTCCCAGTACTAGTGATGTGTTTGCTTTAATTTTGCAGATGAAGGATCGTATGCAGCGGCAGGATGAGACTAATGACAGGATCCTCAGGGAAATTGGAGACCTCAAAAGACAAAAGAAAGCGGCAGAGGATCATTCCCCACTGATGCCCAAATCCTTGAGCTTCGAGACTCCAATGATCACTTCCCAGCCATCGGGGACCCCGGACGTACAAATCATAGGGGTGTCAAGAGGATTACATCTCAAGTCGGCAGCAATGACTCAGACATCAGGCTCACATTTTCAGCCAGCAGGATCCTATCCTCAGTATATGGGATCCTTCATGAATTCAGGAGTCTATCCTGGAACACAGCAACTTCAAGGATCCTATTTTGTCCCAGGATCATCCCAGGTTCAAGGATCCTCCTTTGTTCCAGGATCACTCCAGGTTCAAGGATCCTCCTTTGTTCCAGGATCGTCTCAGATACCAGGATCCTTCCCGATGCCGGGATCCCTAAGAAGTTTGCAAACAGGAAATCCGGATGTCCATCAAGGGGATTTCATTCCAATGCAGACCATAGCCTCCACTGGTCCCTCCATTGTCCCTGAATCCCAGCAACTTGGATTCACAACCACTATTCCTAATTTGAACCCAATGGGAGGTAACACTTTAAATAATTATCTTGCCACTAACCATGGATTCATGCAGGATACAGGTGTCAATCATGCTATGGCCAGGGAATTACAGAAACTAAAGGACATGATCTCGAGTGTTCCGGGAATAGTTAAACCCATACCTGAAATTACAGATGGGAGCAATAAGGTATCTCGTTTTGCACCACCAATCTGTGATGCAGAGGTACCCAAAAGGTTCCATATCCCTATTATGAAGCTGTATGACGGTACAACGGATCCAGAGGAACACGTAGCACAATACAGGGAGAGGATGGAGATCAATCCCATCCTAGAAAAATTGAAGGAAGCATGCTTATGTAAAGGATTTGGATCCACTCTTACTGGATCAGCTCTTAAATGGCTACTAAGTCTTCCCCCTTACTCTATTACTTCATTTGCTAATTTAGTTAATTTATTCAACAACCAATTCTCTTGTAGTAGAAAATTTGAAAGATTAACCAGTGATTTATATAGGGTAACCCAAAGTCATAATGAATCATTAAGAGATTATATAACTAAATTTAGTAAAGAATCCTTGGACATTCCCAACTTGGATACGGCTACGGCTGTGGAAGCCTTCAAAATGGGACTGCTTAAGGATTCATTATTCTATGATGATCTTGTTATGACACCATGCAGGAACTTAGATGAAGTAAGAACTCGGGCACTCAGGTTCATCCGGCTAGAGGATGACAAGAGGATCCAGGAGAGACAAGTAGGATCCTCAAAACAAGATAAGCAAGGATCCTCCTTCAAGAGCAACAAAATCAAATCCTACCATAGAAATGAAAATCAGAATGTGCATGCTGTTGACCAGGAAGAGGATGATGAAGAATATCCTCCAATCTCAGAATATTGTTTTTCTGTTGATAATCATGAACTGATCCTTGCAATGCAGAACCTAGGTGAAAAAGCTAGGTGGCCCAGGAAGAATGATAAACCATCCGGGACTAAAGACAAGTCAAAATGGTGTGCATACCACGAGGATTTCGGGCATCTAACTGAAGATTGCATAGCCTTAAGAAAAGAAATTGGATACCTGCTAAGCAAGGGGCATCTAAAAGAATTGCTGGGGAGAAAAAAGCAAAGGACCCAGGATCCTGAAAGGATCCCCGAAAAAGCTCCAGCACTTCCGGCAAATGCACAAGTGATCAACTTTATATCCGGAGGATCAGACATCTGTGGTACATCCTTCTCGGCGGCCAAAAGACATGCAAAAGAATCAAAAATGGATAATGGAGAGAGGCCTATTAGAACATCAAGTGTTTCAGAAGGGAAGACGATAACATTTGATGAGGATGATCGCATTAACATTCAGGATCCTCATCATGATAGTTTAGTCATTACTCTCTTTATCTCTAACCATTTTGTCCGCAGGATCCTTATCGATGGAGGAAGCTCAGTAAACATTATCCAGCTTGATGTTCTGAAGAAAATGGGTATCCCAGAATCAGACATCACACCAAGATCCTCCGTGCTTGTAGGATTCAGTGGAGAAACAAAGAAAACTCTGGGGGACATCAAACTCCCAATCTACGTGGAAGGATTACATAATTATCAGAAATTTTGTGTTATTGACTGTTTATCTTGTTGCAACGTTATCCTTGGCAGGCCTTGGATACACGATATGAAAGCAGTCCCATCCACCTACCATCAATGTGTGAAGCTCCCTAGCCCATGGGGGATAATCAAGATCGACAGTGATCAGCAGGAGGCTAAAGATTGTTATACCTCATCTATGAAGCCAACCTCGAAGCCAAGGGAGCAATAGCAATTACAGTATCCTCCGAGGAACGTCTTGGAGGCAAGGGAACAGGATGTGGACGAAATCCTTTTGGATCCTAGTGATCCTAAGTCAAAAATCTATATCGGGTCAGGGATCCTTTGCAAAATGAAAGAAGATTTACTATCCTTCCTCAAAAGACGAAAATCCACCTTTGCTTGGAAACATGAAGACATGACAGGTATATCTAAGGATATTATTACTCACAAACTTGGCATTGACAGGTCTATCAAACCAATCCATCAAAAAAGGAGGAAGTTTGCACCAGAAAGGAATGCCATTATCCAAGAAGAAGTAGAGAGACTACTTCGAGCAGGTATGATCAGAGAGGTAAAATATCCAAAATGGTTAGCCAATGTGGTTGTTGTCCAAAAGAAAAATGGAAAGTGGAGGGTATGTGTCGATTTCACTGATTTGAATAAGGCATGTCCCAAGGATCCTTTCCCATTACCCCACATTGACTCCATGGTGGATGCAACGGCCGGGCATGAACTGTTGACCTTTATGGATGCATCCTCTGGGTTCCAACAAATTCAGATGGAACCATCTGACCAAGAGGATACAGCCTTTATGACCCCAACCGGTTTATATTGTTATATTGCCATGCCTTTTGGACTAAGAAATGCAGGTGCAACATATCAAAGGCTGGTGAATATGATGTTCAAAGATCAAATTGGAAAAACTATGGAGGTGTACATAGATGATATGGTGGTCAAGTCAAAGAAAGCTGAGGATCACCTAAGGGATTTGGAAGAAGCATTCGATATCCTTGATAGTTACAACATGAAACTTAATCCTTCAAAATGCCATTTTGGTGTTAAGGCAGGAAAGTTCCTAGGATACATGGTAACTCAGAGGGGCATTGAAGCAAGCCCGGAACAAATCAAAGCATTAGTAAATATCAAATCTCCTGCCAATACCAAGGATGTTCAAAGACTGACAGGCAGGATAGCAGCTCTGAACAGGTTCATATCGAAATCCTCAGAAAAATGCAAAGAATTTTACGATATCCTAAGGAAGAATAAGAAGTTTGAATGGACTGAGAAGCATGAGAACGCTTTACAAGCCCTTAAAGAATATATGTCCTCAGCACCAGCATTAGCAAAACCGGAAAAAGGAGATGTGTTATCCTTATACCTGGCGGTATCCTCAACCGCTGTAAGTGCTGTCCTTGTCAAGGATCACGAAGGTACACAATATCCTATCTACTATGTAAGTAAAAGTTTACTTGATGCCGAATCCAGGTACTCACACCTCGAAAAACTTATTCTTGCATTAATCATGGCATCCACTAAGTTAAGGCATTATTTTGAAACCCATACTATTGTTGTTAAAACTAATTTTCCAATTAAGAATGTCCTCAGGAAACCGGAGATGTCAGGGAGAATGGCTAAGTGGGCAGTGAAGCTCAGTGCCTATGATATAAGATATGAACCAAGAACGGCCATTAAATCACAAGCCTTAGCTGACTTTGTGGCTGATTTCAGTAGTGATCTACAAAAAGAAGCAGAATTGGAGGTCCAGCAGCTGGATGAAACCAAGGATCCTTGGATATTACACACTGACGGATCCTCAAATGTCAAGGGCACAGGGCTCGGGATCCTACTAAAATCGCCACAGGGGGACATAATACCCCACTCCATAGCCTGTGAATTCCAAGCAACTAACAATGAGGCTGAATATGAAGCCTTAATTGCTGGCTTGCAAATCGCTAAGGATATGGGGGTAAAATATCTCGAAGTATATGTAGACTCATTGTTGATCACTAATCACTTTAATGGGTCCTATGCTGTTAAAGGTGAAAAACTAACCAAGTATTTAGAGATAGTCAAAGAATTGGCACTCTCCTTTGTTTCTTTCAGCTTGACACAGGTACCAAGGGAGGAAAACACAGAGGCTGATGCATTGGCCAACCTAGGATCATCCTTGAAGATTCCAGAAGATATAAGTATCCCTATCATCCATATCCTGGCTCCTGCTATCAAAAATCAGGTGGCCATGGAAATAGAAGAGGATACTGCGATGATCCCTAGTGAAGAAGCTCAACCTTATTCAGGATCATGGATCTCACCAATCATGAGATACTTGCAACACGGGGAGATTCCGATGGAAGAAAATCCTAGAGCTTTCAGGATTAAGGTATCTCAGTTCACAATTTTGAATGATGTATTATATAAGCGATCTCTTGCAGGACCATATTTGAGATGTATTGAGGATCCTGAAATTGAAGAAGTATTGAAAGATTTCCACGAAGGAGATTGTGGAAACCACACTGGGGGCAGAGCATTGTTCTCGAGGATCCTTAGAACAGGATACTACTGGCCAACCATGAAAAGGGATGCTGTAGAGTATGCTAAGAAGTGTGATCCTTGCCAAAGACATAGCAATATCCTCCATCAGCCAGCTGAATTTTTACACCCAATACCATCCTCTTGGCCATTCATGAGATGGGGAATGGATATAGTTGGCAAGCTTCCTAAAGCACATGGTGGAAAAGTATTTATGCTTGCCATGACTGACTATTTTTCTAAGTGGATAGAAGCTGAAGCCTTCGCCCAAGTCAGAGAAAAGGAAGTCATATCCTTCATTAAAAGAAACATTATAACTAGATTTGGCATTCCCTCTGAAATTGTATGTGATAATGGCTCCCAATTCATTGGAAGCAGAACCACTAACTTTTGTGACAGTTGGGGAATCAAGATGATCACATCAACACCAGTTCATCCACAAGCCAATGGTCAAGCAGAATCATCCAACAAGATCATCATCAACAATCTGAAGAAGAAGCTAGGATCCAAGAAGGGGAAATGGGCAGAGGAGTTACCTTATGTGCTATGGGCTGATAGAACAACTCCCAAGAATGCCACTGGTCAAACACCTTTTTCTTTAGTATTTGGGGCAGAAGCAGTGGTCCCAACAGAGATGGTGATCCCAACTGCTAGAACAAGTGCTCGTGATCCTGAAGAGAATGCTACAATCCTGGCTCAGGATTTGGATACTATTGAGGAAATCAGGGACCTAGCTAGGATAAGGATGGCAAGCTACCAACAAAGAATGGCTGGTGCCTACAACAAAAATGTCAGAATAAGGAAGTTCCAAGTCGGAGATATGGTGTTGAGAAAAGCATTTCAAAATACTATCAATCCTGCTGACGGGAAGTTAGCACCAAAATGGGAAGGTCCCTACTTGATTGAAGCTGAAGCAGGAAAGGGGGCATACAGGTTGCTAACCATGGAAGGAAACTTGTTGCCAAGAGCCTGGAATGCTGTTCACCTAAAGAAATATTTCATGTGAACATGATCCTTCATGCATGTGATCCTTACATTGAAGTATCCTTGAAGGATCCCGATGATATCAGTGATCCTTACTCTGGTAATATGCTTATCCTAGAAACTATTGCATTTTCTTACTTTTTACCTAAGGATAAGGATCATGTATCCTTCATCCTCTACTCACGAACCATTTGAGTTATGATAGTTCAGGTATCTTCAGCATATCGTCAAAGATCTTTAAAAGCACCGCAGATCCTTGGGTCCAACCCCAGTTATCCTTGGGATTATCCCCAGTTTCCGCCAGCAGCGCACGATGATCCTGATATAGTTCACGTCTTTGGGACCAGTACCCACTTCCGGGGCTGACAACCTCATCGTACTGGCTATATTTAGGATCCTACGTATAATGGTAGACGTACCATACATCCGTTCCTAAGGTTTCTAACGTTTTCACATTAGCTAAGGTTTTGACATTTTCATGTCACTAAGTTTGGATAGTCGCCAGAAAGGGCCATACTCCAGTTTACATACGATCCTTTGGGCTTGTCCCCAGTTATCCTTTGGGCTTGTCCCCAGTGATCCTCCGGGATCATTCTCAGTTATCCTTTGGGCTTGTCCCCAGTGATCCTCCGGGATCATTCTCAGTTACCCTTTGGGCATGTCCCCAGTTACTAATTTATTTCTTACATTGGCTTAGTCCCAAGTTGTGCTTCGTTTTTCAGGATTGTCAAAGTTAAAACACATAAGGATCCTTAATCCTTATTATCCACCAAAATCTTATCTACGATTGTCTCGATTGAAGGTTAGGATCCTAACTTGGATCCTCAGGTATGATCCTTGACTATTTTGATTATACTCATTATCCTAACCGACCCTTACACTTTGACAACCAAACCAATGATCCGTGAACTAAAGTACTTTGAAAATTTTCAATGTCAGGATATTTGATCTAGGATCATATCCTAAGTTTGGATAACATATTTTCAACCCTTGTTACTTTAACAAATATACTACAAAAACAATCAAGAAACAAGAAGATAAGGATAACAACACGAGATAAGCCAGAAAAATTAAAGTTATATTATTAAACAAAAGGATCTTTAACCCTTTCAAAAAGTTGTCAAAATTGCCAACCCACATTTCTACCAGCAAAACGTGGCCCGTCCACATGGGTTGGCAAAGGGTGTCCATTGTCTATGCGGTATTAGCATTGTGCAGGAAATTAAAAGCGGCAGGATCACAAAGGCTTCATCCCCCAAACAGAGGATCCCTCCACCTTTTTCAATCCTACCTATTGTCTAAAGGATCCAGGATCCTTAACCTTAAAAACTACTGTTCGAAGAATACAGACCATAATTGTTTCAAACATCAACTACCACAAACCACTACCAAACCTAAAAAATTGGGCTCCGGCCTAGTCAACAATATCCATCATCGCCCAATCATGCAGCCTACTCCTTCGCTGCTCCATCACCACCAGCCTCTCCACCCTGATCCTTTTCAGCATCACCGCCTTCCAGCATGGGGATATCCTCAGCCTCATCCTCGTCCTCCAGGTCCGCTAGCCTTGCCTTCCAGCCTTCAACATCCCATGTGCTCTTATCAAAGATAGGATCCTGAGCCTCCTCAGCCATCTGAAGTTGTATCCTGTACATAGCAATTGCCGCAGAGACCTTGGCATCCTGGGTGATCTCCTGCTTCTCGCTATCCATATCGATCAACCTCTGAGCAGCCTCATCCTTCGTGGCCTGGAGTTCCTTCTCAAGATCTGCTATCTTGAGATCCTTAAGCACGCCCATTTGTTGAAGGTCGGCAATCTGGCTCTCTTGATCCTCAACATGGCCAAGATAGGTCTCGATCTCGGCAAGTTTCTGCAAAAAGGGAAATAAGGTAAGTTCAGAATCAGATGATCCTCAAAGAAACAGGATACACAAACAGGATATTCGAGACGGATAACCAACAGGGGCAGTGATCCTTACCTCATTCACGTAGTCAAGGAATTGCTGACGGAGGAGGGGAAATCCTTGGAGATCTTCAGAGGTTTTCCTCTTTTTTCCCTTGCCCCGGATAGGCGCCTTGGGGGCTGAAACTGAAGGACTGGCAGCAGGAGCCTTCTTCCTCGAAGACTTGACGTTGGCAAGATCATCTATCCCAAATTTAGAGGCAGATTTGACAGACCTGGCAGACTTCCCAGCACCTACACAATCAAAATCAAGATAAGTCGCTTTATTAATTAAACAATCCTACATGTAATTTATTTTCTATAAGGATACTTACTTGACATAGTGGCAGATGCAGAGGATACTTCTTGTGAATCTTGGACAGTGACTTGGAAACTTCTGACCTCAGGATCAAGCTTTTTAAAAGCTAAGACTCTCTCTCTTGCAGCAGGGGTTAATTTCAGATGAGCGATGGATATAGCTGCACAAGAGATAAAAAAGACATTAGTGATCCTCATCATTTGAGACAGGACTGATAGTGATCCTTCGAGGATCCTCTACCCTACCATGAGTGGCCCATTCCTTGGGCAGATCCTTCCCATCTAGGATGGAATCCCTCCTAACAAAGAAAAAGCGACGCTTCCAGTTTGTATCGTTCTTAGTGACCTTGAAGACAGGGTGATCCTCCCCGGCTTTCCGTTTCAGCAAGTACCGGTGAGAACCAAATGTGGTAAGATCATAAAGCTCAGCCAACTCCGCCATCCCAAGATCAATCCCTTTCTGCTCAATGATCCTCTCGAAGGTATACAGAACCCTCCAGATCATCGGCATAGCTTGGATATAAGAGATGCCGGTTAAGGAAAAGAAAGATTGGGTGAAGGTTGGAAAAGGATACGAATACCCTATAGTGAACGGAGTAGCAGGAAAAGCCACCCAGACGTCTGAAACAAAGTCGCTCAAAGCTGTAGGAACAAAGGATTTGAAAACAACATTCGCCGGAAAGCGATGACGAATTCTGTCTACGTGAGCGTCAGTAAAACAACACCTCTCCGTAGGAGAATCCTTGATGATCCCCTGGCTTTTTAGGGGACTACTCTTCTTGGAATCCTTGTGAGGAGAATTCCGGAGCAACATGCTTGTGACGGAATGGAAACAGAGCAAAAACAGAAAACAGAGCAAAGAGAATAGAGAAAGGAAAGAGAGAAGAGGAGAATACCTGATCAATCTTCGGTGGAGATTATAAAGGGAGTATATCCTGAATTTAAATACAAACTGATCCTCACCCTATCTCCTATTTATAATCATGATCTGCAGGGATTGTCACATCTATGACGTAATGATCACAACGGCTAGTCCATGTGTAACGGCTAGTTATTCGGAGTCGCCCATTGGAGATAAGATCGAAACAAAATACAACTCATTAATTTACAATAAACTCCTTATATTTTGGGGGCAATTGTTAGGGCTGGAATTTTATTATACATGATCCTTACACGTGATCCTAACCAGTGATCCTTGTTTCTTTGGCAGATAGTGATCCTCAGCAGGACTTCAGGATCAGGATCATGGACCATCAAAGGATCCTCATGCTAACAGTTACCTTCGTTTGAAACAATGTTATTTTGCAGGAACATCTAGCAGGATACGCTCTTAGCATCATAATCAAGGGACGCGTCTTCACAATTATGGCATGAGCTTAATCGGAGATAGACGTTGCACAGGATATGGAAACTTAGCTTGATTTAAGGGCGGCAATTTAGGCTAGATTGTCTTTTATTTCTAAAGGGGTAATGAGATGATTATTAGTCTTTTTACCTAAAATAGGTCACCTACACTTGTATAAATACCACTCTTCCTCATTTGGAAGAGGACACACGACATACAACACAATTCTCACACACTTAGACACTCAAAACAATAGTGATCCTTGTACTCAGCTCATTATCATCCGAAGTTGTAACTATATTTTTCTTATATTAAAGTTGGTGATCGGTAGTTGCCATCACCCGAGGTTTTTTATGCCGGAGATCATACATTGATCAAGGGCTTTTTCCTCGTATAAATCATTGTGTCTTTGCATCTTTATCACAGAAGTGATCCTTTACTTTCATAATTAACCAAGCATCATACCCCGTTTACATAAAGTTTGGTTACATTATCCTTGTGTGATTTTTGACCAAAACATCCATCACCCGAGGTTTTTTATGCCGGAGATCATTCATTGATCAAGGGCTTTTTCCTCGTATAAATCTTTGTGTCACTTGTGCAATCTACATTTAAGTGATCCTTTACTTTGTTCATCATACCAAGCATCATTCCCCGTTTACAAAGAGTTTGGTTGCATTATCCTTGTGTGATTTTTGACCAAAACAGTTTGGCGCCCACCGTGGGGCAATTGGTGCTTCAATTCTGAGAAATTTTGTTCATTTCATTTATTTCGGTTCATTACCTTCAACCACATGGCTTCTCCAGCGAAGAAGACTCCAAGCTCTATGTCGGCGGTCACTTTTTCACAGGGCATTCCGCCTTTGCATCATCTCCCCATTGCATTCCAGAAAAATGCTGAGAATTCTCCGAAAAAGACAACCCCCGTTTTCACAAAACCAACTGTTGTTTCTTCCTCTACACTTACTAACAGCGATTTTTATGCTTTGATTGTGCAGATGAAGGATCACATGCAGCAGATCAAAACTAATGGCAGGATCCTTCGCGAAATTGATAAAATCAGCAGAGGATCACTCCCCTTTGATGTCGTGGTCGCTGAATTTCGACACTCTGGTCATAACTTCCCAGAACTTTGCAGCTCCACATGTCCAATACCAGGGTGGATCAACAGGAATACGTTCTGGATCATCGGCAATGTCTCAGATTCAAGGATCCTCGCAGGTTCAAGGATCCTCTCAGGTTCAAGGATCCTCGCAGGTTCAAGGATCCTCGCAGGTTCAAGGATCCTCGCAGGTTCAAGGATCCTCGCAGGTTCAAGGATCCTCTCAGGTTCAAGGATCCTCGCAGGTTCAAGGATCCTCTCAGGCTCAAGGATCCTCGCAGGTTCAAGGATCCTTTCAGGCTCAAGGATCCTCGCAGGTTCAAGGTTCCTCCTTCCAGAGTTTAGGTGACAAGGTTAGGTGGCCAAGGAAGAATGACAAACCGTCTGCCACCGAAGACGAATCGAAATGGTGTGCTTACCATGGGTATTCTGGTCATCTCATAGATGAGTGCATAGCATTTAGGAAGGAGATAGGTTATCTTTAGAGCAAAGGATTCTTGAAGGAATTGCTTGGAAGGAAAAAGTCAAGGATCAAGTATCCTGAGAAAATTCCTGAAAAAGCTCCTCCTCCACCATCCGATGCTTGAATCATCCATTTCATCTCCGGAGGTTCTCAGCAGCTAAGAGACGTGCAAAGGAAACAAAGATGGAGAATGGGGGCAAACCTGTTCGGACCTCCATCCTTACCCAGAAGAAAGTGATATCATATGATGAGGATAACTGTGCGGACATTCAGGATCCTCATCACGACGGTGTAGTTATTACATTATTTATATCTAACCATTTTGTTCGCAGGATTCTCATTGATGGGAAAAGCTCAGTGAACATAATCCAGTTGGATGTCCTCGATAGAATGGACATCCTTGAATCCGATATTGTCCAAAGATCATCTATCCTTGGAGAGACAAAGATTACATTGGGGGACACCAAACTTCCTATCTACATAGAGGGAGCCATGGATACACGATATGAAGGCAATCCCTCTCAACATATCATCAATGTGTCAAGGTCCCAACTCTATGAGATACGGTGAAGATAGAAAGTGATCAGCAGGAGGCAAAAAACTATTACACTTCTTCAAAGAAGCCAGCCTCCAAGGAGCAAGACATCATGGAGGCAAGAGAGCAAGACGTCAAGGATATTATGTTGAACTCAGAGGATCCTGAATCCAAAATTTTTATAGGATCTGGATCCTAGACAGTATTTAGCAGGATTTAGTATCCTTCTTGGAAAGAAGAAAATCTACCTTCGCTTGGAAACATGAAGATATGACAGGTATATCTAAGGATAGTATCACTCATAAACTTGGCATTGACAGGTCATTCAAACCAATCCACCAAAAAAGGAGAAAGTTTACACTTGAAAGGAATGCCATTATCCAAGAAGAGGTAGACAAATTGCTCAAAGACAAGTTTGAGTGGACTGATAGGCATGAAGCTGCACTTAACGTTCTTAAGGATCATCTATCCTCAGCACCAGCCCTGATGAAACCAGAAAATGGAGAATCGTTATCCTTATACTTAGCTATTTCAGCTAAAGTAGTGAGTGTGATCCTAGTTAAGGATCATGAAGGCTCTCAACATCCGGTATATTATGTAAGTAAAATTCTACTTGATGCTGAGGCCAGGTATTCTCATTTGAAGAAATTAATTCTTGATTTAATTATGGCTTCTGCTAAACGTGGACATTATTTTAAGACTCACACCATTATTGTGAAAACTAACATTTCTATCAAGAATGTTCTCAGGAAAACTGAAATAGCAGGTAGAATGGCAAAATGGATAGTCAAGCTTAATGCATATGACATTAAGTATGAACCTAGGACCGTCATCAAGTCTGAAGCTTTAGCTGACTTTGTGGCTGATTTCAGTAGTGATCTACAAAGGGAAGCTGAATTAGAAGTTCAACAACTTGAGAAGACCAGGGATCCTTGGACACTCTTCATGGATGGAGCTTCAAATGTTAAAGGAACTGGACAAAGCACACTACTAAAATCGCCACAGGGGGACATTATACCCCAATCCATTGCATGTGAATTCCAAACCACTAATCATGAGGCAGAGTATGAGGCCTTGATAGCAGGTTTGCAATTAGCTAATAATATGAGGATCAGGTATCTTCAAGTATATCTAGATTCTCTATCAATTACTAATCATTATAATAGTTCTTACACTGTCAAATGTGAAAAGCTAATCAAGTACTTAGAAATAGTCAGGAAACTGGCAGATTCTTTTGCTTTTTCAGTCTACCACAGGTACCCAGGGAAGAAAATAACTAACCTTGGATCATTCCTAAAGATGCCAGAAGATGTGAAAAATACTCATTACCCATGTTTTAACTCCTGCAATTGAGGATCACATAGCCATGGAGATAGTGGAGGATTCTGCAATCATACCTGGTGATCCTGCACAGGCGAATTCAGGATCCTGGATTCCTCCAATCCTAAGATATATACAACATGGAGAGATCTCTACAAGACAAAATCCTAAAGCTTTCAAAGTCAAGGAGACTGTGGAAACCACACTGGGGGCAAAGCACTATTCTCAAGGATCCTTAAAACAGGATACTATTGGCCTACCATGAAGACGTATGCTGTGGAATACACAAAGAAGTGTGATGCTTGTCAAAGACACAGTAATATTCTACACCAACCAACATAACATCTGCATCCTAAGAAGAAGCTTTCGCTCAAAGACAGAAAAAAGGAAATCGCCAGTTATCAACAAAGAATGGTTGGAGCGTACAACAAGAATGTCAGGATTAGAAGATTTCAAGTTGGTGATTTTGTGCTAAGAAAAGCATTCCAGAACACTACAAATGCTTCTGATGGCGAGCTAGCACCAAAGTGGGAAGACCCCTATCTAATTGAAGCTGAATCAGGAAAGGGGGAATATCATTTGATAACAATGGATGGTGATCTCCTACCAAGAGCTTGGAATGCTGTTCATTTCAAAAAATACTTTAAGTAAGAAGGATCAGGGATCCTCAGCGATACCGGTATTCTGATTAAGGATCCAGGATCCTCAAAGGATATATGATTCTACATTTGGTAACACATTACTTTCATTTTCATTTTCACTCATTTTATACTTATTACTTATCATAAGTTAAAGATGTTAATCAGTTAACATCTATTTTCACAAAGTTTAAGCTTTTGCAGAGTTGTTATCATTTTACAGAAGATCAAAGTGCTTGGCCAACCCTCCAAAGTTTTGGGCGTGTCCCCAGTTTGGGCGTGTCCCCAGTTTGGGTTTGTCCCCAGTTTCGCCTGTAGCGCACGATGATCCTGGTATAGTTCACGTCTTTGGGACCAGTACTCGCTTTAGGGGCTGATAACCTCATCGTACTTGTTAGGGCTGGATTTTTATAATACATGATCCTTACATGTGATCCTTGTTTCTTTGGCAGATAGTGATCCTCAGCAGAGTTCCAGGATCAGGATCACGGACCATCATAGGATCCTCATGATAACAGTTGCTTTCATTGAACTTAATGTCATTTTGCAGGAATGTCTAGCAGGATCCGCTCTTAGCATCACAATCAAGGGACGCGTCTTTACAACTTTGGCATATGCTTAATCAGAGATGAACGTTGTGAAGGATATGGAAACTTGGCATGATTTAAGGGCGATAATTTAGGCTAGATTTACTTTTATTTCTAAAGGGGTAATGAGCTGATTATTAGTTTGTTTACCTAAAATAGGCCACTCACACTTGTATATATAACACTCTTCCCCATTCGGAAGACACACAACACAATTCTCACACGCTTAGACACTCGAAACTATAGTGATCCTTGTACTCAGCTCATTATCATCCGAAGTTGTAACCATTTTTCTTATATTAAAGTTTGGTGATCGGTAGTTGCCATCACCCGAGGTTTTTTATGCCGGAGATCATACATTGATCAAGGGCTTTTTCCTCGTATAAATACTTGTGTCACTTGCATATTTCTTACTAAAGTGATCCTTTACTTTTTCAACAAACCAAGCATCATTCCCCGTTTACTTAGAGTTTGGTTGCATTATCCTTGTGAGATTTTTGACCAAAACAGTTTGGCGCCCACCGTGGGGCAATTGGTGCTTCATTCATAAGAAAACTTTCTGTTCGAAATCATTTCAAAGAGTTACATGGCTTCATCATTGAAGAATACATCCACAGCGATGTCGGCAGTCAATTCATCTACTAGCATTCCACCTTTGCCTCCACCACCAGCTGGATCTCAGAAAAATGCTGAGAAGAGACCAACTTCTATCTCCTCTAAACCATCATCTTCTGCTCTAACTTCTTCTGTTCCCAGTACTAGTGATATATTTACTTTGATTTTGCAGATGAGGGATCGTATGCAGCAGCAGGATGAAACTAATGACAGGATCCTCAGAGAAATCGGAGATCTCAAAAGGCAAAAGAAAACGGCAGAGGATCATTCCCCACTAATGCCCAAATCTTTGAATTTTGATACTCCAATGATTACTTCTCAGCCATCAGAGGTCCCAGACATTCAATATATGGGTGGATCAAGAGGAGTGCATTTCAGCCCAGCAACAATGACTCAGGCATCAGGATCATATTTCCAACCGGCGGGATGCTACGCCCAGCATTTGGGATCCTTCATGAGCTTAGGATCCTCCTTTGTCCCAGGATCATCCCAGGTTCAAGGATCCTCCTTCGTTCCGGGATCATCCCAGGTTCAAGGATCCTCCTTTGTTCCAGGATCATCCCAGGTTCAAGGATCCTCCTTCGTTCCGGGATCATCCCAGGTTCAAGGATCCTCCTTTGTTCCAGGATCATCCCAGATTCAAGAATCCCTACAGATACCAGGATCCTTGAAGAATTTGCAAACAGGAAGCCTAGATGTCCATCAAGGAGATTTTATTCCAATGCAGACCATTGCTTCCACTGGTCCATCCATTATCCCAGAATCCCAGCAATATGGATTCACACCCAATGTTCCTAACTTGAACCCGATGGGAGGTAACACCTTAAATAATTATCTTACCACTAACCATGGATTCGTGCAGGATACAGGTATCAATCATGCTATGGCCAGGGAGTTACAGAAGCTGAAGGATATGATCTCAAGTGTTCCAGGGGTAGTCAAGCCTATCCCGGAGATTGCAGATGGAAGCCATAAGGTATCTCGTTTTGCACCACCAATTTGTGATGCAGAGGTACCCAAAAGGTTCCATATCCCTACTATGAAGCTGTATGATGGTACAACGGATCCTGAGGAGCACATAGCACAATACAGGGAGAGGATGGAGATCAATCCAATCCCAGAAAAGTTAAAGGAAGCATGCCTATGTAAAGGATTTGGATCCACCCTTACTGGATCAGCTCTTAAATGGCTGCTAAGTCTTCCCCCTTACTCTATCACTTCATTTGCTAATTTAGTTAATTTGTTCAATAATCAATTCTCTTGTAGTAGAAAATTTGAAAGATTAACTAGTGATTTATATAGGATAACTCAAAGTCATAATGAATCATTAAGGGATTATATAACTAAATTCAGTAAAGAATCCTTGGACATTCCCAACTTGGATATGGCCACGACTGTTGAGGCCTTCAAAATGGGACTGCTTAAGGATTCATTATTCTATGATGATCTTGTTATGACACCATGCAGGAACCTAGATGAAGTAAGAACTCGGGCACTCAGGTTCATCCGGCTAGAGGATGACAAGAGGATCCAGGAGAGGCAAATAGGATCCTCAAAACAGGAAAAACAAGGATCCTCTTTCAAGAACAATAAGTTCAAATCCTACCATAGAAATGACAACCAGAACGTGCATGCTGTTGACCAAGAAGAGGATGATGAGGATTATCCTCCGATTTCTGAATATTGTTTTTCTGTTGACAATCATGAACTAATCCTTGCAATGCAGAATCTAGGAGAAAAAGCCAGATGGCCCAGAAAGAATGACAAACCATCCGGGACTAAAGACAAGTCAAAGTGGCGTGCATACCACGAGGATTTCGGGCATCTAACTGAAGAATGCATAGCATTAAGAAAAGAAATTGGATATCTGTTAAGCAAGGGGCATCTAAAAGAATTGTTGGGAAGAAAAAAACAAAGGACTCAGGATCCTGAAAGGATCCCTGAAAAGGCTCCAGCCCCTCCGGCGAATGCACAAGTGATCAACTTTATTTCCGGAGGATCAGATATTTGTGGTACATCCTTCTCGGCAGCCAAAAGGCATGCAAAGGAAGCAAAAATGGATAATGGAGAAAGACCTATTCGAATATCAAGTGTCTCGGAAGGAAAGACGATAACGTTTGATGAGGATGATCGCATTAACATCCAGGATCCTCATCATGATAGTTTAGTTATTACTCTCTTTATTTCTAACCATTTTGTCCGCAGGATCCTTATCGACGGAGGAAGCTCAGTAAACATTATCCAGCTTGATGTTCTAAAGAAAATGGGTATCCCAGAATCAGACATCACACCAAGATCCTCCGTGCTTGTGGGATTCAGTGGAGAAACGAAGAAAACTCTGGGGGACATCAAACTCCCAATCTACGTGGAAGGATTACATAATTATCAAAAATTTTGTGTTATTGACTGTTTATCTTGTTGCAATGTTATCCTTGGCAGGCCCTGGATACATGATATGAAAGCAGTCCCATCTACCTACCATCAATGTGTGAAACTCCCTAGCCCATGGGGGATAATCAAGATCGACAGTGACCAGCAAGAGGCTAAGGATTGCTATACCTCATCCATGAAACCAACCTCGAAGCCAAGGGAGCAATAGCAATTACAGTATCCTCCAAGGAGTGTCTTGGAGGCAAGGGAACAGGATGTGGACGAAATCCTTTTGGATCCTAGTGATCCTGAATCAAAAATCTATATCGGATCAGGGATCCTTGGCGAGTTGAAAGAAGACATAATATCCTTCCTCAAAAGAAGAAAATCTACCTTTGCATGGAAACATGAAGATATGACAGGTATATCTAAGGATATTATCACTCATAAACTTGGCATTGACAGGTCGATCAAACCAATCCATCAAAAAAGGAGGAAGTTTGCACCAGAAAGGAATGCCATTATCCAGGAAGAAGTAGAGAGACTACTTCGAGCAGGTATGATCAGAGAGGTAAAATATCCAAAATGGCTAGCCAATGTGGTTGTTGTTCAAAAGAAAAATGGAAAGTGGAGGGTATGTGTCGATTTCACTGATTTAAATAAGGCATGTCCCAAGGATCCTTTCCCATTACCTCACATTGACTCCATGGTGTGTGACACCCCAGGAAAACCAGTGAACGTTATAATCTACCTAGCTTCCTCAGTGAGTGCGTACCAAATTTCGGGACGAAATTTCTTTTTAGTTGGGGATAATGTGACAACTCGTACTTTAGACTTACTTTATGTAACGTTACGTGCTTATGTGATACTTTCATTTAAATGAATGCTATGTTATTTGCTACGTGTGTTGTGTATATATGTTAATGAAACCGATCGCACAACACCCATTTGATCGCACAAGGCTAACCGGTCGCACAAGCCCTTTTTGGGCCACACCTTGTAATCGGATACCTTACACCATTAGGCAGCCGAGTTGGGCTCGGCCCACTCCCCACTCGCAAACACAAAACCAAATGTAGGGGTTTGATTTTCATTGTTTTGCAAAAAACACATTAACATACACAAACCCTAGAAGCTCTCTCTCTCTCTCTCTCGTGTGCTTTGGAACCCGACGGCAAACATCCTTCGAAGCTCGTGAACCGAATCGATCCCCCTACTTTCACCCGGTTAGTACATGTTCACCGATTCCATGCTTGGTGATGTTGATGTTATATTTGTTTTGATTTCATATGATTACTGTAGGGTTAGGCATGCTAGTAACTCGGTTCATAGGTTGTATGATATTTTGAATGCACGATAACTGGATTGAAGGCTATTGCTACTGTTATTGTTCCTGTTCGAATATATGTTAATTAACCGGTTGTGATATTATGATAAGGGGTTATGACTTAGGTTGTATGATAGTTGATAATTCTATTAATCACATGAATCCGATTATATATTCTGCATGTTGGCATATAGATGTTCTTGAGATGATATGAATGTAGATGAACGTGTTTGATTTCTGAATAAACTGTGATTTGATCCAAATTGTGAAACTGCCAAAGATGTTTGCTGGAATCACGGAATAATTATTGCATGAATTATGGAAATTAGGAGGTTGGTTACATTCTGATCTGGACACGGGTTGCGAGTCGAGATCTCCTAGTCTCGACTCGAGACCTCACACCGGCACACAACAGCACAACTCGAGACCCAGGTTGCGAGTCCCGTTGCGACTCGAAACCTCACACAGCAGCACAAGCCGAGACCACGGTTGCGAGTCCCGTTGCGACTCGAAACCGGACCATGACAAGCCGAGACCGAGATTACGAATCCTGTTGCGACTCGAGACACTCCTGTTGCGACTCGAGATCGCTGGTTGCGACTCGAGACCAGTTATTTCGTACACACTGTTTTGGACCCTACACTATCACGGGCCCAATCGATTGGGCCAAGTAATTGGACTTACGTACTTGACTGCAAATTGGACTGTTTATGTTAGCTGGGCCGGGTATAGTTTGGGCTTAGACATACGACTCGCAACAGTGGAGAATTGCTATACTTTGATTGTTTGCATGCAATACGTGTTCGTTATGAATTCATACGTGCATTACTTGGAGTCAAAACCTGACTTGTATGGTAACCCTGTTAGGACGTGGTTGACCTCTTTAGTTCAAGAAACCTCTTTGTGTATCTGCCGAGCAAACCAAGGTGAGTTCACACAGCCAAGGCATGGGATTCCCGGGTTGGGAATTGGGTTGGAATGTTTGATACGGAATGATTACTCGTACTTACGCAATCACTAGACTATAGACCATCGTCCTCAGGATAGTCAGGACACTTACGTAAAACCTACGTAAACTAGTATCTGCCATTGTCTCCCGGGTCGGGAGGACACTTACGTAAATCCTGCGTAACCTAATACCCACTACTGTCTTCCGGGTCGGAAGGACACTTACGTAAATCCTACGTAAACCCCACGCGTACCACTGTCCTCGGGGAAGGGCACTCACGTAAATCCTGCGTGACCTTGTACGTATTCCTGTTCTCGGATTAAGAAGAGCACATGGTTGCAAATAGTCTAGTAAGTACCATTATGGGAAGCCCCCATTATAAAGGATAAACGTGAGAATCCCTCACCAGTAGTATATACTTGTATGGGAAGCCCCCCTCTAGATGAACTTACGCATATTTGTTATGAACTTACTTTCTGTGAACTCGCTCAACTAGTTGTTGATTATCTGCTGCATGCCTTGCAGGACCTTAGGTACATTATGGAGCTTGCACAGGGAGGAGCCGGTCGTTGTGGGATACGGATCGTGAACGACATTTGAACTTATAACTTATTTGGGTTTTCATTATTATGCTTCCCTACTTAAACAAAGTTTGGTTTTTGAAACATCAATCATGTCGTGACGAATTACTCTATCTACTTTTATTATTAAATGCTATGTTTGATATGATTGATGGCTTGATCCTGGTCATGTCACGCCTCCAAGCGGTGGTACTCCGCGGGTGGATTTTGGGGGTGTGACAGATTGGTATCAGAGCCATTGGTTATAGAGAACTCGGTTTTAATATGGGAAAACGATTTTATTAAAACCAGACTATAACCAGAACAGTGCTCTCAACGATCCACAACGACGCTTCGCTCCACGTGCAAGACTCGACATCCTAGGTAATAAGGTTTATGTTTATTGCCTGTTTGCTAGAACTGCTTAGAACTTTGCTCGCATTACGTTTAGATACACATGACTTATTACATGAGAACACCTACGTGCTTACACTTTTCTGTCATCGCCCTACTCGCGAACCACTCTCACTTGCATTACTTTTACTATGAAGATCATGTCTGGACGAATTAACATGACACAAGCCCAGCTAGAGGCTCTCGTTCAAGCTCAAGTTGCTGCGGCACTTGCAGCTGCTCAAGCAGGTAGTATATCCTGTAGTCATAACTTACGCTAGGATCTTTAGATCCTACACTCCTAAACTAGCCCTTGTATTTAAACTTTGCCCTATTCGTACACAATAGGTCAACCAGTGCAGCAGCAAGTTTGCACCTTTAAGAACTTCATGGACTGTCGTCCAAGTACTTTCAGCGGCACAGAGGGGGCAGTGGGACTCCTCCACTGGTTTGAGAAGCTCGAGTCAGTTTTCAAAATGTGTGAATGCCCTGAGGCTCGCAGGGTAAAATACGCCACTGGCACGCTAGAAGGAATAGCACTAACTTGGTGGAACGCCCAAGTTCAGATCTTAGGGTTGGCAGCTGCTAACGCCACACCCTGGAACGAATTCAAGGAACTTATCAAGCGTGAGTACTGCACGCGTGACGACATTCACAAGCTGGAAAATGAGTTTTATCATTTGAAGATGACGGGGTCAGAGATAGAAGCTTACACGAAGCGGTCGAACGAACTGGCCATCTTGTGTCCAAACATGGTAGACCCTCCGATCAAGCGCATCGAGTTGTACCTCAAGGGTTTAGCCTCAGAAATTCAGAGCCACGTTACGTCGGCTAACCTCGATAACATCCAAGACATCCAGCGTCTTGCTCATCGTCTCACGGATCAGGCGGTGGATCAGAACAAGTTGCCCAAACGCATCAGTGCTACCACTTCAGCCGCTACTCCCACTACACCCAGTGACAACAAAAGAAAGTGGGATGGGGATTCAAGCAAAGGTTCAGCAACAGTTCAATCCCAAGCTCAGTAGCAGAAGACTGATCACTACCAGAGTCCTAGCCAGCAATCCTCTGGTGGTCATAGACAGAGAAGGTATCAAGGGTTTCACCCCAAGTGTCACAACTGCAACAGACATCACAGCGGCCAATGCAACAAGGGTCGTTGTCAAAGATGTCTCAAGATGGGTCACGAGGCCAAAGACTGCAGGAGCCCACGACCTGCAAATCAGAACCAGCAAGCACAACAACCAGCTCCACAGAACCCGCAACAGCAGCAGCCACAGCGTGGAAACCGGGGATGTTTCCAGTGTGGGGCTGAAGGTCATTTCAAACGCGATTGTCCTTAGTTGAACCAGAATCGCAACAACAATAACCAGGGCAACGAGAACAACAGCGGGGGAAACAACAACAACAATGGCAACGAGGCAAGGGGTCGAGCTTTCGTGTTAGGACGAGGAGATGCAATGAACGATCCCAATGTGGTTATGGGTAAGTTTCTCCTCGACGATATTTATGTTACTGTTTTATTTGATTCGGGTGCGGATACAAGTTATATTTCTGTGAAAGCTAGTAAACTGTTAAAACGTACACCAACCCCCTAAGCACCAAACATGTCGTAGAACTAGCTAACGGTAAGAGTTTAGAAGCCACGCAGATAGTCAAGGGTTGTAGTATTGTCTTAGCCGGTCAGGCTTTCTCCATCGACCTTATTCCCATAGTCTTGGGAAGTTTCGATATCGTCATAGGGATGGATTGGTTATCCCAACATCAGGCAGAGATCTTATGCAGCGAGAAGATTATTCGCATTCCACGTTCTGGTCAAGAACCTCTCGAAGTCCAAGGCGACAAGAGTGGTGCAGTGGTTGGCATCATCTCTTTCTTGAAGGCTCAGAAGTGTCTGCGGAAGGGTCACACCGCAATCTTGGCACTCGTTTCAGACGCATCGACAAAGGAAAAGAAATTGGAGGATATTCCAGTTGTACGCGACTACCCTCAGGTGTTTCCTGAAGACTTACCTGGATTACCGCCTCACCGTCAGGTCGAATTTCAAATCGAGCTCGCTCCAGGAGCAGCACCCATAGCTCGCGCACCATATCGTCTAGCTCCATCAGAATTGGAGGAACTGTCAAAGCAGCTACAAGAGCTATTGGAAAAGGGCTTCATTCGTCCAAGCTCTTCGCCATGGGGAGCTCCAGTACTTTTCGTGAAGAAGAAAGACGGTACGTTCAGACATAGACTACAGGGAACTGAACAAGGTGACGGTGAAGAACCGTTATCCTCTCCCACGCATAGACGACTTATTCGACCAGTTGCAAGGGTCGTGCTATTATTCGAAGATAGACCTGAGGTCAGGATATCATCAGCTGAGAGTCCGGGAGGAGGACGTCTCCAAAACAGCATTCAGAACTCGTTACGGCCACTACGAGTTTCTTGTCATGCCGTTCGGGTTAACGAACGCGCCTGCTGTATTTATGGACCTTATGAACAGGGTGTGCAAACCCTATCTTGACAAGTTCGTCATTGTTTTCATCGACGACATCCTGATCTACTCCAAGAGTCAGGAGGAGCACGAGCAGCACCTACGCCTTATTTTGGAACTCCTACGGAAGGAACAGCTGTACGCTAAGTTTTCGAAATGCGACTTTTGGCTTCGTGAAGTCCACTTTCTAGGCCACGTAGTGAACAAGGATGGGATCCATGTCGATCCATCCAAGGTAGATTCGATCAGGAACTGGCCTGCACCGCGTACACCAACGGAAATACGCCAATTCTTGGGTTTGGCGGGTTACTACAGACGGTTTATTAAAGACTTTTCAAAGATTGCTCAGCCACTTACGCTACTAACACAGAAGGGTGTCACCTACCGTTGGGGAGATCCCCAGGAAACTGCTTTTCAGAACCTAAAGGATAGGCTTTGCAGTGCACCTATCCTCTCTTTGCCAGAGGGCACAGATGACTTCGTGGTTTATTGTGATGCATCCATCCAAGGTCTTGGATGTGTGTTAATGCAGCGCGACAAGGTCATTGCTTACGCTTCGCGCCAACTTAAGATTCATGAACGGAACTACACGACGCACGATTTAGAGCTGGGAGCTGTAGTTTTCGCGCTTAAGATATGGCGACACTACCTGTACGGTACCAGGTGCACGATTTACACCGATCACAGGAGTCTCGAGCATATCCTTAAGCAGAAGGATTTGAACATGCGTCAACGGCGATGGGTTGAATTACTGAACGATTACGAATGCGCTATCAAGAACCATCCAGGCAAGGCTAATGTTGTGGCTGACGCCCTCAGTCGGAAAGACACTCTACCACGGCGCGTGCGAGCGCTACAGCTTACGACTCAGTCTAGCCTTCCTGCACAGATACGAGATGCTCAGGTAGAAGCATTGAAACCCGAAAATGTCAAAGCTGAAGCCTTACGCGGCTCACGACAACGAATGGAACAGAAGGCAGACGGCGCCTACTATGTAACGGGGCGTATTTGGGTCCCACTTTATGGCGGTCTACGCGAACTTGTGATGGACGAAGCACACAAGTCTCGCTACTCGGTACACCCAGGGTCGGATAAGATGTACCACGACATCAGAACTACTTATTGGTGGCCTAGCATGAAGGCCCACATCGCTACATACGTTGGAAAATGCTTGACCTGTGCGAGAGTCAAGGTCGAATACCAGAAACCAGCGGGTCTACTTCAGCAGCCTAATATACCTCAATGGAAATGGGAAGAAATTTCCATGGATTTCGTTACAGGCCTACCTAGATCCCAGCGTGGGAATGATACCATATGGGTGATCGTGGATCGACTCACCAAGTCTGCACACTTCCTGGCTATAAAGGAAACAGATAAGTTCTCCACTCTCGCAGACGTTTATCTTAAAGAAGTTGTTTCGAGGCACGGAGTGCCCACCTCCATCATTTCGGATCGCGATGCACGATTCACGTCAGAGCTATGGCAAGCGATGCACAAATCTTTCGGCTCACGGTTAGACATGAGCACAGCATATCATCCTCAGACGGATGGGCAGTCTGAGCGAACAATCCAAACTCTTGAAGACATGCTTCGGGCATGCGTTATCGACTTCGGCAACGGCTGGGAAAAGCACCTCCCTTTGGTGGAGTTCTCGTATAATAATAGTTATCACACCAGCATCCAAGCCGCTCCATTCGAGGCATTGTACGGACGTAAATGCCGGTCACCTCTCTGTTGGGCAGAGGTGGGGGATAGCCAGATCACGGGTCCAGAGATTGTAGTGGACGCCACAGAAAATATTGCACAGACACGACAACGCATGGCGGCAGCACGCGACCGTCAGAAAGCCTACGCGGACAAGCGTAGAAAGCCATTGGAATTTCAGGTCGGGGACCGAGTCTTACTTAAAGTTTCACCCTGGAAGGGTGTGGTTCGTTTTGGCAAACGGGGCAAACTAAATCCGCGGTACGTCGGACCGTTCGAAATCATTGAGAAAATCGGCAAAGTAGCCTACAAGCTAAACCTACCAGCTGAACTCGGGGCAGTTCATAATGTATTTCACGTGTCAAATCTGAAGAAGTGCCTGTCAGATGAGACCCTCATAATTCCCTTTAAAGAGCTCACTATCGACGAGCAGTTGCAGTTCGTCGAAGAACCTGTAGAGATCACGGACCGGGATGTTAAGGTCCTCAAGAACAAGAGAATCCCTCTTGTTCGAGTACGTTGGAACTCCAAACGTGGCCCAGAGTACACCTGGGAACGCGAAGACAGGATGACAGAAAAGTACCCCCAGTTATTCGGAACCAATACAACCACTACTGAGGCTGAAGCTACTACTTCGGAATTTCGGGACGAAATTCCAGATCAACGGGGGGAGGATGTGATACCCCAGGAAAACCAGTGAACGTTATAATCTACCTAGCTTCCTCAGTGAGTGCGTACCAAATTTCGGGACGAAATTTCTTTTTAGTTGGGGATAATGTGACAACTCGTACTTTAGACTTACTTTATGTAACGTTACGTGCTTATGTGATACTTTCATTTAAATGAATGCTATGTTATTTGCTACGTGTGTTGTGTATATATGTTAATGAAACCGATCGCACAACACCCATTTGATCGCACAAGGCTAACCGGTCGCACAAGCCCTTTTTGGGCCACACCTTGTAATCGGATACCTTACACCATTAGGCAGCCGAGTTGGGCTCGGCCCACTTCCCACTCGCAAACACAAAACCAAATGTAGGGGTTTGATTTTCATTGTTTTGCAAAAAACACATTAACACACACAAACCCTAGAAGCTCTCTCTCTCTCTCTCTCTCTCTCTCTCGTGTGCTTTGGAACCCGACGGCAAACATCCTTCGAAGCTCGTGAACCGAATCGATCCCCCTACTTTCACCCGGTTAGTACATGTTCACCGATTCCATGCTTGGTGATGTTGATGTTATATTTGTTTTGATTTCATATGATTACTGTAGGGTTATGCATGCTAGTAACTCGGTTCATAGGTTGTATGATATTTTGAATGCACGATAACTGGATTGAAGGCTATTGCTACTGTTATTGTTCCTGTTCGAATATATGTTAATTAACCGGTTGTGATATTATGATAAGGGGTTATGACTTAGGTTGTATGATAGTTGATAATTCTATTAATCACATGAATCCGATTATATATTCTGCATGTTGGCATATAGATGTTCTTGAGATGATATGAATGTAGATGAACGTGTTTGATTTCTGAATAAACTGTGATTTGATCCAAATTGTGAAACTGCCAAAGATGTTTGCTGGAATCACGGAATAATTGTTGCATGAATTATGGAAATTAGGAGGTTGGTTACATTCTGATCTGGACACGGGTTGCGAGTTGAGATCTCCTAGTCTCGACTCGAGACCTCACACCGGCACACAACAGCACAACTCGAGACCCAGGTTGCGAGTCCCGTTGCGACTCGAAACCTCACACAGCAGCACAAGCCGAGACCACGGTTGCGAGTCCCGTTGCGACTCGAAACCGGACCATGACAAGCCGAGACCGAGATTACGAATCCTGTTGCGACTCGAGACACTCCTGTTGCGACTCGAGATCGCTGGTTGCGACTCGAGACCAGTTATTTCGTACACACTGTTTTGGACCCTACACTATCACGGGCCCAATCGATTGGGCCAAGTAATTGGACTTACGTACTTGACTGCAAATTGGACTGTTTATGTTAGCTGGGCCGGGTATAGTTTGGGCTTAGACATACGACTCGCAACAGTGGAGAATTGCTATACTTTGATTGTTTGCATGCAATACGTGTTCGTTATGAATTCATACGTGCATTACTTGGAGTCAAAACCTGACTTGTATGGTAACCCTGTTAGGACGTGGTTGACCTCTTTAGTTCAAGAAACCTCTTTGTGTATCTGCCGAGCAAACCAAGGTGAGTTCACACAGCCAAGGCATGGGATTCCCGGGTTGGGAATTGGGTTGGAATGTTTGATACGGAATGATTACTCGTACTTACGCAATCACTAGACTATAGACCATCGTCCTCAGGATAGTCAGGACACTTACGTAAAACCTACGTAAACTAGTATCTGCCATTGTCTCCCGGGTCGGGAGGACACTTACGTAAATCCTGCGTAACCTAATACCCACTACTGTCTTCCGGGTCGGAAGGACACTTACGTAAATCCTACGTAAACCCCACGCGTACCACTGTCCTCGGGGAAGGGCACTCACGTAAATCCTGCGTGACCTTGTACGTATTCCTGTTCTCGGATTAAGAAGAGCACATGGTTGCAAATAGTCTAGTAAGTACCATTATGGGAAGCCCCCATTATAAAGGATAAACGTGAGAATCCCTCACCAGTAGTATATACTTGTATGGGAAGCCCCCCTCTAGATGAACTTACGCATATTTGTTATGAATTTACTTTCTGTGAACTCGCTCAACTAGTTGTTGATTATCTGCTGCATGCCTTGCAGGACCTTAGGTACATTATGGAGCTTGCACAGGGAGGAGCCGGTCGTTGTGGGATACGGATCGTGAACGACATTTGAACTTATAACTTATTTGGGTTTTCATTATTATGCTTCCGCTACTTAAACAAAGTTTGGTTTTTGAAACATCAATCATGTCGTGACGAATTACTCTATCTACTTTTATTATTAAATGCTATGTTTGATATGATTGATAGCTTGATCCTGGTTGTTTTGGTCAAAAATCACACAAGGATAATGTAACCAAACTTTATGTAAACGGGGTATGATGCTTGGTTAATTATGAAAGTAAAGGATCACTTCTGTGATAAAAGATGCAAAGACACAATGATTTATACGAGGAAAAAGCCCTTGATCAATGTATGATCTCCGGCATAAAAAACCTCGGGTGATGGCAACTACCGATCACCAACTTCAATATAATAAAAATGTAGTTACAACTTCGGATAGTAATGAGCTGAGTACAAGGATCACTGAGTGTCTAAGTGTTTGAGAGTTGTGTCGTCTGTCGTGTATGTCATGTGTGTTCTTCCGAATGAGGAAGAGGGGTATTTATACAAGTGTAGGTGACTTATTTTAGGTAAAATGACTAATTATCAGCTCATTACCCCTTTAGAAATAAAGACAATCTAGCCTAAATTGCTGCCCATGAATCAAGCCATGTTTCCATATCCTGTGCAACGTCTTTCTTCAATTAAGCTCTTGCCATAATTGTGAAGACGCGTCCCTGGATCATGATGCCTAGAGCGTATCCTGCTAGATGTTCCTGCAAAACAATATTATATTGAGCGGAAGTGGCCGTTAACATGAGGATCACTATAATGTCCCATGATCCTGATCCTGAAGTTCTGCTGAGGATCACTGTCTGCCAAAGAAACAAGGATCACTGGTTAGGATCACGTATATGGATCATGCATAATAAAAATCCAGCCCTAACAATTGCCCCCAAAATATAAGGAGTTAATTGTAAATAGACGAGTTATATTTTGTTTTGATCTTATCTCCAACGGACAACTCCGAATAACTAGCCGTTAATATTGAACTAGCCGTTGCGATCATTACGTCATGGATGTGACAATCCCTGCAAATCATGATTATAAATAGGAGATAGGGTTAGGATCATTTTGCATTTAAATTCAAGATACACTCCCTTTATATTCTGCACCGAAGATTGATCAGGTATTCTTCTCTTTTTCTTTTCTCTTTGCTCTGTTTTCTGCTTCTACTATGTTTCCGTCCCGTCACATACATGTTGCTCCGGAATTCTCCACACAAGGATCCCAAGAAGGATAGTCCTTTAAAAAGCCAGGGGATTATCAAGGATTCTCCTACGGAGAGGTGTTGTTTTACTGATGTTCATATAGACAGAATTCGTCATTGCTTTCCGGCGAATGCTGTTTTCAAGTCCTTCACGCCTACCGCTCTGAGTGACTCTGTTTCGGATACCTGGGTGGCTTTTCCTGCTACTCCATTCACCATAGGGTATTCATATCCTTTTCCATCCTTCACCCAATCCTTCTTTTCTTTAACCGGCATCTCTTATATCCAAGCTATGCCGATGATTTGGAGGGTTCTGTATACCTTCGAGAGGATCATTGAGCAGAAAGGGATTGATCTGGGGATGACGGAGTTGGCCGAGCTTTACGATCTTACCACTTTTGGTTCTTACCGGTATCTGCTGAAACGGAAAGCCGGGGAGGATCACCCTGTTTTGAAGGTTACCAAAAATGACACAAATTGGAAGCGTCGTTTTTTCTTCGTGAGAAGGGATTCCATCCCGGATGGGAAGGATCTGCCCAAGGAATGGGCCACTCATGGTAGGGTAGAGGATCCTCGAAGGATCACTATCAGTCCTGTCTCATATGATGAGGATCACTAATGTCTTTTTCTATCTCTTGTGCAGCTATATCCATTGCTCATCTGAAATTAAGCCCTGCTGCAAAAGAGAGAGTCCTAGCTTTTAAAAAGCTTAATCCTGAGATCAGAAGTTTCCAAGTCACCGTCCAAGATTCTCAAGAAGTATCCTCTGCATCTGCCACTATGTCAAGTAAGTATCCTTATAGAAAATAAATTAAATGTAGGATTGTTTGAGTAATAAAGCAACTTATCTTGTTTTTTTGATTGTGTAGGTGCTGGAAAGTCTGCCAGGTCTGTCAAATCTGCCTCCAAATTTGGGATAAGTGATCTTGCCAATGTCACATCTTCAAAGAAGAAGGCTCCTGCTGCCAGTCCTTCGGCTTCAGCCCCCAAGGCACCTATCCGGGGCAAGGGAAAAAAGAGGAAAACCTCTGAAGATCTCCAAGGATTTCCCCTCCTCCGTCAGCAATTCCTTGACTACGTGAATGAGGTAAGGATCACTGCCCCTGTTGGTTATCCGTTTCGAATATCCTGTTTCTTTGAGGATCATCCGGTTCTGAACTTACCTTACTTCCCTCTTTGCAGAAACTTGCCGAGATCGAGACCTATCTTGGCCATGTTGAGGATCAAGAGAGCCAGATTGCCGACCTTCAACAAATGGGCGTGCTTAAGGATCTCAAGATGGCAGATCTTGAGAAGGAACTCCGGGCCATGAAGGATGAGGCTGCTCAGAGGTTGATCGATATGGATAACGAGAAGCAGGAGATCACCCAAGACGCCAAGGTCTCCGCGGCAATTGCTATGTACAAGATACAACTTCAGATGGCTGAGGAGGCTCAGGATCCTACCTTTGACAAAAGCTCGTGGGACGTTGAAGGTTGGAAGGCAAGGCTGGCGGACCTGGAAGACGAGGATGAGGCTGAGGAGATCCCCATGCTGGAAGGCGGTGATGCTGAGAAGGATCAAGGTGGCAATGCTGGTGGTGACGAAGCAGCGAAGGTGTAGGCTGCATGATTGGGCGATGATGGATATTTCGAGACTAGGCCGGAGCCCAATTTTTTAGGATTGGTAGTGGTTTTTTGTGGTAGTGGTGTTTGTGAACAATTATGGTCTGTAATCTTCGAACAATAGTTTTTAGGGTAAAGGATCCTGGATCCTTTGAACAATAGGTAGGATTACAAAAAGGTGGAGGGATCCTCTGTTTGGGGGATGAAGCCTTTGTGATCCTGCCGCTCTTACTTTCCTGCACAATGCTAAGACCACATAGACAATGGATACCCTTTGCCAACCCATGTGGACGGGCCACGTTTTGCTGGTAGAAATGTGGGTTGGCAATTTTGACAACTTTTTGCAAGGGTTAAAGATCCTTTTGCTAATAATATAACCTTAATCTTTCTGGCTTATCCTGTGTTGTTATCCTTTATTTATCTTTTTAGTTTCCAATTGTTTTAGAAATACATTTGTAACAATAGTTAAGCAAACCATGTTCAAGAAATATAGGATATGATCCTGGATCAAATATCCTATAATCGAAAATTTTCAAGGTAGTTTATTTTAAGGATCATAGGTTTGGTTGTCAAAGTATAAGGGTCGGTTAGGATAATGAGTATAATCAAAATAGTCAAGGATCATACCTGAGGATCCAAGTTAGGATCCTAACCTTCAATCGGGATAACCACAAGTAAAACTTTAATGGATGATAAGGATTAAGGATCCTTATTTGTTTAACTTCGAGAACCTGAAAGATGGAACATATCTTGGGACTAAGCCAATGTAAGAGATAAATTAGCAACTGGGGACATGCCCAAAGGATAACCGAGAATGATCCCGGAGGATCACTGGGGACAAGCCCAAAGGATAACTGGGGATGATCCCGGAGGATCACTGGGGACAAGCCCAAAGGATCGTATGTAAACTGGAGTATGGCCCTTACTGGCGACTATCCAAACTTAGTGACATGAAAATGTCAAAACCTTGGCTAACGTGAAAACGTTAGAAACCTTAGGAACGGATGTATGGTACGTCTACCATTATACGGAGGATCCTAAATATAGCCAGTACGATGAGGTTGTCAGCCCCGAAAGTGGGTACTGGTCCCAAAGACGTGAACTATACCAGGATCATCGTGCGCTGCTGGCGGAAACTGGGGATAATCCCAAGGATAACTGGGGTTGGACCCAAGGATCTGTGGTGCTTTTGGAGATCTTTGACGATTTGCTGAAGATACCTGAACTATCATAACTCAAATGGTTTGTGAGTAGAGGATGAAGGATACATGATCCTTATCCTTAGGTAAAAAGTAAGAAAATGCAATAGTTTTAGGATAAGCATATTACCAGAGTAAGGATCACTGATATCTCCGGGATCCTTCAAGGATACTTCAATGTAAGGATCACATGCATGAAGGATCATGTTCACATGAAATATTTCTTTAAGTGAATAGCATTCCAGGCTCTTGGTAACAAGTTTCCTTCCATGGTTAGCAACCTGTATGCCCCCTTTCCTGCTTCAGCTTCAATCAAGTAGGGACCTTCCCATTTTGGTGCTAGCTTCCCGTCAGCAGGATTGATAGTATTTTGAAATGCTTTTCTCAACACCATATCCCCGACTTGGAACTTCCTTATCCTGACATTTTTGTTGTAGGTACCAGCCATTCTTTGTTGGTAGCTTGCCATCCTTATTCTAGCTAGATCCCTGATTTCCTCAATAGTATCCAAATCCTGAGCTAGGATTGCAGCATTTTCTTCAGGATCACGAGCAATTGTTCTAGCAGTTGGGATCACCATCTCTGTTGGGATCACTGCTTCTGCCCCAAATACTAAAGAGAAAGGTGTTTGACCAGTGGCACTCTTGGGAGTTGTTCTATCAGCCCATAGCACATAAGGTAACTCCTCTGCCCATTTCCCCTTCTTGGATCCTAGCTTCTTCTTCAGATTGTTGATGATGATCTTGTTGGATGATTCTGCTTGACCATTGGCTTGTGGATGAACTGGTGTTGATGTTATCATCTTGATTCCCCAACTGTCACAAAAGTTAGTGGTTCTGCTTCCAATGAATTGGGAGCCATTATCACATACAATTTCAGAGGGAATGCCAAATCTAGTTATAATGTTTCTTTTAATGAAGGATATGACTTCCTTTTCTCTGACTTGAGCGAAGGCTTCAGCTTCTATCCACTTGGAAAAATAGTCAGTCATGGCAAGCATAAATACTTTTCCACCAGGTGCTTTAGGGAGCTTGCCAACTATATCCATTCCCCATCTCATGAATGGCCAAGAGGATGGTATTGGGTGTAAAAATTCAGCTGGCTGATGGAGGATATTGCTATGCCTTTGGCAAGGATCACATTTCTTAGCATACTCTACAGCATCCCTTTTCATGGTTGGCCAGTAGTATCCTGTTCTAAGGATCCTTGAGAATAATGCCCTGCCCCCAGTGTGGTTTCCGCAATCTCCTTCATGGAAATCTTTCAACACTTCCTCGATTTCAGGATCCTCGATACATCTCAAATATGGTCCTGCAAGAGATCGCTTATATAATACATTATTCAAAGTTGTAAATTGAGATACCTTAATCCTGAAAGCTCTAGGATTTTCTCCCGTCGGAATCTCCCCATGTTGCAAGTATCTCATGATTGGTGAGATCCATGATCCTGAATAAGATTGGGCTTCTTCACTAGGGATCATTGCAGTATCCTCTTCTATTTCCATGGCCACCTGATTTTCAATAGCAGGAGCCAGGATATGGATGATAGGGATACTTATATCTTCTGGAATCTTCAAGGATGATCCTAGGTTGGCCAATGCATCGGCCCCTGTGTTCTCCTCCCTTGGTACCTGTGTCAAGCTGAAAGAAACAAAAGAGAGTGCCAATTCTTTGACTATCTCTAAATATTTGGTTAGTTTTTCACCTTTAACAGCATAGGATCCGTTAAAGTGATTAGTGATCAATAATGAGTCTACATATACTTTAAGATACTTTACCCCCATATCCTTAGCAATTTGTAAGCCAGCAATTAAGGCTTCATATTCAGCCTCATTGTTAGTTGCTTGGAACTCACAGGCTATGGAGTGGGGTAGTATGTCCCCCTGTGGCGATTTTAGTAGGATCCCTAGCCCTGTGCCTTTGATATTTGAGGATCCGTCAGTGTGTAGTATCCAAGGATCCTTGGTCTCATCCAGCTGCTGGACCTCCAATTCTGCTTCTTTTTGTAGATCACTACTGAAATCAGCCACAAAGTCAGCTAGTGCTTGAGATTTAATAGCTGTTCTTGGTTCGTATCTTATATCATGGGCACTAAGCTTTACTGCCCACTTAGCCATTCTCCCTGACATATCTGGTTTCCTGAGGACATTCTTAATTGGAAAATTAGTTCTAACAACAATAGTATGGGTTTCAAAATAATGTCTTAACTTAGTCGATGCCATGATTAATGCAAGGATAAGTTTTTCGAGGTGTGAGTACCTGGATTCGGCATCAAGTAGACTTTTACTTACATAGTAGATAGGATATTGTGTACCTTCGTGATCCTTAACAAGGACAGCACTTACAGCGGTTGAGGATACCACCAGATATAAGGATAACACATCTCCTTTTTCCGGTTTTGCTAATGCTGGTGCTGAGGACATATACTCTTTTAGGGCTTGTAAAGCATTATCATGCTTCTCAGTCCATTCGAACTTCTTATTCTTCCTTAGGATATCGTAAAATTCTCTGCATTTCTCTGAGGATTTCGATATGAACCTGTTCAAAGCTGCTATCCTGCCTGTCAGTCTTTGAACATCCTTGGCATTGGCAGGAGATTTGATATTTATTAATGCTTTGATTTGTTCCGGGCTTGCTTCAATGCCCCTCTGGGTTACCATGTATCCTAAGAACTTTCCTGCCTTAACACCAAAATGGCATTTTGAAGGATTAAGTTTCATGTTGTAATTATCAAGGATATCGAATGCTTCTTCTAAGTCCCTTAGGTGATCCTCAGCTTTCTTTGACTTGACCACCATATCATCTATGTACACCTCCATAGTTTTTCCAATTTGATCTTTGAACATCATATTTACCAACCTTTGATATGTTGCACCTGCATTTCTTAGTCCAAAAGGCATGGCAATATAACAATATAAACCGGTTGGGGTCATAAAGGTTGTATCCTCTTGGTCAGATGGTTCCATCTGGATTTGTTGGAACCCAGATGATGCATCCATAAAGGTCAACAGTTCATGCCCCGCTGTTGCATCCACCATGGAGTCAATGTGGGGTAATGGGAAAGGATCCTTGGGACATGCCTTGTTCAGATCAGTGAAGTCGACACATACCCTCCACTTTCCGTTTTTCTTTTGGACAACAACCACATTGGCTAACCATTTTGGATACTTTACCTCTCTGATCATACCTGCTCGAAGTAGTCTCTCTACTTCTTCTTGGATAATGGCATTCCTTTCTGGTGCAAACTTCCTCCTTTTTTGATGGATTGGTTTGATAGACCTGTCAATGCCAAGTTTGTGAGTAATAATATCCTTAGATATACCTGTCATATCTTCATGTTTCCAAGCAAAGGTAGATTTTCTTCTTTTGAGGAAGGATATCATGTCTTCTTTCATCTTGCCAAGGATCCCTGATCCGATATAGATTTTTGATTCAGGATCACTAGGATCCAAGAGGATTTCATCTACATCTTGTTCCCTTGCCTCCAAGACATTCCTTGGAGGATACTGTAATTGCTATTGCTCCCTTGGCTTCGAGGTTGGCTTCATAGATGAGGTATAACAATCCTTAGCCTCCTGCTGGTCACTATCGATCTTGATTATTCCCCATGGGCTAGGGAGCTTCACACATTGATGGTAGGTAGATGGGACTGCTTTCATATCATGTATCCAAGGCCTGCCAAGGATAACGTTGCAACAAGATAAACAGTCAATAACACAAAATTTTTGGTAATTATGTAATCCTTCCACGTAGATTGGGAGTTTGATGTCCCCCAGAGTTTTCTTCGTCTCCCCACTGAATCCTACAAGCACGGAGGATCTTGGTGTGATGTCTGATTCTGGGATTCCCATCTTCTTCAGGACATCAAGCTGGATAATGTTCACTGAGCTCCCTCCATCAATAAGGATCCTGCGGACAAAATGGTTAGAGATAAAGAGAGTGATAACTAAACTATCATGGTGAGGATCCTGAATGTTGATGCGATCATCCTCGTCAAATGTTATCATCTTCCCTTCTGAGACACTTGATGTTCTAATAGGCCTTTCTCCATTATCCATTTTTGATTCTTTTGCATGTCTTTTGGCCGCCGAGAAGGATGTACCACAGATGTCTGATCCTCCGGATATAAAGTTGATCACTTGTGCATTTGCCGGAGGTGCTGGAGCTTTTTCGGGGATCCTTTCAGGATCCTGGGTCCTTTGCTTTTTTCTCCCCAATAACTCTTTTAGATGCCCCTTGCTTAGCAGGTATCCGATTTCTTTTCTTAAGGCTATGCAATCTTCAGTTAGATGCCCGAAATCCTCATGGTATGCACACCATTTTGACTTGTCTTTAGTCCCGGATGGTTTATCATTCTTCCTGGGCCACCTAGCTTTTTCACCTAAATTCTGCATTGCAAGGATTAGTTCATGATTATCAACGGAAAAACAATATTCTGAGATTGGAGGATATCCTTCATCATCCTCTTCTTGGTCAACAGCATGCACATTCTTGTTCTCATTTCTATGGTAGGTTTTGAACTTGTTGCTCTTGAAGGAGGATCCTTGCTTATCTTGTTTTGAGGATCCTACTTGTCTCTCCTGGATCCTCTTGTCATCCTCTAGCCGGATAAACCTGAGTGCTCGAGTTCTTACTTCATCTAAATTCCTGCATGGTGTCATAACAAGATCATCATAGAATAATGAATCCTTAAGCAGTCCCATTTTGAAGGCTTCAACAGCCGTAGCCATATCCAAGTTGGGAATGTCCAAGGATTCTTTACTAAATTTAGTTATATAATCCCTTAATGATTCATTATGATTTTGAGTTATCCTGTACAAATCACTAGTTAATTTTTCAAATTTTCTGCTACAAGAGAATTGGTTATTGAATAAATTAACTAAATTGGCAAATGAAGTAATAGAGTAAGGGGGAAGACTTAGCAGCCACTTAAGAGCTGATCCAGTAAGAGTGGATCCAAATCCTTTACATAGGCATGCTTCCTTCAATTTTTCTGGGATAGGATTGATCTCCATCCTCTCCCTGTATTGTGCTATATGCTCCTCTGGATCCGTTGTGCCATCATACAACTTCATGGTAGGGATATGGAACCTTTTGGGTACCTCTGCATCACAAATTGGTGGTGCAAAACGGGATACCTTGTGGCTTCCATCCGCAATCTCTGGGATAGGCTTGACTACCCCTGGAACACTTGAGATCATATCTTTTAGCTTCTGCAACTCCCTGGCCATAGCATGATTGGTACCTGTATCCTGCATGAATCCATGGTTAGTGGTAGGATAATTGTTTAAAGTGTTACCTCCCATTGGGTTCAAGTTAGGGAATCCATATTGCTGGGGTTCTGGAACAACGGAGGGACCAGTGGAAGCAATGGTCTGCATTGGAATGAAGTCTCCTTGATGGACATCTAGACTTCCTGTTTGCAGATTTTTTAGGGATCCTGGTATCTGGAAGGATCCTGGTGTCTGGGATGATCCTGGAACGAAGGAGGATCCTTGAACCTGGGATGATCCTGGAACAAAGGAGGATCCTTGAACCTGGGATGATCCTGGAACAAAGGAGGATCCTTGGCCCTGGAATGATCCTGGAATAAAGTAGGATCCTTGAAATTGCTGTGTCTCCGGATAGGCTCCCAAATTCCTGAAGGATCCCATGTACTGAGGATAGGATCCTACAGGCTGAAAATGTGAGCCTGACGTCTGAGTCATTGCTGCCGAGTTGAGATGTGATCCTCTGCCGCTTTCTTTTGTCTTTTGAGATCTCCAATTTCCCTGAGGATCCTTTCGTTAGTTTCATCTTGCCACTGCATACGATCCTTCATCTGCAAAATTAAAGCAAATATATCACTAGTACTGGGAATAGAAGAATTCATAGCAGAAGAAGATAGAGGTTTAGAGAAAGTGGGAGTTGATCTCTTCTCAGTATTTTTCTGAGATCCTGCCGGTGGAGGAGGCAAGGTGATCTCTGATGAGGTGACTGCAGACATCGCCGTGGACGTGTTCTTCAATGATGAAGCCATGTAACTCTTTCAAATGATTTCGAACAAAAGATTTTTCTTATGAATGAAGCACCAATTGCCCCACGGTGGGCGCCAAACTGTTTTGGTCAAAAATCACACAAGGATAATGTAACCAAACTTTATGTAAACGGGGTATGATGCTTGGTTAATTATGAAAGTAAAGGATCACTTCTGTGATAAAAGATGCAAAGACACAATGATTTATACGAGGAAAAAGCCCTTGATCAATGTATGATCTCCGGCATAAAAAACCTCGGGTGATGGCAACTACCGATCACCAACTTCAATATAATAAAAATGTAGTTACAACTTCGGATAGTAATGAGCTGAGTACAAGGATCACTGAGTGTCTAAGTGTTTGAGAGTTGTGTCGTCTGTCGTGTATGTCATGTGTGTTCTTCCGAATGAGGAAGAGGGGTATTTATACAAGTGTAGGTGACTTATTTTAGGTAAAATGACTAATTATCAGCTCATTACCCCTTTAGAAATAAAGACAATCTAGCCTAAATTGCTGCCCATGAATCAAGCCATGTTTCCATATCCTGTGCAACATCTTTCTTCAATTAAGCTCTTGCCATAATTGTGAAGACGCGTCCCTGGATCATGATGCCTAGAGCGTATCCTGCTAGATGTTCCTGCAAAACAATATTATATTGAGCGGAAGTGGCCGTTAACATGAGGATCACTATAATGTCCCATGATCCTGATCCTGAAGTTCTGCTGAGGATCACTGTCTGCCAAAGAAACAAGGATCACTGGTTAGGATCACGTATATGGATCATGCATAATAAAAATCCAGCCCTAACACTGGTCATGTCACGCCTCCAAGCGGTGGTACTCCGCGGGTGGATTTTGGGGGTGTGACATGGTGGATGCAACGGCGGGTCATGAACTGTTAACCTTTATGGATGCATCATCTGGATTCCAACAAATTCAGATGGAACCATCTGACCAAGAGGATACGGCCTTTATGACCCCAACCGGTTTATATTGTTATATTGCTATGCCTTTTGGATTAAGAAATGCAGGTGCAACATATCAAAGGCTGGTGAATATGATGTTCAAAGATCAAATTGGACAAACTATGGAAGTATACATAGACGATATGGTGGTGAAATCCAAAAAAGCTGAGGATCACCTAAGGGACTTGGAGGAAGCATTTGATATCCTTGATAATTATAACATGAAGCTTAATCCTTCAAAATGTCACTTTGGTGTTAAAGCAGGTAAATTCTTAGGATATATGGTAACTCAGAGGGGCATTGAAGCAAGCCCGGAACAAATTAAAGCACTGATAAATATCAAATCCCCTGCCAATGCTAAGGATGTGCAAAGGCTGACAGGCAGGATAGCAGCCCTAAACAGGTTCATATCAAAATCCTCAGAAAGATGTAAAGAATTTTATGATATCCTAAGGAAAAACAAGAAATTCGAATGGACTGAAAAGCATGAAAATGCTTTACAAGCCCTTAAAGAATATATGTCCTCAGCACCAGCATTAATGAAACCCGGAAAAGGAGATGTGTTATCCTTATACCTGGCGGTATCCTCAACCGCTGTAAGTGCAGTCCTTGTTAAGGATCACGAAGGTACACAACATCCTATCTACTATGTAAGTAAGAGTTTACTTGATGCCGAATCCAGGTACTCACACCTTGAAAAACTTATTCTTGCATTAATTATGGCATCAACTAAGTTAAGACATTATTTTGAAACCCATACTATTGTTGTTAGAACTAATTTTCCAATCAAGAATGTCCTCAGGAAACCAGAGATGTCCGGAAGGATGGCTAAGTGGGCAGTAAAGCTTAGTGCCCATGATATAAGATATGAGCCTAGAACAGCCATTAAATCCCAAGCACTAGCAGACTTTGTGGCTGATTTCAGTAGTGATCTACATAAGGAAGCAGAATTGGAGGTCCAGCAGCTAGATGAAACCAAGGATCCTTGGATACTACACACTGATGGATCCTCAAATGTCAAGGGCATAGGGCTCGGAATACTACTAAAATCGCCACAGGGGGACATAATACCCCACTCTATAGCCTGTGAGTTCCAAGCAACCAACAATGAGGCTGAATATGAAGCCTTAATTGCTGGTTTACAAATTGCTAAGGATATGGGGGTCAGATACCTTAAAGTATACGTAGACTCATTACTAATCACTAATCACTTTAATGGATCCTATGCTGTTAAAGGAGAAAAACTAACCAAATATTTAGAGATAGTCAAAGAATTGGCACTCTTTTTTGTTTCTTTCAGTTTAACACAGGTACCAAGGGAGGAAAATACAGAAGCTGATGCATTGGCCAATCTAGGATCATCCTTGAAGATCCCAGAGGATATAAGTATCCCCATCATCCATATCCTAGCTCCTGCTATTGAAAATCAGGTGGCCATGGAAACAGAAGAGGATACTGCAATGATCCCTAGTGAAGAAACTCAATCTTATTCAGGATCATGGATCTCACCAATCATGAGATACTTACAACACGGGGAGATTCCTATGGGAGAAAATCCTAGAGCTTTCAGGATTAAGGTATCTCAATTCACAATCTTAAATAATGTATTATATAAACGATCTCTTGCAGGACCATATTTAAGATGTATCGAGGATCCTGAAATTCAAGAAGTGTTGAGAGACTTCCATGAAGGAGATTGTGGAAACCATACTGGGGGCAGGGCATTGTTCTCAAGGATCCTTAGAACAGGATACTACTGGCCAACTTTGAAAAGGGATGCTGTAGAATATGCTAAGAAATGTGATCCTTGTCAAAGACACAGCAATATCCTTCATCAGCCAGCTGAATTTTTGCATCCAATACCATCCTCTTGGCCATTCATGAGATGGGGGATGGATATAGTTGGCAAGCTCCCTAAAGCACCTGGTGGAAAAGTATTTATGCTTGCCATGACCGACTACTTCTCCAAGTGGATAGAAGCTGAAGCTTTTGCTCAAGTCAGAGAAAAGGAAGTTATATCCTTTATTAAGAGAAACATTATAACCAGATTTGGCATTCCCTCTGAAATTATATGTGATAATGGTTCCCAATTCATTGGGAGCAGAACCACTAACTTTTGTGACAGTTGGGGAATCAAGATGATAACGTCAACACCAGTCCATCCACAAGCCAATGGTCAAGCAGAATCATCCAACAAGATCATCATCAACAACCTGAAGAAGAAATTAGGATCCAAGAAGGGGAAATGGGCAGAGGAATTGCCTTATGTGCTGTGGGCTGATAGGACAACTCCCAAGAATGCCACTGGTCAAACACCCTTCTCTTTAGTATTTGGGGCAGAAGCAGTGATCCCAACAGAAATGGTGGTTCCAACTGCTAGAACAAGTACTCGTGATCCTGAAGAGAATGCTGCAAACCTAGCTCAAGACTTGGATACTATTGAGGAAATCAGGGATCTGGCTAGGATAAGGATGGCAAGCTACCAACAAAGAATGGCTGGTGCCTACAACAAAAATGTCAGGATAAGGAAGTTCCAAGTCGGGGATATGGTGTTGAGAAAAGCATTCCAAAACACTATCAATCCTGCTGACAGGAAGTTAGCACCAAAGTGGGAAGGCCCTTACTTGATCGAAGCCGAAGCAGGAAAGGGGGCATACAGATTGCTAACCATGGAAGGAAATTTGTTACCAAGAGCCTGGAATGCTGTTCACTTAAAGAAATATTTCATGTGAACAGGATCCTTCAAGCATATGATCCTTACATTGGAAGCATCCTCGAAGGATCCCGGCGACATCAGTGATCCTTACTCTGGTAAAGTCCTTATCTCAAAACTTTTCCATTTTCTTATTTTTACCTAAGGATAAGGATCACGTATCCTTCATCCTTCTCTCACGAGAATTTGAGTTATGATAGTCCAGGTATCTTCAGCATATCGTTAAAGATCTTCAAAAGCACCACAGATCCTTGGGTTCAACCCCAGTTATCCTTGGGCTTGTCCCCAGTTTTCTCCAGTAGCGCATGATGATCCTGGTATAGTTCACGTCTTTGGGACCAGTACCCATTGTCTATGCGGTCATAGCAGTTGCAGGTAATTAAAAGCGGCAGGATCACAAAGGCTTCATCCCCCAAACAGAGGATCCCTCCACCATTCGCGATCCTACCTATTGTCCAAAGGATCCAGGATCCTTAACCCTAAAAACTATTGTTTAAGTTACAGACCATAAATTGTTTCAAACATCAACAACCACAAAAACCACTACCAAACTTAAAAAATTGGGCTCCGGCCTAGTCTCGAAATATCCATCATCGCCCAATCCTGCAGCTCAAACCTTTGCTGCTCCATCTCCACCCTGATCCTTGCCAGCCTCACCACCTTCCAGCATTGGGATCTCCTCAGCTTCGTCCTCATCCTCCAGCTCTGCCAATCTTGCCTTCCAACCCTCCACGTCCCATGAGCTTTTATCAAAGGCAGGATCCTGAGCCTCCGCAGCCATCTGCAGTTGTATCTTATACATAGCTATTGCGGCAGAGACCTTGGCATCCTGGGTGATCTCCTGCTTCTCACCATCCATGTTGACCAACATTTGAGCAGCTTCATCCTTTGTAGCCCGGAGTTCCTTCTCAAGATCAGCTATCTTGAGATCCTTCAACACGCCCATTTGTTGGAGGTCGGCGATTTGGCGATCCTGACCCTCGACGTGGCCAAGGTAGGTTTCTATTTCAGCAAGTTTCTGCAGAAAGGGAAAAAGGTAAGTTCAGGACCAGGTGATCCTCAAAGAAGCAGGATATTCAAGTAGGATAACCAACAGGGGCAATGATCCTTACTTCATTAACATAATCAAGAAACTGCTGGCGGAGCAGGGGAAATCCTTGAAGATCCTCAGAAGCCTTTCTCTTCTTTCCCTTACCCCTAATAGGAGCTTTAGGGGCTGAAGCAGAGGGACTAGCAGCAAGGGTCTTCTTCCTTGTAGACTTGACATTGGCAAGCTCGTCAATACCAAACTTGGAGGCAGACTTGACAGATTTCCCAGCGCCTACACCATCAAAATAAGATAAGTACTTTAACTAATTTAAAAATCCTACATAGAACTACTTTTTAATGAGGATACTTACTTGACATTGTGGCAGATGCGAAGGATACTTCCTGTGAATCTGGAATAGCAACTTGAAAACTTCTGATTTCAGGATCAAGCTTTCTGAAGGCTAGAACTCTCTCTCTTGCAGCAGGGGTCAACTTGAGATGAGCAACGAATATAGCTGCACAAAAGACAAAGAAGACATTAGTGATCCTCATCATAAGGAACAAGTCTGATGGTGATCCTTCCAGGATCCTCTATCCTACCATGAGTAGCCCACTCCTTGGGCAGATCCTTCCCATTAGGGATGGTATCCCTCCTAACAAAGAAGAATCGTCGCTTCCAGTTCGTATCATTTTTGGTAACCTTAAGAACAGGGTGATCCTCCCCAGCTTTCCGTTTCAACAAATATCGACAGGATCCAAACGTTGTGAGATCATATATCTCAGCCAGCTCCGCCATTCCCAAATCAATCCCTTCTTGCTCAATGATCCTTTCCAGGGTATACAAAACCCTCCAGATAATCGGCATGGCTTGAATATAAGACATGCCGGTCAGGGAAAAGAAAGATTTGGTGAAAGCTGGAAAGGGATATGAATATCCTATGGTGAACGAAGTTGCAGGAAAAGCTACCCATGTGTCAGAAACAAAATCGCTTAAAGCAGTGGGAGTGAAAGACTTGAAGATAGCATCCGCCGGAAAACAGTGACGGATCCTATCGATGTGAGCATCGGTGAAGCAGCACCTCTCGGTGGGAGAGTCTTTAATGATCCCTTGACCTTTCAAAGGGCTATTCTTCTTGTGATCCTTGTGAGGAGAATTCCGGAGCAACATATTCGTGGTGGAATGAAAAGAGAAAGAAAAACAGAGAAAGAGAAGGAAAGAAGAGAGGAAGAATACCTGATCGATCGTTTGGACGAGATTATAAAGGGAGTAGCTCTTGAATTTAAATGCAAATTGATCCTAACTCTATCTCCTATTTATAATGATGATCTGCAGGATTGTCACTTCAATGACGTAAGGGTTGCAACGGCTAGTCCGACTTTAACGGCTAGTTATCCGAGTCGTTCGTTGCAGATAAGATCAAAGCAAAATATAACTCATTTATTTACAAAATCACTCCTTATATTTTGGGGGCAATTGTTAGGGCTGGATTTTTATAATACATGATCCTTACATGTGATCCTAACCAGTGATCCTTGTTTCTTTGGCAGATAGTGATCCTCAGCAGAGTTCCAGGATCAGGATCACGGACCATCATAGGATCCTCATGATAACAGTTGCTTTCATTGAACTTAATGTCATTTTGCAGGAATGTCTAGCAGGATCCGCTCTTAGCATCACAATCAAGGGACGCGTCTTTACAACTTTGGCATATGCTTAATCAGAGATGAACGTTGTGAAGGATATGGAAACTTGGCATGATTTAAGGGCGATAATTTAGGCTAGATTTACTTTTATTTCTAAAGGGGTAATGAGCTGATTATTAGTTTGTTTACCTAAAATAGGCCACTCACACTTGTATATATAACACTCTTCCCCATTCGGAAGACACACAACACAATTCTCACACGCTTAGACACTCGAAACTATAGTGATCCTTGTACTCAGCTCATTATCATCCGAAGTTGTAACCATTTTTCTTATATTAAAGTTTGGTGATCGATAGTTGCCATCACCCGAGGTTTTTTATGCCGGAGATCATACATTGATCAAGGGCTTTTTCCTCGTATAAATCCTTGTGTCACTTGCATATTTCTTACTAAAGTGATCCTTTACTTTTTCAACAAACCAAGCATCATTCCCCGTTTACTTAGAGTTTGGTTGCATTATCCTTGTGAGATTTTTGACCAAAACAGTTTGGCGCCCACCGTGGGGCAATTGGTGCTTCATTCATAAGAAAACTTTCTGTTCGAAATCATTTCAAAGAGTTACATGGCTTCATCATTGAAGAATACATCCACAGCGATGTCGGCAGTCAATTCATCTACTGGCATTCCACCTTTGCCTCCACCACCAGCTGGATCTCAGAAAAATGCTGAGAAGAGACCAACTTCTATCTCCTCTAAACCATCATCTTCTGCTCTAACTTCTTCTGTTCCCAGTACTAGTGATATATTTACTTTGATTTTGCAGATGAGGGATCGTATGCAGCAGCAGGATGAAACTAATGACAGGATCCTCAGAGAAATCGGAGATCTCAAAAGGCAAAAGAAAACGGCAGAGGATCATTCCCCACTAATGCCCAAATCTTTGAATTTTGATACTCCAATGATTACTTCTCATCCATCAGAGGTCCCAGACATTCAATATATGGGTGGATCAAGAGGAGTGCATTTCAGCCCAGCAACAATGACTCAGGCATCAGGATCATATTTCCAACCGGCGGGATCCTACGCCCAGCATTTGGGATCCTTCATGAGCTTAGGATCCTCCTTTGTCCCAGGATCATCCCAGGTTCAAGGATCCTCCTTCGTTCCGGGATCATCCCAGGTTCAAGGATCCTCCTTTGTTCCAGGATCATCCCAGGTTCAAGGATCCTCCTTCGTTCCGGGATCATCCCAGGTTCAAGGATCCTCCTTTGTTCCAGGATCATCCCAGATTAAGAATCCCTACAGATACCAGGATCCTTGAAGAATTTGCAAACAGGAAGCCTAGATATCCATCAAGGAGATTTTATTCCAATGCAGACCATTGCTTCCACTGGTCCATCCATTATCCCAGAATCCCAGCAATATGGATTCACACCCAATGTTCCTAACTTGAACCCGATGGGAGGTAACACCTTAAATAATTATCTTACCACTAACCATGGATTCGTGCAGGATACAGGTATCAATCATGCTATGGCCAGGGAGTTACAGAAGCTGAAGGATATGATCTCAAGTGTTCCAGGGGTAGTCAAGCCTATCCCGGAGATTGTAGATGGAAGCCATAAGGTATCTCGTTTTGCACCACCAATTTGTGATGCAGAGGTACCCAAAAGGTTCCATATCCCTACTATGAAGCTGTATGATGGTACAACGGATCCTGAGGAGCACATAGCACAATACAGGGAGAGGATGGAGATCAATCCAATCCCAGAAAAGTTAAAGGAAGCATGCCTATGTAAAGGATTTGGATCCACCCTTACTGGATCAGCTCTTAAATGGCTGCTAAGTCTTCCCCCTTACTCTATCACTTCATTTGCTAATTTAGTTAATTTGTTCAATAATCAATTCTCTTGTAGTAGAAAATTTGAAAGATTAACTAGTGATTTATATAGGATAACTCAAAGTCATAATGAATCATTAAGGGATTATATAACTAAATTCAGTAAAGAATCCTTGGACATTCCCAACTTAGATATGGCCACGGCTGTTGAGGCCTTCAAAATGGGACTGCTTAAGGATTCATTATTCTATGATGATCTTGTTATGACACCATGCAGGAACCTAGATGAAGTAAGAACTCGGGCACTCAGGTTCATCCGGCTAGAGGATGACAAGAGGATCCAGGAGAGGCAAATAGGATCCTCAAAACAGGAAAAACAAGGATCCTCTTTCAAGAACAATAAGTTCAAATCCTACCATAGAAATGACAACCAGAACGTGCATGCTGTTGACCAAGAAGAGGATGATGAGGATTATCCTCCGATTTCTGAATATTGTTTTTCTATTGACAATCATGAACTAATCCTTGCAATGCAGAATCTAGGAGAAAAAGCCAGATGGCCCAGAAAGAATGACAAACCATCCGGGACTAAAGACAAGTCAAAGTGGTGTGCATACCACGAGGATTTCGGGCATCTAACTGAAGAATGCATAGCATTAAGAAAAGAAATTGGATATCTGTTAAGCAAGGGGCATCTAAAAGAATTGTTGGGAAGAAAAAAGCAAAGGACTCAGGATCCTGAAAGGATCCCTGAAAAGGCTCCAGCCCCTCCGGCGAATGCACAAGTGATCAACTTTATTTCCGGAGGATCAGATATTTGTGGTACATCCTTCTCGGCAGCCAAAAGGCATGCAACGGAAGCAAAAATGGATAATGGAGAAAGACCTATTCGAACATCAAGTGTCTCGGAAGGAAAGACGATAACGTTTGATGAGGATGATCGCATTAACATCCAGGATCCTCATCATGATAGTTTAGTTATTACTCTCTTTATTTCTAACCATTTTGTCCGCAGGATCCTTATCGACGGAGGAAGCTCAGTAAACATTATCCAGCTTGATGTTCTAAAGAAAATGGGTATCCCAGAATCAGACATCACACCAAGATCCTCCGTGCTTGTGGGATTCAGTGGAGAAACGAAGAAAACTCTAGGGGCATAAAACTCCCAATCTACGTGGAAGGATTACATAATTATCAAAAATTTTGTGTTATTGACTGTTTATCTTGTTGCAATGTTATCCTTGGCAGGCCCTGGATACATGATATGAAAGCAGTCCCATCTACCTACCATCAATGTGTGAAACTCCCTAGCCCATGGGGGATAATCAAGATCGACAGTGACCAGCAAGAGGCTAAGGATTGCTATACCTCATCCATGAAACCAACCTCGAAGCCAAGGGAGCAATAGCAATTACAGTATCCTCCAAGGAGTGTCTTGGAGGCAAGGGAACAGGAGGTGGACGAAATCCTTTTGGATCCTAGTGATCCTGAATCAAAAATCTATATCGGATCAGGGATCCTTGGCGAGTTGAAAGAAGACATAATATCCTTCCTCAAAAGAAGAAAATCTACCTTTGCATGGAAACATGAAGATATGACAGGTATATCTAAGGATATTATCACTCATAAACTTGGCATTGACAGGTCGATCAAACCAATCCATCAAAAAAGGAGGAAGTTTGCACCAGAAAGGAATGCCATTATCCAGGAAGAAGTAGAGAGACTACTTCGAGCAGGTATGATCAGAGAGGTAAAATATCCAAAATGGCTAGCCAATGTGGTTGTTGTTCAAAAGAAAAATGGAAAGTGGAGGGTATGTGTCGATTTCACTGATTTAAATAAGGCATGTCCCAAGGATCCTTTCCCAGTACCTCACATTGACTCCATGGTGGATGCAACGGCGGGTCATGAACTGTTAACCTTTATGGATGCATCATCTGGATTCCAACAAATTCAGATGGAACCATCTGACCAAGAGGATACGGCCTTTATGACCCCAACCGGTTTATATTGTTATATTGCTATGCCTTTTGGATTAAGAAATGCAGGTGCAACATATCAAAGGCTGGTGAATATGATGTTCAAAGATCAAATTGGACAAACTATGGAAGTATACATAGACGATATGGTGGTGAAATCCAAAAAAGCTGAGGATCACCTAAGGGACTTGGAGGAAGCATTTAATATCCTTGATAATTATAACATGAAGCTTAATCCTTCAAAATGTCACTTTGGTGTTAAAGCAGGTAAATTCTTAGGATATATGGTAACTCAGAGGGGCATTGAAGCAAGCCCAGAACAAATTAAAGCACTGATAAATATCAAATCCCCTGCCAATGCTAAGGATGTGCAAAGGCTGACAGGCAGGATAGCAGCCCTAAACAGGTTCATATCAAAATCCTCAGAAAGATGTAAAGAATTTTATGATATCCTAAGGAAAAACAAGAAATTCGAATGGACTGAAAAGCATGAAAATGCTTTACAAGCCCTTAAAGAATATATGTCCTCAGCACCAGCATTAATGAAACCCGGAAAAGGAGATGTGTTATCCTTATACCTGGCGGTATCCTCAACCGCTGTAAGTGCAGTCCTTGTTAAGGATCACGAAGGTACACAACATCCTATCTACTATGTAAGTAAGAGTTTACTTGATGCCGAATCCAGGTACTCACACCTTGAAAAACTTATTCTTGCATTAATTATGGCATCAACTAAGTTAAGACATTATTTTGAAACCCATACTATTGTTGTTAGAACTAATTTTCCAATCAAGAATGTCCTCAGGAAACCAGAGATGTCCGGAAGGATGGCTAAGTGGGCAGTAAAGCTTAGTGCCCATGATATAAGATATGAGCCTAGAACAGCCATTAAATCCCAAGCACTAGCAGACTTTGTGGCTGATTTCAGTAGTGATCTACATAAGGAAGCAGAATTGGAGGTCCATCAGCTAGATGAAACCAAGGATCCTTGGATACTACACACTGATGGATCCTCAAATGTCAAGGGCACAGGGCTCGGAATACTACTAAAATCGCCACAGGGGGACATAATACCCCACTCTATAGCCTGTGAGTTCCAAGCAACCAACAATGAGGCTGAATATGAAGCCTTAATTGCTGGTTTACAAATTGCTAAGGATATGGGGGTCAGATACCTTAAAGTATACGTAGACTCATTACTAATCACTAATCACTTTAATGGATCCTATGCTGTTAAAGGAGAAAACCTAACCAAATATTTAGAGATAGTCAAAGAATTGGCACTCTCTTTTGTTTCTTTCAGTTTAACACAGGTACCAAGGGAGGAAAATACAGAAGCTGATGCATTGGCCAATCTAGGATCATCCTTGAAGATCCCAGAGGATATAAGTATCCCCATCATCCATATCCTAGCTCCTGCTATTGAAAATCAGGTGGCCATGGAAACAGAAGAGGATACTGCAATGATCCCTAGTGAAGAAACTCAATCTTATTCAGGATCATGGATCTCAACAATCATGAGATACTTACAACACGGGGAGATTCCTATGGGAGAAAATCCTAGAGCTTTCAGGATTAAGGTATCTCAATTCACAATCTTAAATAATGTATTATATAAACGATCTCTTGCAGGACCATATTTAAGATGTATCGAGGATCCTGAAATTCAAGAAGTGTTGAGAGACTTCCATGAAGGAGATTGTGGAAACCATACTGGGGGCAGGGCATTGTTCTCAAGGATCCTTAGAACAGGATACTACTGGCCAACTATGAAAAGGGATGCTGTAGAATATGCTAAGAAATGTGATCCTTGTCAAAGACACAACAATATCCTTCATCAGCCAGCTGAATTTTTGCATCCAATACCATCCTCTTGGCCATTCATGAGATGGGGGATGAATATAGTTGGCAAGCTCCCTAAAGCACCTGGTGGAAAAGTATTTATGCTTGCCATGACCGACTACTTCTCCAAGTGGATAGAAGCTGAAGCTTTTGCTCAAGTCAGAGAAAAGGAAGTTATATCCTTTATTAAGAGAAACATTATAACCAGATTTGGCATTCCCTCTGAAATTATATGTGATAATGGTTCCCAATTCATTGGGAGCAGAACCACTAACTTTTGTGACAGTTGGGGAATTAAGATGATAACGTCAACACCAGTCCATCCACAAGCCAATGGTCAAGCAGAATCATCCAACAAGATCATCATCAACAACCTGAAGAAGAAATTAGGATCCAAGAAGGGGAAATGGGCAGAGGAATTGCCTTATGTGCTGTGGGCTGATAGGACAACTCCCAAGAATGCCACTGGTCAAACACCCTTCTCTTTAGTATTTGGGGCAGAAGCAGTGATCCCAACAGAAATGGTGGTTCCAACTGCTAGAACAAGTACTCGTGATCCTGAAGAGAATGCTGCAAACCTAGCTCAAGACTTGGATACTATTGAGGAAATCAGGGATCTGGCTAGGATAAGGATGGCAAGCTACCAACAAAGAATGGCTGGTGCCTACAACAAAAATGTCAGGATAAGGAAGTTCCAAGTCGGGGATATGGTGTTGAGAAAAGCATTCCAAAACACTATCAATCCTGCTGACAGGAAGTTAGCACCAAAGTGGGAAGGCCCTTACTTGATCGAAGCCGAAGCAGGAAAGGGGGCATACAGATTGCTAACCATGGAAGGAAATTTGTTACCAAGAGCCTGGAATGCTGTTCACTTAAAGAAATATTTCATGTGAACAGGATCCTTCAAGCATATGATCCTTACATTGGAAGCATCCTCGAAGGATCCCGGCGACATCAGTGATCCTTACTCTGGTAAAGTCCTTATCTCAAAACTTTTCCATTTTCTTATTTTTACCTAAGGATAAGGATCACGTATCCTTCATCCTTCTCTCACGAGAATTTGAGTTATGATAGTCCAGGTATCTTCAGCATATCGTTAAAGATCTTCAAAAGCACCACAGATCCTTGGGTTCAACCCCAGTTATCCTTGGGCTTGTCCCCAGTTTTCTCCAGTAGCGCATGATGATCCTGGTATAGTTCACGTCTTTGGGACCAGTACCCACTTTCGGGGCTGACAACCTCATCGTACTGGCTATACCTAGGATCCTACGTATAATGGTAGACGTACCATACATCCGTTCCTAAGGTTTCTAACGTTTTCACGTTAGCTAAGGTTTTGACATTTTCATGTCACCAAGCTTGGATAGTCGCCAGTAAGGGCCATACTCCAGTTTACATACGATCCTTGGGCTTGTCCCCAGTTATCCTTTGGGCTTGTCCCCAGTTATCCTTTGGGCTTATCCCCAGTTATCCTTTGGGCATGTCCCCAGCTACTAATTTATCTTTTACATTGGCTTAGTCCCAAGTTATGTTCCATTTTTCAGGTCTTCGAAGTTAAACAAATAAGGATCCTTAATCCTTATTGTTTTGGTCAAAAATCACACAAGGATAATGTAACCAAACTTTATGTAAACGGGGTATGATGCTTGGTTGATTATGAAAGTAAAGGATCACTTCTGTGATAATAGATGCAAAGACACAATGATTTATACGAGGAAAAAGCCCTTGATCAATGTATGATCTCCGGCATAAAAAACCTCGGGTGATGGCAACTACCGATCACCAACTTCAATATAATAAAAATGTAGTTACAACTTCGGATAGTAATGAGCTGAGTACAAGGATCATTGAGTGTCTAAGTGCTTGAGAGTTGTGTCGTATGTTGTGTGTGTTCTTCCGAATGAGGAAGATGGGTATTTATATATGTGTGGGTGACTTATTTTAGGTAAAATGACTAAATATCAGCTCATTACCCCTTTAGAAATAAAGACAATCTAGCCTAAATTGCTGCCCATAAATCAAGCCTAGTTTCCATATCCTGTGCAACGTCTTTCTTCGATTAAGCTCTTGCCATATTTGTGAAGACGCGTTCCTGGATCATGATGTCTAGAGCATATCCTGCTAGATGTTCCTGCAAAACAATATTGTATTGAGTGGAAGTAGCCGTTAGTATGAGGATCACCATAATGTCCCATGATCCTGATCCTGAAGTTCTGCTGAGGATCACTGTCTGCCAAAGAAAGAAGGATCACTGGTTAGGATCATGTGTAAGGATCACCTACAGTAAAATCCAGCCCTAACAATTGCCCCCAAAATATAAGGAGTTAATTGTAAATAGACGAGTTATATTTTGTTTTGATCTTATCTCTAACGGGCGATTCCGAATAACTAGCCGTTACATATGGACTAGCCGTTGTGATCATTACGTCATAGATGTGATAATCCCTGCAAATCATCATTATAAGTAGGAGATAGGGTTAGGATCATTCTGCATTTAAATTCGAGATATCTTCTCTTTATAATCGCTACCGAAGACTGATCAGGTATCCTCTTTTCTTCTCTTTCCCTTCTTCCTTCTCTTTGCTCTGTTTTCTGCTCCGTCTCTGTTTCTATTCCGTCACAAACATGTTGCTCCGGAATTCTCCACACAAGGATTCCAAGAAGGATAGTCCCCTGAAAAGCCAAGGGATCATTAAGGATTCTCCTTCGGAGAGATGTTGCTTTACCGATGCTCATGTAGATAGGATTCGTCATTGCTTTCCGGCGGATGCCGTTTTCAAATCCTTCACATCCACTGCCCTGAGTGATTTTACTTCAGATACCTGGGTGATCTTTCCTGCAACTCCATTTATCATAGGATATTCGTATCCTTTTCCGGCCTTCACCCAATCTTTCTTTTCTCTGACCGGCATATCTTATATCCAAGCTATGCCGATGATCTGGAGGGTTTTGTATACCTTCGAGAGGATCATCGAGCAGGAGGGGATTGATTTAGGGATGGCAGAGCTGGCCGCACTTTATGATCTTACCACATTTGGTTCTCATCGATATTTGTTGAAACGGAAGGCCGGGGAGGATCATCCTGTTTTGAAAGTTACCAAAAATGACACAAATTGGAAGCGTCGTTTTTTCTTTGTTAGGAGGGATTCCATCCCGGATGGGAAGGATCTGCCCAAGGAATGGGCCACACACGGTAGGGTAGAGGATCCTCGAAGGATCACTGTCAGTCCTATCTCATATGATGAGGATCACTAATGTCTTTTTTCCTTTGTCTTTTATGCAGCTATTTCCGTTGCTCATCTCAAGTTAACTCCTGCTGCAAGAGAAAGAGTTTTAGCTTTTAAAAGGCTAAACCCTGAGGCCAGAAGTTTTCGAGTCACCATCCGAGATTCACAAGAAGTATCTTCCGCGTCTGTCACAATGTCAAGTAAGTATCCTTACAAAAAAGTAAGATATTAAATTAGTTAGGAGACTTATCTTATTTTGATTGTGTAGGTGCTGGGAAATCCGCTAAGTCTGCCAAATCTGCCTCCTTGTTTGGGATTGATGATCTTGCCAAGGTCACGTCTTCGAAGAAGAAGACTTCGGTTGCTAGTCCTTCTGCTTCAGCCCCCAAATTACCCATTAGGGGTAAAGGAAAGAAGAGGAAAGTTTCTGAGGACCTTCAAGGATTCCCCCTTCTCCGTCAGCAATTTCTTGATTCTGTCAGCAAGGTCAGGATCACTGCCCCTGTTGGTTATCCTGATGGTTTTTGAGGATCACCCATGTCTGACGTTATATCCTGTTGTTTTTGCAGAAACTTACTGAAATAGAATCTTATGTCAGCCACGTTGAAGATCAGGATCGCCGGATTGCCGACCTTCATCAAATGGGTGTGCTGAAGGATCTCAAGATCACTGATCTTGAGAAGAAGATCCGGGCTGTTAAGGATGAGGCTGTCAAAGCTTTGATCAAGTTCGATTATGAGAAGCATGACATTACTCAGGACGCTAAAGTCTCTGCCGCGATAGCTATGTACAAGATACAACTGCAGATGGCCACGGAGGCTCAGGATCCTTCCTTTGATAAGAGCACATGGGATATTGAAGGCTGGAAGGCAAGGCTAGCAGAGTTGGAGGACGACGATGATGTTGAGGACATCCCTATGCTGGAAGGTGGAGATGCTGGTAAGGATCAGGGTGAAGCGAGTGGAGCTGGTGGTGATGGTGCAGCGAAGGTTTGAGCTGCAAGATTGGGCAATGATGGAAACTTCTAGTCATAGCCGGAGCCCAATTTTTTAGGATTGGTAGTGGTTTTTTGTGAACAATTACGGTTTGTAATTTCTGAACAATAGTTTCTTAGGGTTAAGGATCCTGGATCCTTTGAACAATGGGTAGGATTGCAAAAGGTAGAGGGATCCTCTGTTTGGGGGATGAAGCCTTTGTGATCCTGCCGCTTTTATTTCCTGCAAAATGCTAAGACCGCATAGACAATGGACACCCTTTGCCAACCCATGTGGACGGGCCACGTTTTGCTGGTAGAAATGTGGGTTGGCAATTTTGACAACTTTTTGAAAGGGTTAATGATCCTTTTGTTTAATAATATAACTTAACTTTTCTGGCTTATCTTGTGTTGTTATCCTTCAATAATCCTCTTATTTCTCAATTGCTATATTTGTTAAAATAACAAGAGTTGACAAAGTGTTTAATAAACTTAGGATATGATCCTGGATCAAGTATCCTTATATTGAAAGTTCTCAAAGTGTTTTAGTTCAAGGATCATGGGTTAGGTTGTCAAAGTATAAGGGTTGGTTAGGATAAAGAGTATAATCAAAAATAGTCAAGGATCATACCTGAGGATCCACGTTAGGATCCTAACCTTCAATCAAGACAATCATAGATAAGACTTTGATAGTTAATAAGGATTAAGGACCCTTATATGTTTAGACTTCCAAAACCTGAAAAGTGAGATATAACTTGGGACTAAGCCAATGTGAAAGATAAATTAGTAACTGGGGACATGCCCAAAGTATGACTGAGAATGATCCCAGAGGATGACTGGGGACAAGCCCATAGGATAACTGAGAATGATCCCGGAGGATCACTGGGGACAAGCCCAAAGGACAACTGAGAATGATCCCGGAGGATCACTGGGGACAAGCCCAAAGGACAACTGAGAATGATCCCGGAGGATCACTGGGGACAAGCCCACAGGATAACTGAGAATGATCCCGGAGGATCACTGGGGACAAGCCCAAAGGATAACTGGGGACAAACCCAAAGGATCGTATGTAAACTGGAGTATGGCCCTTTCTGGCAACTATCCAAACTTAGTGACATGAAAATGTCAAAACCTTAGCTAACGTGAAAACGTTAGAAACCTTAGGAACGGATGTATGGTGCGTCCACCATTATACGTAGGATCCCAAGTATAGCCAGTACGATGAGGTCGCCAGCCCCGAAAATGGGTACTGATCCCAAAGACATGAACTATATCAGGATCATCGTGCGCTGCTGGCGGAAACTGGGGATAGTCCCAAGGATAACTGGGGACAAGCCCAAAGGATAACTTGGGACAAGCCCAAAGGATCTGAGTTGCTTTTGAAGATCTTTGACGATGTGCTGAAGATACCTGAACTATCATAACTCAAATGGTTCGTGAGTAGAGGATGAAGGATACATGATCCTTATCCTTAGGTAAAAAGTAAGAAAATGCAATAGTTTCCAGGATAAGCATATTACCAGAGTAAGGATCATTGACATCACCGGGATCCTTCGAGGATACTTCAGTGTGAGGATCACATGCTTGAAGGATCATGTTCACATAAAGTATCTCTTTAAGTGAACAGCATTCCAGGCTCTTGGTAGCAAGTTTCCTTCCATAGTTAGCAATCTGTATGCCCCCTTTCCTGCTTCAGCTTCAATCAAGTAGGGGCCTTCCCATTTTGGTGCTAACTTCCCATCAGCAGGATTGATAGTGTTTTGAAACGCTTTTCTCAACACCATATCTCCGACTTGGAACTTCCTTATCCTAACATTTTTGTTGTAAGCACCAGCCATTCTTTGTTGGTAGCTTGCCATTCTTATCCTAGCCAGATCCCTGATTTCCTCGATAGTATCCAAATCCTGAGCCAGAATTGCAGCATTTTCTTCAGGATCACGAGCACTTGTTCTGGCAGTTGGTCAGTAGTATCCTGTTCTAAGGATCCTTGAGAATAATGCCCTGCCCCCAGTGTGGTTTCCACAATCTCCTTCATGGAAGTCTCTCAATACTTCTTCAATTTCAGGATCTTCAATACATCTTAAATATGGTCCTGCAAGGGATCGTTTATATAACACATTATTTAAGATTGTAAATTGAGATACCTTGATCCTGAAAGCTCTAGGATTTTCTCCCATTGGAATCTCTCCGTTTTGCAAGTATTTCATGATCGGTGGGATCCATGATCCTGAATAAGATTGAGCTTCTTCACTAGGGATTACTGCGGTATCCTCTTCTATTTCCATGGCTACTTGATTTTCAATAGCAGGAGCCAGGATATGGATGATAGGGATACTTATGTCTTCTGGAATTTTTAAGGATGATCCTAGGTTGGCCAATGCATCAGCTTCCGTGTTATCCTCCCTTGGTACTTGTGTTAAGCTAAAAGAAACAAAAGAGAGTGCCAATTCTTTGACTATCTCTAAATATTTGGTTAGTTTTTCACCTTTAACAGCATAGGATCCATTAAAGTGATTGGTGATCAATAATGAGTCTACATATACTTCGAGATATCTTACCCCCATATCCTTAGCAATCTGTAAGCCAGCAATTAAGGCTTCATATTCAGCCTCATTGTTAGTTGCTTGGAACTCACAGGCTATGGAGTGGGGTATTATGTCCCCCTGTGGCGATTTTAGTAGGATCCCGAGCCCTGTGCCCTTGACATTTGAGGATCCGTTAGTGTGTAGTATCCAAGGATCCTTGGTTTCATCCAGCTGCTGGACCTCCAATTCTGCTTCTTTTTGCAGATCACTACTGAAATCAGCCACAAAGTCGGCTAAGGCTTGTGATTTAATGGCTGTTCTTGGTTCGTATCTTATATCATGGGCACTAAGCTTCACTGCCCATTTAGCCATTCTTCCTGACATCTCCGGTTTCAGCGGTTGAGGATACCGCCAGGTATAAGGATAACACATCTCCTTTTTCCGGTTTTGCTAATGCTGGTGCTGAGGACATATATTCTTTAAGGGCTTGTAAAGCGTTCTCATGCTTCTCAGTCCATTCAAACTTCTTATTCTTCCTTAGGATATCGTAGAATCCTTTGCATTTTTCTGAGGATTTCGATATGAACCTGTTCAAAGCTGCTATCCTGCCTGTCAGTCTTTGAACATCCTTGGCATTGGCAGGAGATTTGATATTTATTAATGCTTTGATTTGTTCCGGGCTTGCTTCAATGCCCCTCTGGGTTACCATGTACCCTAAGAACTTTCCTGCCTTAACACCAAAATGGCATTTTGAAGGATTAAGTTTCATGTTGTAACTATCAAGGGTATCGAATGCTTCTTCCAAGTCCCTTAGGTGATCCTCAGCTTTCTTTGACTTGACCACCATATCATCTATGTACACCTCCATAGTTTTTCCAATTTGATCTTTGAACATCATATTTACCAGCCTTTGATATGTTGCACCTGCATTTCTTAGTCCAAAAGGCATGGCAATATAACAATATAAACCGGTTGGGGTCATAAAGGCTGTATCCTCTTGGTCAGATGGTTCCATCTGGATTTGTTGGAACCCAGATGATGCATCCATAAAGGTTAACAGTTCATGCCCCGCTGTTGCATCCATCATGGAGTCAATGTGGGGTAATGGGAAAGGATCCTTGGGACATGCCTTATTCAAATCAGTGAAATCGACACATACCCTCCACTTTCCGTTTTTCTTTTGGACAACAACCACATTGGCTAACCATTTTGGATACTTTACCTCTCTGATCATACCTGCTCGAAGTAGTCTCTCTACTTCTTCTTGGATAATGGCATTCCTTTCTGGTGCAAACTTCCTCCTTTTTTGATGGATTGGTTTGATAGACCTGTCAATGCCAAGTTTGTGAGTAATAATATCCTTAGATATACCTGTCATATCTTCATGTTTCCAAGCAAAGGTAGATTTTCTTCTTTTGAGGAAGGATATCATGTCTTCTTTCATCTTGCCAAGGATCCCTGATCCAATATAGATTTTTGATTCAGGATCACTAGGATCCAAGAGGATTTCGTCCACATCTTGTTCCCTTGCCTCCAAGACATTCCTCGGAGGATACTGTAATTGCTATTGCTCTCTTGGCTTCGAGGTTGGCTTCATGGATGAGGTATAGCAATCCTTAGCCTCTTGCTGATCACTGTCGATCTTGATTATCCCCCATGGGCTAGGAAGCTTCACACATTGATGGTAGGTAGATGGAACTGCTTTCATGTCATGTATCCAAGGCCTGCCAAGGATAATGTTGCAACAAGATAAACAGTCAATAACACAAAATTTTTGGTAATTATGTAATCCTTCCACGTAGATTGGGAGTTTGATGTCCCCCAGAGTTTTCTTCGTTTCCCCACTGAATCCTACAAGCACGGAGGATCTTGGTGTGATGTCTGATTCTGGGATTCCCATCTTCTTCAGGACATCAAGCTGGATAATGTTCACTGAGCTCCCTCCGTCAATAAGGATCCTGCGGACAAAATGGTTAGAGATAAAGAGAGTGATAACTAAACTATCATGGTGAGGATCCTGAATGTTAATGCGATCATCCTCATCAAATGTTATCATCTTCTCTTCTGAGACACTTGAGGTTCTAATAGGCCTTTCTCCATTATCCATTTTTGATTCTTTTGCATGTCTTTTGGCCGCTGAAAAGGATGTACCACAAATGTCCGATCCTCCGGATATAAAGTTAATCACTTGTGCGTCTGCCGGAGGTGCTGGAGCCTTTTCAGGGATCCTTTCAGGATCCTGGGTCCTTTGCTTTTTTCTCCCCAATAATTCTTTTAGATGCCCCTTGCTTAGCAGGTATCCAATTTCTTTTCTTAAGGCTATGCAATCTTCAGTTAGATGCCCGAAATCCTCATGGTATGCACACCATTTGGACTTATCTTTAGTTCCGGATGGTTTATCATTCTTCCTGGGCCATCTAGCTTTTTCACCTAGATTCTGCATTGCAAGGATCAGTTCATGATTATCGACGGAAAAACAATATTCTGAGATTGGAGGATATTCTTCATCATCCTCTTCTTGGTCAACAGCATGCACATTCTTGTTCTCGTTTCTATGGTAGGATTTGAACTTGTTGCTTTTGAAGGAGGATCCTTGCTTATCTTGTTTTGAGGATCCTACTTGCCTTTCCTGGATCCTCTTGTCATCCTCTAGCCGGATAAACCTGAGTGCTCGAGTTCTTACTTCATCTAAATTCCTGCATGGTGTCATAACAAGATCATCATAGAATAATGAATCCTTAAGCAGTCCCATTTTGAAGGCTTCAACAGCCGTAGCCATATCCAAGTTGGGAATGTCCAAGGATTCTTTACTAAATTTAGTTATATAATCCCTTAATGATTCATTATGATTTTGAGTTATCCTGTATAAATCGCTAGTTAATTTTTCAAATTTTCTACTACAAGAGAATTGGTTATTGAATAAATTAACTAAATTAGCAAATGAAGTAATAGAGTAGGGAGGAAGACTTAGCAGCCACTTAAGAGCTGATCCAGTTAGAGTGGATCCAAATCCTTTACATAGGCATGCTTCTTTCAACTTTTCTGGGATAGGATTGATTTCCATCCTTTCCCTGTATTGTGCTATATGCTCCTCTGGATCCGTTGTGCCATCATACAGCTTCATGGTAGGAATATGGAACCTTTTGGGTACCTCTGCATCACAAATTGGTGGTGCAAAGCGAGATACCTTGTGGCTTCCATCTGCAATCTCTGGAATAGGTTTGACTACCCCTGGAACACTTGAGATCATGTCTTTTAGTTTCTGTAATTCCCTGGCCATAGCATGATTGATACCTGTATCCTGTTTGCAAACTTTTTAGGGATCCTGGCATCTGTAAGGATCCTGGTATCTGGGATGATCCTGGAACGAAGGAGGATCCGTGAACCTGGGATGATCCTGGAACAAAGGAGGATCCTTGGCCCTGGAGTGATCCTGGAACAAAGTGGGATTCTCGAAACTGCTGTGCCCCCGGATAGGCTCCCGGATTCATGAAGGATCCCATGTATTGAGGATAGGATCCTACAGGCTGAAAATGTGAATCTGATGTCTGAGTCATTGCTGCCGAGTTGAGACGTGACCCTCTTGACTCCCCTATGATTTGCACGTCCGGGATCCCTGATGGCTGGGATGTGATCATTGGAGTATCAAAGCTCAAGGATTTGGGCATCAGTGGAGAATGATCCTCTGCCGCTTTCTTTTGTCTTTTGAGATCTCCAATTTCCCTGAGGATCCTTTCGTTAGTTTCATCTTGCCGCTGCATACGATCCTTCATCTGCAAAATTAAAGCAAATACATCACTAGTACTGGGAATAGAAGAATTCATAGCAGAAGAAGATAGAGGTTTAGAGAAAGTGGGAGTTGATCTCCTCTCAGTATTTTTCTGAGATCCTGCCGGTGGAGGAGGCAAAGTGATCTGTGATGAGGTGACTGCAGACATCGCCGTGGACGTGTTCTTCAATGATGAAGCCATGTAACTCTTTGAAATGATTTCGAACAAAAGATTTTTCTTATGAATGAAGCACCAATTGCCCCACGGTGGGCGCCAAACTGTTTTGGTCAAAAATCACACAAGGATAATGTAACCAAACTTTATGTAAACGGGGTATGATGCTTGGTTGATTATGAAAGTAAAGGATCACTTCTGTGATAATAGATGCAAAGACACAATGATTTATACGAGGAAAAAGCCCTTGATCAATGTATGATCTCCGGCATAAAAAACCTCGGGTGATGGCAACTACCGATCACCAACTTCAATATAATAAAAATGTAGTTACAACTTCGGATAGTAATGAGCTGAGTACAAGGATCATTGAGTGTCTAAGTGCTTGAGAGTTGTGTCGTATGTTGTGTGTGTTCTTCCGAATGAGGAAGATGGGTATTTATATATGTGTGGGTGACTTATTTTAGGTAAAATGACTAAATATCAGCTCATTACCCCTTTAGAAATAAAGACAATCTAGCCTAAATTGCTGCCCATAAATCAAGCCTAGTTTCCATATCCTGTGCAACGTCTTTCTTCGATTAAGCTCTTGCCATATTTGTGAAGACGCGTTCCTGGATCATGATGTCTAGAGCATATCCTACTAGATGTTCCTGCAAAACAATATTGTATTGAGTGGAAGTAGCCGTTAGTATGAGGATCACCATAATGTCCCATGATCCTGATCCTGAAGTTCTGCTGAGGATCACTGTCTGCCAAAGAAAGAAGGATCACTGGTTAGGATCATGTGTAAGGATCACCTACAGTAAAATCCAGCCCTAACACTTATTATCCATCAAAATCTCATCTACGGTTATCTTAACTTGGATCCTCAGGTATGATCCTTGACTATGTTGATTATACTCATTATTGTGAACAACCCTTGCACTTTGGCAACTAAACCTATGATCCTTAAAATAAATTGCTTTGAAAATTTTCAATGATAGGATATTTGATCTAGGATCATTAAACATGATTTGCTCAACTTCTGTTATTCTAACAAATATATTTCTAAAATAATTGGACAACAAGAGGATAAATAAAGGATAACGAAACAAGGTAAGCCAGAAAGATTAAAGTTATTTTATTAACAAAGGATCTTAAACCCTTCCAAAAAAAGTTGTCAAAATTGCCAACCCACGTTTCTACCAGCAAAACGTGGCCCGTCCACATGGGTTGGCAAAGGGTGTCCATTGTCTATGCGGTCATAGCAGTTGCAGGTAATTAAAAGCGGCAGGATCACAAAGGCTTCATCCCCCAAACAGAGGATCCCTCCACCATTCGCGATCCTACCTATTGTCCAAAGGATCCAGGATCCTTAACCCTAAAAACTATTGTTTAAGTTACAGACCATAAATTGTTTCAAACATCAACAACCACAAAAACCACTACCAAACTTAAAAAATTGGGCTCCGGCCTAGTCTCGAAATATCCATCATCGCCCAATCCTGCAGCTCAAACCTTTGCTGCTCCATCTCCACCCTGATCCTTGCCAGCCTCACCACCTTCCAGCATTGGGATCTCCTCAGCTTCGTCCTCATCCTCCAGCTCTGCCAATCTTGCCTTCCAACCCTCCACGTCCCATGAGCTTTTATCAAAGGCAGGATCCTGAGCCTCCGCAGCCATCTGCAGTTGTATCTTATACATAGCTATTGCGGCAGAGACCTTGGCATCCTGGGTGATCTCCTGCTTCTCACCATCCATGTTGACCAGCATTTGAGCAGCTTCATCCTTTGTAGCCCGGAGTTCCTTCTCAAGATCAGCTATCTTGAGATCCTTCAACACGCCCATTTGTTGGAGGTCGGCGATTTGGCGATCCTGACCCTCGACGTGGCCAAGGTAGGTTTCTATTTCAGCAAGTTTCTGCAGAAAGGGAAAAAGGTAAGTTCAGGACCAGGTGATCCTCAAAGAAGCAGGATATTCAAGTAGGATAACCAACAGGGGCAATGATCCTTACTTCATTAACATAATCAAGAAACTGCTGGCGGAGCAGGGGAAATCCTTGAAGATCCTCAGATGCCTTTCTCTTCTTTCCCTTACCCCTAATAGGAGCTTTAGGGGCTGAAGCAGAGGGACTAGCAGCAAGGGTCTTCTTCCTTGTAGACTTGACATTGGCAAGCTCGTCAATACCAAACTTGGAGGCAGACTTGACAGATTTCCCAGCGCCTACACCATCAAAATAAGATAAGTACTTTAACTAATTTAAAAATCCTACATAGAACTACTTTTTAATGAGGATACTTACTTGACATTGTGGCAGATGCGAAGGATACTTCCTGTGAATCTGGAATAGCAACTTGAAAACTTCTGATTTCAGGATCAAGCTTTCTGAAGGCTAGAACTCTCTCTCTTGCAGCAGGGGTCAACTTGAGATGAGCAACGGATATAGCTGCACAAAAGACAAAGAAGACATTAGTGATCCTCATCATAAGGAACAAGTCTGATGGTGATCTTTCCAGGATCCTCTACCCTACCATGAGTAGCCCACTCCTTGGGCAGATCCTTCCCATTAGGGATGGTATCCCTCCTAACAAAGAAGAATCGTCGCTTCCAGTTCGTATCATTTTTGGTAACCTTAAGAACAGGGTGATCCTCCCCAGCTTTCCGTTTCAACAAATATCGACAGGATCCAAACGTTGTGAGATCATATATCTCAGCCAGCTCCGCCATTCCCAAATCAATCCCTTCTTGCTCAATGATCCTTTCCAGGGTATACAAAACCCTCCAGATAATCGGCATGGCTTGAATATAAGACATGCCGGTCAGGGAAAAGAAATATTTGGTGAAAGCTGGAAAGGGATATGAATATCCTATGGTGAACGAAGTTGCAGGAAAAGCTACCCATGTGTCAGAAACAAAATCGCTTAAAGCAGTGGGAGTGAAAGACTTGAAGATAGCATCCGCCGGAAAACAGTGACGGATCCTATCGATGTGAGCATCGGTGAAGCAGCACCTCTCGGTGGGAGAGTCTTTAATGATCCCTTGACCTTTCAAAGGGCTATTCTTCTTGTGATCCTTGTGAGGAGAATTCCGGAGCAACATATTCGTGGTGGAATGAAAAGAGAAAGAAAAACAGAGAAAGAGAAGGAAAGAAGAGAGGAAGAATACCTGATCGATCTTTTGGACGAGATTATAAAGGGAGTAGCTCTTGAATTTAAATGCAAATTGATCCTAACTCTATCTCCTATTTATAATGATGATCTGCAGGATTGTCACTTCAATGACGTAAGGGTTGCAACGGCTAGTCCGACTTTAACGGCTAGTTATCCGAGTCGTTCGTTGCAGATAAGATCAAAGCAAAATATAACTCATTTATTTACAAAATCACTCCTTATATTTTGGGGGCAATTGTTAGGGCTGGATTTTTATAATACATGATCCTTACATGTGATCCTAACCAGTGATCCTTGTTTCTTTGGCAGATAGTGATCCTCAGCAGAGTTCCAGGATCAGGATCACGGACCATCATAGGATCCTCATGATAACAGTTGCTTTCATTGAACTTAATGTCATTTTGCAGGAATGTCTAGCAGGATCCGCTCTTAGCATCACAATCAAGGGACGCGTCTTTACAACTTTGGCATATGCTTAATCAGAGATGAACGTTGTGAAGGATATGGAAACTTGGCATGATTTAAGGGCGATAATTTAGGCTAGATTTACTTTTATTTCTAAAGGGGTAATGAGCTGATTATTAGTTTGTTTACCTAAAATAGGCCACTCACACTTGTATATATAACACTCTTCCCCATTCGGAAGACACACAACACAATTCTCACACGCTTAGACACTCGAAACTATAGTGATCCTTGTACTCAGCTCATTATCATCCGAAGTTGTAACCATTTTTCTTATATTAAAGTTTGGTGATCGGTAGTTGCCATCACCCGAGGTTTTTTATGCCGGAGATCATACATTGATCAAGGGCTTTTTCCTCATATAAATCCTTGTGTCCCTTGCATATTTCTTACTAAAGTGATCCTTTACTTTTTCAACAAACCAAGCATCATTCCCCGTTTACTTAGAGTTTGGTTGCATTATCCTTGTGAGATTTTTGACCAAAACAGTACTGGCTATACCTAGGATCCTACGTATAATGGTAGACGTACCATACATCCGTTCCTAAGGTTTCTAATGTTTTTACGTTAGCTAAGGTTTTGGCATTTTCATGTCACTAAGTTTGGATAGTCGCCAGTAAGGGCCATACTCCAGTTTACATACGATCCTTGGGCTTGTCCCCAGTTATCCTTGGGCTTGTCCCCAGTTATCCTTGGGCTTGTCCCCAGTTACTAACTTATATCTTATTGTTAGGGCTGGATTTTTACTATGAATGATCCTTATACGTGATCCTAACCAGTGATCCTTATTTCTTTGGCAGGCAGTGATCCTCAGCCGGACCTCAGGATCAGGATCATGGGACATTGAGGTGATCCTTATACTAACGGTCACTTTCGATTACTACAATATTATTTTGCAGGAACATCTAGCAGGATATGCCCTACATATCATGATCCAGGGACGCGCTTTTACAAATATGGCAAGAGCTGAATTGAAGATGAACGTTGTGCCGGATATGGAAACTAGGCTTGATTCATGGGCAACAATTTAGGCTAGATTGTCTTTATTTCTAAAGGGGTAATGAGCTGATTAGTGGTCTATCTACCTAAAATAAGTTACCTACACATGTATAAATACCACTCTTCCTCATTCGGAAGAACACACACAACATACACGGCAACTCTCACACACTCAGATAATAGTGATCCTTGTACTCAGCTCATTATCATCCAAAGTTGTAACCACATTTTTGTTATATTGAAGTTGGTGATCGGTAGTTGCCATCACCCGAGGTTTTTTATGCCGGAGATCATTCATTGATCAAGGGCTTTTTCCTCGTATAAATCATTGTGTCTTTGCATCTTTATCACAGAAGTGATCCTTTACTTTCATAGTTAACCAAGCATCATTCCCCGTTTACGTAAAGTTTGGTTACATTATCCTTGTGTGATTTTTGACCAAAACAGTTTGGCGCCCACCGTGGGGCAATTGGTGCTTCATTCATAAGAAATTCTTTTGTTCGAAATATTTTCAAAGAACTACATGGCTTCATCATTGAAGAACACCTCCACGGCGATGTCTGCAGTCACCTCAGCACAAACCACTCTACCTCCTCCACCGGCAGGATCCCAGAGAAATGCTGAGAAGAGACCAACCCCTTCCCTCTCTAAACCTCCATCTTCTTCTGCTATGAATTCTTCTATTCCCAGTACTAGTGATGTGTTTGCTTTAATTTTGCAGATGAAGGATCGTATGCAGCGGCAGGATGAAACTAATGACAGGATCCTCAGGGAGATTGGAGATCTCAAAAGACAAAAGAAAGCGGCAGAGGATCATTCCCCACTGATGCCAAAATCCTTGAGTTTTGAGACTCCAATGGTCACCTCTCAGCCATCAGGGATCCCAGACGTACAGATCACAGGGGAGTCAAGAGGATCACGTCTCAACTCGGCAGCAATGACTCAGACATCAGATTCACATTTTCAGCCAATAGGATCCTATCCTCAGTACATGGGATCCTTCATGAATCCGGGAGCCTATCCGGGGGCACAGCAGTTTCAAGGATCCTACTTTATTCCAGGATCATTCCAGGGCCAAGGATCCTCCTTTGTTCCAGGATCATCCCAGGTTCAAGGATCCTCCTTCGTTCCAGGATCATCCCAGATACCAGGATCCTTACAGATGCCAGGATCCCTAAAAAGTTTGCAAACAGGGAGTCTAGATGTCCATCAAGGGGACTTCATTCCAATGCAGACCATTGCTTCCACTGGTCCCTCCGTTGTTCCAGAATCCCAGCAATATGGATTCCCTAACTTGAACCCAATGGGAGGTAACACTTTAAATAATTATCCTACCACTAACCATGGATTCATGCAGGATACAGGTACCAATCACGCTATGGCCAGGGAATTACAGAAACTAAAGGACATGATCTCCAGTGTTCCAGGGGTAGTCAAGCCTATCCCAGAGATTGCAGATGGAAGCCACAAGGTATCTCGCTTTGCACCACCAATTTGTGATGCAGAGGTGCCCAAAAGGTTCCATATCCCTACCATGAAGCTGTATGATGGCACAACGGATCCAGAGGAGCATATAGCACAATACAGGGAAAGGATGGAAATCAATCCTATCCCAGAAAAGTTGAAGGAAGCATGCCTATGTAAAGGATTTGGATCCACTCTAACTGGATCAGCTCTTAAGTGGCTGCTAAGTCTTCCCCCTTACTCTATTACTTCATTTGCTAATTTAGTTAATTTATTCAATAACCAATTCTCTTGTAGTAGAAAATTTGAAAAATTAACTAGTGATTTGTACAGGATAACTCAAAATAATAATGAATCATTAAGGGATTATATAACTAAATTTAGTAAAGAATCCTTGGATATTCCCAACTTGGATATGGCTACGGCTGTTAAAGCCTTCAAAATGGGACTTCTTAAGGATTCATTATTCTATGATGATCTTGTTATGACACCTTGCAGGAATTTAGATGAAGTAAGAACTCGAGCACTCAGGTTTATCCGGCTAGAGGACGACAAGAGGATCCAGGAGAGACAAGTAGGATCCTCAAAACAAGATAAGCAAGGATCCTCCTTCAAAAACAACAAGTTCAAATCCTACCATAGAAACGAGAACAAGAATGTGCATGCTGTCGACCAAGAAGAGGATGATGAAGAATATCCTCCAATCTCAGAATATTGTTTTTCCGTTGATAATCATGAACTAATCCTTGCAATGCAGAATCTAGGTGAAAAGGCTAGGTGGCCCAGGAAGAATGATAAACCATCCGGGACTAAAGACAAGTCCAAATGGTGTGCATACCATGAGGATTTCGGCCATCTGACTGAAGATTGCATAGCCTTAAGAAAGGAAATTGGATACCTGCTAAGCAAGGGGCATCTAAAAGAATTGCTGGGGAGAAAAAAGCAAAGGACCCAGGATCCTAAAAGGATCCCCGAAAAAGCCCCAGCACCTCCGGCAAATGCACAAGTGATCAACTTTATATCCGGAGGATCAGACATCTGTGGTACATCCTTCTCAGCGGCCAAAAGATATGCAAAAGAATCAAAAATGGACAATGGAGAAAGGCCTGTTAGAACATCAAGTGTTTCAGAAGGGAAAACGATAACCTTTGATGAGGATGACCGCATTAACATCCAGGATCCTCATCATGATAGTTTAGTTATTACTCTCTTTATTTCTAACCATTTTGTCCGCAGGATCCTTATCGATGGAGGAAGCTCAGTGAACATTATCCAGCTTGATGTACTGAAGAAAATGGGTATCCCAGAATCAGACATCACACCAAGATCCTCCGTGCTTGTAGGATTTAGTGGAGAAACGAAGAAAACTCTGGGGGACATCAAACTCCCAATCTATGTGGAAGGATTACATAATTATCAAAAATTTTGTGTTATTGACTGTTTATCTTGTTGCAACGTTATCCTTGGCAGGCCTTGGATACATGACATGAAAGCAGTTCCATCTACCTACCATCAATGTGTGAAGCTCCCTAGCCCATGGGGGATAATCAAGATCGACAGTGATCAGCAAGAGGCTAAGGATTGCTATACCTCATCCATGAAGCCAACCTCGAAGCCAAGGGAGCAATAGCAATTACAGTATCCTCCGAGGAATGTCTTGGAGGCAAGGGAACAAGATGTAGATGAAATCCTCTTGGATCCCAGTGATCCTGAATCAAAAATCTATATCGGATCAGGGATCCTTGGCAAGATGAAAGAAGACATGATATCCTTCCTCAAAAGAAGAAAATCTACCTTTGCTTGGAAACATGAAGATATGACAGGTATATCTAAGGATATTATTACTCACAAACTTGGCATTGACAGGTCTATCAAGCCAATCCATCAAAAAAGGAGGAAGTTTGCACCAGAAAGGAATGCCATTATCCAAGAAGAAGTAGAGAGACTACTTCGAGCAGGTATGATCAGAGAGGTAAAATATCCAAAATGGCTAGCCAATGTGGTTGTTGTCCAAAAGAAAAATGGAAAGTGGAGGGTATGTGTTGATTTCACTGATTTGAATAAGGCATGTCCCAAGGATCCTTTCCCATTACCACACATTGACTCCATGGTGGATGCAACAGCAGGGCATGAACTGTTGACCTTTATGGATGCATCATCTGGATTCCAACAAATTCAGATGGAATCATCTGACCAAGAGGATACAGCCTTTATGACCCCAACCGGTTTATATTGCTATATTGCCATGCCTTTTGGACTAAGAAATGCAGGTGCAACATATCAAAGGCTGGTAAATATGATGTTCAAAGATCAAATTGGAAAAACTATGGAGGTGTACATAGATGATATGGTGGTCAAGTCAAAGAAAGCTGAGGATCACCTAAGGGACTTGGAAGAAGCATTCGATATCCTTGATAATTATAACATGAAACTAAATCCTTCAAAATGCCATTTTGGTGTTAAGGCAGGAAAGTTCTTAGGATACATGGTAACCCAGAGGGGCATTGAAGCAAGCCCGGAACAAATCAAAGCATTAATAAATATCAAATCTCCTGCCAATGCCAAGGATGTTCAAAGACTAACAGGCAGGATAGCAGCTTTGAACAGGTTCATATCGAAATCCTCAGAAAAGTGCAAAGAATTCTACGATATCCTAAGGAAGAATAAGAAGTTCGAATGGACTGAGAAGCATGAGAATGCTTTACAAGCCCTTAAAGAATATATGTCCTCAGCACCAGCATTAGCAAAACCGGAGAAAGGAGATGTGTTATCCTTATACCTAGCGGTATCCTCAACCGCTGTAAGTGCAGTCCTCGTCAAGGATCATGAAGGTACACAATATCCTATCTACTATGTAAGTAAAAGTTTGCTTGATGCCGAATCCAGGTACTCACACCTCGAAAAACTTATTCTTGCATTGATCATGGCATCCACTAAGTTAAGGCATTATTTTGAAACCCATACTATTATTGTTAAAACTAATTTTCCAATTAAGAATGTCCTCAGGAAACCAGATATGTCAGGGAGAATGGCTAAGTGGGCAGTAAAGCTTAGTGCCCATGATATAAGATACGAACCAAGAACAGCCATTAAATCTCAAGCATTAGCTGACTTTGTGGCTGATTTCAGTAGTGATCTACAAAAGGAAGCAGAATTGGAGGTCCAACAGCTGGATGAGACCAAGGATCCTTGGATCCTACACACTGACGGATCCTCAAATATCAAAGGCACAGGGCTAGGGATCCTACTAAAATCGCCACAGGGGGACATAATACCCCACTCCATAGCCTGTGAGTTCCAAGCAACTAACAATGAGGCTGAATATGAAGCCTTAATTGCTGGCTTACAGATTGCTAAGGATATGGGGGTAAGATATCTCGAAGTATATGTAGATTCATTATTGATCACTAATCACTTTAACGGATCCTATGCTGTTAAAGGTGAAAAACTAACAAAATATTTAGAGATAGTCAAAGAATTGGCACTCTCTTTTGTTTCTTTTAGCTTAACACAGGTACCAAGGGAGGATAACACGGAAGCTGATGCATTGGCCAACTTAGGATCATCCTTGAAGATTCCAGAAGATATAAGTATCCCTATCATCCATATCCTGGCTCCTGCTATTAAAAATCAGGTGGCCATGGAAATAGAAGAGGATACTGTAATGATCCCTAGTGAAGAAGCCCGATCTTATTCAGGATCATGGATCTCGCCAATCATCAGATACTTGCAACATGGGGAGATTCCAACGGGAGAAAATCCTAGAGCTTTCAGGATTAAGGTATCTCAATTTGCAATCTTAAATAATGTGCTATATAAACGATCCCTTGCAGGACCATATTTAAGATGTATTGAAGATCCTGAAATTGAAGAAGTGTTGAGAGACTTCCACGAAGGAGATTGTGGAAACCACACTGGGGGCAGGGCATTATTCTCAAGGATCCTTAGAACAGGATACTACTGGCCAACCATGAAAAGGGATGCTATAGAGTATGCTAAGAAATGTGATCCTTGCCAAAGACATAGCAATATCCTTCACCAACCAGCTGAATTACTACACCCCATACCATCCTCTTGGCCATTCATGAGATGGGGAATGGATATAGTTGGCAAGCTCCCTAAAGCACCTGGTGGAAAAGTATTTATGCTTGCCATGACCGACTACTTCTCTAAATGGATAGAAGCTGAAGCCTTTGCTCAAGTCAGAGAAAAAGAAGTTATATCCTTTATCAAAAGAAATATTATAACTAGATTTGGCATTCCCTCTGAAATTGTATGTGATAATGGTTCCCAATTCATTGGAAGCAGAACCACTAACTTTTGTAACAGTTGGGGAATCAAGATGATAACATCAACACCAGTTCATCCACAAGCCAATGGTCAAGCAGAATCATCCAACAAGATCATCATCAACAATCTGAAGAAGAAGCTAGGATCCAAGAAGGGGAAATGGGCAGAAGAGTTACCTTATGTGCTATGGGCTGATAGGACAACTCCCAAGAATGCCACTGGTCAAACACCTTTCTCTTTAGTATTTGGGGCAGAAGCAGTGATCCCAACAGAAATGGTAATCCCAACTGCCAGAACAAGTGCTCGTGATCCTGAAGAAAATGCTGCAATCCTAGCTCAGGATTTGGATACTATTGAGGAAATCAGGGATCTAGCTAGAATAAGGATGGCAAGCTACCAACAAAGAATGGCTGGTACCTACAACAAAAATGTCAGGATAAGGAAGTTCCAAGTCGGAGATATGGTGTTGAGAAAAGCATTTCAAAATACTATCAATCCTGCTGACGGGAAACTAGCACCAAAATGGGAAGGTCCCTACTTGATTGAAGCTGAAGCAGGAAAGGGGGCATACAGGTTGCTAACCATGGAAGGAAACTTGTTACCAAGAGCCTGGAATGCTGTTCACTTAAAGAAATATTTCATGTGAACGTGATCCTTCATGCATGTGATCCTTACATTGAAGTATCCTTGAAGGATCCCGGAGATATCAGTGATCCTTACTCTGGTAATATGCCTATCCTAAAACTATTACATTTTCTTACTTAAGGATAAGGATCATGTATCCTTCATCCTCTACTCACGAAACATTTGAGTTATGATAAGTTCAGGTATCTTCAGCATATCGTCAAAGATCTTCAAAAGCACCGCAGATCCTTGGGTCCAACCCCAGTTATCCTTGGGATTATCCCCAGTTTCCGCCAGCAGCGCACGATGATCCTGATATAGTTCACGTCTTTGGGATCAGTACCCACTTCCGGGGCTGGCGACCTCATCGTACTGGCTATACCCAGGATCCTACGTATAATGGTGGACGCACCATACATCCGTTCCTAAGGTTTCTAACGTTTTCACGTTAGCTAAGGTTTTGACATTTTCATGTCACTAAGTTTGGATAGTTGCCAGAAAGGGCCATACTCCAGTTTACATACGATCCTTTGGGCTTGTCCCCAGTTATCCTATGGGCTTGTCCCCAGTGATCCTCCGGGATCATTCTCAGTTATCCTATGGGCTTGTCCCCAGTGATCCTTTGGGATTGTCCCCAGTTACCCTTTGGGCTTGTCCCCAGTGATCCTTTGGGATTGTCCCCAGTGATCCTTTGGGATTGTCCCCAGTTATCCTTTGGGCTTGTCCCTAGTTACTAACTTATCTTTTATATTGGCTTAGTCCCAAGTTATACTCCATTTTTCAGGTTTTCGAAGTTAAACAATTAAGGATCCTTAATCCTTATTGTTCATTAAGATTTTTACTTATGGTTATCCTGATTAAAGGTTAGGATCCTAACTTGGATCCTCAGGTATGATCCTTAACTACTTTTAATTTCATTATTCATTTGAATAACCTTTAGACCTTGACAACTGAACCTATGATCCTTAAAATAAACTATCTTGAAAATTTTCGATTATAGGATATTTGATCCAGGATCATATCCTAAATTTCTTAAACATAATTTGCTCAACTTTTCAAACAAACATGTGTCAAAACAATTGAAAATCAAAAAGGATAATAACACAAGATAAGCGACAAAAGTTTAAGATTTTATTTATTAAACAAAAGGATCTTTAACCCTTTCAAAAAGTTGTCAAAATTACCTACCCAAAGCATCTACCAGCAATACGTGGCCCGTCCGCTGGGGTAGGTAAAGGGTGTCCATGATAATAGGTTCAAAAGTATTGCAGGGAAATTAAAAGGCGGCAGGATCACAACGGCTTCATCCCCCAAACAGAGGATCCCTCCACCATGTGTAATCCTACCTATTGTCTAAAAGGATCCAGGATCCTTAACCCTAAGAAACTATTGTTCAGAGATTACAGACCATAATTGTTTCAAATCATCAACAACCACAAAAACTATCACCAAACCTAAAAAAAATTGGGCTCCGGCCTAGTCAACAATATCCATCATCGCCCAATCATGCAGCTTACTTCTCCGCTGCTCCATCTCCACCTTGATCCTTCTCAACTTCACCTCCCTCCAGCATCGGGATATCATCAGCATCATCGTCATCTTCCAACTCTGCTAGCCTTGCCTTCCAGCCTTCAACATCCCATGTGCTCCTGTCAAAGGAAGGATCCTGAGCCTCCGTAGCCATCTGCAGTTGTATCTTGTACATGGTTACCGCGGCAGAGACCTTAGCGTCCTGGGTAATGTCATGCTTCTCATAATCAAACTTGATCAACGCTTTAACAGCCTCATCTTTGACTGCCCGGATCTCCTTCTCAAGATCAGCGATCTTAAGATCCTTCAACCCACACATCTTTTGAAGGTCGGCAATTTGACGATCCTGATCCTCAACCTGATTGACGTAAGTCTCCATTTCGGAGAATTTCTACAAGGAGAGCAGGAAAGCAACATCAGACACATGTGATCCTGGGATTTGTCAAAAACAATTAACAGGGGCAGTGATCCTAACCTCATCAAAATAGTCAAGGAATTGCTGACGAAGAAGAGGAAATCCCTGAAGATCATCTGAAGCCTTCCTCTTTTTCCCTTTGCCTCGGACAGGTGCTTTAGGGGCTGAGACTGAAGGGCTGGCAGCAGGAGCTTTCTTCTTCGAGGAAGTGACATTGGCAAGGTCACTAATCCCAAACTTGGAGGCAGACTTAACGGACCTGGCAGACTTTCCGGCACCTACACAATTCACAAAACAAGATAAGTTTCCTTGATAAATTAATACTTTCACATAAAATTTATTTTCTATGAGGATACTTACTTGACATTGTAGCAGATGCACAGGATATCTCTTGAGAATCTTGGATAATGATTTGAAAGCTTCTGACTTCAGGATCAAGCTTCTTGAAAGCTAACACTCTTTCTTTGGCAGCAGGGGTCAACTTTAAGTGAGCAACGGAGATAGCTGCATAAAAAGACAAAAAAGAAAAGACATCAGTGATCCTCATCATATGAGACAGGACTGATAGTGATCCTTCAAGGATCCTCTACCCTACCATGAGTGGCCCATTCCTTGGGCAGATCCTTCCCATCCGGGATAGAATCCCTCTTAACAAAGAAAAATCGACGTTTCCAGTTGGTATCATTCTTGGTAACCTTGAAGATTGGATGATCCTCCCCAGCTTTCCGTTTCAACAAGTACCGGTGAGAACCAAAGGTGGTGAGATCATAGAGCTCAGCTAACTCTGACATCCCCAAATCAATCCCTTCTTGCTCGATGATCCTCTCGAAGGTATATAGAACCCTCCAGATCATCGGCATAGCTTGGATATATGAGATGCCGGTAAGAAAAAAGAAGGATTGGGTGAATGTCGGAAAAGGATATGAATACCCGATGAGGAAGGGAGTAGCAGGAAAGGCCACCCAAGTGTCCGAAACAAAATCACTCAAAGCAGTAGGATCAAAAGACTTAAAAACAACATTCGCCGGGAAGCAATGGCGAAGCTTGTCTATTTGGATATCGGTAAAACAGCATCTCTCCATAGGAGAATCTTTGATAATCCCCTGGCTTTTCAAGGGACTATCCTTCTTAGAGCCTTTGTGCGGTGAATTCCGAAGAAGCATATTCGAGACGAAAACAGGGTAAAAGCAAGAAAGAACAGAGCAAAGAAGAGAAAGAAGAAGATGATACCTGATCAAGCCTTCGGTGACGATTATAAAGGGAGATACTTCGAATTTAAATGCAAAATGATCCTAACCCTATCTCCTATTTATAATGATGATTCGCAGGGATTGTCACATCAGTGACGTAAATATCATAACGGCTAGTCCATGTGCAACGGCTAGTAAACCGGAATCGTCCGTTAGAGATAAGCTCAAAACAAAATATAACTCATCTATTTACATTTAACTCCTTATATTTTGGGGGCAATTGTTAGGGCTGGATTTTTACTATGAATGATCCTTATACGTGATCCTAACCAGTGATCCTTATTTCTTTGGCAGGCAGTGATCCTCAGCCGGACCTCAGGATCAGGATCATGGGACATTGAGGTGATCCTTATACTAACGGTCACTTTCGATTACTACAATATTATTTTGCAGGAACATCTAGCAGGATATGCCCTACATATCATGATCCAGGGACGCGCTTTTACAAATATGGCAAGAGCTGAATTGAAGATGAACGTTGTGCCGGATATGGAAACTAGGCTTGATTCATGGGCAACAATTTAGGCTAGATTTTCTTTATTTCTAAAGGGGTAATGAGCTGATTAGTGGTCTATCTACCTAAAATAAGTTACCTACACATGTATAAATACCACTCTTCCTCATTCGGAAGAACACACACAACATACACGGCAACTCTCACACACTCAGATAATAGTGATCCTTGTACTCAGCTCATTATCATCCAAAGTTGTAACCACATTTTTGTTATATTGAAGTTGGTGATCGGTAGTTGCCATCACCCGAGGTTTTTTATGCCGGAGATCATTCATTGATCAAGGGCTTTTTCCTCGTATAAATCATTGTGTCTTTGCATCTTTATCACAGAAGTGATCCTTTACTTTCATAGTTAACCAAGCATCATTCCCCGTTTACGTAAAGTTTGGTTACATTATCCTTGTGTGATTTTTGACCAAAACACTTATATTGGCTTAGTCCCAAGTTATATTCTGTTTTCAGGTTTTCAAAGTCAAACAATTAAGGATCCTCAATCCTTATTATCCATTGAGGTTTTTTTTATGTTTATCCTGATTAAAGGTTAGGATCCTAACTTGGATTCTCAGGTATGATCCTTAACTGTTTTGATTACATTCATTATTTTGAATAACCCTTACACTTTGACAACTAAACCTATGATCCTTAAAATGAACCACTTTGAAAATTTTCAACTATAGGATACTTGATCCTGGATCGTATCCCAAATTTCTTAAACATAATTTGCTTAACTTTTCTTACTCAGACAAATGTATATCAAAACAATTGGAAATTAAAGGGATAACAATACAAGATAAGCCAAAAAGATTAGAGTTATTTTATTAACAAAGGTTTAAAACCCTTCAAAGTTGTCAAAATTGCCAACCCACGTTTCTACCAGCAAAACGTGGCCCGTCCACATGGGTTGGCAAAGGGTGTCCATTGTTTGTGCGGTCATAGCATGCAGGAAATTAAAAGGCGGCAGGATCACAATGGCTACATCCCCCAAACAGAGGATCCCTCCACCATTTGTAATCCTACCTATTATTCACAGGATCATTGATCCTTACCCTAAAAAACTATTATTCATAAGTACAGGCCATGAAACTGTTCAAACAACCACCAAACCAACAAACAAAAAATTGGGCTCCGGCTATGTCTAGAAGTTTCCTTCATCGCCCAATCCTGCAGCTCAATCCTTCGCTGCACCATCACCACCGGCTCCACTTGCCTCACCACCCTGATCCTTGCCAGTGCCTCCAGCCTCAAGCGTCAAGACCTCCTCAGCATCTTCATCATCCTCCAATTCAGCCAGCCTAGCCTTCCAGCCTTCGACATCCCAGGTGCTCTTGTCAAAAGCAGGATCCTGAGCCTCCATAGCCATTCGCAGTTGGATCTTGTACATAGCTATTGCAGCAGAGACCTTGGCATCCTGGGTGATCTCATGCTTCTCGTAGTCAAAGTTGATCAGCATCTTGGCAGCATCATCCTTGGTGGCCCGGAGCTCCTTCTCAAGATCAGCTATCTTAAGATCCTTCAGCACACCAACTTGTTGGAGGTCAGCAATCTGGCGGTCTTGATCCTCAACTTGGCCAACATACGTCTCCATCTCAGCAAATTTCTGCAAGGAAAACAAGGCACAATATCAGAAACAATCCTCAAAACTATCAGGATACACAAACAGGGGCAGTGATCCTTACCTCATTGAAGTAGTCCAGAAATTGTTGGCGGAGCAGGGGCAGACCTTGAAGATCCTCGGCTTCGGAGGCTTTTCTCTTCTTGCCTCCTTTCCCTCTAACAGGTGCCTTGGGGACGGAAGCACTTGGGCTAGCAGGAGTCTTCTTCCTTGAGGATTTAACATTAGTAAGATCATCGATGCCGAACTTCGAAGCAGACTTAGAGGATTTTCCAGCACCTACACAATCAAAATAAGATAAGTATTCTAACTAAATTTGAAATCCTACACAGAATTACTTTTTAAATGAGGATACTTACTTAACATTGTGACAGAGGCAGAGGATACTTCCTGAGAATCCTGGATGATGATCTGGAAAGTTCTTATTTCAGGATCAAGCTTCCTAAAGGCCAGCAGTCTCTCTTTGGCAGCAGGTGTCAACTTCAGATGAGAGATGGAGATAGCTGCACAAAAAATAACAGAATATCAGTGATCCTCATCCTAAGGAACATGTTTTATGGTGATCCTTCCAGGATCCTCTATCCTACCATGAGTAGCCCACTCTTTGGGCAGATCCTTCCCATTAGGGATAGAATCTCTCCTAACAAAAAAGAATCGGCGCTTCCAGTTCGTGTCGTTCTTGGTAACTTTGAAGACAGGGTGATCCTCCCCAGATTTTCGCTTAAACAAATAGCGATGGGATCTGAAAGTGGTAAGATCATACATCTCAGCCAGCTCCGCCATACCAAGGTCAATCCCCTCTTGTTCAATGATCCTCTCAAGGGTGTATAACACCCTCCAGATCATGGGCATAGCCTGGATATAGCAGATGCCGGTAAGAGAGAAAAAGGATTGAGTGAACTGTGGGAAAGGATACGAATATCCTATCAAGAACGGAGTAACCGGGAAAGCTACCCAAGTATCAGAAATAAAATCACTCAAAGCAGTGGGGGTAAAAGACTTGAAGAGAGTGTTCGCCGGAAAGCATTGACGGATTCTGTCGATCTGAGGATCGGTAAAACAGCATCTCTCGGTGGGAGAATCTTTGATGATCCCTTGACCCTTCAAGGGGCTGTTCTTCTTAGGACCCTTATGCGGGGAGTTCCGGAGCAACATCTTTATAGAAGAATGGAAAGAAGAAGAAAAACAGAGCAAAAGAGAAGAAGATGAGAAGGAGAATACCTGGTTGATCTTCCAAATATGGTTATAAAGGGAGTCGCTTTGAATTTAAATGCATTCGATCCTATCCCTAATTCTATTTATAATGATGATTTGTGCAGGGTTGTCACTTCCGTGATGTCAGATCGCAACGGATAGTTCCATTGTAACGGCTATATATCCGTTAAGTCAGTTAGAGATAAGACCGGCAAAATATAACTCGTTTATATCAGATAAATACTCCTTATATTTTGGGGGCAATTGTTAGGGCTGGCTTTTTAATGACGTATGATCCTTACATGATATCCTAACAAGTGATCCTTGTTTCTTTGGCAGATAGTGATCCTCAGAAGAGCTTCAGGATCAGGATCATGGATCATCCTAAGGATCCTCATACTAACGATTGTTCTCTTTATATTTAATGTTGTTTTGCAGGAATTACGAGTTGGACCTGGTCTTGGCAACGTAATTAAGGAATCCTCCACGCTAATCTCGCACACGTATTACCAGAAATAGACGTTGTGGAGAATATGGAAACTTAGCACAATTCAAGGGCAATTATTTAGGCTAAATTTACTTCTATTTCTAAAGGGGTAACGAGCTAGTAGTTAGGTAATTTACCTAAAATACGACCCCACACACTTATATAAAAGGCACTCTTCGCCATTTGGAAGACACAACACATTTCTTACACACTCTAGCATACCACACCATAGCGATCTTTGTACCTAGCTCGTTACCATCCGAAGTTGTAAACATTGTTTCTTATATTGGAGTTTGGTGACCGGTAGTTTCCATCACCCGAGGTTTTTTATGCCGGAGATCATTCATTGATCAATGGCTTTTTCCTCGTATAAATCTTTGTGTCACTTGTGCAATCTACATTTAAGTGATCCTTTACTTTGTTCATCATACCAAGCGTCATTCCCCGTTTACAAAGAGTTTGGTTGCATTATCCTTGTGTGATTTTTGACCAAAACACCACAGATGTCTGATCCTCCAGAAATAAAGTTGATCACTTATGCATCTGCCGGAGGAGCTGGAGCTCTTTCAGGGATCCTTTCAGGATCCTGAGTCCTCTGCTTTTTTCTTCCCAACAATTCTTTCAAATGCCCCTTGCTCAGCAGATATCCAATTTCCTTTCGTAATGCGATGCATTCCTCTGTCAAATGCCCAAAATCCTCATGGTATGCACACCACTTTGAGTTATCTTTAGCTGTGGCTGGTTTGTCATTTTTTCTGGGCCATCTGGCTTTTTCTCCTAGATTCTGCATTGCAAGGATTAGTTCATGGTTATCAACGGAAAAACAGTATTCAGAAATTGGAGGATAATCTTCATCATCCTCTTCTTGGTCAACAGCATGCACGTTCTGGTTGTCATTTCTGTTATAGGATTTGAATTTGTTGCTTTTGAAAGAGGATCCTTGCTTTTCTTGTTTTGAGGATCCTACTTGTCTCTCCTGGATCCTCTTGTCATCCTCTAGCTGGATGAACCTGAGTGCCCGAGTTCTTACTTCGTCTAGGTTCCTGCATGGTGTCATAACAAGATCATCATAGAACAATGAATCCCTAAGCAATCCCATTTTGAAGGCCTCAACAGCTGTGGCCATATCCAAGTTGGGAATGTCCAAGGATTCTTTACTAAATTTGGTTATATAATCCCTTAATGATTCATTATGACCCTGAGTTACCCTATATAAATCACTAGTCAATCTTTCAAATTTTCTACTACAAGAGAATTGATTATTGAATAAATTAACTAGATTAGCAAATGAGGTAATAGAGTAAGGGGGAAGACTTAGCAGCCATTTAAGAGCTGATCCGGTAAGAGTGGATCCAAATCCTTTGCATAGGCATGCTTCCTTTAACTTTTCTGGAATTGGATTGATCTCCATCCTCTCTCTGTATTGTGCTATGTGTTCCTCAGGATCCGTTGTACCATCATACAACTTCATAGTAGGGATATGGAATCTTTTGGGTATCCCAGCATCACAAATTGGTGGTGCAAAACGAGATACCTTATGGCTTCCATCTGCAATCTTCGGGATAGGTTTGACTACCCCTGGAACACTTGATATCATATCCTTCAGTTTTTGTAGTTCTCTGGCCATAGCATGATTGATACCTGTATCCTGCATGAATCCATGGTTAGTGGTAAGAGAATTATTAAAAGTGTTACCTCCCATCGGGTTCAGGTTAGGAACATTGGATGTGAATCCATATTGCTGGGATTCTGGGATGATGGATGGACCAGTGGAAGCAATGGTCTGCATCGGAATAAAATCTGCTTGATGGACATCTAGACTTCCTGTTTGCAAATTCTTCAAGGATCCGGGTATCTGAAGGGATCCTTGAACCTGGGATGATCCTGGAACGAAGGAGGATCCAGGATCCTTGAACCTGGGATGATCCTGGAACAAAGGAGGATCCTTGAACCTGGGATGATCCTGGAACAAAGGAGGATCCTTGAACCTGGGATGATCCTGGAACGAAGGAGGATCCTAAGCTCATGAAGGATCCCATATGCTGGGTGTAGGATCCTGCCGGTTGGAAATATGATCCTGATGCCTGAGTCACTACTGCTGGGCCGAAATGCACTCCTCTTAATCCACCCATATGTTGAATGTCTGGGACCTCTGATGGCTGAGAAGTAATCATCGGAGTATCAAAATTCAAAGATTTGGGCATTAGTGGGGAATGATCTTCTGCCGTTTTCTTTTGCCTTTTGAGATCTCCGATTTCCTTGAGGATCCTATCATTAGTCTCATCCTGCTGCTGCATACGATCCCTCATCTGCAAAATCAAAGTAAATATATCACTAGTACTGGGAGCAGAAGAAGTTAGAGCAGAAGATGAAGGTTTAGAGAAGATAGGAGTTGATCTCTTCTCAGCATTTTTCTGAGATCCAGCTGGTGGTGGAGGCAAAGGTGGAATGCCATTAGATGAATTGACTGCAGACATCGCTGTGGAAGTATTCTTCAACGATGAAGCCATGCAACACTCCGGAATGATCACCAACAGAAAAAATTTTTTATGAATGAAGCACCAATTGCCCCACGGTGGGCGCCAAACTGTTTTGGTCAAAAATCACACAAGGATAATGCAACCAAACTCTTATGTAAACGGGGAATGATGCTTGGTATGTTGAACAAAGTAAAGGATCACTTTGATGTAAAATACGCGAGTGACACAAGGATTTGTACGAGGAAAAAGCCCTTGATCAATGAATGATCTCCGGCATAAAAAACCTCGGGTGATGGCAACTACCGATCACCAAGCTTCAATATAACAAACAATATTTTTACAACATCGGATGGTAACGAGCTAAGTACAAGGATCACTATAGTATCGTGTGTCAAAGCGTGTGAGAAATGTGTTGTGTCTTCCGAATGTGGAAGAGTGCTACTTATACAAGTGTGTGTGGTCGTATTTGTTAGGGCTGGATTTTTACAATACATGATCCTCACGTGTGATCCTAACCAGTGATCCTTGTTTCTTTGGCAGATAGTGATCCTCAGCAGAGTTCCAGGATCAGGATCACGGACCATCATAGGATCCTCATGCTAACAGTTGCTTTCGTTAAATTTAATGTTGGACATCTAGCAGGATCCGCTCTTAGGCATCACAATCACAGGACGCGTCTTTACAACTATAGCATGTGCTTAATCGGAGATGGACGTTGTGAAGGATATGGAAACTTGGCATGATTTAAGGGCGATAATTTAGGCTAGATTTACTTTTGTTTCTAAAGGGGTAATGAGCTGATTATTAGTCTTTTTACCTAAAATAGGTCACCTACACTTGTATATATAACACTCTTCCCCATTCGGAAGAACACACAACACAATTCTCACACGCTTAGACACTCGAAACTATAGTGATCCTTGTACCCAGCTCATTATCATCCGAAGTTGTAACTATTTTTCTTATATAAAAGTTTGGTGATCGGTAGTTGCCATCACCCGAGGTTTTTTATGCCGGAGATCATACATTGATCAAGGGCTTTTTCCTCGTATAAATCATTGTGTCTTTGCATATTTCATAGTGAAAGTGATCCTTTACTTTTTCAACAAACCAAGCATCATACCCCGTTTACATAGAGTTTGGTTGCATTATCCTTTGTGTGATTTTTGACCAAAACAGTTTGGCGCCCACCGTGGGGCAATTGGTGCTTCATTCATAAGAAAACCTTTTGTTTGAAATCATTTCAAAGAATTACATGGCTTCTTCATTGAAAAACATGTCCACGGCGATGTCTGCAGTCACCTCGTCTCAGAACACTCTGCCTCCTCCACCGGCAAGATCCCAGAAGAATGCAGAGAAGAGACCAACTCCTACTAATTCTAAACCTCCATCTTCCTCTGCTATGAGTTCTTATACTCCCAGTACTAGTGACGTATTTACTTTGATTTTGCAGATGAAGGATCGCATACAGCGGCAGGATGAAACTAATGACAGGATCCTCAGGGAAATTGGAGATCTCAAAAGACAAAAGAAAACGGCAGAGGATCATTCCCCACTAATGCCCAAATCCTTGAGCTTTGATACTCCAATGATCACTTCTCAGCCATCGGGAATTCCAGACGTGCAAATTATGGGAGAATCAAGATGATTGCACCTCGGATCAACAGCAATGACTCAGGCATCGGGCCCACACTTTTAGCCGGCAGGATCCTATCCCCAGCATATGGGATCCTTCATGAATTCAGGAGCCTATCCGGCAGCACGGCAATTTCAAGGATCCTTCCTTGTTCCAGGATCGTCCCAGGTTCAAGGATCCTCCTTCGTTCCAGGATCATCCCAGATACCAGGATCCTTCCAGATGCCAGGATCCCTAAAAAGTTTGCAAACAGGAAGTCTAGATGTCCATCAAGGGGACTTCATTCCAATGCAGACCATTGCTTCCACTGGTCCCTCCATTATCCCAGAATCCCAGCAATATGGATTCACGAACTTGAACTCAATGGGAGGTAACACTTTAAATAATTATCTTACCACTAACCATGGATTCATGCAGGATACAGGTATCAATCATGCTATGGCCAGGGAGTTGCAGAAGCTAAAAGATATGATCTCAAGTGTTCCAGGGGTAGTCAAGCCTATCCCAGAGATTGCAGATGGAAGCCATAAGGTATCTCGCTTTGCACCACCAATTTGTGATGCAGAGGTACCCAAAAGGTTCCATATCCCTACTATGAAGCTGTATGATGGTACAACGGATCCAGAGGAACACGTAGCACAATACAGGGAGAGGATGGAGATCAATCCTATCCCAGAAAAGTTGAAGGAAGCATGCCTATGTAAAGGATTTGGATCCACTCTTACTGGATCAGCTCTTAAATGGCTGCTAAGTCTTCCCCCTTACTCTATTACTTCATTTGCTAATTTAGTTAATTTATTCAATAACCAATTCTCTTGTAGTAGAAAATTTGAAAGATTAACTAGTGATTTATATAGGGTAACTCAAAGTCATAATGAATCATTAAGGGATTATATAACTAAATTCAGTAAAGAATCCTTGGACATTCCCAACTTGGATATGGCTACGGCTGTTGAAGCCTTCAAAATGGGACTGCTTAAGGATTCATTGTTCTATGATGATCTTGTTATGACACCATGCAGGAACCTAGATGAAGTAAGAACTCGGGCACTCAGGTTCATCCGGCTAGAGGATGACAAGAGGATCCAGGATAGACAAGTAGGATCCTCAAAACAGGAGAAGCAAGGATCCTTCTTCAAGAGCAATAAGTTCAAGTCCTACCATAGAAATGACAACCAGAATGTGCATGCTGTTGACCAAGAAGAGGATGATGAAGATTATCCTCCAATCTCAGAATATTGTTTTTCCGTTGATAATCATGAACTAATCCTTGCAATGCAGAATTTAGGAGAAAAAGCTAGGTGGCCCAGGAAGAATGATAAACCATCCGGGACTAAAGCCAAGTCAAAATGGTGTGCCTACCATGAGGATTTCGGGCATCTAACTGAAGAATGCATAGCTTTAAGAAAAGAAATTGGATATCTGTTAAGCAAGGGGCACCTAAAAGAATTGTTGGGAAGAAAAAAGCAAAGGACTCAGGATCCTGAAAGGATCCCTGAAAAGGCTCCAGCACCTCCGGCAAATGCACAAGTGATCAACTTTATTTCCGGAGGATCAGACATCTGTGGTACATCCTTCTCGGCGGCCAAAAGGCATGCAAAGGAATCAAAAATGGATAATGGAGAAAGACCTATTAGAACATCAAGTGTCTCAGAAGGGAAGATGATAACGTTTGATGAGGATGATCGCATTAACATTCAGGATCCTCATCATGATAGTTTAGTTATTACTCTCTTTATCTCTAACCATTTTGTCCGCAGGATCCTTATCGATGGAGGAAGCTCAGTGAACATTATCCAGCTTGATGTTCTGAAGAAAATGGGTATCCCAGAATCAGACATCACACCAAGATCCTCTGTGCTTGTGGCGTTCAGTGGAGAAACGAAGAAAACTCTGGGGGACATCAAACTCCCAATCTACGTGGAAGGATTACATAATTATCAGAAATTTTGTGTTATTGAATGTTTATCTTGTTGCAATGTTATCCTTGGCAGGCCTTGGATACATGATATGAAAGCAGTCCCATCCACCTACCATCAATGTGTGAAGCTCCCTAGCCCATGGGGAATAATCAAGATCGACAGTGATCAGCAGGAGGCTAAGGATTGTTATACCTCATCCATGAAGCCAACCTCGAAGCCAAGGGAGCAATAGCAATTACAGTATCCTCCGAGGAATGTCTTGGAGGCAAGGGAACAAGATGTGGATGAAATCCTCTTGGATCCTAGTGATCCTGAATCAAAAATCTATATCGGATCAGGGATCCTTGGCAAGATGAAAGAAGATATGATATCCTTCCTCAAAAGAAGAAAGTCTACCTTTGCATGGAAGCACGAAGATATGACAGGTATATCTAAGGATATCATAACTCATAAACTTGGCATTGATAGGTCTATAAAACCAATCCATCAAAAAAGGAGGAAGTTTGCACCAGAAAGGAATGCCATTATCCAAGAAGAAGTAGAGAGACTACTTCGAGCAGGTATGATCAGAGAGGTAAAATATCCAAAATGGCTAGCCAATGTGGTTGTTGTCCAAAAGAAAAATGGAAAGTGGAGGGTATGTGTCGATTTCACCGATCTGAATAAGGCATGTCCCAAGGATCCTTTCCCATTACCCCACATTGACTCCATGGTGGATGCAACGGCGGGACATGAACTGTTGACCTTTATGGATGCATCATCTGGATTCCAACAAATTCAGATGGAACCATCTGACCAAGAGGATACAGCCTTTATGACCCCAACAGGTTTGTATTGCTATATTGCCATGCCTTTTGGATTAAGAAATGCAGGTGCAACATATCAAAGGCTGGTGAATATGATGTTCAAAGATCAAATTGGACAAACTATGGAAGTATACATAGATGATATGGTAGTCAAATCAAAGAAAGCTGAGGATCACCTAAGGGATTTGGAAGAAGCATTTGATATCCTTGATAATTATAACATGAAGCTTAATCCTTCAAAATGCCACTTTGGTGTTAAGGCAGGTAAATTCCTAGGATATATGGTAACTCAGAGGGGCATTGAGGCAAGTCCGGAGCAAATTAAAGCACTAGTTGTTAGGGCTGGAATTTTATTATACATGATCCTTACACGTGATCCTAACCAGTGATCCTTGTTTCTTTGGCAGATAGTGATCCTCAGCAGGACTTCAGGATCAGGATCATGGACCATCAAAGGATCCTCATGCTAACAGTTACCTTCGTTTGAAACAATGTTATTTTGCAGGAACATCTAGCAGGATACGCTCTTAGCATCATAATCAAGGGACGCGTCTTCACAATTATGGCATGAGCTTAATCGGAGATAGACGTTGCACATGATATGGAAACTTAGCTTGATTTAAGGGCGGCAATTTAGGCTAGATTGTCTTTTATTTCTAAAGGGGTAATGAGCTGATTATTAGTCTTTTTACCTAAAATAGGTCACCTACACTTATATAAATACCACTCTTCCTCATTTGGAAGAGGACACACGACATACAACACAATTCTCACACACTTAGACACTAAAAACAATAGTGATCCTTGTACTCAGCTCATTATCATCCGAAGTTGTAACTATATTTTTCTTATATTGAAGTTGGTGATCGGTAGTTGCCATCACCCGAGGTTTTTTATGCCGGAGATCATACATTGATCAAGGGCTTTTTCCTCGTATAAATCATTGTGTCTTTGCATCTTTATCACAGAAGTGATCCTTTACTTTCATAATTAACCAAGCATCATACCCCGTTTACATAAAGTTTGGTTACATTATCCTTGTGTGATTTTTGACCAAAACAGTTTAGCGCCCACCGTGGGGCAATTGGTGCTTCATTCATAAGAAAATCTTTTGTTCGAAATCATTTCAAAGAGTTACATGGCTTCATCATTGAAGAACACGTCCACGGCGATGTCTGCAGTCACCTCATCACAGACCACTCTGCCTCCTCCACCAGCAGGATCTCAGAAAAATACTGAGAAGAGACCAACTCCTACTTCCTCTAAACCTCCATCTTCTTCTGCTATGAATTCTTCTATTCCCAGTACTAGTGATGTGTTTGCTTTAATTTTGCAGATGAAGGATCGTATGCAGCGGCAGGATGAGACTAATGACAGGATCCTCAGGGAAATTGGAGACCTCAAAAGACAAAAGAAAGCGGCAGAGGATCATTCCCCACTGATGCCCAAATCCTTGAGCTTCGAGACTCCAATGATCACTTCCCAGCCATCGGGGACCCCGGACGTACAAATCATAGGGGAGTCAAGAGGATTACATCTCAAGTCGGCAGCAATGACTCAGACATCAGGCTCACATTTTCAGCCAGCAGGATCCTATCCTCAGTATATGGGATCCTTCATGAATTCAGGAGTCTATCCTGGAACACAGCAACTTCAAGGATCCTATTTTGTCCCAGGATCATCCCAGGTTCAAGGATCCTCCTTTGTTCCAGGATCACTCCAGGTTCAAGGATCCTCCTTTGTTCCAGGATCGTCTCAGATACCAGGATCCTTCCCGATGCCGGGATCCCTAAGAAGTTTGCAAACAGGAAATCCGGATGTCCATCAAGGGGATTTCATTCCAATGCAGACCATAGCCTCCACTGGTCCCTCCATTGTCCCTGAATCCCAGCAACTTGGATTCACAACCACTATTCCTAATTTGAACCCAATGGGAGGTAACACTTTAAATAATTATCTTACCACTAACCATGGATTCATGCAGGATACAGGTGTCAATCATGCTATGGCCAGGGAATTACAAAAACTAAAGGACATGATCTCGAGTGTTCCGGGAATAGTTAAACCCATACCTGAAATTGCAGATGGGAGCCATAAGGTATCTCGTTTTGCACCACCAATCTGTGATGCAGAGGTACCCAAAAGGTTCCATATCCCTACTATGAAGCTGTATGACGGTACGACGGATCCAGAGGAACACGTAGCACAATACAGGGAGAGGATGGAGATCAATCCCATCCCAGAAAAATTGAAGGAAGCATGCTTATGTAAAGGATTTGGATCCACTCTTACTGGATCAGCTCTTAAATGGCTACTAAGTCTTCCCCCTTACTCTATTTCTTCATTTGCTAATTTAGTTAATTTATTCAACAACCAATTCTCTTGTAGTAGAAAATTTGAAAGATTAACCAGTGATTTATATAGGGTAACCCAAAGTCATAATGAATCATTAAGAGATTATATAACTAAATTTAGTAAAGAATCCTTGGACATTCCCAACTTGGATACGGCTACGGCTGTGGAAGCCTTCAAAATGGGACTGCTTAAGGATTCATTATTCTATGATGATCTTGTTATGACACCATGCAGGAACTTAGATGAAGTAAGAACTCGGGCACTCAGGTTCATCCGGCTAGAGGATGACAAGAGGATCCAGGAGAGACAAGTAGGATCCTCAAAACAAGATAAGCAAGGATCCTCCTTCAAGAGCAACAAAATCAAATCCTACCATAGAAATGAAAATCAGAATGTGCATGCTGTTGACCAGGAAGAGGATGATGAAGAATATCCTCCAATCTCAGAATATTGTTTTTCTGTTGATAATCATGAACTGATCCTTGCAATGCAGAACCTAGGTGAAAAAGCTAGGTGGCCCAGGAAGAATGATAAACCATCCGGGACTAAAGACAAGTCAAAATGGTGTGCATACCACGAGGATTTCGGGCATCTAACTGAAGATTGCATAGCCTTAAGAAAAGAAATTGGATACCTGCTAAGCAAGGGGCATCTAAAAGAATTGCTGGGGAGAAAAAAGCAAAGGACCCGGGATCCTGAAAGGATCCCCGAAAAAGCTCCAGCACCTCCGGCAAATGCACAAGTGATCAACTTTATATCCGGAGGATCAGACATCTGTGGTACATCCTTCTCGGCGGCCAAAAGACATGCAAAAGAATCAAAAATGGATAATGGAGAGAGGCCTATTTGAACATCAAGTGTTTCAGAAGGGAAGGCGATAACATTTGATGAGGATGATCGCATTAACATTCAGGATCCTCATCATGATAGTTTAGTCATTACTCTCTTTATCTCTAACCATTTTGTCCGCAGGATCCTTATCGATGGAGGAAGCTCAGTAAACATTATCCAGCTTGATGTTCTGAAGAAAATGGGTATCCCAGAATCAGACATCACACCAAGATCCTCCGTGCTTGTAGGATTCAGTGGAGAAACAAAGAAAACTCTGGGGGATATCAAACTCCCAATCTACGTGGAAGGATTACATAATTATCAGAAATTTTGTGTTATTGACTGTTTATCTTGTTGCAACGTTATCCTTGGCAGGCCTTGGATACACGATATGAAAGCAATCCCATCCACCTACCATCAATGTGTGAAGCTCCCTAGCCCATGGGGGATAATCAAGATCGACAGTGATCAGTGTTTTGGTCAAAAATCACACAAGGATAATGTAACCAAACTTTATGAAAACGGGGTATGATGCTTGGTTAATTATGAAAGTAAAGGATCACTTCTGTGATAAAGATGCAAAGACACAATGATTTATACGAGGAAAAAGCCCTTGATCAATGAATGATCTCCGGCATAAAAAACCTCGGGTGATGGCAACTACCGATCACCAACTTCAATATAACAAAAATATGATTACAACTTTGGATGATAATGAGCTGAGTACAAGGATCACTATTGCTTTTTGTGTCTAAGTGTGTGAGAGTTGCGTTGTATGTCGTGTGTGTCGTGTGTGTTCTTCCGAATGAGGAAGAGGGGTATTTATACAAGTGTAGGTGACTTATTTTAGGTAAAATGACTAATTATCAGCTCATTACCCCTTTAGAAATAAAGACAATCTAGCCTAAATTGCTGCCCATGAATCAAGCCATGTTTCCATATCCTGTGCAACGTCTTTCTTCAATTAAGCTCTTGCCATAATTGTGAAGACGCGTCCCTGGATCATGATGCCTAGAGCATATCCTGCTAGATATTCCTGCAAAAATAACATTGCATTAAGCGAAGATGATCGTTAGTATGGGGATCCTATAATGTCCCATGATCCTGATCCTGAAGTCCTCCTGAGGATCGCTGTCTGCCAAAGAAACAAGGATCACTGGTTAGGATCACGTGTAAGGATCACCTATAATAAAAATCCAGCCCTAACAATTGCCCCCAAAATATAAGGAGTTAATTGTAAATAGACGAGTTATATTTTGTTTTGTTCTTATCTCCAACGGGCGACTCCGAATAACTAGCCGTTACACATGGACTAGCCGTTGTGATCATTACGTCATAGATGTGACAATCCCTGCAAATCATGATTATAAATAGGAGATAGGGTTAGGATCACTCTGCATTTAAATTCGAGATATCTTCCCTTTATAATCGCTACCGAAGACTGATCAGGTATCCTCTTCTTCTCTCTTTCCTTTCTTCCTTCTCTTAGCTCTGTTTCTGTTCCGTCACAAACATGTTGCTCCGGAACTCTCCACACAAGGATTCCAAGAAGGATAGTCCCCTAAAAAGCCAGGGGATTATCAAGGATTCCCCTACGGAGCGATGTTGCTTTACTGACGCTCATGTAGACAGAATTCGTCACTGCTTTCCAGCGAATACTGTCTTCGAATCTTTCGTTCCTACAGCTTTGAGTGACTTTGTTTCGAATACCTGGGTGGCTTTTCCTGCTACTCCATTTACCATAGGATATTCTTATCCTTTTCCGGCCTTCACCCAATCTTTCTTTTCTCTGACCGGCATATCTTATATCCAAGCTATGCCGATGATCTGGAGGGTCTTGTATACCTTCGAGAGGATCATCGAGCAGGAAGGGATTGATCTGGGGATGGCGGAGTTAGCTGAGTTTTACGATCTCACCACCTTCGGTTCTCACCGGTATTTGTTGAAACGGAAAGCTGGGGAGGATCACCCAATCTTCAAAGTTACCAAGAATGATACAAACTGGAAACGTCGGTTTTTCTTTGTTAAGAGGGATTCCATCCCGGATGGGAAGGATCTGCCCAAGGAATGGGCCACTCATGGTAGGATAGAGGATCCTCGAAGGATCACTATCAGCCCTGTCTCATATAATGAGGATCACTAATATCTCTTTTTATCTTTTGTGCAGCTATATCCATTGCTCATCTGAAATTAAGCCCTGCTGCAAAAGAGAGAGTCCTAGCTTTTAAAAAGCTTAATCCTGAAATCAGAAGTTTCCAAGTCACCGTCCAAGATTCTCAAGAAGTATCCTCTGCATCTGCCACTATGTCAAGTAAGTATCCTTATAGAAAATAAATTAAATGTAGGATTGTTTGAGTAATAAAGCAACTTATCTTGTTTTTTTGATTGTGTAGGTGCTGGAAAGTCTGCCAGGTCTGTCAAATCTGCCTCCAAATTTGGGATAAGTGATCTTGCCAATGTCACATCTTCAAAGAAGAAGGCTCCTGCTGCCAGTCCTTCGGCTTCAGCCCCCAAGGCACCTATCCGGGGTAAGGGAAAAAAGAGGAAAACCTCTGAAGATCTCCAAGGATTTCCCCTCCTCCGTCAGCAATTCCTTGACTACGTGAATGAGGTAAGGATCACTGCCCCTGTTGGTTATCCGTTTCGAATATCCTGTTTCTTTGAGGATCATCCGGTTCTGAACTTACCTTACTTCCCTCTTTGCAGAAACTTGCCGAGATCGAGACCTATCTTGGCCATGTTGAGGATCAAGAGAGCCAGATTGCCGACCTTCAACAAATGGGCGTGCTTAAGGATCTCAAGATAGCAGATCTTGAGAAGGAACTCCGGGCCATGAAGGATGAGGCTGCTCAGAGGTTGATCGATATGGATAACGAGAAGCAGGAGATCACCCAAGACGCCAAGGTCTCCGCGGCAATTGCTATGTACAAGATACAACTTCAGATGGCTGAGGAGGCTCAGGATCCTACCTTTGACAAAAGCTCGTGGGACGTTGAAAGTTGGAAGGCAAGGCTGGCGGACCTGGAAGACGAGGATGAGGCTGAGGAGATCCCCATGCTGGAAGGCGGTGATGCTGAGAAGGATCAAGGTGGCAATGCTGGTGGTGACGAAGCAGCGAAGGTGTAGGCTGCATGCTTGGGCGATGATGGATATTTCGAGACTAGGCCGGAGCCCAATTTTTTAGGATTGGTAGTGGTTTTTTGTGGTAGTGGTGTTTGTGAACAATTATGGTCTGTAATCTTCGAACAATAGTTTTTAGGGTAAAGGATCCTGGATCCTTTGAACAATAGGTAGGATTACAAAAAGGTGGAGGGATCCTCTGTCTGGGGGATGAAGCCTTTGTGATCCTGCCGCTCTTACTTTCCTGCACAATGCTAAGACCACATAGACAATGGACACCCTTTGCCAACCCATGTGGACGGGCCACGTTTTGCTGGTAGAAATGTGGGTTGGCAATTTTGACAACTTTTTGCAAGGGTTAAAGATCCTTTTGCTAATAATATAACCTTAATCTTTCTGGCTTATCCTGTGTTGTTATCCTTTATTTATCTTTTTAGTTTCCAATTGTTTTAGAAATACATTTGTAACAATAGTTAAGCAAACCATGTTCAAGAAATATAGGATATGATCCTGGATCAAATATCCTATAATCGAAAATTTTCAAGGTAGTTTATTTTAAGGATCATAGGTTTGGTTGTCAAAGTATAAGGGTCGGTTAGGATAATGAGTATAATCAAAATAGTCAAGGATCATACCTGAGGATCCAAGTTAGGATCCTAACCTTCAATCGGGATAACCACAAGTAAAACTTTAATGGATGATAAGGATTAAGGATCCTTATTTGTTTAACTTCGAGAACCTGAAAGATGGAACATATCTTGGGACTAAGCCAATGTAAGAGATAAATTACCAACTGGGGACATGCCCAAAGGATAACCGAGAATGATCCCGGAGGATCACTGGGGACAAGCCCAAAGGATAACTGGGGACACGCCCAAAGGATAACTGGGGACAAGCCCAAAGGATCGTATGTAAACTGGAGTATGGCCCTTACTGGCGACTATCCAAACTTAGTGACATGAAAATGTCAAAACCTTGGCTAACGTGAAAACGTTAGAAACCTTAGGAACGGATGTATGGTACGTCTACCATTATACGTAGGATCCTAAATATAGCCAGTACGATGAGGTTGTCAGCCCCGGAAGTGGGTACTGGTCCCAAAGACGTGAACTATATCAGGATCATCGAGCGCTGCTGGCGGAAACTGGGGATAATCCCAAGGATAACTGGGGTTGGACCCAAGGATCTGCGGTGCTTTTGAAGATCTTTGACGATATACTGAAGATACCTGAACTTATCATAACTCAAATGTTTCGTGAGTAGAGGATGAAGGATACATGATCCTTATCCTTAGGTAAAAAAAAATAAGAAAGTGCAATAGTTTCTAGGATAAGCATATTACCAGAGTAGGGATCACTGATATCACCGGGATCCTTTAAGGACAATGTAAGGATCGCGTGCACGGAGGATCATGTTCACATGAAATATTTCTTTAAGTGAACAGCATTCCAGGCTCTTGGCAACAAGTTTCCTTCCATGGTTAGCAACCTGTATGCCCCCTTTCCTGCTTCAGCTTCAATCAAGTAGGGACCTTCCCATTTTGGTGCTAATTTCCCGTCAGCAGGATTGATAGTATTTTGAAATGCTTTTCTCAACACCATATCCCCGACTTGGAACTTCCTTATCCTGACATTTTTGTTGTAGGTACCAGCCATTCTTTGTTGGTAGCTTGCCATCCTTATTCTAGCTAGATCCCTGATTTCCTCAATAGTATCCAAATCCTGAGCTAGGATTGCAGCATTTTCTTCAGGATCACGAGCAATTGTTCTAGCAGTTGGGATCACCATCTCTGTTGGGATCACTGCTTCTGCCCCAAATACTAAAGAGAAAGGTGTTTGACCAGTGGCACTCTTGGGAGTTGTTCTATCAGCCCATAGCACATAAGGTAACTCCTCTGCCCATTTCCCCTTCTTGGATCCTAGCTTCTTCTTCAGATTGTTGATGATGATCTTGTTGGATGATTCTGCTTGACCATTGGCTTGTGGATGAACTGGTGTTGATGTTATCATCTTGATTCCCCAACTGTCACAAAAGTTAGTGGTTCTGCTTCCAATGAATTGGGAGCCATTATCACATACAATTTCAGAGGGAATGCCAAATCTAGTTATAATGTTTCTTTTAATGAAGGATATGACTTCCTTTTCTCTGACTTGAGCGAAGGCTTCAGCTTCTATCCACTTGGAAAAATAGTCAGTCATGGCAAGCATAAATACTTTTCCACCAGGTGCTTTAGGGAGCTTGCCAACTATATCCATTCCCCATCTCATGAATGGCCAAGAGGATGGTATTGGGTGTAAAAATTCAGCTGGCTGATGGAGGATATTGCTATGCCTTTGGCAAGGATCACATTTCTTAGCATACTCTACAGCATCCCTTTTCATGGTTGGCCAGTAGTATCCTGTTCTAAGGATCCTTGAGAATAATGCCCTGCCCCCAGTGTGGTTTCCGCAATCTCCTTCATGGAAATCTTTCAACACTTCCTCGATTTCAGGATCCTCGATACATCTCAAATATGGTCCTGCAAGAGATCGCTTATATAATACATTATTCAAAGTTGTAAATTGAGATACCTTAATCCTGAAAGCTCTAGGATTTTCTCCCGTCGGAATCTCCCCATGTTGCAAGTATCTCATGATTGGTGAGATCCATGATCCTGAATAAGATTGGGCTTCTTCACTAGGGATCATTGCAGTATCCTCTTCTATTTCCATGGCCACCTGATTTTCAATAGCAGAAGCCAGGATATGGATGATAGGGATACTTATATCTTCTGGAATCTTCAAGGATGATCCTAGGTTGGCCAATGCATCAGCCCCTGTGTTCTCCTCCCTTGGTACCTGTGTCAAGCTGAAAGAAACAAAAGAGAGTGCCAATTCTTTGACTATCTCTAAATATTTGGTTAGTTTTTCACCTTTAACAGCATAGGATCCGTTAAAGTGATTAGTGATCAATAATGAGTCTACATATACTTTAAGATACTTTACCCCCATATCCTTAGCAATTTGTAAGCCAGCAATTAAGGCTTCATATTCAGCCTCATTGTTAGTTACTTGGAACTCACAGGCTATGGAGTGGGGTAGTATGTCCCCCTGTGGCGATTTTAGTAGGATCCCTAGCCCTGTGCCTTTGATATTTGAGGATCCGTCAGTGTGTAGTATCCAAGGATCCTTGGTCTCATCCAGCTGCTGGACCTCCAATTCTGCTTCTTTTTGTAGATCACTACTGAAATCAGCCACAAAGTCAGCTAGTGCTTGAGATTTAATAGCTGTTCTTGGTTCGTATCTTATATCATGGGCACTAAGCTTTACTGCCCACTTAGCCATTCTCCCTGACATATCTGGTTTCCTGAGGACATTCTTAATTGGAAAATTAGTTCTAACAACAATAGTATGGGTTTCAAAATAATGTCTTAACTTAGTCGATGCCATGATTAATGCAAGGATAAGTTTTTCGAGGTGTGAGTACCTGGATTCGGCATCAAGTAGACTTTTACTTACATAGTAGATAGGATATTGTGTACCTTCGTGATCCTTAACAAGGACAGCACTTACAGCGGTTGAGGATACCGCCAGATATAAGGATAACACATCTCCTTTTTCTGGTTTTGCTAATGCTGGTGCTGAGGACATATACTCTTTTAGGGCTTGTAAAGCATTCTCATGCTTCTCAGTCCATTCGAACTTCTTATTCTTCCTTAGGATATCGTAAAATTCTCTGCATTTCTCTAAGGATTTCGATATGAACCTGTTCAAAGCTGCTATCCTGCCTGTCAGTCTTTGAACATCCTTGGCATTGGCAGGAGATTTGATATTTATTAATGCTTTGATTTGTTCCGGGCTTGCTTCAATGCCCCTCTGGGTTACCATGTATCCTAAGAACTTTCCTGCCTTAACACCAAAATGGCATTTTGAAGGATTAAGTTTCATGTTGTAATTATCAAGGATATCGAATGCTTCTTCTAAGTCCCTTAGGTGATCCTCAGCTTTCTTTGACTTGACCACCATATCATCTATGTACACCTCCATAGTTTTTCCAATTTGATCTTTGAACATCATATTTACCAACCTTTGATATGTTGCACCTGCATTTCTTAGTCCAAAAGGCATGGCAATATAACAATATAAACCGGTTGGGGTCATAAAGGCTGTATCCTCTTGGTCAGATGGTTCCATCTGGATTTGTTGGAACCCAGATGATGCATCCATAAAGGTCAACAGTTCATGCCCCGCTGTTGCATCCACCATGGAGTCAATGTGGGGTAATGGGAAAGGATCCTTGGGACATGCCTTGTTCAGATCAGTGAAGTCGACACATACCCTCCACTTTCCGTTTTTCTTTTGGACAACAACCACATTGGCTAACCATTTTGGATACTTTACCTCTCTGATCATACCTGCTCGAAGTAGTCTCTCTACTTCTTCTTGGATAATGGCATTCCTTTCTGGTGCAAACTTCCTCCTTTTTTGATGGATTGGTTTGATAGACCTGTCAATGCCAAGTTTGTGAGTAATAATATCCTTAGATATACCTGTCATATCTTCATGTTTCCAAGCAAAGGTAGATTTTCTTCTTTTGAGGAAGGATATCATGTCTTCTTTCATCTTGCCAAGGATCCCTGATCCGATATAGATTTTTGATTCAGGATCACTAGGATCCAAGAGGATTTCATCTACATCTTGTTCCCTTGCCTCCAAGACATTCCTTGGAGGATACTGTAATTGCTATTGCTCCCTTGGCTTCGAGGTTGGCTTCATAGATGAGGTATAACAATCCTTAGCCTCCTGCTGGTCACTATCGATCTTGATTATTCCCCATGGGCTAGGGAGCTTCACACATTGATGGTAGGTAGATGGGACTGCTTTCATATCATGTATCCAAGGCCTGCCAAGGATAACGTTGCAACAAGATAAACAGTCAATAACACAAAATTTTTGGTAATTATGTAATCCTTCCACGTAGATTGGGAGTTTGATGTCCCCCAGAGTTTTCTTCGTCTCCCCACTGAATCCTACAAGCACGGAGGATCTTGGTGTGATGTCTGATTCTGGGATTCCCATCTTCTTCAGGACATCAAGCTGGATAATGTTCACTGAGCTCCCTCCATCAATAAGGATCCTGCGGACAAAATGGTTAGAGATAAAGAGAGTGATAACTAAACTATCATGGTGAGGATCCTGAATGTTGATGCGATCATCCTCGTCAAATGTTATCATCTTCCCTTCTGAGACACTTGATGTTCTAATAGGCCTTTCTCCATTATCCATTTTTGATTCTGTCGCATGTCTTTTGGCCGCCGAGAAGGATGTACCACAGATGTCTGATCCTCCGGATATAAAGTTGATCACTTGTGCATTTGCCGGAGGTGCTGGAGCTTTTTCGGGGATCCTTTCAGGATCCTGGGTCCTTTGCTTTTTTCTCCCCAATAACTCTTTTAGATGCCCCTTGCTTAGCAGGTATCCAATTTCTTTTCTTAAGGCTATGCAATCTTCAGTTAGATGCCCGAAATCCTCATGGTATGCACACCATTTTGACTTGTCTTTAGTCCCGGATGGTTTATCATTCTTCCTGGGCCACCTAGCTTTTTCACCTAGATTCTGCATTGCAAGGATTAGTTCATGATTATCAACGGAAAAACAATATTCTGAGATTGGAGGATATCCTTCATCATCCTCTTCTTGGTCAACAACATGCACATTCTTGTTCTCATTTCTATGGTAGGATTTGAACTTGTTGCTCTTGAAGGAGGATCCTTGCTTATCTTGTTTTGAGGATCCTACTTGTCTCTCCTGGATCCTCTTGTCATCCTCTAGCCGGATAAACCTGAGTGCTCGAGTTCTTACTTCATCTAAATTCCTGCATGGTGTCATAACAAGATCATCATAGAATAATGAATCCTTAAGCAGTCCCATTTTGAAGGCTTCAACAGCCGTAGCCATATCCAAGTTGGGAATGTCCAAGGATTCTTTACTAAATTTAGTTATATAATCCCTTAATGATTCATTATGATTTTGAGTTATCCTGTACAAATCACTAGTTAATTTTTCAAATTTTCTGCTACAAGAGAATTGGTTATTGAATAAATTAACTAAATTGGCAAATGAAGTAATAGAGTAAGGGGGAAGACTTAGCAGCCACTTAAGAGCTGATCCAGTAAGAGTGGATCCAAATCCTTTACATAGGCATGCTTCCTTCAATTTTTCTGGGATAGGATTGATCTCCATCCTCTCCCTGTATTGTGCTATATGCTCCTCTGGATCCGTTGTGCCATCATACAACTTCATGGTAGGGATATGGAACCTTTTGGGTACCTCTGCATCACAAATTGGTGGTGCAAAACGGGATACCTTGTGGCTTCCATCCGCAATCTCTGGGATAGGCTTGACTACCCCTGGAACACTTGAGATCATATCTTTTAGCTTCTGTAACTCCCTGGCCATAGCATGATTGGTACCTGTATCCTGCATGAATCCATGGTTAGTGGTAGGATAATTGTTTAAAGTGTTACCTCCCATTGGGTTCAAGTTAGGGAATCCATATTGCTGGGGTTCTGGAACAACGGAGGGACCAGTGGAAGCAATGGTCTGCATTGGAATGAAGTCTCCTTGATGGACATCTAGACTTCCTGTTTGCAGATTTTTTAGGGATCCTGGTATCTGGAAGGATCCTGGTGTCTGGGATGATCCTGGAACGAAGGAGGATCCTTGAACCTGGGATGATCCTGGAACAAAGGAGGATCCTTGAACCTGGGATGATCCTGGAACAAAGGAGGATCCTTGGCCCTGGAATGATCCTGGAATAAAGTAGGATCCTGGAAACTGCTGTGTCTCCGGATAGGCTCCCAAATTCCTGAAGGATCCCATGTACTGAGGATAGGATCCTACAGGCTGAAAATGTGAGCCTGACGTCTGAGTCATTGCTGCCGAGTTGAGATGTGATCCTCTTGACTCCCCTATGATTTGCACGTCCGGGATCCCTGATGGCTGGGAAGTGATCATTGGAGTATCAAAACTCAAGGATTTGGGCATCAGTGGAGAATGATCCTCTGCCGCTTTCTTTTGTCTTTTGAGATCTCCAATTTCCCTGAGGATCCTTTCGTTAGTTTCATCTTGCCGCTGCATACGATCCTTCATCTGCAAAATTAAAGCAAATACATCACTAGTACTGGGAATAGAAGAATTCATAGCAGAAGAAGATAGAGGTTTAGAGAAAGTGGGAGTTGATCTCTTCTCAGTATTTTTCTGAGATCCTGCCGGTGGAGGAGGCAAGGTGATCTCTGATGAGGTGACTGCAGACATCGCCGTGGACGTGTTCTTCAATGATGAAGCCATGTAACTCTTTCAAATGATTTCGAACAAAAGATTTTTCTTATGAATGAAGCACCAATTGCCCCACGGTGGGCGCCAAACTGTTTTGGTCAAAAATCACACAAGGATAATGTAACCAAACTTTATGAAAACGGGGTATGATGCTTGGTTAATTATGAAAGTAAAGGATCACTTCTGTGATAAAGATGCAAAGACACAATGATTTATACGAGGAAAAAGCCCTTGATCAATGAATGATCTCCGGCATAAAAAACCTCGGGTGATGGCAACTACCGATCACCAACTTCAATATAACAAAAATATGATTACAACTTTGGATGATAATGAGCTGAGTACAAGGATCACTATTGCTTTTTGTGTCTAAGTGTGTGAGAGTTGCGTTGTATGTCGTGTGTGTCGTGTGTGTTCTTCCGAATGAGGAAGAGGGGTATTTATACAAGTGTAGGTGACTTATTTTAGGTAAAATGACTAATTATCAGCTCATTACCCCTTTAGAAATAAAGACAATCTAGCCTAAATTGCTGCCCATGAATCAAGCCATGTTTCCATATCCTGTGCAACGTCTTTCTTCAATTAAGCTCTTGCCATAATTGTGAAGACGCGTCCCTGGATCATGATGCCTAGAGCATATCCTGCTAGATATTCCTGCAAAAATAACATTGCATTAAGCGAAGATGATCGTTAGTATGAGGATCCTATAATGTCCCATGATCCTGATCCTGAAGTCCTCCTGAGGATCGCTGTCTGCCAAAGAAACAAGGATCACTGGTTAGGATCACGTGTAAGGATCACCTATAATAAAAATCCAGCCCTAACAATCAGCAGGAGGCTAAAGATTGTTATACCTCATCTATGAAGCCAACCTCGAAGCCAAGGGAGCAATAGCAATTACAGTATCCACCGAGGAACGTCTTGGAGGCAAGGGAACAGGATGTGGACGAAATCCTTTTGGATCCTAGTGATCCTGAGTCAAAAATCTATATCGGGTCAGGGATCCTTGGCAAAATGAAAGAAGATTTACTATCCTTCCTCAAAAGACGAAAATCCACCTTTGCTTGGAAACATGAAGACATGATAGGTATATCTAAGGATATTATTACTCACAAACTTGGCATTGACAGGTCTATCAAACCAATCCATCAAAAAAGGAGGAAGTTTGCACCAGAAAGGAATGCCATTATCCAAGAAGAAGTAGAGAGACTACTTCGAGCAGGTATGATCAGAGAGGTAAAATATCCAAAATGGTTAGCCAATGTGGTTGTTGTCCAAAAGAAAAATGGAAAGTGGAGGGTATGTGTCGATTTCACTGATTTGAATAAGGCATGTCCCAAGGATCCTTTCCCATTACCCCACATTGACTCCATGGTGGATGCAACGGCCGGGCATGAACTGTTGACCTTTATGGATGCATCCTCTGGGTTCCAACAAATTCAGATGGAACCATCTGACCAAGAGGATACAGCCTTTATGACCCCAACCGGTTTATATTGTTATATTGCCATACCTTTTGGACTAAGAAATGCAGGTGCAACATATCAAAGGCTGGTGAATATGATGTTCAAAGATCAAATTGGAAAAACTATGGAGGTGTACATAGATGATATGGTGGTCAAGTCAAAGAAAGCTGAGGATCACCTAAGGGATTTGGAAGAAGCATTCGATATCCTTGATAGTTACAACATGAAACTTAATCCTTCAAAATGCCATTTTGGTGTTAAGGCAGGAAAGTTCCTAGGATACATGGTAACTCAGAGGGGCATTGAAGCAAGCCCGGAACAAATCAAAGCATTAGTAAATATCAAATCTCCTGCCAATACCAAGGATGTTCAAAGACTGACAGGCAGGATAGCAGCTCTGAACAGGTTCATATCGAAATCCTCAGAAAAATGCAAAGAATTTTATGATATCCTAAGGAAGAATAAGAAGTTTGAATGGACTGAGAAGCATGAGAACGCTTTACAAGCCCTTAAAGAATATATGTCCTCAGCACCAGCATTAGCAAAACCGGAAAAAGGAGATGTGTTATCCTTATACCTGGCGGTATCCTCAACCGCTGTAAGTGCTGTCCTTGTCAAGGATCACGAAGGTACACAATATCCTATCTACTATGTAAGTAAAAGTTTACTTGATGCCGAATCCAGGTACTCACACCTCGAAAAACTTATTCTTGCATTAATCATGGCATCCACTAAATTAAGGCATTATTTTGAAACCCATACTATTGTTGTTAAAACTAATTTTACAATTAAGAATGTCCTCAGGAAACCGGAGATGTCAGGGAGAATGGCTAAGTGGGCAGTGAAGCTCAGTGCCTATGATATAAGATATGAACCAAGAACGGCCATTAAATCACAAGCCTTAGCTGACTTTGTGGCTGATTTCAGTAGTGATCTACAAAAAGAAGCAGAATTGGAGGTCCAGCAGCTGGATGAAACCAAGGATCCTTGGATATTACACACTGACGGATCCTCAAATGTCAAGGGCACAGGGCTCGGGATCCTACTAAAATCGCCACAGGGGGACATAATACCCCACTCCATAGCCTGTGAATTCCAAGCAACTAACAATGAGGCTGAATATGAAGCCTTAATTGCTGGCTTGCAAATCACTAAGGATATGGGGGTAAAATATCTCGAAGTATATGTAGACTCATTGTTGATCACTAATCACTTTAATAGGTCCTATGCTGTTAAAGGTGAAAAACTAACCAAGTATTTAGAGATAGTCAAAGAATTGGCACTCTCCTTTGTTTCTTTCAGCTTGACACAGGTACCAAGGGAGGAAAACACAGAGGCTGATGCATTGGCCAACCTAGGATCATCCTTGAAGATTCCAGAAGATATAAGTATCCCTATCATCCATATCCTGGCTCCTGCTATCAAAAATCAGGTGGCCATGGAAATAGAAGAGGATACTGCGATGATCCCTAGTGAAGAAGCTCAACCTTATTCAGGATCATGGATCTCACCAATCATGAAATACTTGCAACACGGGGAGATTCCGATGGAAGAAAATCCTAGAGCTTTCAGGATTAAGGTATCTCAGTTCACAATTTTGAATGATGTATTATATAAGCGATCTCTTGCAGGACCATATTTGAGATGTATTGAGGATCCTGAAATTGAAGAAGTATTGAAAGATTTCCACGAAGGAGATTGTGGAAACCACACTGGGGGCAGAGCATTGTTCTCGAGGATCCTTAGAACAGGATACTACTGGCCAACCATGAAAAGGGATGCTGTAGAGTATGCTAAGAAGTGTGATCCTTGCCAAAGACATAGCAATATCCTCCATCAGCCAGCTGAATTTTTACACCCAATACCATCCTCTTGGCCATTCATGAGATGGGGAATGGATATAGTTGGCAAGCTTCCTAAAGCACCTGGTGGAAAAGTATTTATGCTTGCCATGACTGACTATTTTTCTAAGTGGATAGAAGCTGAAGCCTTCGCCCAAGTCAGAGAAAAGGAAGTCATATCCTTCATTAAAAGAAACATTATAACTAGATTTGGCATTCCCTCTGAAATTGTATGTGATAATGGCTCCCAATTCATTGGAAGCAGAACCACTAACTTTTGTGACAGTTGGGGAATCAAGATGATCACATCAACACCAGTTCATCCACAAGCCAATGGTCAAGCAGAATCATCCAACAAGATCATCATCAACAATCTGAAGAAGAAGCTAGGATCCAAGAAGGGGAAATGGGCAGAGGAGTTACCTTATGTGCTATGGGCTGATAGAACAACTCCCAAGAATGCCACTGGTCAAACACCTTTTTCTTTAGTATTTGGGGCAGAAGCAGTGGTCCCAACAGAGATGGTGATCCCAACTGCTAGAACAAGTGCTCGTGATCCTGAAGAGAATGCTACAATCCTGGCTCAGGATTTGGATACTATTGAGGAAATCAGGGACCTAGCTAGGATAAGGATGGCAAGCTACCAACAAAGAATGGCTGGTGCCTACAACAAAAATGTCAGAATAAGGAAGTTCCAAGTCGGAGATATGGTGTTGAGAAAAGCATTTCAAAATACAATCAATCCTGCTGACGGGAAGTTAGCACCAAAATGGGAAGGTCCCTACTTGATTGAAGCTGAAGCAGGAAAGGGGGCATACAGGTTGCTAACCATGGAAGGAAACTTGTTGCCAAGAGCCTGGAATGCTGTTCACCTAAAGAAATATTTCATGTGAACATGATCCTTCATGAATGTGATCCTTACATTGAAGTATCCTTGAAGGATCCCGATGATATCAGTGATCCTTACTCTGGTAATATGCTTATCCTAGAAACTATTGCATTTTCTTACTTTTTACCTAAGGATAAGGATCATGTATCCTTCATCCTCTACTCACGAACCATTTGAGTTATGATAGTTCAGGTATCTTCAGCATATCGTCAAAGATCTTCAAAAGCACCGCAGATCCTTGGGTCCAACCCCAGTTATCCTTGGGATTATCCCCAGTTTCCGCCAGCAGCGCACGATGATCCTGATATAGTTCACGTCTTTGGGACCAGTACCCACTTCCGGGGCTGACAACCTCATCGTACTGGCTATATTTAGGATCCTACGTATAATGGTAGACGTACCATACATCCGTTCCTAAGGTTTCTAACGTTTTCACGTTAGCTAAGGTTTTGACATTTTCATGTCACTAAGTTTGGATAGTCGCCAGAAAGGGCCATACTCCAGTTTACATACGATCCTTTGGGCTTGTCCCCAGTTATCCTTTGGGCTTGTCCCCAGTGATCCTCCGGGATCATTCTCAGTTATCCTTTGGGCTTGTCCCCAGTGATCCTCCGGGATCATTCTCAGTTACCCTTTGGGCATGTCCCCAGTTACTAATTTATTTCTTACATTGGCTTAGTCCCAAGTTGTGCTTCGTTTTTCAGGATTGTCAAAGTTAAAACACATAAGGATCCTTAATCCTTATTATCCACCAAAATCTTATCTACGATTGTCTCGATTGAAGGTTAGGATCCTAACTTGGATCCTCAGGTATGATCCTTAACTATTTTGATTATACTCATTATCCTAACCGACCCTTACACTTTGACAACCAAACCAATGATCCGTGAACTAAAGTACTTTGAAAATTTTCAATGTCAGGATATTTGATCTAGGATCATATCCTAAGTTTGGATAACATATTTTCAACCCTTGTTACTTTAACAAATATACTACAAAAACAATCAAGAAACAAGAAGATAAGGATAACAACACGAGATAAGCCAGAAAAATTAAAGTTATATTATTAAACAAAAGGATCTTTAACCCTTTCAAAAAGTTGTCAAAATTGCCAACCCACATTTCTACGAGCAAAACGTGGCCCGTCCACATGGGTTGGCAAAGGGTGTCCATTGTCTATGCGGTCTTAGCATTGTGCAGGAAATTAAAAGCGGCAGGATCACAAAGGCTTCATCCCCCAAACAGAGGATCCCTCCACCTTTTGCAATCCTACCTATTGTCTAAAGGATCCAGGATCCTTAACCCTAAAAACTACTGTTCGAAGAATACAGACCATAATTGTTTCAAACATCAACTACCACAAACCACTACCAAACCTAAAAAATTGGGCTCCGGCCTAGTCAACAATATCCATCATCGCCCAATCATGCAGCCTACTCCTTCGCTGCTCCATCACCACCAGCCTCTCCACCCTGATCCTTTTCAGCATCACCGCCTTCCAGCATGGGGATATCCTCAGCCTCATCCTCGTCCTCCAGGTCCGCTAGCCTTGCCTTCCAGCCTTCAACATCCCATGTGCTCTTATCAAAGATAGGATCCTGAGCCTCCTCAGCCATCTGAAGTTGTATCGTGTACATAGCAATTGCCGCAGAGACCTTGGCATCCTGGGTGATCTCCTGCTTCTCGCTATCCATATCGATCAACCTCTGAGCAGCCTCATCCTTCGTGGCCTGGAGTTCCTTCTCAAGATCTGCTATCTTGAGATCCTTAAGCACGCCCATTTGTTGAAGGTCGGCAATCTGGCTCTCTTGATCCTCAACATGGCCAAGATAGGTCTCGATCTCGGCAAGTTTCTGCAAAAAGGGAAATAAGGTAAGTTCAGAATCAGATGATCCTCAAAGAAACAGGATACACAAACAGGATATTCGAGACGGATAACCAACAGGGGCAGTGATCCTTACCTCATTCACGTAGTCAAGGAATTGCTGACGGAGGAGGGGAAATCCTTGGAGATCTTCAGAGGTTTTCCTCTTTTTTTCCCTTGCCCCGGATAGGCGCCTTGGGGGCTGAAACTGAAGGACTGGCAGCAGGAGCCTTCTTCCTCGAAGACTTGACGTTGGCAAGATCATCTATCCCAAATTTAGAGGCAGATTTGACAGACCTGGCAGACTTCCCAGCACCTACACAATCAAAATCAAGATAAGTCGCTTTATTAATTAAACAATCCTACATGTAATTTATTTTCTATAAGGATACTTACTTGACATAGTGGCAGATGCAGAGGATACTTCTTGTGAATCTTGGACAGTGACTTGGAAACTTCTGACCTCAGGATCAAGCTTTTTAAAAGCTAAGACTCTCTCTCTTGCAGCAGGGGTTAATTTCAGATGAGCGATGGATATAGCTGCACAAGAGATAAAAAAGACATTAGTGATCCTCATCATTTGAGACAGGACTGATAGTGATCCTTCGAGGATCCTCTACCCTACCATGAGTGGCCCATTCCTTGGGCAGATCCTTCCCATCTGGGATGGAATCCCTCCTAACAAAGAAAAAGCGACGCTTCCAGTTTGTATCGTTCTTAGTGACCTTGAAGACAGGGTGATCCTCCCCGGCTTTCTGTTTCAGCAAGTACCGGTGAGAACCAAATGTGGTAAGATCATAAAGCTCAGCCAACTCCGCCATCCCAAGATCAATCCCTTTCTGCTCAATGATCCTCTCGAAGGTATACAGAACCCTCCAGATCATCGGCATAGCTTGGATATAAGAGATGCCGGTTAAGGAAAAGAAAGATTGGGTGAAGGTTGGAAAAGGATACGAATACCCTATAGTGAACGGAGTAGCAGGAAAAGCCACCCAGACGTCTGAAACAAAGTCGCTCAAAGCTGTAGGAACAAAGGATTTGAAAACAGCATTCGCCGGAAAGCGATGACGAATTCTGTCTACGTGAGCGTCAGTAAAACAACACCTCTCCGTAGGAGAATCCTTGATGATCCCCTGGCTTTTTAGGGGACTACTCTTCTTGGAATCCTTGTGAGGAGAATTCCGGAGCAACATGCTTGTGACGGAATGGAAACAGAGCAAAAACAGAAAACAGAGCAAAGAGAATAGAGAAAGGAAAGAGAGAAGAGGAGAATACCTGATCAATCTTCGGTGGAGATTATAAAGGGAGTATATCCTGAATTTAAATACAAACTGATCCTCACCCTATCTCCTATTTATAATCATGATCTGCAGGGATTGTCACATCTATGACGTAATGATCACAACGGCTAGTCCATGTGTAACGGCTAGTTATTCGGAGTCGCCCGTTGGAGATAAGATCGAAACAAAATACAACTCATTAATTTACAATAAACTCCTTATATTTTGGGGGCAATTGTTAGGGCTGGAATTTTATTATACATGATCCTTACACGTGATCCTAACCAGTGATCCTTGTTTCTTTGGCAGATAGTGATCCTCAGCAGGACTTCAGGATCAGGATCATGGACCATCAAAGGATCCTCATGCTAACAGTTACCTTCGTTTGAAACAATGTTATTTTGCAGGAACATCTAGCAGGATACGCTCTTAGCATCATAATCAAGGGACGCGTCTTCACAATTATGGCATGAGCTTAATCGGAGATAGACGTTGCACAGGATATGGAAACTTAGCTTGATTTAAGGGCAGCAATTTAGGCTAGATTGTCTTTTATTTCTAAAGGGGTAATGAGCTGATTATTAGTCTTTTTACCTAAAATAGGTCACCTACACTTATATAAATACCACTCTTCCTCATTTGGAAGAGGACACACGACATACAACACAATTCTCACACACTTAGACACTAAAAACAATAGTGATCCTTGTACTCAGCTCATTATCATCCGAAGTTGTAACTATATTTTTCTTATATTGAAGTTGGTGATCGGTAGTTGCCATCACCCGAGGTTTTTTATGCCGGAGATCATACATTGATCAAGGGCTTTTTCCTCGTATAAATCATTGTGTCTTTGCATCTTTATCACAGAAGTGATCCTTTACTTTCATAATTAACCAAGCATCATACCCCGTTTACATAAAGTTTGGTTACATTATCCTTGTGTGATTTTTGACCAAAACACTAGTGAACATCAAGTCCCCTGCCAATGCTAAGGATGTGCAAAGGCTAACAGGCAGGATAGCAGCTCTGAACAGGTTCATATCAAAATCCTCAGAAAACTGTAAAGAATTTTACGATATCCTAAGGAAGAACAAGAAGTTTGAATGGACTGAGAAACATGAGAATGCTTTACAAGCCCTTAAAGAATATATGTCCTCAGCACCAGCATTATCAGAGCCCGAAAAAGGAGATGTGTTATCCTTATATTTGGCGGTATCCTCAACCGCTGTAAGTGCTGTCCTTGTTAAGGATCATGAAGGTACACAATATCCTATCTACTATGTAAGTAAGAGTTTACTTGATGCCGAATCCAGGTACTCACACCTCGAAAAACTTATTCTTGCATTAATCATGGCATCAACTAAGCTAAGGCATTATTTTGAAACCCATACTATTGTTGTTAGAACTAACTTTCCAATTAAGAATGTCCTCAGGAAACCAGAGATGTCAGGAAGAATGGCTAAGTGGGCAGTAAAGCTTAGTGCCCATGATATAAGATATGAGCCAAGAACAGCCATTAAATCCCAAGCACTAGCTGACTTTGTGGCTGATTTCAGTAGTGATCTACAAAAAGAAGCAGAATTGGAGGTTCAACAGCCGGATGAGACCAAGGATCCTTGGATACTACACACTGATGGATCCTCAAATGTCAAGGGCACAGGGCTCGGGATACTACTAAAATCGCCACAGGGGGACATAATACCCCACTCCATAGCCTGTGAGTTCCAAGCAACTAACAATGAGGCTGAATATGAAGCCTTAATTGCTGGCTTGCAAATTTCTAAGGATATGGGGGTGAAATATCTTAAAGTATATGTAGACTCATTATTGATCACCAATCACTTTAACGGATCCTATGCTGTTAAAGGTGAAAAACTAACCAAATATTTAGAGATAGTCAAAAAATTGGCACTCTCTTTTGTCTCTTTCAGCTTAACACAGGTACCAAGGGAGGATAACACGGAAGCTGATGCATTGGCCAACCTAGGATCATCCTTAAAGATTCCAGAAGATATAAGTATCCCTATCATCCATATCCTGGCTCCTGCTATTGAAAATCAGGTGGCCATGGAAATAGAAGAGGATACTGCAGTAATCCCTAGTGAAGAAGCTCAATCTTATGCAGGATCATGGATCTCACCAATCATGAGATACTTGCAATATGGGGAGATTCCGACGGGAGAAAATCCTAGAGCTTTCAGGATTAAGGTATCTCAATTCGCAATCCTAAATAATGTGCTATATAAACGATCTCTTGCAGGACCATATTTAAGATGTATCGAGGATCTTGAAATTAGAGAAGTGTTGAGAGACTTCCATGAAGGAGATTGTGGAAACCACACTGGGGGCAGGGCATTGTTCTCAAGGATCCTTCGAACAGGATACTACTGGCCAACCATGAAAAGGGATGCTATAGAATATGCTAGGAAATGTGATCCTTGTCAAAGACACATCAATATCCTTCATCAACCAGCTGAACTGCTACACCCTATACCATCCTCTTGGCCATTCATGAGATGGGGGATGGATATAGTTGGCAAGCTCCCTAAAGCACCTGGTGGAAAAGTATTTATGCTTGCCATGACTGACTACTTCTCTAAGTGGATAGAAGCTGAAGCCTTTGCTCAAGTCAGAGAAAAAGAAGTTATATCCTTTATCAAAAGAAACATTATAACTAGATTTGGCATTCCCTCTGAAATTGTATGTGATAATGGTTCCCAATTCATTGGAAGCAGAACCACTAACTTTTGTGACAGTTGGGGAATTAAGATGATAACATCAACACCAGTTCATCCACAAGCCAATGGCCAAGCAGAATCATCCAACAAGATCATCATCAACAATATGAAGAAGAAGCTAGGATCCAAGAAGGGAAAATGGGCAGAGGAGTTACCTTATGTGTTATGGGCTGATAGGACAACTCCCAAGAATGCCACTGGTCAAACACCTTTCTCTTTAGTATTTGGGGCAGAAGCAGTGATCCCAACAGAGATGGTGATCCCAACTGCTAGAACAAGTGCTCGTGATCCTGAAGAGAATGCTACAATCCTGGCTCAGGATTTGGATACTATTGAGGAAATCAGGGATCTGGCTAGGATAAGAATGGCAAGCTACCAACAAAGAATGGCTGGTGCTTACAACAAAAATGTTAGGATAAGGAAGTTCCAAGTCGGAGATATGGTGTTGAGAAAAGCATTCCAAAACACTATCAATCCCGCTGATGGGAAGTTAGCACCAAAATGGGAAGGCCCTTACTTGATTGAAGCTGAAGCAGGAAAGGGGGCATACAGATTGCTAACTATGGAAGGAAACTTGTTACCACGAGCCTGGAATGCTGTTCACCTAAAGAGATACTTTATGTGAACATGATCCTTCAAGCATGTGATCCTTACACTGAAGTATCCTCGAAGGATCCCGGTGATGTCAGTGATCCTTACTCTGGTAATGTCCTTATCTTAAAACTATTACATTTCCTTACTTTTTACCTAAGGATAAGGATCATGTATCCTTCATCCTCTTCTCACGAACCATTTGAGTTATGATAGTTCAGGTATCTTCAGCATATCGTTAAAGCTCTTCGAAAGCACCACAGATCCTTGGGTTCAACCCCAGTTATCCTTGGGATTATCCCCAGTTTCCGCCAGCAGCGCACGATGATCCTGATATAGTTCACGTCTTTGGGACCAGTACCCACTTCCGGGGCTGACAACCTCATCGTACTGGCTATACCCAGGATCCTCCGTATAATGGTAGACGTACCATACATCTGTTCCTAAGGTTTCTAACGTTTTCACGTTAGCTAAGGTTTTGACATTTTCATGTCATTAAGTTTGGATAGTCGCCAGTAAGGGCCATACTCCAGTTTACATACGATCCTTTGGGCTTGTCCCCAGTTATCCTTTGGGCTTGTCCCCAGTTATCCTTTGGGCTTGTCCCCAGTGATCCTTTGGGATCATCCCCAGTTATCCTTTGGGCTTGTCCCCAGTTATCCTTTGGGCTTGTCCCCAGTGATCCTTTGGGATCATCCCCAGTTATCCTTTGGGCATGTCCCCAACTACTAACTTATCTTTTACATTGGCTTAGTCCCAAGTCATGTTTCATTTTTCAGGTTTTTAAAGTTAAACACATAAGGATCCTTAATCCTTATTATCCATTAAAATCTCATCTACGGTTATCTTGATTAAAGGTTAGGATCCTAACTTGGATCCTCAGGTATGATCCTCGACTATTTTGATTATACTAAACAACCCTTACACTTTGACAACTAAACCTATGATCCTTGAAATTGATTGCTTCAGATATTTTCAGTGTCAGGATATTTGATCTAGGATCATATCCTAAAATTATTAAACATGGTTTGCTCAACTCTTGTTACTCTAACAAATATATTTCTAAAACAACTGGAAAATAAAGAGGATAAATAAAGGATAACAACACGAGATAAGCCAGAAAGATTAAAGTTATTTTATTAACAAAAGGATCTTAAACCCTTTCAAAAAGTTGTCAAAATTGCCAACCCACGTTTCTACCAGCAAAACGTGGCCCGTCCACATGGGTTGGCAAAGGGTGTCCATTGTCTATGCGGTCTTAGCAGATGCAGGAAATTAAAGGCGGCAGGATCACAAAGGCTTCATCCCCCAAACAGAGGATCCCTCCACCTTTTGTAATCCTACCTATTGTCCAAAGGATCCATGATCCTTAACCCTAAAAACTATTGTTCAAGTTACAAACCATAATTGTTTCAAACATCAACAACCACAAACAAACCACTACCAAAACTTAAAAAATTGGGCTCCGGCCTAGTCCCGAAATATCCATCATCGCCCAATCCAGCAGCTCACACCTTTACTGCTCCATCACCACCAGCTTCTCCACCCTGATCCTTGTCAGCATCACCGCCCTCCAGCATTGGGATCTCCTCAGCTTCGTCCTCATCCTCCAGCTCTGCCAGTCTTGCCTTCTAACCCTCCACGTCCCATGAGCTTTTGTCAAAGGCAGGATCCTGAGCCTCCGCAGCCATTTGTAGTTGTATCTTGTACATGGCAATTGCGGCAGAGACCTTGGCATCCTGGGTGATCTCCTGCTTCTCGCCATCCATGTCGATCAGCCTTTAGCAGCCTCATCCTTGGTAGCCCGGAGTTCCTTCTCAAGATCGGCTATCTTGAGATCCTTCAATACGCCCATTTGTTGGAGGTCGGCGATTTGGCTTTCCTGATCCTCGACATGGCCAAGGTAGGTCTCAATCTCAGCAAGTTTCTGCAAAAGAGAAAAAAGGTAAGTTCGGGATCAGGTGATCCTCAAAGAAGCAGGATATACAGGCAGAATACACAAGCAGGATATTCGAGAAGGATAACCAACAGGGGCAATGATCCTTACCTCATTGACGAAGTCGAGAAACTGTTGGCGGATCAGGGGAAATCCTTGGAGATCCTCATAAGTCTTTCTCTTCTTCCCCTTGCCCCTAACAGGTGCTTTAGGGGCCGAAGCAGAGGGACTGGCAACAGAAGTCTTCTTTCTTGACGACTTGACAGTGGCAAGTTCATCAATCCCGAACTTAGAGGCAGACTTAGTAGACTTCCCAGCGCCTACACAATCAAAACAAGATAAGTCTCCTAACTAATTTAACATTTTTGCATAGAACTTACTTTTTGGTAAGAATACTTACTTGACATTGTGGCAGATGCGGAGGATACTTCTTGTGAATCTTGGATGGTGACTTGAAAACTTCTGGTCTCAGGATCAAGCTTTTTGAAAGCTAAAACTCTCTCTCTTGCAGCAGGGGTTAACTTGAGATGAGCAATGGAGATAGCTGCACAAAGGACAAAAAAGACATTAGTGATCCTCATCATAAGAGACAAGTCTGATGGTGATCCTTCCAGGATCCTCTATCCTACCATGGGTGGCCCACTCCTTGGGCAGATCCTTCCCATTAGGGATGGTATCCCTCCTTACAAAGAAGAAACGATGCTTCCAGTTTGTATCATTTTTGGTAACCTTTAAAACAGGGTGATCCTCCCCGGCCTTCCGTTTCAGCAAGTATCGATAGGAACCAAACGTGGTAAGATCATAAAGCTCGGCCAGCTCTGCCATCCCTAAATCAATCCCCTCCTGCTCGATGATCCTCTCGAAGGTATACAAGACCCTCCAAATTATCGGCATAGCTTGGATATAAGATATGCCGGTCAAAGAAAAGAAAGATTGGGTGAAGGCCGGAAAAGGATACGAATATCCTATGGTAAACGGAGTTGCAGGAAAGGCCACCCAGGCGTCAGAAACAGAGTCACTCAAAGCAGTGGATGTGAATGACTTGAAAACAGCATCCGCCGGAAAACAATGACGAATCCTATCTACATGAGCATCGGTAAAGCAGCATCTCTCCGTAGGAGAGTCCTTAATGATCCCTTGGCTTCTCAGGGGACTGCTCTTCTTGTGATCCTTATAGGGAGAATTTCGGAGCAACATACTCGTGGCAGAACAAAAACAGAGCAAGAGCAGAAAAAACAAAGCAGGAAAAGGAAGAAAGAAAGGAAGAGAATACCTGATCAATCTTCGGTGGAGTATATCCTGAATTTAAATAACAAATCGATCCTTACCCTATCTCCTATTTATAATCATGATTTGCAGGGATGTCACTTCAGTGACGTAATGATCGCAACGGCTAGTCCGGTTATAACGGCTAGTTATCCGAGTTATCCGTTGAAGATAAGATCAGAACAAAATATAACTCATTAATTTACAATAAACTCCTTATATTTTGGGGGCAATTGTTAGGGCTGGATTTTTACAATACATGATCCTCACGTGTGATCCTAACCAGTGATCCTTGTTTCTTTGGCAGATAGTGATCCTCAGCAGAGTTCCAGGATCAGGATCACGGACCATCATAGGATCCTCATGCTAACAGTTGCTTTCGTTAAATTTAATGTTGTTTTGCAGGACATCTAGCAGGATCCGCTCTTAAGCATCACAATCACAGGACGCGTCTTTACAACTATAGCATGTGCTTACTCGGAGATGGACGTTGTGAAGGATATGGAAACTTGGCATGATTTAAGGGCGATAATTTAGGCTAGATTTACTTTTGTTTCTAAAGGGGTAATGAGCTGATTATTAGTCTTTTTACCTAAAATAGGTCACCTAGACTTGTATATATAACACTCTTCCCCATTCGGAAGAACACACAACACAATTCTCACACGCTTAGACACTCGAAACTATAGTGATCCTTGTACCCAGCTCATTATCATCCGAAGTTGTAACTATTTTTCTTATATAAAAGTTTGGTGATCGGTAGTTGCCATCACCCGAGGTTTTTTATGCCGGAGATCATACATTGATCAAGGGCTTTTTCCTCGTATAAATCATTGTGTCTTTGCATATTTCATAGTGAAAGTGATCCTTTACTTTTTCAACAAACCAAGCATCATACCCCGTTTACATAGAGTTTGGTTGCATTATCCTTTGTGTGATTTTTGACCAAAACAGTATTTTAGGTAAATAACCTAACTATTAGCTCGTTACCCCTTCAAGAATAGAAGTAAATTTAGCCTAAATTATCGCCCTTAAATTGTGCTGAGTTTCCATATTGTCCACAACGTCCATCTTTGATTATGCATATGCCAAAGTAGCGTGACAGGTTCCTTGTTTACGTTGTTAAGAGCGGATCCTACTCGAAGTTCCTGCAAGACAACATTAAATCCAAAGAGAACAATCGTTAGTATGAGGATCCCTAGGATGGTCCGTGATCCTGATCCTGGAACTCTTCTAAGGATCACTATCTGCCAAAGAAACAAGGGTCACTGGTTAGGATCACATGTAAGGATCATAAGTCATAAAAATCCAGCCCTAACAATCCTGCAATAAGATCGTTTAAAACAAACACCCAGGATTCTCAAGAAGCATCCTCAGGTTCTGTTACCATGTCGAGTAAGTATCCATGTTTATAAGTAATTAAATGCTTAAATAAAAATGAAATAAGGATACTTATCTGTTTTGGATGTGTAGGTGCTGGAAAATCTTTAAGATCTGCCTCCAAATTTAGTGTCACTGACCTTGACACTGTGCGATCCTCAAAGAAGAAGCTTGCTGCCAGCCCAGCTGTCACGATCCCCAAGGCAACCAGCTCTAAAGGGAAGGGTGGCAAGAAAAGGAAGACCTCTGAGGCTGACAATCTACAAGGCTTGCCTCTGATCTGTCATCAGTTCCTTGAGTACTTTAATGAGGTAAGGATCACTGACTTAGCTTAATTATCCTGCTCACTTGAGGATCACGTGATCCTGAATTTTGCACTGTCTTCTTTGCAGAAATTTGCTGAAATGAGGACTATGTTGGGAATGTTGAAGAGCTGGAAGAGAAATACTCGGACCTTCAACAAGTAGCGGTGCTCAAGGATCACAAGATCGCTTCCCTTGAAAAGAACCTCAATGATGCCAAAACCCAGACGGCTAAAGTTCTGATCAACGCTGATTATGAGAAGCACGAGCTCATAGAGGGTGCTAAAGTCTCCGCTGCCATTGCCATGTACAAGACCAAGCTGCAGATGGCCCAAGAAGCTCAGGATCCTGACTTTGACAGGAGCAACTGGGACATTGAGGGCTGGAAGGCTAGGCTGGCTGAGTTGGAGGATGAAGAGGAGGCTGAAGAGGTTCTAGCAATCGAGGCTGGTGGCAGTGGCAAGGATCAGGGTGGAGAAGCAGGTGGAGCTGGTGATGGTGATGCAGCGAAGGTGTAAGCTGCAAGGATGGGCAATGATGGACACTTCTAGACATAGCCGGAGCCCATTTTTTAGAATTTGGCAGTTTATTTTGGTTATGATGTTTTTGTTGAACAATGGTTGGTCTGTAATAACTTTAGACAATAGTTTCTAGGGTGAAGGATCATGGATCCTTGAACAATAGGCAGGATAATGGGTGGTGGATGGATCCTCTGTTTGGGGGATGAAGCCACTCGTTATCCTTCCGTCTTTTATTTCCTGCACTATAAAGACCCGTAAACAATGGACACCCTTTGCCAACCCATGTGGACAGGCCACGTTTTGCTGGTAGAAACGTGGGTTGGCAATTTTGACAACCTTAAAGGGTTTAACGTTTTGTGAATAAATAAAACTTTAACTTTTTGGCTTATGTTGTGTTGTTATCCTTATGAATCCTTTAGTTTCCAATTGTTATTATATACTTTGTTTGAATAAGAAAAGTTAAACAAATTATGTTTAAGAATTTTAGGATATGATCCAGGATCAAATATCCTATAGTCGAAAAACTTTAGAAAGGTTATACCGTTTTAGGATTATTGGGTCTGTTGTCAAAGAATAAGGGTCACTCAAATGAATAATGAATAAAATCAAAATAGTTAAGGATCATACCTGAGAATCCAAGTTAAGATCCTAACCTTTAACATTATAATCAGGATAATCAAAAGAAAACCTTAGTAGAAGGTAAGGATCAAGGATCCTTGGTCGTTTGTCTCCAAAAACCTGAAAAGAATATAACTTGGGACTAAGCCAACATATAAGACAAGTTAGTGACTGGGGACAAGCCCAACAATTCTGGGGACAAGCCCAATATATTGGGGACAAGCCCAAAGGATAACTGGGGACAAGCCCAAAGGATAACTGGGGACAAGCCCAAAGATCGTGTGTAAACTGGAGTATGGCCCTCACTGGCGACTATCCAAACTTAGTGACATGAAAATGCCAAAACCTTAGCTAACGTGAAAACGTTAGAAACCTTAGGAACAGATGTATGGTACGTCTACCATTATACGTAGTATCCTGGATACAGCCAGTACAATGAAATTGTCAGCCCCTAAAGCGAGTACTGGTCCCATTGCCATGAACTGTACCAGGATCATCGTGCGCTACTGGCGATACTGGGGACAGTCCCAAACTGGGGACTAGCTCAAAAAACTGGGGTCATGCCCAAATAACTGGGGTCAAGCCCAAATAACTGGGGTCAAGCCCAAATAACTGGATACTTCTGTGGAGACTTATTCTCTGCCAAGGATACTCAAACCTTCTGCAAAACTTAGAAACAAGTGAAAGAATGATAAAGGATACAGGATCCTTATCCTTAAGTATTTAACATATAAAAAGTTAAAGAGTCTGAGGTTAGATCATTACCATAACGGGGATCCTTTGTTGGCTAAGGATCCTTCAAGGATCATCATTGGCTAAGGATCACGGATCCTTATTACATGAAGTATCTCTTCAGATGGACAACATTCCAAGCTCTTGGTAACAAGTCACCTTCCATTGTTAGCAATCGATATGCCCCATTTCCTGCTTCAGCTTCAATCAAATAAGGGTCTTCCCATTTTGGTGCCAACTTTCCATCAGCAGGATTGGTGGTATTCTGAAATGCTTTCCTTAATACCATATCACCAACTTGAATTTCCTGATCCTGACATTCTTGTTGTAAGCTCCGGCCATCCTTTGTTGATAACTGGCCATCCTTATCCTTGCAAAATCCCTGAGTTCTTCTATAGTATCCAGGTCTTGAACCAAGTTTTCAGCATTTCTTTCAGGATCACGGATAGTTGTTCTTGAAGTAGGAACCACCATCTCTGTAGGGATCACCGATTCTGCTCCAAATACCAAAGAGAATGGAGTTTGACCAGTAGCATTCTTGGGAGTTGTCATATCAGCCCATAACACATAAGGTAGCTCTTCTGCCCATTTCCCTTTCTTGGATCTGAGTTTCTTTTTCAAGTTGTTGATGATGATCTTGTTGGATGATTCTGCCTGACCATTAGCTTGTGGGTGGACTGGTGTTGATGTTATCATCTTAATCCCCCAGCTGTCACAAAAGTTAGTAGTTCTACTCCTAATAAATTGGGATCCATTATCACATAAAATTTCAGAAGGAATACCAAATCTAGTAATAATGTTTCTTTTAATGAAGGATATAACTTCCTTTTCTCTGACTTGAGCAAAGGCTTCAGCCTCTATCCACTTGGAGAAGTAATCAGTCATAGCAAGCATGAACACTTTTCCACCAGGTGCCTTAGGAAGCTTACCAACTATATCCATTCCCCATCTCATAAATGGCCAAGAAGAGGATATAGGATGCAAAAGCTCTGTTGGTTGGTGAAGGATATTACTATGTCTCTGACAAGGATCACACTTCTTGGCATAATCCACAGCATCCTTCTTCATAGTTGGCCAATAGTATCCCGTCCTCAGGATCCTTGAGAATAATGCCCTGCCCCCAGTGTGGTTTCCACAATCTCCTTCATGGAAATCCTTTAGGACTTCTTGGATTTCAGGATCTTCAATGCATCTTAGATATGGTCCTGCAAGAGATCGCTTATACAACATATTATTCAATATTGTAAATTGAGATACCTTAATTTTGAAAGCTCTGGGGTTTTCTCTTGTAGGGATTTCTCCATGTTGTATGTATCTCATGATTGGGAGGATCCATGATCCTGAATGAGATTGAGTATCATCACTGGGGATGATTGCAGAATCCTCTCCTATCTCCATAGCTACATGATCCTCAATAGCAGGGGTCAGGATATGGATAATAGGAATCCTTATATCCTCCGGGATCTTCAAGGATGATCCTAGATTAGCCAATGCATCAGCCTCTGCATTCTCTTCCCTTGGTACCTGTGTCAAACTAAAGGAAACAAAAGAGAGTGCCAATTCTTTGACTATCTCTAAATATTTGATTAGCTCTTCACCTTTAACAGCATAGGATCCATTAAAGTGATTAGTGATTAATAATGAATCTACATGTACCTCAAGATACCTGATCCTCATATGATTAGCAATTTGCAAACCAGCTATCAAGGCTTCATACCCAGCCTCATTGTTAGTAGTTTGGAACTCACAAGCTAAGAGTGGGGTATTATGTCCCCCTGTGGCGATTTTAGTAGTATTCCAAGCCCTGTTCCTTTGACATTAGAGGCTCCATCAGTGTAGAGTATCCAAGGATCCTTAGTTTCCTCTAGCTGTTAGACTTCTAATTCAGCTTCCTTTTGCAAGTCACTATTGAAATCTGCCACAAAGTCAGCTAAGGCTTGGGATTTAATGGCTGTTCTAGGCTCATATCTTATATCATAAGCACTGAGCTTCACTGCCCACTTAGCCATCCTTCCTGACATTTCAGGTTTCCTGAGAACATTCTTAATTGGAAAATTAGTCTTAACAATAATGGCATGAGTTTCAAAATAATGTCTTAATTTAGTGGATGCCATAATCAAAGCGAGGATAAGTTTTTCTAAACGTGAATACCTGGATTTAGCATCAAGCAAACTCTTACTTACATAATAAACAGGATGTTGTGTACCTTGGTGATCCTTAACAAGGACCGCACTTACTGCTTTTGAGGATACTGCTAGGTATAAGGATAATATATCCCCTTTTTCTGGTTTCATCAAGGCGGGGGCTGAGGATAGGTAATCCTTAAGAGCTTTGAGGGTACTTTCATGCTTCTCAGTCCATTCAAATTTCTTGTTCTTCCTCAGGATGTCATAGAATTCCTTGCACTTTTCTGAGGATTTGGATATGAACCTGTTCAAGGCTGCAATCCTGCCTGTTAATCTTTGCACATCCTTAGCATTGGCAGGATATTTGATATTCACAATAGCCTTGATTTGCTCTGGACTTGCTTCAATGCCCCTCTTTGTCACCATATAGCCTAGGAATTTACCTGCTTTAACACCAAAATGACACTTGGAAGGATTTAGTTTCATATTAAATTTATCAAGGATATTGAATGCTTCCTCCAAGTCTTTAAGGTGATCCTCAGCTTTTTTAGACTTAACCACCATGTCATCTATATAGACTTCCATAGTGTGTCCAATTTGATCTTTGAACATCATGTTGACTAGCCTTTGATAAGTAGCACCTGCATTTCTTAGTCCAAATGGCATAGCAATATAACAATAAATACCAGTTGGGGTCATAAAGGCTGTATCCTCTTGATCAGATGGTTCCATTTGAATTTGTTGAAATCCAGATGAAGCATCCATAAAAGTTAACAGTTCATGACCCGCGGTAGCATCCACCATGGAGTCAATGTGGGGTAATGGGAAAGGATCCTTGGGACATGCCTTATTTAAATCAGTAAAGTCGACACATACCCTCCACTTTCCATTTTTCTTTTGAACAACAACCACATTGGCTAACCATCTTGGATACTTAACCTCTCTTATCATACCTGCCCGAAGTAGTTTTTCTACCTCCTCCTGGATAATGGCATTTCTTTCTGGTGCAAACTTCCTCCTCTTCTGATGGATTGGTTTGAATGACCTGTCAATACCAAGTTTATGAGTAATTATATCTTTAGATATACCTGTCATATCCTCATGTTTCCATGCAAAGGTAGATTTTCTTCTATTGAGGAAGGATACCAAATCCTCTTCTATTTTGCCAAGGATCCTTGATCCTATGTAAATCTTGGATTCAGGATCATGAGGATCCATAAGGATTTCTTTCACATCCTGTTCTCTTGCCTCCAAGACATCTCTTGAAGGATACTTTAATTGCTATTGCTCCCTTGGTCTTGAGGCTGGCTTCATTGATGATGTATAACAATTCTTAGCCTCTTGCTGATCACTCTCAATTTTCACCACTCCCCATGGACTTGGAAGCTTTACACACTGATGATAGGTAGATGGGACTGCCTTCATGTCGTGTATCCATGGCCTGCCAAGGATAACGTTACAACAAGATAAGCAATCTATAACACAAAATTTTTGATAAGAATGTAATCCTTCAATATAGATTGGGAGTTTGATGTCCCCCAGAGTATTCTTGGTCTCCCCACTGAATCCCACAAGCACTGAGGATCTTGGTATGATATCGGATTCAGGAATATTCATCTTCTTAAGGACATCAAGCTGGATGATGTTCACAGAGCTTCCTCCATCTATAAGGATCCTGCGAACAAAATGGTTAGAAATAAAAAGAGTAATAACAAGACCGTCATGATGAGGATCCTGAATGTCAACACGATCATCCTCATCAAAAGTTATGACTTTATCCTTGGTAACACTAGATGTTCGAATGGGTCTATCTCCATTATTCATCTTGGTTTCTTTGGCATGTCTTTTGGCTGCTGAAAAGGAAGTACCACAAATGTCTGATCCTCCAGATATGAAGTTTATAACTTGTGCATCTGCTGGAGGTGCCGGAGCTTTTTCTGGGATCCTTTCAGGATCCTGGGTTCTCGACTTCTTTCGTCCCAAAAGTTCCTTCAAATGCCCCTTGCTTAACAGGTAACCAATTTCTTTTCTTAGTGCAATACACTCTTCAGTGAGATGCCCAAAATCCTCGTGATAAGCACACCATTTTGATTTGTCTTTTGTAGCAGCTGGTTTATCACTTTTTCTTAGCCACCTAGCTTTCTCACCTAAATTCTGCATTGCAAGAATCAGTTCATTGTTATCAACAGAAAAACAGTATTCAGAGATGGGAGGATAATCCTCATCATCCTCTTCCTGTTCCACTGCATGCACATTCTGGTTATCAGACTTGTTGTAGGATTTGAACTTGTTGTTCTTGAAAGAGGATCCTTGCTTTTCCTGTTTTGAGGATCCTGCTAATTTTTCCTGGATCCTTTTGTCATCCTCTAACCGGATGAACCTAAGGGCCCTGGTTCTTACTTCATCGAGGTTCCTGCATGGAGTCATAACAAGATCATCATAGAATAATGAATCCCTAAGCAAACCCATTTTAAAGGCTTCTACAACCGTAGCTATATCCAAGTTAGGGATATCTAAGGATTCCTTACTAAACTTAGTGATATAATCTCTAAGTGATTCATTTTGACCTTGAGTTATCCTATACAAATCACTAGTTAATTGTTCAAACTTTCTACTACAAGTGAATTGGTTATTAAACAGGTTAACTAGATTAGCAAATGAAGTAATAGAGTAGGGGGGAAGACTTAGCAGCCATTTAAGAGCTGATCCTGTGAGTGTGGATCCAAAACCCTTGCATAGACATGCTTCTTTCAACCTCTCTGGGATGGGGTTAATCTCCATCCTTTCTCTGTATTGAGCTATGTGTTCTTCGGGATCTGTGGAGCCATCATATAACTTCATGGTTGGTATCTGGAACCTCTTGGGTATCTTAGCATCACAAATAGGTGGTGCAAAACGAGACATCTTATGGCTCCCATCTGCAATTTCAGGAATAGGCTTAACTACCCCTGGAACACTGGATATCATATCCTTGAGCTTTTGTAATTCTCTAGCCATAGCTTAATTGATACCTGTATCCTGCTTAAGGCCATGGTTAGTGGTATAAGAATTATTGAAAGTGTTACCTCCCGGTGGATTCGAGCTTGGAATCCCGGATGTGAATCCATATTGTCGAGGCTCTGGTATGATTGAAGGACCAGAAGAAGCAATGGTTTGCATTGGAATGAAGTCTCCTTGATGGACATCAGAACTTCCAGGTTGCAAACTTCTTAAGGATCCTTGACCCTGAGAGGATCCTTGATGCACTGTGAATGGGGGTCTTGGAGGATAATCCATGGACCCGAAAACCTAAGAGGATCCTTGAGGCTGAAAGGAGGATCCTTGAACCTGAGAGGATGCTTGAACTTGAGAGGATCCTTGAACCTGAGAGGATCCTTGAACCTGCTGCGTCCCCATGTATCCTCCTGAGCTGGTGAAGTATCCTTGATGCTGAGAGAAGGATCCTGCTGGTTGAAAATAGGATCCTAAGGCCTGAGACGTTGCTGAGGATCCGTAGTGCATTCCTCTTGTTCCACCCAAGTATTGGACATCTGGGGCTGCAGAATGCTGGGAGGTTATGACCGGAGTGTCGAAATTCAGAGATCTAGGCATCAATGGAGAATGATCCTCTGCCGATCTCTTCTGTTTCTTGATATCTCCAATTTCTCTGAGAATCCTTTCGTTAGTCTTATCCTGCTGCTGTATGTGATCCCTCATCTGCAAAATTAGAGTAAAAAGGTCACTAGTAGTAGGAGTATAAGATGCAGAAGAAGTTGGAGGTTTTGAGAAAATAGGAGTCGGTTTCTTTTCAGCATTCTTCTAGGATCCAGAAGGTGGTGGAGGCAAAGGTGGAACGCCTTGGGATGAATTGACCGCAGACATTGCACTTGAAGTGTTCTTCGCTGAAGAAGCCATCTTCTTGGTTGTAACGAACCGAAATGATCACAGAAACAAGAATTCCTTAGGAATGAAGCACCAATTGCCCCACGGTGGGCGCCAAACTGTTTTGGTAAAAAATCAAGCAAAGATAATGCAACCAAATCTTTATATGTGAGGTATGATGCTTGAATCAATGAACAATATTAAGGATCACTCTGAAATGTAATAAACAAGTGACACCGAGATTTATACGAGGAAAAAGCCCTTGATCAATTTATGATCTCCGGCATAAAAAACCTCGGGTGATGGAAACTACCGATCACCAACTCAGATTAAACAAGAAATGTATTACAACTTCGGATGATAGCGAGCTAATTACAAGGATCACTATAGTGTAATGTGCACAAAAGTGTGTAATCGCCAAGTGAATTGTCAAGAGCTGGTGAGAGCAGTTACGAGTGTGTGTGTTAAGCTTAAAATAGCCCCGTGTTTCTATTTAGCTCGCTATCCCTTTTAAAAATGGAAAATATCTAAGCTAACAAACATTCCGCATTTTGTGCAAGTCCACCACGACCTCCATAACGTCCATTTCAGCCATGCACGTGCGGAATAAATATGGAATATGCTCCAGGAATATCGCCAAGACCAAGTCCAAGCTCGTACTCCTGCAAAACAACATCATATTCAAAGCAGACAATCGTTAGTATAAGGATCCTTACGATGATCCATGATCCTGATCCTGCAATACTTCTGAAGATCACTAATAGAAACAGAAGTGAGGATCACTAAACCCAACAGTAATTGAGGATCACTGATCATTGGAAAATCCTCCCCTAACATTAGTGATGAACATGAAAAGCATTACTAAAAAAATAAACATTTTATCACTAAAGAGCATCACATATTGTAAGATTGTGAAGCACCGTATATTGATTATTACTCAGTAACACATTATAATAATTCATTACAATAATTCTAATATCCAATACCTCCCCCCCAAGAGCGGTAGAGAATCGGACATTCGGACTAAAATAAAAGTCATAGATAAAATAATAATAAAAGCATTACTAAAAAAATACACACTTATGACTAAAGAGCATCACATATTGTAAGACTGTGAAACACCGTTTAGTCATAAGTGTTTATTTTTTTAGTAATGCTTTTCATGTTTATCACTAAAAGAATCCTTTCTTTATCTTACAATTCATCATCTTCTTTGAGTAAACTTTAATCTCAAATTGAGTCGAGTAAAAAAAATTAGCTAAAAAAAGGGAACGGGTCAAAGTCCCCGAATGTGACTTTTTAATTTATTCATACAGCCTCCTAATCACGTAATCAAAGATTTATATTATTATTTTAATCATACGAATGCATTAGTTATCGATTAAAAAACAAAATATGACATAAGAGGGCAGCCTCAAATTCTTTGACGAGTTCTGGTGGAGATCGTTTGTTGATCTCGGCACCTAGTATCCCTATAGGGACCTTAACCCCTAAAATCAAAATAACATTCAGAAAATAATTTAAAATTCTCAGAAATATCTAACCCAAATCATTTAAACAAAATAGTTCCAAAACTTCAAGAACGCCCACACTTTTCATCTAACTTCTTCAGTAAAAATTACACATACTGATTATAGAAATGGTGCAAATGACATCAACCTTTTTGTTGATAAATACTAAATTTTATTCTTCAAAAAGTCAAATAGGACCCTTTTAAGAACCGAGGGATTATGACAAATGCCGTAGAACAAAACATACCCTTGATATCATCTAAAGTGACAAACGAAGGATGCAGGAGTGCAGCAAATTGTATTTCACCATCCTTTGCTAGCTCCACAACCACCTTAGCTATAAAAAACAACAAATTGAATCAAGTCAGCCAATTATTATTCAACATTAAATTATTAACAAAACTGTTCGGAAGCTGGTCTTACCGCCCCAACAAAAACCTGCAGCCCCAATTTTAGTTACACCCTTCTCTTTCAGAGCCTGAATAACTTGTTTAGCAAAATCAACCGCTTGCTCCTACAAATAAAAAAAGTACAAATGGTATTTGGTTATAACAAAAAAAAAATCAAAGCAGGACTAAATTATTTTGCATGGTTTTTTTAGCCAATCTTCTATGTTGGCTCCAGGAGTCAACGGGTCGCCATAGAAGAAATCCGGAACAACTACATCATATCCAGCAGCTGCAACTCTGTCTGCAAGTTGCCTGCATAGTTAAATTAAAAAACATATTTCACAATCTACACTCAAATACATGTTCGATAATTAGAAACAAACTTTGACTTCTGAAAGTCAATACATAAGATTCCTTTTACAAAAGTACAATAAATTAAATTTATGCAACTATAGCTATTGTAAACAGTTTACAAACTAATCAAAATCGAATTTGAGTTTATAAAAAAAAATATTGTTCGGATAGTCATAATAAGTTGCAGGTAAAAAACTGTTCTTGCTATGGTAAATAACACCTCAGTTTCGGAGCTCCATAACCTGCAGAAAACAAAAATAATAAATTGAAGTAACTATAATATGACGAATTTTGGATAAAACTATTCTTGCTATGGTAAATAATACCTCAGTTTCGTTTAACTATTACCGGTTCACCCAATAATCTTATCTTTAAGACCCATCCCCCTCAAAAACAATTAAAAAATAAAATAAATTCGTTTTATAAAATATGACAAATTTTCTGCCTATTGGGTGAACCGGTAACAGTTGAAGTGATTCAAGGTTAGTTTGACACAAATCAATCTTTGCATCCATGTATTCATATTAAACTTGAAAGTAAATAACAGCAGGTTTGAGTTTCATAATGAAAGCACTTCTTAGTAAATATTTGATATTTAAATAAAAAAAAAACTTTATAATTTTTTCCCCTTTGATGTGCTCCATGTATGGTTTTGTTAGAAATCATGAACCTTTGATATATAACTACACAAATACACATCAGTCTCAACTTAAAATCAAGACTGTCAAAATCAAACCTGACACTTTCAAAATTCTAATAGTGCTATTTGTATGATCTTATAAGGGTATCAACAGCAACAATATAAGCAAGTTTCACTGCCAAAGTAAAAAAAAATATGTAGATTTTACCTTCAACATGTTGAATAATTGAATAAATTTACCTCTAATAAACTATATAGTTTCTCCATTTTTCCAGTCATGTGAAGGGTACCAAATGAAATGTTGATCCAGGTTTGTATCAGGTCTGTATCACTGTAACACATAAAGACATCAAAAATTCATTCTTAGTTTTTTACTAATATAAATAGTGAAAAAACAATATGATGGGTTAAAGATTAAAATTGAAATGTAGGAAATACTTAAATGAGTCCCTAAGAAAACAAATAACAATAAACTGAGTTATTTTACCGCTATCTCGGTAGAGGACCGATAACTGATACAAAGGAATAGTAACTACATAGCTCTCAGTTTCTAAATTTCGATGTGTATTGACATATTGATAAAATCCTTAACCTTGAGAAATTAGAAGAATAAAAATATATAAATAACATAATTGTGATATTTGTGATTTTGTACATTCAAGAACATGTTTACCTGAAAAAGTAGGGAGACTGATATGAGCATGAACCTAATGATACAAATTGGGGTCTATAAAGCCTGGATTCTCTTCACTAAATTCACAAAAGTTGTTTCAGTTGCATAAATTGCCTTTTCTATCACTTCTTTGGATAATCCCTCATGTTCAGCAACAAATCCTGAGATATTAATATGGATAGTTAATATATGTAATTCACAGGTACAACTAAAACATCTTGATTAATCGAATCATGGAGACCAAAATCAAAGTGTTGGACCAGTGTTGGACCCATCCTTTTTACTTTTATATATTATTTATTTTATCATTTGGACCCGATTTTACTGCCATACAGTGGATAACTTGTCTCCGTTACTAACCTGTAGCGGTTTCCTTCAAGTAAAGAGGGCATAACTGTCACACCCCAACCAATGGCGGAAACATCGGGATGAGACGAAGTGTGAAGATTGCTCGAGACATCATAACGCTATTTGTGACAATAATTTAATAATCCAAATTTCATTTCCAAAATAAATGTCAAAACATTACAAGAAAAGCAAATAACAACATTGTTCAACATAACATAAACAAAATTGATACAACACTTTAAACCTAAACGTCTAAGTGAGTATTTAGGCATCTTTGCTATCCGTTTTCATTTCATCATCATCAACCTGTAACATGTTTAAAAATACAATTCAATGCAAAAGCAAAGGCGAGTATACAAGTTTGGTACGTACATAGCATAAGTTAAAAAGTGTGATCAATTCCTCATGGCAAGCATATGATTCAAGATAAACCTTAAATATGGCATGTGTCTAACATATCAAACCAAGAAAACGCAATATGCTCAAGACATAACCTCAAGTTTACGGGCGGGTCGTTAATCCTATAGCGCTACATATGTCAAGGTTTGGCTCGTACGAAGTTAATGATAAGTTCAACACATAAGAATAACCCAAGTTTAAAGTATCAAGTCATCACGTATACAAGCATGTTATAGGAACGTTCATGTGTTTAATAAAGTGTTCATGTGTAAGTTAATAGGTAAACATGTTACACCCCAAAAGTGGTAAAAGTAAAAAGGGGGAAATACGAGTATACTCACGGTTTACAAGTGGTGACTTGAAATTCCGAGAGCAAGTTTGTAGATGAATTAGTTCGGAGCACCTTGTCCTTCTACACAAGGAAACGTAGGTGTGTGAGTTTGGCGTATAACGGAAGATTATAGATTCGGAGTTTTTAATATATAGAAAGTAACATAGGTGAAAATAATCATCTTGTACGCATAACTCTTGTTCTTGACACTATTGAAACTCAAAAGAGTTGGTATGATTTCATGGATTCTAAGATCCATTAGGGTCGTAACAAGGGCATGGTCATAGATGATGTAACGTCCACTTAACAAATAACTATTAAGTCATCATCAAGTCTTAGTTACTTAGATGTATACATATAGAATAACTTAGATATTATATAGTTTACAAGTCTTATGATTCAAGCATGAGGTAGGAGATTAATGTCTCCATTTAGGTACCTCTTTGTGTCATAGAATACATACATGAGGTAGGAAGAACAAGCTTCCATTTAGGCACCTCTATTGTTCACCACTACACTTGTTGTTATAAACAACAAGGAGGGTCATGAACATACAAGTATCAAGGTATTAACAACAACTAATCTATAGCAAAACATCAAGTAATGAGTGGATTCTTATGAAGGATAGCCCAAGCTAATCCAACCATCACACATTCAACAAGTTTCACACTTGAACATTACTTGTGGGTAAAACCCTAATTAAAAACAGAAAGTTTATGAGGTTTTAACCTCTGATTTAGATGTCTCAACCTTGTTTTTAAGCTTAACCAACCATGGGATAAGTTGTAAGCATTAGGACATAGGTATGAGATGTGTTGGACACAAGTTGCATAGATTTAAACAAGTTTTTGATGAACATAAAAACAAACAGAAAGTTTATGGACTATTTCGGGGCATTTCCAGGTCTGATTTCTCCAAGGAGAAGTCTAGGAATCGAACCCCATGATTATACAAGCAAGTAGGAAAAAGAATCGAGTGAATCGGATAAGAATTGAGTGAGTTATGCTCATTTTCGTGAAGGGGTGTCAATCTACTCGAACCTTTGCTTTCAGCTACGGTTTGGAGGATGTTTTGAGAGTTTTTAGTGTTGCAAAAGTGGTAGGGAGGCTGGTTATAAGTGGTATTTATAGGGGGAAGGATTAGGGTTTCAATGGGTTGGGCTTTGGAAGTGTTTAGAAGGGGTTACACCTTGAAACTAGCCCACAAAACCCAACTATATGGGGCTGAATTTTGCTGAATTTGGGCTGCCATGTTTCTTTAGTTTTTTATTTTTTTAAAACATTATAATGAGTAATTTTATTAGTTAAGTTGTGTAATAATATGCAACAATGTTTCCCCTAACTTGTAACAAGGTGAAATATGAAATAAAACATGATTTAACTAGGCAAAAAGTGTAATGTACAAGTATGTAACATGTTTGTAAGTAACAAGTATATGTCACATATTTACAAGTTCAACATATGTTTGTAAGTATCACAAAGAAGTATCAAATGATCTCATGATTAATCGTATTATGGTGTATGTATAGTATGTAACAAGGAAATGCAAGTTTTCATTCATGATCAAAATCTCGAGTTTACAACGAGTACTAGAAGGAACGAGTACAATGATACAAAGCTTCCAAAATTAGCAACACGAGTAAGACAAGCTATAAATAGAAAGTACAAAACACAGGGCGTTACAGTCTCCCCTCCTTTAGGAAATTTCGTCCCGAAATTTAGGAAGACTCAGGGAAAAGATGAGGATATTTCGATTTCATTTCGCTTTCGAGCTCCCAAGTAAATTCAGCGCCACGTTTTCCTTCCCATCGAACTTTGACAATAGGAATTCGACTGCGCCTCAATTGCTTGGTTCCTTGGTCCATGATTTCGACCGGTTTTTCTACAAAGTGAAGTGTTTCGTTGACTTGCAAGTCTTCGAGAGGAACGTGGAGTCCTTCGTCAGCTAGGCATTTCTTTAAGTTGGACACATGGAAGACAGGGTGTACATTGCTGAGTCCTTCAGGCAGGTCCAGTCTATACGCAACCTTGCCAATCCTTTCGAGAATCTTGAAAGGACCAACGTAGCGAGGTGCGAGTTTCCCTTTCTTGCCAAATCGAACCACGCCTTTCCAAGGGGATACCTTGAGAAGCACGTTGTCACCTGTCTCGAATTCCATAGGTTTGCGTCCTTTGTCAGCGTAACTCTTCTGTCGGTTCCTGGCTTTCAATAAGTTGTCTCGAACCTGTAAAATCTTGTCCGTAGCCTCTTGTATAAGCTCGGGACCGGTGATTTGGGCTTGACCAATCTCGTGCCAAGAAATAGGCGAACGGCACTTGCGACCATACAATGCTTCGAAAGGAGCCATTTGGATACTCGTGTGATAGCTGTTATTGTACGAGAATTCAGCCAAGGGCAAGTATGTATCCCAGTTGCCACCAAAATCTATTACGCATGAACGAAGCATATCCTCTAAGGTTTGGATAGTACGCTCGGTTTGACCGTCAGTCTGAGGATGGAAGGCGGTGCTAAGGTTAAGCTTAGTACCCATAGCAGATTGAAAAGTTTCCCAAAGACGAGACGTAAAACGAGCATCACGATCAGAAATGATATCAATGGGCGTCCCATGACGACAGATGATTTCCTTCATGTAGACCTTAGCCAATTTCTCGACTTTGAAGTCTTCACGAATGGGGAGGAAGTGAGCTGATTTGGTCAATCGGTCAACGACGACCCATATGCTGTCATGACCAGCTGTAGTGCGAGGAAGCTTAGTGATGAAATCCATGGCAATGCTCTCCCACTTCCAAACGGGAATTATTGGTTGTTCGAGCAAGCCAGAGGGACGTTGATGTTCGGCTTTTACTTTGGAACACGTAAGACATTTAGAAACGAAGGTGGCTATATCCTTCTTCATTCCAGGCCACCAATAGGAAGTACGCATATCATGGTACATCTTATCGGCACCAGGGTGAATAGAATATTTCGTGTTATGGGCCTCCTTCATCAGGAAATTGCGAAGATCGTCACGATTGGGAATCCAGATGCGATTGAGATAGTATAGAATACCATCGGGTTTGGACACAAGACTATTCTCAGCACCACATTGCATTTCGTTGTAGAGGTTACCCTCATTAACGGATGTATACTGGGCGTTACGTATGCGATTTTGAAGATCGTGGACGAGTTGGAAACAACGGATACTTTGGACGTGAGTTTTACGACTCAGGGCGTCGGCTACTACATTCGCCTTACCCGGGTGGTATTTGATTTCGCAGTCATAGTCGTTTAACAATTCCACCCAACGACGTTGACGCATGTTTAGTTCTTTTTGATTGAAGATGTGTTGAAGGCTCTTATGGTCGGTGAAGACTACACATTTAGTACCATAAAGGTAGTGTCGCCAAATCTTCAATGCAAAAACGACCGCACCAAGTTCAAGGTCGTGAGTAGTATAGTTTTTCTCATGAATTTTGAGTTGCCTCGATGCGTAAGCGATAACTTTGTCACGTTGCATAAGGACACAACCAAGACCAAGGTTTGAAGCGTCGCAATACACGACAAAATCATCGTTACCATCAGGAAGCGTTAGGATAGGAGCATTGCAAAGCATGTCCTTGAGCGTTTGAAAAGACTCTTCTTGTTCGGGACCCCAAACAAAAGGTCTCTCTTTTTTAGTCAAGGAGGTCAAAGGAACAGCGATTTTCGAAAAGTTGGAGATAAAACGACGGTAGTAACCAGCAAGACCAAGAAACGAACGGATTTCGGACGGAGATTTAGGTGCGACCCAATTTTTCACAGCTTCGATTTTTGCGGGATCAACGTGAATACCAAGTTTGTTGACAGTGTGACCAAGGAATTGAACTTCTTGTAACCAAAATTCACACTTGGAGAATTTGGAATATAGGTGTTCAGTACGAAGGAGTTCAAGAATAAGGCGCAAGTGTTGCTCATGCTCTGCTTGCGTCTTGGAATAGATGAGGATATCGTCGATGAAGACGATCACAAAACGGTCCAAGTATGCTTTGCACACGCGGTTCATTAAGTCCATAAAGACAGCAGGTGCGTTGGTCAAACCAAAGGGCATGACCACGAACTCATAATGACCATAACGCGTACGAAAGGCGGTTTTAGGCACATCTTCTTCGAGTACTCGAAGTTGATGATACCCAGAACGAAGATCGATCTTTGAAAAGCAGGTTGCGCCTTGCAATTGATCGAAGAGGTCATCAATGCGAGGAAGAGGGTATCGATTCTTGATAGTAAGCTTGTTGAGCTCACGATAGTCAATACACATACGAAAGGACCCATCTTTCTTCTTGACGAATAAAACGGGAGCGCCCCAAGGAGAAGTACTAGGGCGTATGAAGCCTTTGTTAAGAAGCTCTTGAAGTTGACTCGAGAGCTCTTGCATCTCAGAGGGTGCTAAACGATAGGGGGACTTAGCGACAGGCGTAGCGCCAGGCACTAAATCGATGCGAAAATCGACAGAACGAGCAGGAGGAGGACCAGGAAGGTCTTCGGGAAATACATCCGGAAAGTCACGTACAACAGGAACGTCACTTATGCTTGGGCCTTTATCCTTCTTTTCCACGATGTGGGCGAGAAAGGCGAAGGTACCCTTGCGTAAGCACTTGTTTGCCTTGATGCATGACATAAGCTTAAGGCCTTGAGAAGGCTTTTCACCATAGACGTGTAGAGAATCACCATTTGGAAGAGGCAAGCGAATAAACTTCTCAGAACAGACAACTTCAGCACGAACTCGCCTAAGCCAGTCCATACCTACTATGACGTCGAAACTACCCATTTGCATAGGTATGAGATCGATTGAGAACGTATGATCGTTAAGGATTAGTGAACAATTGGAGAGAACAGAATTGACTTTGACGGTTTTACCATTAGCAACTTCGACAGCGAAAGATTTTGGCAACTTAGAGCGTTTACACTTGAGCAAAGACTCGAATTCTAACGACACAAAACTTTTATCGGCACCAGTATCAAATAGGCATGAAGCATAGACATGGTTAATGAGAAACGTACCAGTGATGACGTCGTTTGCATTTTGAGCCTGAGCTGTGGTGAGAAGGAAAGCTCGACCCCTAGCGGGTTCTTGAACCTGTTGTTGTTGTTGGGGTTGTGGCTGTGGTTGTTGCTGTCGAGGTTGTTGTGGTTGATATCGTTGAGGACACACATTGGCCATGTGGTTGGTATCACCACACGTGAAGCATGCTCGCACAGGGGCGACTTGATTTGGAGCCAAAAGAGCTTGGTTTTGGTAGGCCTGTGGGGGGATACGACAGTATGGCGAGAGATGCCCATACCGGCCACACTTGTCACACTTTCGACAATGAGCGTTTGGGGGGTGATGATATCGGCATTTGTCGCACTTTGGGTGCGTTCCAGTATAAACCTTGCGTTCACCATCGAAAGCAGGCACAGTTTGAAGGGGTTGTGGGTTTGGCGGAGTGACGACCGCGCAGTTTTGGCTTGAAGCCTTCCGCTTCTTGCCTTGGTTTCTCTTAGATTGCTGGGAGGGTTTAGACTCATTAGGGGAGTCAATGGTGGCTTGGTGCGCATTCTTTGTTGAAACCTTGTCAAAGGTTCCATGAAGAACACAATTGTTGTTAAGTTCGGTAGCTATGCGGTACGCGTCTTCAATGGTTTGAGGGTTGGCAGATGCAAGATGGTTTGTTAAAGAAGGTGCAACACAACGAATGAATTTGGCCACGGTTTTGGGGGCGGTTTCTACTTGACCAGGGCATAGAACACTAAGCTGCTTGAAGCGTGTAATCAAACCATCCATGTCACTCCCTTTTTGCGTGAGGTTCCAGAATTCGTTTTCCAACTTTTGGAGTTCGTGAGGGGGGCAAAAGTGATCCTTCATAAGTTGTTTGAGATCGTCCCACGGCATAGCGTGTGCGACCTCGTTTCCTCTCTTGTTACGCTCAGTTGTCCACCACTCAAGTGCCTTTTCACGAAACACACCGGTTGCATTCAAGGTTCTTAGTTCGTCAGGGCAACCACTTTGCAAGAAGGTAAGCTCGATGGCATCAAACCAGTTCATCATGGCGGTAGCGCCATTCTTGCCGGTAAATTCTAAGGGTTTACAAGCCATGAAGTGCTTAAATTGGAAGGTCGATTTGGGTTTGTCGGCCTTTGAGTCGACCGAACCATGGGGTGAATCGGTTTGGATCTTGCTAACAATGTCGGGTAGGACCTTTGCAAATTGTTTAGCCATAAACTTCATACAATCCTTTTGGGACATGGCGGAGGAGGTCGAACCCTTCTTTGACTTGAGTTTCTTGGATGAACTAGAAGACATCTAAAAGATTTGAAAGAGAAGGGAAAGGATGAGACTTTGATCATTAATTGAAAACAAGGTTTGTGTATGCAAAGCAAGTAGATGTTCAAGTACCAAGTAAAGTTCACATAAAGCATAAGTTTCCAACACACATTCAACATGTATAGCACATAAGTTGCGAATAGGAAAATATAAATTTAGTTGGTTCATGAGAATTATTATTGTTTGTGATTGCGATAATGTGCGACATGATTAAAACGACATTTCGAAATGAATGAACGTTCAAGTATAAAATCACATATAAATTGAGATACATAAAAGAGAGGCTCAATAAAACATAGGAATGTTTCGGGTAGAGAAACGTCGACAATTCCAAAGTGGGTCGAAAGTCCTTTCGATTTAGAGATATTGTGCTTTGGCCTATAAGTAAGATACTCTCGTCGAGAAGCGATTAACGGTATCTTACCCTTCCGGTTACTACACATCTCTAAATGATTGGAACATTCGGGACTTTGGCGAGAATAAAAAAAATCAAGGAATGGGACTTAATCGACAAGATGCGGGTTTCACCCCTAACTTGACGATTTCGTACCCTAAATGTGGTTGGTACTTGTCGGCCAAAATAAAATTTTGACACTTTGACAAGGGTCCACTAGAGTTGAAATGGAAATTACCATTAAGTTGTGGATGTCACTCCTAGCTTAATGGTGAAATTTCGTGCAAAAATAGATTAAAGGTAGAGTGAGAGTCGTTTACCAAATTGTGGGTTTCACGCCTATTTTGGTAAAGTTGTCTCGTTGATGTTACAAGAGTATAAAATAGCAAAAGTGTATTCGTGTTAGCCTTAGGAAAGGCACATAAATTTATTAACAAGAAGTGTAGCTAGGAAGCATGTAAGATAGAGCACAAATGTTTTAAACAACAAATAAGAGACAAAGTTCCTAAAACTATAGACTAGGGCAAAAGCATGGCAATTTTCCTAATTCCCTATAGTTATGGCTCTGATACCAATCTGTCACACCCCAACCAATGGCGGAAACATCGGGATGAGACGAAGTGTGAAGATTGCTCGAGACATCATAACGCTATTTGTGACAATAATTTAATAATCCAAATTTCATTTCCAAAATAAATGTCAAAACATTACAAGAAAAGCAAATAACAACATTGTTCAACATAACATAAACAAAATTGATACAACACTTTAAACCTAAACGTCTAAGTGAGTATTTAGGCATCTTTGCTATCCGTTTTCATTTCATCATCATCAACCTGTAACATGTTTAAAAATACAATTCAATGCAAAAGCAAAGGCGAGTATACAAGTTTGGTACGTACATAGCATAAGTTAAAAAGTGTGATCAATTCCTCATGGCAAGCATATGATTCAAGATAAACCTTAAATATGGCATGTGTCTAACATATCAAACCAAGAAAACGCAATATGCTCAAGACATAACCTCAAGTTTACGGGCGGGTCGTTAATCCTATAGCGCTACATATGTCAAGGTTTGGCTCGTACGAAGTTAATGATAAGTTCAACACATAAGAATAACCCAAGTTTAAAGTATCAAGTCATCACGTATACAAGCATGTTATAGGAACGTTCATGTGTTTAATAAAGTGTTCATGTGTAAGTTAATAGGTAAACATGTTACACCCCAAAAGTGGTAAAAGTAAAAAGGGGGAAATACGAGTATACTCACGGTTTACAAGTGGTGACTTGAAATTCCGAGAGCAAGTTTGTAGATGAATTAGTTCGGAGCACCTTGTCCTTCTACACAAGGAAACGTAGGTGTGTGAGTTTGGCGTATAACGGAAGATTATAGATTCGGAGTTTTTAATATATAGAAAGTAACATAGGTGAAAATAATCATCTTGTACGCATAACTCTTGTTCTTGACACTATTGAAACTCAAAAGAGTTGGTATGATTTCATGGATTCTAAGATCCATTAGGGTCGTAACAAGGGCATGGTCATAGATGATGTAACGTCCACTTAACAAATAACTATTAAGTCATCATCAAGTCTTAGTTACTTAGATGTATACATATAGAATAACTTAGATATTATATAGTTTACAAGTCTTATGATTCAAGCATGAGGTAGGAGATTAATGTCTCCATTTAGGTACCTCTTTGTGTCATAGAATACATACATGAGGTAGGAAGAACAAGCTTCCATTTAGGCACCTCTATTGTTCACCACTACACTTGTTATAAACAACAAGGAGGGTCATGAACATACAAGTATCAAGGTATTAACAACAACTAATCTATAGCAAAACATCAAGTAATGAGTGGATTCTTATGAAGGATAGCCCAAGCTAATCCAACCATCACACATTCAACAAGTTTCACACTTGAACATTACTTGTGGGTAAAACCCTAATTAAAAACAGAAAGTTTATGAGGTTTTAACCTCTGATTTAGATGTCTCAACCTTGTTTTTAAGCTTAACCAACCATGGGATAAGTTGTAAGCATTAGGACATAGGTATGAGATGTGTTGGACACAAGTTGCATAGATTTAAACAAGTTTTTGATGAACATAAAAACAAACAGAAAGTTTATGGACTATTTCGGGGCATTTCCAGGTCTGATTTCTCCAAGGAGAAGTCTAGGAATCGAACCCCATGATTATACAAGCAAGTAGGAAAAAGAATCGAGTGAATCGGATAAGAATTGAGTGAGTTATGCTCATTTTCGTGAAGGGGTGTCAATCTACTCGAACCTTTGCTTTCAACTACGGTTTGGAGGATGTTTTGAGAGTTTTTAGTGTTGCAAAAGTGGTAGGGAGGCTGGTTATAAGTGGTATTTATAGGGGGAAGGATTAGGGTTTCAATGGGTTGGGCTTTGGAAGTGTTTAGAAGGGGTTACACCTTGAAACTAGCCCACAAAACCCAACTATATGGGGCTGAATTTTGCTGAATTTGGGCTGCCATGTTTCTTTAGTTTTTTATTTTTTTTTAAAACATTATAATGAGTAATTTTATTAGTTAAGTTGTGTAATAATATGCAACAATGTTTCCCCTAACTTGTAACAAGGTGAAATATGAAATAAAACATGATTTAACTAGGCAAAAAGTGTAATGTACAAGTATGTAACATGTTTGTAAGTAACAAGTATATGTCACATATTTACAAGTTCAACATATGTTTGTAAGTATCACAAAGAAGTATCAAATGATCTCATGATTAATCGTATTATGGTGTATGTATAGTATGTAACAAGGAAATGCAAGTTTTCATTCATGATCAAAATCTCGAGTTTACAACGAGTACTAGAAGGAACGAGTACAATGATACAAAGCTTCCAAAATTAGCAACACGAGTAAGACAAGCTATAAATAGAAAGTACAAAACACAGGGCGTTACAATAACTTTCAGAAGCTGACAGAAAATCATGTGATTTTTTTTGCGTGGAAAAGCTTCATATGGTCTTGACCTGGTTGCCTGGGGCAGATGTATGGAGTGAGTGGGCATGCTTAGCACCAGGACAAATGGTCTGTTACACTTGAAAGTTTGACCAGACACCTGCAAATAGGGAGTATGAGCCAACATTTATTAAAGAAAAGAAGACTGATTGACTGAATACATATTGGACCTCGTTTTACCCCATTATATATTTACAATTAGATGGCTAGGTTAAAGCCTTGAAGCAAGCGATAGTGGCTAGGTTCAAAAATTTGGTCAACATTTGACCCGTATCCTTTTAGTGATAAAGCATAAACCGTATCAACACATATATAAAGAAAATTTTATATAATTAAAAAAATATATATTTTTTAAGGTTATTGAAACTATATCCATAGATCATAGCTTACTTATTGGCCATTAGTGAGACGTGGAACTGGTTGCTGAGACTCATGTTTAGCATATGAAGAAAGGTCAGCATCATCACCCTGTTAATGGTGTCTAGCTTTGTTGTTCCCTTAATCATAATTGAACTCAATGTCCAAGTCATCATCATCCTCCTCATCCTCAGAGGGCTCCCTAAAAGAAGCATTTACTTAGTTTAAAACATAAAAATCTAATAATGACCAAAAGTCAACATAAAAGCATGTTCATGATGAACATAACCTAAGTGAACCTTTGTGTCTTCTATATCTAGTGTTGCATTAAGGTCTGACCTGATTCTTGTCTCTCCTTCCGTACTTATAGCATGGCTTGCATACTCGGAAGGCACACCTGTTGCAAGCAACAAATGTATCACCACTTTCAGTTAGGCCTACGGTGTCACCACAAATCTGGCATATCTGCCTACTCAAATTCTTCAATGGCTTGGGTTGCTGCATGATTAACGCATCAAATGAATCACTAAAAACAATAATCGATCCACATATCAAAAGTCATTATCAAGACATTCGACTAATTAGAATCGTATAATTAATAGATTAAATCTAACCAAAAGAACCTCAATGAAATCAAAATAAGATTAACAGAAACAACATCAAACTTAGGCTAAATTACAAATCCATTACAGCAAAAAACATTCTATGGAACTCAAAATCATATAGAAATCCAACATTAAAATCAAATCAGATAAGTAAACCACAAAATCGAAGTACAAAATAGAAAAAAAATGAAGAACCATGAAAGACCACGCCGTAGAAAAGAAAACAGGTCGTCGAGTTCAGAGCGGAACCCTAGCCACCGCAGAACCGACTCTCCGACTAATCGCCTTTTAACTCGAAACAAAACGATATTTAGCCAAAACGGTCACCCTAACCATTTCAACCTAAATTTGTTTTGTTACCCTTACCCCTCTTTGACCAAACCAATCTAATACTTTTTCAAAACGACCAACTTAAATAGTTAAACGTGTGAGCAGGTTTTGTACACCCAAACCTGTGCTAGGCAAAACATGTATATAGATGCCACGTTAACAACTTTTAAAGACACCCTAGCCATTTCAACTTCATTTTATTAAACATACATCAAACACGGTATCTGTGAAAAAAATGATTTGAAAGAAAATTAGAATATGGATACCATTATCGCCGGTAGCAGGTGGATCTATTTTGTTACTTTTTTATAGGCCAACTCCATATTACCCTTGCCCATTTAGACTTGAAACAACTTGATATTTTTTTTTTCAAAACAACCACCCTATTTCAGCTATCTCCTAACCTGTTTTGACCTGAACCTGTTTTGTTACCCGAAACCCTTACCCATAACACATTTCATTCATCACCATTATGACCCGAATATGTTTTGTTACCGAAAATGCTTACCCCCAAACTTATTTATTTCATAACTCGTTTTGACCAAAACCTGTTTTGTTCAGAAACGGGTTGGACAGTTTCTGACTTAAAGACATTTTGAGCTGTCAATCGAAGCAGCAGACCACCCCATCAGCTATGCGGATATCAACGAAAAGATCTATGAAGAAAGATAGCAAACTTAGACTAAGAAATCATATTTCTTTAAAAAGATATTAAAACATAGTGACAAAAATGACAATAAATGAAAATTCTAACTGTACCAGTTGCAGAAGCCTCTGATCTTGCTATCAAAAACTTGATTACCCCAAAAAGCTGCATAAAACACCAAAATAACTTTATGATTTTTATCTAGAAAGTTGTAAATAATTAAATGCATAACCCTCCTAGACCTTAGAGCAAACCCCAAGTGCAAAACTCTCAAAAACATATCGTGGAACAGTTCGTACAACGCTTGTGCAGACGAAATGACACTGACTCAGCACAGCAAGTCAACAACTCCAATAACTTATTACTTCATTCATTTACAAATTCGTACAAACAATTCTAAAAACCCTAATAAATCAAAATGCAAACAAAGCCTCAAATCTAAAAACCCTAAAATCTACGGAATGAAAACCTCAAATCTAAAAACCCTAAAATCGACGGAAACTGACCTTCCTGTTAGACGGTTGAGAAGACGAAGAATGATGGAGCCAGATTAATTGCAGTCTGAATCATAAGGTTGTGTAATATACCTATGATGAATCCCCTTTGAATTGAAAGAAGATTCAGAATTAGGAAGATTGATCATACCTGATGTTGAATCGTTGGAATGGCTTGAACCAGAATGGAGGATGGAGATAAGAGAAAATACAGATGGAAATGGAGTCTGAATCATAAGGTTTTATTCAATAGCGGAAGAAGATCAGATTAGGAGAGATGAGAAATCGCCTAGAAGTGACGGCCAGAAATGTGTTGAGTGGATCTAGGGTTTGGTTTTAGAGTTGTGAAGAATGTTGAAGAGTGTGAAAGAAGAATTAGGAAAAGACATATATAAAGGATCCATCATGGTTGATCCAAACCCAAAAGTCTGACTCGATGCTTACCGGATCCCGCGTCCATTGTGAATTCGTTTGTGTATTGAGAAATCAGAATGATTCCCTCCTAAACTCATAATCCACCTTTACAATAACTTGTCACATCAGCAAAAATGGCCAAAATCAATTGCCACCTAGCCCAAATCCATCTCATTTATATATATATATATATATATATATATATATATATATATATATCTATAGGGTAATGCTAGACAAAAAACAATAAAATTCTTAGAAAACTCTGAAAACCCAAATCTCCCCCCATTTTTACCCAACCTCCCGACATTTTTTTTTTTGAAAAAAATTACACATGTAATATACATGTTTTAGAGTGTTTTGGGCCAAAAAAAAAAAACAAAAAAGCGCCGAAGGGACTTTTTTTTAAAAAAATAAACAAAATTCAGTGCCTAACATGTGTTAGACAAAAATGCTGAAAGTTGCTGAAAATTTTTTTTTTTTTTTAAATTATCCCTTCGGCGCTTTTTTGATTTTTTTGGCTCAAAACTCTTAAATACATGTATATTACATGTGTTATTTTTTTTCAAAAAAAAAATGTTGGGAGGTTGGGTTTTTTAGGGTTTTTTATATAGATAGGGTTTTCTATCTAGCCCTACCCTATATCTATATATATATATATATAGATAATAATTTGGACCGATTGATTGAATTGAAAGTTTAACTGGAGGGCTTTTTTGAAACAAACGTACAAATGTATGTATCCATACTTTTGGGTCACAGGCCCACCTTTCTTTTCCCAATCCAAGAAACCTTAATGTCTCCACTTGGGTAACAAGTAGAGGTGCACAAATCGGGGTTTTTTTTTTTTTTTTTTTAATAATCGGTTCCAAGTGTGGAACCGGGTTCAGGTGCGACCGATTTCTTAATTTTCGGGTATAGATAATACTCGGGTCGGGTTCGGGTCCGGGTTCTAGCCAGGAATTCCATACCCTATGTACCCGGGTTCAGGTCAGGTTTTATAATACCCGAGTATTATAATACCTTATTTTCGGGTTCGGGTATTGAAAAACCCGCATAGGGTGTTGATAAAACCCAATCGGGTATTTAAAAACCCGGTTAGCGAAATAAGCAATAGAATGTGTGAAGTGAATTTTGTGGGCATTTTTTCCAACTTTTTATCTTTTTCTTAAATATGAACATATTTTAAAAGCTGGTCCGGGTATTTTTAAAACCCGGTTACGGGTATTCGATAAACCCGGTTCCGGGTATTCTATAAGCTCGGGTATTCTTAAAAACCAGGTAGAATATGGGTACGAAAAAAACCCGGTTACGGGTTCGGGTTCAGGTTCGGGTTTTAAAAACCCGGTTATTACAATACCCGGTTCCGGGTCATTTTTCGGGTTTGGGTCCGGGTTCGGGTTTTTTGTACACCACTAGTAACAAGCCTGCATTACTTAAGCCCGACTTCAATATACAACTGGCTTGTCATAATGTTAATGAAATAATTATATATATCTTCGAATAAATAATAACAACACTTTACTTTATCTTTTAATCCGTTTTCATAAAGAATTCTTTGTGATTACCATTACCATGGTACTCAGTACGAGCGAGCCCCCTTTTAACTTCAATGCAATGGCAGACCCAGGAATTTTTTCATGGGGGTGTGGAACATTTTTAAAAATTTTAGACCCCTAGGTACATAAGTAAAAAAATCGGTTGTATCGTGTAGGATCGTGTGATTGACCCGAACGAGTCATTCAGAGAGGTTCTGATCTATTTCAGGTGTGGAAAACAAGAAATAGACTTAGTAACAGCTTGTCTTCACTTAAAATACTCTTCTGATTGATAATGCAGCAATTACAATCAGGAAACACACCGGCAGCACTTCGGTATGATTTACAAGAACGTTCACAACTCTCTGATTTTGCTCAGACAAACAACTATATATAGTATGCCTGATTCCGCTTGAACATGCTCGAGCGGAATCAGCAATACAAGCGAAATCAACATTAACATCATTCGAGCGGAATCAAGACATGATGATTTCGCTTGAAATGGCCAGATACCATTTTGAGCGGAATCAGCCTAAAACATACTAAACTTTCCTATTTTCTTGAATAACGTGCCCTGATCTATACAATCTAGACTAAGACTCGATACAAGACGAAGTCGACAGATGCATGCACTAACAGACTCCCCCTCAGATGTTGACGAGTCTGACTGTGTCGAGTCTTTGCAACTTCAGTCTCTATCAGTCTCTGGGCTTTACTCTCTCTATCTTCATCTTAAAAATCTTCAGACTCCCCCTAACAATGTGCTGGCATTCTTTAAGTTCATCAGCATCATTAGCTTCAGGATCATTGTCTGGCTTTCACAGGTCCATGATCGTTGCCTGGCTTTCTTTAATCAGAGTCCTCAGGTATTGTAACCTGGCTCTTTAGAACACAAGTTCTCAGGATCGATCAACCTGGATTACTTTCACACAGCTTTGATTCCAAGATTGTCACCTGACTCTCTTTCTGCTCAGGATCTTTAAACCCAGCTCATACTTAACCTGCATAATCTCTACCTTACAGTAAATACATTTAACCATACGAATTAACACATGCACTAACACTGACTCTCCCTCAAAACCAAACAGAATGATTTTTTCTCATATAAATCTGATGAACCACTTGAAGAATTGATCAAAATACAATATATTTAAAAACAAACTCCCCCTCAAATTATGCTCATCATGTTTAGCACTCGGAATTTTGAAAATCAACTTTTCAATACCAGTTGTCGAAAATCTTTTTGGATTTTTCAAAATTTATGCTAAAACACACTAAAATCTTTTGGATTTTGAAATAAGAAAAATGTAATGCAGTAAAGAAATATTTACAGACACTATTTTTTGTGAGATTGTGTAAGAGGATCATATCAGTTTTTGAGACAAGTCACCAACACCGTTAAGCTTCATTTCATTTTAAGTTCTAAACAATTCACCTAGATTGTCAGTATATTGGTCCACTTAAATTTTCACACAAAGTTCAACTATTACGAGATACGAAATTAGTGTCTTAAGAACTTAAACTTATTCGAGTGTCCCACTACTTGAATATACTCCCGTATCCAGATCCCAATATTCAGTCTTACAGGTGAGTATACCTAGATGATATCTGTAAGGGGTTAGATGCGAAACCGTGAGAGCTCAGGTCAGAACTTCCGTTCAGCAGAGAGATGACGGCTCGACTTTTGGCGTGTCCCCTTTAGAGGATCTTTTCTTCAACAGCACACGATTATCATTTTGCAATGTTTCATCGTTTTTTATGCTGAGGGTGGCGCTTTTTCAAGCATTTGCAGAAAGTATTATACGGGGACTAGGTCAGAATTTCCATTCAGCAGAAGTCCCGGGATAATACCCCAGATATCACTGAGTATAAAGACCTAGTATCTCAGAAAGAGGGACCTTTCAAACAAGATTTCGGGGGTTACCCATATATCCAAAAAGTTGTTACCCACAAAATAAGCAAGTTTGAATTTTAGGTTTATATCTCGTCACAGTCTACTAAATGTGCAAAAACCTACTGGCATATCCACAGTGAGATTGTTTATCACATTTTAACTTTCCATTTCTTTAGCATGTTGTGACAATCCACTGATGTACTATCATTTCCTCTTTTATACAACAAAACTCATTTTTATTTTATCATGTTTTTGTCTTTTTCAAATTTTCTAATATTTTTGGATTTTCTGAAATTTTCTACTCCCCCTAAAATGCAAACACATTAAAGAAAATTGAAAACAAACTGTACAGAAAATTTGACAACCGACATCAAATTGCCTCAGATCGCCATTCACTTGGCATAAACAATCAGAACTCCCCCTTTCAACAAACTATTTTCTCATTATGATTTCAAAACACTTAAGTTTGTTTTAATCAAAATGATTTTTCCGGAAAATAAGTTTGTTTTTACCACTTGTAGGTTTGATAGAAAACCACTTGTAGGGATTGGTTCATCATATTGTTCATCCAATCTCTTGTATAAGGATTACATCAAGTTCAAACTAATGACCTTGAGTAATCATTTTGTCAGAATCAATCTCTTACCACTTGTAAGTATAACCAAAACATTTAATTACATGTAGGAATAAAACATCTACACAAACCATTTTACCAATCAAGATGCCGATTCCTGCTTCTCACTTACCAACCTGGAAGCTCCGGCATAGTCCTTTACCTGTAAAAATTTAAACAATCATTAATTCCTTCACAAAACATTTTACAAGAATGATGCCGATTCCTGATCCACGATACAAGCTTGGGATCTCCGGCATAGTCAGATGTTCAAGGAAAAAGAAGTTCCACCCAAGTCTGACCAACCTTGGGTGTTTTTAGCTCTTTAAGCTCTTGTTCAGTTGGTTTAAAAGTTTCTTTCTTTGTTGCGTAAAAATCTTTAACCCCTTTAACTTTCCTATCAAGCATTTTCCCAAAAATTTTCTTAACATTCCCATTGAGTGTTTTCTCGACATCAAACTCGGTTTTCTCATAATAAAACTGATCTGAGATCTCAACTTTACCAACTTTCTGTTTAACTAGTTCAAACTTCAGTGATGGAAATTCATCATCATTCACTGAATACACAGATTTTTCTTTCTTTTTCTCAACCTGTGGCTCTTCTGGCTTTGTGGAACCAGTTTCATCGCCGACTTTCTCACCAACCTTCTTGACAACCCACACTTGGTTGTTCTTTGCTTTTCTTTTGTAAAAATTCTTTTTAGAACACTCACCAACCTCATAAGTTGAATTTTCAAAAATTTTGAATTTTTCGATTGGTGGTTCAACATCAACAACTTTCTCTTTTAGTTTTTCAGAAACTCCCTGTTTTGTCTTAGCATTTATCGGACAATTCCATGCAATTTGACCAGCTTTATTGCATTTGAAACAGGTTCGAGTTTCTTTCGGATGAAACACTCCAGTTCCTTTTCTCTTTTTCTTAGCAAGAAACTCCTGGTTTGATTGTTTCCAGAATGGTTTCTTCTGTTCAACCTTAGCACTTCCACCTGAAACAAATTCTGTTTTTGTTTTAGAATTTTTCTCATTTTTATAATTTTCTGGTGGAGTAAAACCTAAACCTTTCTTTTTGTAGCTACCATTATGGTTTGGTTTCTTTTGAAAACCAGAACTAGAAATGTAACCTTTTTTCTTGTTTAAACGTTGTTGAACTCTTGAAGTGTATTTTTTAGGTTTTCCAGTAAGATTTAAATCTTTTATTTCAGAAATATTAATTTCTATCATTTTGAAAACCTTTTTGATCATTTCAAACTAACACTTCTTATTGGAAACTCTTTGTCAGAGTATAATTTGTCAGAATCATTTAAAGTGTATGCAACTTCAAATGTTTCATCATCCAAATTTGCTTTTAATAACAAAAAATCTTTACTATAAGACCGTTTAACCGACGATTTTGGACCGTTGACTGACGAACTTGAACCTCCAGACTCAGATTTTGACTCAGACTCCTCATCAGTATCCAACACCTGATCAACCACCTTTTTAATTAACTCAGACTCATGATCAGTGTCAGACGATGTGTAAGTAACGTCAATGTTTTCTGGTAATTCATCAGTTGTATCGGTTTTTAGCTTTATATTGATTGCTTTTTCAAGTTTCTCCTCGTTTGGTTTTCTGGGAGAATACCCTTCCCAGATCTGAGGCGGACACTTGTTATAGTTAACAGTCGGTTTCTTACCACTATCTTTCTTCTTTGGCTTGTCCTCTTGGAAAGCTTCCATACCTGCAACAGTTGGATAAATTCTATCAATAAGATAATCAGAACTAGAGTAACTCTGCAATAAACGACTGATTCTCTCATTCTCGATCTTCTCAGTTTCCAACTCTGCTTCCATTGAGCACTTTCTTCAATGTAGAAATTTATAGCTTTCTGTTTTGTCATCATAACAACATTCATCATCGTTAGTGCTTGTTCTCTCTTAGAATTTGTCTTTTGAAGACCAGTTACTGTTTTGTTTAAGACATCATAAGATTCTTTCACATAGTTGAGACTGAACAACAACTGCTCTTTCATCTGCTCAAACTCAGCCATCTTCTCGTCTTTGACTGCACATTCTTTGCAAGGTTCAAGACACTTTGAACATGGCTTGATGACTTCCACTATCTTTTCAACTTCTATAATCTTCTCAACTTCGATAATTTTCTCCACTTCAACCACCTTTTCTGATTCAATCACCTTTTCAGCATCAGCAATCTCCTCAGCTGCAATTTTAACTTCTTCATGTTGAACACTCTCATCTTCTCCAGTATCACTTTCAGACTTCATTTCGTTTTGTTCTTTTGCAGCTCGTCTCTCTTTCAGTTTCTCCAATCGATCTGCAAAATAAAAATGAAAACTTTCAGGAGAGAGATGAGATTTTGCAACATTAATATGTCTTTCCTCTTCATCATCACTGCTGTCGTCAGTTGGTGATTGATCAAATTTGATTGACTTTTCAGAATTCTCATCTGAAGAACCAGAATCAGATGGTGTTTGATCAAAAACAACTTCTTTTTCTGAACTCGTATCACTTTGTGAACTTTCATCTGTACTCTGTGAACTTTCATCAGATGCACCAGACTCTACCTCCACATTCTTCATAGTTTCTCCAATAGATTTCATCCATGTGGCAAACATATCTGGTTCTTTCACAAACTTAGCAATAAACGCTTTGAATTCTCCATTTTCATCTACAAACATATCCCAGCTAAAGCCTTCAGGTAGCCATTCATCGTCTTGATCGGTTAGGCATGCTTTGCTTTCGGGTGATATGTATTTGTTCCAGTTAAAATCCACCAGACATGCTCTCTTTGAATCCTCGATTACTTTTCTACCATGAGCCACTTGTGGTTCTTGCTGTTGCTGCTGTTGACCAACTTGTTGATATATGGCTTTCCGGTAGTAATCGTCTTTTCCAAACGGATTCTTCACTTCACTAGCTTCCCTATTCTTGCATTCTCTCTTGAAATGGCCTTTCTCCCTGCATCAAAAACAAGTAACTTTAGATTTATCAAAACCTAAAGTAGACACATGGGCATCAAGAAAGTCATTTCTTCCAGTAATCAGTTTGAACTTTTCAGCCTGTCTAAGAACACTAGCTAGACACCATTTGATGTCCATGAGCTCCATCTCTTCTACGTCTATCTGATCGTAATCCTCTTTCGTAAGCATAGGATTTTCGATCCTCCCAGCCACTAAACCTTCATAAGATAGCAATACAGAACCAAGTAAAGCCATGTGATCTTTCGCAATCTCTTCAGAAAAACTTTGTCCATCTGGAAGGTTCAATGCAATGTTGCATTGGATCACACAACCATTTCCAGTTTTTGAGCTTTGATGTTGAAAACTGGATGTTGTTTCTTTTGGATTAACACTCGGATATGAAGAAAAACCACTGCTTTTGTTTGAACTTTGATCAACTTTTTCCGTTGAATCCCCAGCACTAAATGCAGTTTGAATTTTCGGGCTTCTTTCAACTTCTGAAACACCACCTTTGTAATACATTTTCACATATTGTTGACCACTCGGATTGGTCATCCTAGCAATCTTCTGTTGTTCCAGATCTTGACCTTCAATTTTCTCGATGAACTGAGAAATTGTTAACCCATCATAAACTCCGGTGTTTTTCAAAATCATCAAGTATGTACCCCACTCTTTTTGCGGTATCGCATCAGCTAACTTGTCTACCCACTCTTCATGATCTTTTGTTATACTAAGTATCGACATGGATCGCACTAAGTGGCAGTATTGTTCAATAAGTTTCTTTGTATCTTCTCCGGGCAAACTTGTGAATAGATCAAATTATTTCTTAAGCAATGCCTTCTTGCTTTTAATCATGTCTTCACTACCCTCAAACTTGACTTTAAGTGCATCCCAGATTGACTTTGAAGTTTTGTCATGCTGAAGCAATATGAAGATGTCTTCTTTGATAGCTTGCTGTAGTAAACTTATCATCATTTTCTCAGCCTTGTACATATCTCTTTCTTGAACGGTAAACTCAGATATTGCTTTCTCAACTTGTAGATCAGTCTGTGGCAAGACATACTTCTTCAAAATACACTCCCATGATCTCAAATGGCTTGCCTGAACCCAGTTTTCGAACCTATCTTTCCACCCGTAATACTCCTCAATGCTCATTAACTTTGGGGGTTTTTGAGTAGTTCCTGTCTCGTTTTCCAAATTCATGGCTTGAGCAATGACAGCCGGAGTAGTTGGAGTAGCAAACGCGTTGTAGAAATCGTTATCCATGATTCGGTAGCACGTATTTCAAAAACACTTGTTTCAAGAGAAATCATCCAGTCAGTTTCAAGCGGAATAGCAAACAACCTCTCTCGAGCGAAATCACCAAATTTCAATTTGGAGCAGAATCTGAAATTTGGTTGTCTGGAACGGAATTAACAAAAAGTTTGGAGCGGAATCAACTTTTTGTAGCTTGGAGCGAAATCCCAAGTCTTTCTGGAGCGAAATCACACTCTTCGAGTGAAATCAGACAAATTTGAACTAAATCAGTCAAGCGGAAACACGTTTCTGGGCGGAATCACAATCTATTCACTCGAGCGGAATCACTTCGGGGTTCAGTTTTATACAGTCTGTAAAAATTTGAACCGGTTTTGACCGTTAAATTTTGTTTTGATGAAGAAAGAATGTGTAGAAGTAAGAAATCTTGACGTAATCAGGCTGTAAACTGCAGAATTCCTCCTCCTGAGCTCTGATACCACTTGTAGGATCGTGTGATTGACCCGAACGAGTCGTTCAGAGAGGTTCTGATCTATTTTCAGGTGCGGAAAACAAGAAATAGACTTAGTAACAGCTTGTCTTCACTTAAAATACTCTTCTGATTGATAATGCAGCAATTACAATCAGGAAACACACCGGCAGCACTTCGGTATGATTTACAAGAACGTTCACAACTCTCTGATTTCGCTCAGACAAACAACTATATATAGTATGCCTGATTCCGCTTGAACATCCTCGAGCGGAATCAGCAATACAAGCGAAATCAACACTAACATCATTCGAGCGGAATCAAGACATGATGATTTCGCTTGAAATGGTCAGATACCATTTCGAGCGGGATCAGCCTAAAACATATTAAACTTTCCTATTTTCTCGAATAACGTGCCCTGATCTATAAATCTAGACTAAGACTCGATACAAGACGAAGTCGACTGATGCATGCACTAACATATCGGGTCGGGTCGGGTCATGTAAGACAAAAGAACATCAAACTAAATTTATATATTTGTCAAACACGTCAAACCTTGTTACAAACATAATTACAACGTCGCCCTACGGGTTCTCATTTTTTGAGATCTATCCAGAACATCATCTAAAGCTACTTTCTTAAGCAAGTCTTTCTCTATATAACATACACGCGATCCAATTTTGAGCTATACTCTAACCATCCCTTATGTGACACCCGACTATTTAGGCTGTACCGTACAAATGTAACACGTGTCATGAATAAATAAAAAGGTTGTATTTGACTGATATTGATGTTTATATGTGATCTTTGATGTGTTGGTAAATCCAAACTTTGATAAAAATTATGTTGGCAACAATAAGATAAACGCTTATCGCGTAACAAACAAAATGCGAAACGAACGTCGGTGACCACCCGATCAATGTTAAAATCCTAAAAATAGTCTGTTATGATTAGAATGGTAATTTTAATCATGTCCAGAAGAAAAAATAAATTAAAACGCAAAGAAACTCTATTTTCCGAGTTTGAGTGCGTACCGCATGATACTGCGCATATCTGACAAAATACTGTTAACGCAGCCGGTCAAGGCAATTGGTAATTATTTCAGTAATATTTTAGTGAGATTATTTTTATAGAGTGATAAAAATAATTTAAAATGCACTAAAACGGGATTAAAACGCTAGATAAAATACCCGGTATCCAGTAAAATACCAGTTTTTAACCAAGATTATATATATATATATATGCATATGTATACGGATATATGTATGTATGGGGACATAGGTGGCTGCTAGAATGCCCACCTCTCCCTTTCATGTGCCAAGTGTTAATCTTGGAAACTCCATATAATGATTAAGCTTTTTCAAATCCTTCCAATATCTTGCATAAACCAAGAAAACAATCAAACTCAATCTCACACACACTCTCTCTCTAAAAACTCATGGCCGAACACCCTCTTACACACCTCCATCTTCATTTTCAAACTTGTTCTTGAAGATCTAAGTCCATTTCAAGAAGGTTTCAAGGTGTTTTGAAGATCCAAAGGTGTTTTCAAGGTGAAACAAGCTCCAAACATCAAAAATATTGTCAAAACCCACTAAAATCTTGAAAGGTATAAACTTATTTTCAAGATCACATTCTTGATTTTTAGTGATGATAGTGATGTTGGAAGGTTTCTCTTGAACTTGGAATTAATCACAAACTTGAAACTAATAATGAATAAGATTTAAAAAAAAAAAAGTAAAAATGGGTGTGTATATGTATACATGTATGGCCGAAAGTTGTATGAGTGTGTGTATATAGTTGTGTTTTGATTTTGTTGAATGATTCTTGTTTGACATGATTCTTGAAAGATCATTACATGCATGAATCATAAATGTCACACCCCGACCGCGTAAAACAACGAAACCGCGGCGGAAACGTTGGGGAGTGGAGCGACAGAATTATTGTTTCACAACCATGGATTCAAAAGTTTCGTTTTATTGAATTATTAAATAATTTACATTGTCTTAAAGTTAAAACAAACAGTTCACATATCGACTATCATCGTTATTAAGTCACTAAGGCCTCGTCCAGTCCTAAGTGAGCATGCATCCTAGTCGCATTCAACATCATTCAACACCACCTGAAACATATGCGAAAATAAAGTCAGCAAAGAAATGCCGGCGAGCACATAGGTTTTGTGAGAGTGTCAGATTCATGGCTCGTTTACATGTTGCAATACCTCGTTTGACTACAAGAGTCGATAATTGAAAACCATGTTTTGAAAAGAGTTTAGTATTGCAATATGAATAACCAACTCAAAACAATTGGTTATAGTTTATAAAACCTTGATGCCATGAATCTTAACCAAAAACATTTGTTTAAGCAAACCAAATTGTAAATCGTTCTTGTTATAAAATTCATATGGTTTATATCGTTTAGTAAACATCGTTTCTGACATCGTTAAAAATCGTTCGTCCAAGTGAACTAAATAACGCCACGGAATGTAATATGATAAAAGCACTTATATCTAAGAAGTACCAGCGGCGTATCTACCATGCCTTTATCATGTTACACCCGCCCCGTTATCTAACCACATACCAAAAACCAATCGTTTAAATCGTTCAACTCGTTCGTGTTATAATCCATCGTTCATTTGTTTAAATCGTTCAATCGTTCCAAATCGTTCATAATCGTTCAATCGTTCAAAATCGTTCAATCATTCAAATCGTTCTCGTTTTAATTGTGAAAACTAACATTTGGTCGTCTCGCTTATAACATTCAAACCTTCACAACTCGTCCATCGTTCAACTCGTATTAACAAACCACCAAAGGGTAAGTTAACAATCATCAGGTTCAGTCGTTACCTACATACCCCCATACATAACCATGGGTGCAGTCCGATAACGGGATTTGTAACATCCTATAGTACCATAACCTAATACTGGTTGGCTTGATCAATGTTAATGAGTGTCATTCTTTATGTAAATACGTCCAACAAGTTCATTCACATTATCGAAATCATTATGTTTAATATAAACCATAGTATTCGTTTTTGAAATCATCGTTCAAAGTATTGAAATCGATTAACACATATGAATCACCCCAAAACAATCAAAAAAAGTAAAATAGGGGAACTATGTACTCACATCGAAGTGCAAAGTATCCTTGATTAAATGAACTAGCAAAGCTTGAGTAAACCAAGGAATTCAAGTAGCACCTAGTAATCGAATCGCTAAGTTAATAAATCGACACTTAAATCGGAAGATTGGATAGAATGAGGTCTCGTAAACCAAATGAGTATTGGAACTCATGTGATATGATTTAAAAAAGCCTACATTCTAAATCGGAACCTATCCTAAGTGCTTACAACCGGTTACGACCCATTAAGGCAGCTTATGCTACTTTAACGCGTCGTTCGCGTAAATGCGCGTTCGAGACGCCTAACTAGTCCTATGACAAGTATTATATGCCCTAACATGTTTAAATATGTTGCATAATCAGTTTAAGTGACAAAAATTAAGTTACATATGCTTATAATCCAATTATTCATGAAAATGGCATTTTGGTCATTTTCCTAAGGCATATAAACTACCTATCATACAACTAATTAAACTAAGTGACCATAAGGTGTAACTTCGGAAGGTTATTCCCTATACAACTATGGTCACAAAACATGCTTGGTCGGATCCTAATGATCGACCAAACGGGTCGGGTTTGAAAGTCTAAGCGGTTGTCAAGACCGCTTGACTTACGACCCTAAACAAGCACTAGACTAAAAGTGACGAGTTAAACATGTTAAAACATGTTTAACTAAGTTAGAAAACAAGTTTGATATCAAAACAAAGTGTTTTGATACCTGAAAATAGCTTCGACGCAAAATACGCATAAACACGTATTTTGACCGAAACTTTGACTCGTCACTTCGACTAATCGACGTGGTAACCAGTAGGTATAGTCACAAGGGACTATAACCATCGTGATTACGCTCACGTTGCAAAGTTCAAACGAACTTTGTGTTGACCAATTCATGGTCAAAGCAGAAAGTCAAACACTGTTTGACTTTCATGCTCGAAAAGCATAAACAAGCATGAAAGAAGCTTACAAAAGGTCCAAGCAAGGAAGAATTGATCCAAATCACTCAGGTATGAAGTCTTAAACTTCAACTTAGAGCAGATTTTGAATCAAATGTGAGGAATGAATGAGAAACCCACTTCTATTTATAGTATGTTTGGATCAAGGAGATCATTCCATGTGTTAGGAGGTTCAATCTTGACCCTACACTTGTGGAACATGGTTTCTAATACAATGGGATGCTCTAAAACAAGTCCATAGTATTGAAAAATTGCATAAAAGACCCTGAAGTTCAAGCTGGTTGCTAAAAACAGACTCTCTGTCAAAAGTAGGCCGTCGCGTGCTGCCACGGGTACCCCCCTTTGCTGTGGCGCAACGCCACACCCTACCTGAGCCAGAAACTTTCGAAACTTGGCAAGAATGATCCCTTCAGCAGGTTTAAGCCATTTTCAACGCGTTTAAACCCCGTTGACCCAATTTCAAGGATCAACAATGAAGTTAAAGTATGGGGGACTTGAAACATGCTTAAAAACATCTCGGATGTCGGTTCGTTTGGTCGTATTGTTGCATTATTCGGTTAATTACGATGAAAACTCGAACGGACGAAAACGATCCAAATTGCGCGACGAATGGTATTTTTGCATTCCAATCACTAAAATAAAATATTTTAATGATTAAAAATTTTTTTGGATGTCCGGATATGTTCAGAACGTAAGATATGCGCGAAAATGCAAACTTATGCACTTTTTGACGCTTTTAGTCCCTGTTGATCAAATAAGTTTATTTTCGCATAACAAACCCCTCAAAACCTATTTCTAAGCTATATAAAGGATATTTAGGGTATGTTTAACTTATGATCATGTTCCAGAATGTTCGTTACAGTACGAATCGGCATACTTTCGCAGTTTGACGTAAATAGTCCCTGCGATCGAATAAACTTGTTTTCGGCATACCAAACCATCCAAAACTTATTTCTAAGTTATGTAAAGGTTATTTAAGGTATGTTAAGCCTATGTCACTGTTTCGGAGTGTTTGTCGCGTTAAACTGATTGCGTTTACGCATCAGTTTGCGTATAACTTTCCAGAAAGCGATTTAAAGCTTGAAATCGAACTAGAATCAAATCGTAAAATTTTCAAACACAAATACACAAATATTAACACCAAAACACATCGTTTTATTGATAATTGACATTGTTTTACATCGTACATCGTTTACATAACATAGTTGTCACAATAAAGGTGTCATAAAAGAATGTTCTAAAAAGGGTTTTGTGATTTGAGATGAATATGTGAAAAAGTGAACTTTTGAAAGTTCATATATGTATATATATATGCCGTGCATATATATATATATGTATGTATGTCACACCTTGACTTTTGCGGAAGCGTGATTATGGTGTGACCTTATTAATATCATTGCATTCAATCATAACAACAGCTATATGATAAAGCCATTGGTTTGTCATCCATTGAATAAGTTTAAAACATAACAACATTATTTAAAAACGTAGACTTCAAATTCAAGTTTTACAATCATACCAAAATATTTATGAGTTCACTAAGGACTCATCGAAAGATATTAAATAGCACCACGGGTTGGGAGACGTGTCTCGTCCAGGAATAAGACACACCGACCAAACCCAAAGACCATGGATGACATATTTATTTCAAACGCAACATAAAAGCTTCCAACGCTCGCCAGATCCACTTATTAGTTCCCTGAAATACATGTAGTTTGAAAACATCAACAAAAGTTGAGCGAGTTCATGTGTTTGGTATGTGTGCACGAATCATCCTTGAAAACCTTTGTATGTATGTATGTATGTACTTGTAAACTGGTATGAACCAATAAGGAAAAACATATCAATTATTGTGTAGCTAATACATTAATATAAGTGACATGGCATAGGAATCACTCAAACCTATATGCGTATTTCGTACCGGCCCCTCTGGCGGAACGACATAGTCACCACATGCGGCCAACTCGCAGGCCCATGGGTGGGGCTCGCAACACCCAATAGATCTATCACTCATGCCCCTCGGTCCTTATACAAGGATTAATGGTCTTAAGCTAATGGCCTACCCATTCACGTGATCTAGTAGTACCTTTCCTTAGCTAATCATACCATGTATAAAACGTTTGTAAATAATTGTAACATGTATTTCACCCCCGAAGTTATAAAACTGAAAACAGTTAAAAGAAAAGGGGGACATGAACTTACTGTTTTGCGTTCCTTGTATCCGATGTAACTCGAAGCTTCCTCTAGAACGCACGACTACCTACATGCGTACTATGGTCTGTTAGACGAGCGGGTCGTGCCTTGACTTGGTATTAGTGCCTTTGAGTTACGTTTTAAAGTGTCTTCGTTATTATTCCAAGCATATATTATTTGTTAAAATAATTAATATTTTAACTTCAATTATATTTATTAAATTTCGGAATAATTGTTTAACGATATCTTGTAACAATACTTCTCAAGTATTTGTATTCGTATTTCCTTCCCAATGATGGGGGTATCTCATACATGTATATCTGTATTCTTGTAGTTGTATAACTTGCCATGTGTTGGCGTCGTATTCCGGTGTGTACGTATTTTCTTAATAAATACCCAATATATTTCCAAAACAATATATTTTCAAGTCTCACTTAGAAAATATATATAACTCATTTTGTCCCAAAAGTAATGTATTTCAAGAAAATATATATTTTTTCTCAAAAATCATATATCTCCTAAATAATTCCAAGAAAACATATATTTTTAATCGCCAAAAATTATATTTCTTCTTCTTGTCAAAATATGACATAACTTTGTGATAATTGTGAAAATCCCATTTTCATTCTTTCGGTGTCCAAAATATTATTTACCAAAAAATATATTTATAACGGTATTCTCCGGAATATTTTGTAAGTTACGTTCTATAGTTCGGTGTTCCACAATATTATGTGTGTAACTTATATATTTATTCCTTTGTGATTTTTGGTAATATTTTGGATTGTAAATTCTTGGTATCTGTGAAGTTATATTATTTTATCCCTAAAATAATATAGTTAACACACAAAGTATACAAGTATTCACACACATCATGTCTTTAATGTAAATATATATTCTAAATACATATTTATCCATTTTTATTTGTAAAAACCAACCTCCAATACTTGTAGTTTTGTAACAAAATCTATGGCAAAGTTTATATTGAAAACCATAGTTTAAACATACTTGTAAATATTTGTTTTAGAAAATATATTTCTAAGTGTTTGTATTTTTAGAAAATTTCGCCATAGTTTCCTCTAAAAATGGAGGTGTCCATGCTATCAAAGCATATCATTTTCTTTTCACAAATCATCACAAACAATCAACAACTCAATCAACACTTAGCAAGTGCCAAAATATTGCAATTTATGAAGTTGAATTTTTAGAAAAACTTGTAGTAACTTACTAGTGTTTTTGTAAGCCTAGTTACCCTTCAAAGTGTGGTCATTTGTTTAATATCATCATTCTTGAAGATTTTAGGTCTTTACAACGTCCAAACATATTTTCTAAAAATATATCTTTTTGAATTTTCCTTGTTAACAATGTATTTTTAGACTTGTTTCACCACTAGAAACATATTTAGTTTCTTTAAAATCCATGCTTATGTAAGTCTTATGAGTTCACTTAGTTTCTTGAGAAATCTAGTTTTTAAATCATTCAAGTTTATGTCTAGCAACCTGTTACATACTTCATCATTTACAAAATCATTTCCATTCTTCAAGTTCATGTGAAACATAAAGTAGGATGATCTTGGTCTTTTACAAGGTCACCACCTTAACTTACTAGATCATGTGTTTAATCACAATCTAGTAGGTTCCATATGATGTCTAACATCATAACACAAATAATCAATCACCAAGAAGCAAAATAACACTAATCAACATGTATTTTTATGGTTTTCAAGCTTATGTTAAAGTTTCATCTTCATGTTCATTAATGTTCTTTAGTGTTCTTCATAATAATCAACATGAATCTTCTTTTAACCACTAATATAAGATGAACAATGGAGTGTATGAAGTTCTTACCACTAGCTCAAGGCTAGGGATGATTCATGTTAGGACCAGTTTTGACTCCGAAACGATTGCGAACGAACGTGTGACGTGCGAAATCCGTACACGAACGTGACCGAACACACGAGACATAATATAACTGTGATTCTATTGATAGATCTGATAATATACAACACCTGAATCACGATGACATCACTTTCTCTCTCTTGACTCTCTCTCTAGATCTCAAGCTCTTCAAATGACAAATGTAGCAAAAGTCACTAATCTAACACTAACTCTCCTATTTATAGGCCAAGGCTTATAAGGAAGTTCACCTTATTTACAAATATGCCACCTTGCCTTTCTTATCTAAATATAACAATATAAAGCTAGATTTGAACTGTTTCAGCACGACTCGGATTGACGAAGGCGATAGACATAAATGCACTAACAGACTCCCCCTTGGATATTGCCGCAGTCAATCTCGTAGCGTCTTGTCTTTCTCTCTCTTTGAGTATTTTTGAAGCTTTAACACGTTTTCATCAATGTAGACTCCTTCTTTCTTGAACAAAATCCCCGTGGATCTGTCTTCAGCTTCAGCTTCTCCTTTCTATAGACTCTTTTCTTCATCAGGCTCCCCCTTTCGTTAAGCTTTCGTGCTTTTGGGATCGACACCTTGCTTTCTGTGTACAAGCTCTTCTGGAATAGTTACATGGCTCCTTGAATCCACGCTTCCTCTTGCGTTGAGCTCGTGTTCAGACTCCCCTTTAGACTCGGCTGTCAGGATCGTAGTCTGGTACAACATCTGCAATTTCTCAAACATTCATAAGTAAAACATTTTAAACATTCAATTGTCCAGGAATCGTGACCTGGCTCTATTAAACTTTCTAAATCAAGATTCTGGCTTTAAAATATAATAATATGAATATACTTGATTCTCTCCCCCTATCAACTATCTTCATAGATTTGGCAATTTTAGCAAACAGGATCGAAAACTGTCTCTTTTACAAATTTTACTAGTTTAAGAATCCAAAAACCCTCTCAGTTAATCATCCAAATCCAACTTAATGACCTTGGAGATTTCCACAAACTGTTTTTGATTTTTGATTTTAAAAACTTCAAGTTTCAAATTAATGAACTTGTTTATTTTTAGAAACACATTTAGCATACTTAGATTTTGAAACTCGGCATTCAGACATCGGTTGTCGAAAATAAAGCAGAATCAAAATCTTTTTATATTTTTCTGAAACATAAAGCAGTAAAGAAAATATTTACAAACATATTTACAGACAATATTTTTGTTTGAGTTCGCGTCAGAGGATCATATCAGTTTATGACAAATCACTAGCACCATTGAGCTTTAAACACTTTAAGTTCTAAACGATTCACTTAGATTGTCAGTATACTGATCCACTTAAATTTTCACACAAACTTCAATTGATTTGAGATACGGATTAGTGTTTTAAGGACTTAAACTTATTCGCGTGTCCCACCTCAGAATATACTCCCGTATCAAAATTCCCAAGATTCAGTCTTACAGGTGAGTATACCAATTTGATATCTGTATCTGGGTTAGTGCAAGACCTTGAGAGCTCAGGTATGAACTTCCGTTCAGTCAAAGAGATGAAGGCTTGACTTTAGGTGTGTTCCCTTTAAGGAATCTTTTCTTCAACTGCAATTGATTCATATCTTTCGATATTTTCTCATTTTTTGTGCAGAGGGTAAGCTTTTAAAGCGCGTAAAGTATTATACGAGGTCTAGGCCATTGCTTCCACAATATCAGAAGACCAGGTATAATACCCCAGATATCAAACAGTATAAAGACCTAGTATCTCAGAATCAGGCAATCTCTCAAACAAGATTTCGGGGTTACCCATATATCCGAGAGATGTTCCCCACGAGATAAGTAAAGTATTGATATTTAGGTCTATATCTCGAAAACAATCTACTAAGCGTGTAAAAACCTACTGGCATATCATCAGTGAGACCGTTTATCACATTAAAACATTCCATTTCTTTAGCGTACTGTGATTATCTACTGATGTACTACTATCATTTCCTCTTTTTACACAAAAACTCAATTTTTGAATTTTATCATGTTTTTGGCTTTTTCAAATTTTCTTAATGTTTTTGGATTTTCTGAAAAATTCTTACTCCCCATAAAATTCAAAACCATTTAAAGAAAATTTGACAAATCGATGTAGACAGCTTTGTCTCGCCATCCATTTTCTGCTTTTCGTGCGCTGATTTGTAAAAAATATAATGTACCCCCATGATTTACAACACACTGATTTTTTACAGTTTGAAAACCGTTTTTCAATCTTGTGAAATTAATCATGTTTGTTCCGCCGTGAGGGTTTCGGCATATTCACTTAACATATTTTCGAAATTTTTGAATTTTTGACAAATTTAAAAACAATATTTTTGATTTTTCAAATTTTTGACAAAATAAAAACATATTTTTGGTTTTTAAATTTTTCAATTTTTAGGGTTTTTGAAATATTGTTTATTTATGTACAGAAAACAAACAAACTCCTTGTTCAACAATAGTAGGGACCAGCAGCCTCCTCTTCTTGTGCCAGGCTGCTCCGACACTCCTCTTGTTGACATTCTGTGACAACCCTCACAATTTCAGGTACTGTACAATTAATTAATTTTAATTATGTGCTTAATGACTGTGCTTGATTACAACTGACAGTTTAAACTGCTTTATGATTTCTGCATCATACATACATATGCATCATATTGCATACAGTCACTCCATTTATTACACACAAACATTAGTGACATACTTGATACACAAAGCACAGTTAGCACACTGAACGAATGATTCAGAAACATGCTGACAATGCCAGCAATAGACAGACGGTGTTTTTGAGGCCCAGTATGAGCCAGGGATAAGGTACCACACTAGTATGGTGTGTAGGGAAGTGATGGCCATAAAACTGCGTCACTAGGTGATAGTTATAGTACCGGGAAGTGCCTAAAACACACTTTAAGTGCAGAATTCTGCATTTATTTATAAAATTCAGCACTGTAACATGCTAGTAAAGTGCAAAAATATGGCAGAAAGGTCCTGTATGCTTTCCTAAGTGCCGGGAATTAGAAGTGTTACAAAAATATATATAAAAGACACTTTACGGACTAATTAAACACTTTAACAAAACAGTATCTAACTGGATAACCGGACATTACCTAAGTGCCGGGAATTAGAAGTGTTACAAATATATATATAAAAGACACTTTACGGACTAATTAAACACTTTAACAAAACAGTATCTAACTGGATAACCGGACATTACCCGGGACACTAAATTTTTGCCAAATACATTGTTTATTTATTTCTTGGCTAGTCTTGATCCTCGAACACCCTAACACCCACTAAAAGGCAACTAACTAACATATGGAAGTTTATACTTGAAATCTAACTAACCTTTACAACTTAGTTGCAAAATTTTACCCTTAACCCCCCCCCCCCCAACAGAAATCGGTCCCCAAGTGGACCCACAAATCACCTTCACCATACTTCACATCTTCTACTAGATTATTTCCATTATTTTAATAGATTGTGGCTTGTGATGGTGTCCAAAATATTAAGAACAATCCTTATAAAGCATGGCCCCTAGATCATCTTCATACATCAAATAATCCACACCATTACTTCCTCACCTCCTCCCCTCCTCTCGGTCACAACATAACCGCCACAACCACCACTTCAACATCACCATCTTCATCCATTTTAAGCTTCATTCAAGTGAAGAAGAAGGATTAAAGGAGCTTGCAATGTGTGGAGCTTCACGGGACTTTGTTTCTTGCTTTTCACCATCATTTCTCATCATCTTCTTCACTAGAATCATCCCTAGCCTTTGTGCTAGTAGTAAGTTCCTTGTTACACTCTTGTTTATCTTGTTTCATAGTTAAAAGTTGTAGTAGGATGGTTATGTTCAAAACACTAAAGAACAAGAACACTAAGAAGATGAACATAAAACTTTGCATGAAAGTTACTTGAAGATGAAATGTTGATAGTATGATGTTGTAGTGAACATGTTGTTAATGTTATGATGATTCTTGATTGTGTGATGTTAATCACCATATGGATCTTGTTAAATAATATTTAGAAATATGATTTAACAAGATTAGAAAGTGGTTATGTGTTACATAAAATGACCACCTTCTAGCTAGATGTGAACTTGATAAAAATGATTTTTCATGAAATATAATTAAACTAGTGAGCTGATGATTTTGTAAATCCAAGAGTTACAAAAGATTTTTATGAAGAAACCAAGTTAGAGAAGCATTTTTGGAAAATCATGACTATCACAAACACTTACACCATTTCTAGAAATAAGACAAGTATGAGAATATTTTATTTACAAGAAGAGTTCAAAGGGGTTAATTCTTGTAAAAATTACTTACAAGTTGTAAACACTAAATTATTTTATGAGAATGATTTTTAAAGAAATAAATACGCTTCGGAAGGTAACTAAGTTCCCTAAAGGCTTTACCAAGTCACTACGCGTTTTCAAAAATTATCAAGTTCATGATTAGTGTGTAACACATACATTTTTGCTCTTGGTAATGTAAAGATTGATTGTTGATGCTTGTTGATTGATTTTGAAAAGAAAATGATATGCTTAATAGCATGGACACCTCCGTTTTTAGGGGAAACTCTAGCGAAATTTTCTAAAAATTTCAACACTTAGAAAACATTTTTTTTCCAAAATAAGTGTTACAAGTATATTTTATAACTTGTGTTTCGAATATAAACTTCGCCATGATTTTGTAACAAAATACAAGTATCGGAGGTTGATTTTCTTAAATAAAAATGGATAAAAATATATTTTTTGAATATATATTTTTATACTAAAACGCTTGTGTGATTATTTGTTATTTTGTGAACTAGTTATATTATTTAGGGCAAAATGATGTAACTTAGCAAAATGCCATCACATTTTATAATTCCGAAAATACTTTTACGAATATATTTTGGGTAAATATTATTTGGACACAAAGAATGAAAATATATTATTTTTGGGAAAAGTATATATATATATATATATATATATATATATATATATATATATATATATATATATATATATATATATATATATATATATATATATATATATTGGGAATACATTATTTTCGACAAATGTATTAAATATATTTTTCTAAGTGGAATTTAAAAATATATTATTTTCGGAACCACCAAAATACATGTATAAATACCCCTATCCTTGGGAAGGAAATACACATATAAAATACTTGAGAAGTATGAATATGAAATAGTTGCCTACCTATTATTCCAAAACCCTAAAAATAAAACTTAAGTTAAAATAATTATTATTATTTTAACGAGAAGTTATAACTTGGAGTAATAACAATGTAACGTAACTCAAACCCGTAAATGCAAAAGCAAGGCACGGCCCGTTCGTCTAATAGACACTAGCACGTTGTCGGTTGTCGTGTAGCGGACCAAGTTTGAGTGGAGGATTCGATTCAGGAGACGCGCTACAGTGAGTTCATGTCCCCCTTTTCTTTTTAAATGTTTTCAGTTTTACAACTTCGGGGGTGAAATACATGTTACAATTATACAGACAATTTTTACACATGGTATGGTTAGCTTAAGGAGGGACTTTCATACACCGTTAGATCATGTGAGTGGGTACGCGGCTACTAACGGCCATTAATCCTCGTCGTAGGACCGAGGGACATGAGTGATAGATCTATATGGGTGTAGCGAGTCCACACCCATGAGGCCGGGGCGGCCCATAATGGTGACTGTGTCTTACAGCCGAGGCCCGGTACAAATTTGCTAGGTTTGAGTCTTCCTACATCACTTTACACATATCAATGGCCTTGCAAACCATTAGTGATCTCTTTTTAATCCTTATTGCTACATACCAGGGACTTTTATACATACACCGTTTACAAAGGATTATACATACTCACATACACATGAACTCGCTCAACTTTTTGTTGATTTTTCAAACTCCATGTATTTCAGGGAATTGATCGGATCTGGCAGGTGATGCACATTAAGCTGCGTAATAAATAAAGATGTCATCCAAGATTGTTGGGTTTGGGAGGTGTAACCCTTACCTGGACGGGTCACATGTCACCAAACCTCGCTTTATTTAGAGTCTTTTGTGGTGTCTCCTGAACACGTTTTAACAAGTATGGTTTGTAACTTATCGTAAGCGTCGACATTTTTAAAACAATGTTGTTGTGGTATTATTAAACTTAATGAATGGATGAACATCGTGTGTTTTATTTTCATATAGCATTGTTATGATTGTTGCTATGGTATTAAGAAGTCACACCAAAATAAATCCACGCTTCCGCAAAAGCCAGGGTGTGACAGCTTGGTATCAGAGCCTCGATCATAGCGAACTAGAATTCCTTCTCGAGTCTAGACTATGATCACTAGGGCTCTCACGAAAACATTTTTACATTGCATACACTAAAAGTCCAGATCCGGGGCACAAACATTTTATAAACAAAAAGGCACAATTACACATTTCAAATTTATATTTCAGTCTTAGAGACTGGGGGAGTTCAGCCTTAGAGGCTGGAGAGGTTTAGTCTTAGAGACTGGGGGATTCAGTCTTAGAGATTGGGGAGGTTTAGTCTTAGAGACTGGGAGTTGGTCTTAGAGACCAGGGAGTTGGTCTTAGAGGCCAGGGAGTTGGTCTTAGAGACCAGGGAGTTAGTCTGAGAGGCTAGATAGTTCAGTCTAGGAGGCTGGGAGGGATAGTCTGGGGAAGACTAGGACGATTACTTGCATTATTGTGACTTACATGATTATTTGATTTTATGTTGATATATGTGCAATTGTCATGATTGTTTGTTACAGACAACATGTCATCTTCGGATACCGGAGTGTCAGATACGCTTGATCCTATGGCGGTAGTCTCGGACGTCGAGATCCTATCCGAGAGCGAGGTTTACACGTCAGATACCACGAGCACGGATGATGATGATTTTCAGCCATTCGCTTTGCCCGACCTCGGGGATGATGTTCAGCCCGCTGATGGCATTCTAGCTGGGGATCCACCTCTTGCTGAGATCCTTGCTCCCGTTCCACTTGCCGCATTTCCCATTGAGGATTTTCCACTCGATGTTGTTTCTGATGACGACGTCGATCTTTTCGTTGAGGGTCCCCCAGAGGACGACCATGAGGGTGGGGCCCCGATTGCTGATGATGTCGTTATTCCTATTACTGAGGCTCCTGTAGAGGAGGCTCCTTCTGATTCACCTGGTCCAGACTCGTTTGAGTCTGTGGCATCCGCTTCTTTGCACGACCAGGGCGTGCAGCACTACTCTCCTGACGCTGACTCAGACGTGGCGATGTCAGCTGTACCTGGTTCACCTCACGAGTTTGAGTTTGATCATGAGTTCGAGGACGAGTTTGATCCAGTTTTTCCTCCTGATTTTGATCCCGATCACGAGATCGAGTTTATTCCTGTTGACCAGCCCTTAGAGGCACCAATGGCTCCTATTGATCAGTTTCTTGATATACCCGCTGACTTTGATATGGACCTGAGCCTATCATAGCACCAGAGCCTGTTGTTGCCCATGACCCTATACCGGTGCACGACCCTGTTCTTGTGGATGCACCAGTCCTTGCACCACCTATTGTTGATATTCCCATTGTTGCACCACCAGTGGTGGATGTTCCTATTGCTGATGCACCCGTTCTTGCACCACCTGTTGTCAACCATGCACCATTTGCCACACATGTCGACCCTCGATACGCTGACACCCATAATGGGTGGATCGAGGATGATGATGACTACCCTCCGTTTGTGCTACCAGTCACTCCTCTTGTAGCACCTGTTTCCGCACCTATTGATGTTCCATTTTTCCACCCACACCCCTCTGATGTCCATCGCACTGATCTTCCTATCACGTTTCTCCAGGACATTCCTCCACCTCGTCCTGGGGAGGGTTCATCGAGGCAGCAGCCTGCTTTTGTCCCACCTGTATCGTCATCTGTTCCGTTCATGTCCCAGTTCCCTCACACTACACCATCTTTTATACCTTCGGGCGAGCCGTTTCTGTGGTCTTCGCCCAATGTTATGCCGCTATCAGACCCGTATCACCCTTTCCATGTCGGGTATACCAGAGATGACATACTGATATCCCTGCAGCTGCAGCAGGACGCACTGAGTCATCGCATTCAGGAGTTAGAGAGGACTCCACGTCCTCCCCCATGTCACTGTCATTCTCCTTTTGCCGCACCACACGCTCCCCTCCCGCTGCCCCCTGATTCGGATGTTCGTTTCCTTAAACCTGAGCAGCAGATTGCCTATTTTCTGCGCGTTATTCATGCCCTTGAGGAGGACTGGGTGCACATTCGCCGTTTGCTTTTCTCTTATCCTCCTCCTCCTCCGCCATCAGCGTAGCTATATTTTGGTTTAGTGCAGGTAGGTTGTTTTGGTGAGAAAGTCGCAATTGGGCCAGCAGACAAAGACTTTTAGAAGACCACACTTTTGTATATGATTAGTGTTGACTGACTTGTATTTTGGGGGGGGTGATGTAACCCTATGATCATATTTTGATGTATGATGTACTGTAAAACATGTAAACCTATATTGTGGTCACGATTAATGAAAGCTCAATGGCAACGTTCTCACTACATGCTTTGTTGAATTATTTGTTTTATATTATAACATGGGATGTTATGTGGTTGATGGATATTATTATATATGCATATTTACTAGACTTACTATGACCTGACCAATATGATCATCTTTTAGAAGATGCCTCCACGACGAAACGCAGCTATAGCACAGTATGCGGCCTCCCAAGCAGAACTCCAGGTTCTAATTGCCGCAGCTATAGCATAGTATGCGGCCTCCCAAGCAGAAACAAGCAGGAATACTTCAAACAACAACAACAATAACAACAACCCACCCAATGGTAATGTTAAGTTGCTTGAGACACATTACGATACTTCTTACACATCCACTAGTGCTGATTGTTAATCATATTGCCTGTATAGGCTGCACCTACAAACAATTCCTTGACTGTAAGCCCTCAAATTTCGACGGCACTGGAGGTGCTGTTGCATTCGTCAGATGGGCAGAAAAGACGGATTCGATTCTGAGGATGAGCAAGTGTGCCCTTGAGCAACAAGTTACATACATCTCAGGGTTGTTTCTTGATGGTGCCTTATTGTGGTGGAATCTGCAAGTGCAAACATTGGGAGAGGTGGCGGCATAGGCGTTAACATGGAATGAGCTGAAGGAGCTCATGAGGAAGAAGTATTGTTCGCGGGCTGAGATACAAAAGCTAGAGACGGAATTCTGGAACCTAAAGATGGAAGGCCCAAAAATCGCCGAATATGTTCAGAGGTTTCACGATCTGTCCCATGTGGTGCCGTACATGGTCATGCCCGAATTTAAACGCGTGGATCGTTTCATCTGGGGATTAGTACCCCAGATCATGAGCATGGTAACGACTTCGAAGCCTCTAACGATTACTAAAGCCATTGATCTCAGCGTGGCACTTACAGAAGAAGCCATCAGATTTAACAAGTTTTCAATTTCTGAACCGAAGAAGAAGGAGACACATGTCGAATCATCAGGAGAAAACAAGAGAAAAGTCTCGAACTTTAAGAAAAGTACTGGCAGTGCCAGCAAGAGGAGGGATACAAACCCGCCAGCTGAGGTAAAGACTGGCAGTGAACAAAAAGGGAAAGGATACATGGGCACTCTGCCCAAGTGTGATTTATGCCAACATCATCATGCTGGCCGGTGCAGACTTAGCAAATGTGAATCCTGTGGAAGGATGGGTCACTCAAAAGACACTTGCTGGGCTGGTACTGGCCGTGGTGGCCAAAAAGGATCTGGTAACAACAACCGGGGAGGTAACGGAAATGGGAACCGCAATGGCAGAAATGGTAATCGCGGTAACTTTGGGAATCAAGCAAGAAATGGTAACCACAATCAAAACAACAATCAAGGCGGTAATGGAGATGGTAACGGTCGAGGACCGGGATGCTTTAACTATGGAGACATCGGGCACTTCAAGCGTGAATGCCCAAAACTCAATCAAGCTCTTGGAAGGGTATTCAACATTGGAGCAAGGGAAGCACGCCAGGACCCGAATGTTGTCACTAGTACGTTCCCTATAAATCAACGCTTTGCATCTGTATTGTTTGACACTGGAGCCGACTATAGTTTTGTATCACTAGAATTTAAGAATATGCTTGGGTTAACTGCTAGTAAGTTAGACATTCCATATTCAATTGAACTGCCTAATGGGAAGCTAGTAGAAACAAATGAAGTCATCAGAGGATGCGTGATAGAGCTAGGAGAACACGAATTTACACTAGATCTACTACCAGTCGAGTTAGAAAGCTTCGACGTGGTAGTAGGGATGGATTGGTTGTCCAGCAACAGAGCCGAGATTGTTTGTCACGAGAAGACCATTCGCATCCCAATGGCGGATGGAGAAACAATCATAGTACACGGAGAGAAGCGTGATACACCTCTGAGGATCATTAGCTGCCTAAAAGCTCGAAAGTGTGTGAAGAAGGGACGTGTTGCCTTCTTGGCACATATCATTGATAAAGAAGCCGCTGAGCCGAAACTAGAGGATGTTCCAGTCGCTAGGGAGTATCCTGAAGTCTTTCCAGAAGACTTTCCAGGATTGCCGCCACAAAGACAAGTCGAATTTCGCATTGACTTGATTCCAGGCGCCGCGCCTGTGGCTAAAGCACCCTATCGACTTGCGCCTTCGGAGATGCAAGAATTGTCAACGCAACTTCAGGAGTTGTTAGATAAGGGATTTATCAGACCAAGCTTCTCGCCTTGGGGAGCACCAGTTTTGTTTGTCAAGAAGAAAAATGGTAGTTTTCGCATGTGTATCGACTACCGGGAGTTGAACAAGTTGACCATCAAGAATAGATATCCTTTGCGGAGAATTGATGACTTATTCGATCAATTGCAAGGTTCAAGTTTTTACTCAAAGATCAATCTGCGATCTGGTTATCATCAGTTAAGGATACAAGAGGAGAGTATTCCCAAGACTGCTTTTAGGACTCGATATGGACATTACGAGTTCTTGGTTATGCCGTTTGGTCTGACAAACGCGCCAGTTGTATTCATGGATTTGATGAACAGAGTCTGCAAGCCGTACCTCGATAAGTTCGTAATTGTATTCATTGATGAAATTTTGATCTACTCGAAGACGAAGGACGAGCATGAACAACATTTAAGAGCCATTTTAGAGCTGCTTAAAAAGGAGAAGTTATACGCAAAGTTCTCGAAGTGCGAGTTCTGGTTACGCGAAGTCCAGTTTCTTGGACATGTGGTTAATGGAAATGGAATTCATGTGGATCTCACAAAGATCGAGGCGATCAAGAATTGGGAAACTCCTAAGACGCCAACCGAGATTCGACAGTTCCTAGGTTTGGCTGGTTATTATCGAAGGTTCATTGAGGATTTCTTAAAATTCGCTCAACCTTTGACCTCCCTTACACAGAAAGACAAGAAGTTTGATTGGGGAGACAAACAAGAAGAAGCATTTCAGTTATTGAAGAACAAACTTTGTGACGCACCGATCTTATCCCTACCCGAAGGCACGGACGACTTCGTGGTACATTGCGACGCCTCGTGTCAAGGTTTGGGATGTGTACTAATGCAGTGTCAGAAGGTTATAGCGTATGCATCTTGCCAGCTGAAGGCCCACGAGAGAAATCACACTACGCATGATTTAGAATTGGGTGCAGTGGTGTTTGCTTTGAAAATTTGGCGAAATTATTTATATGGCACGTGATGCACAATTTACACGGATCACAAGAGTCTACAACATATTTTCAATCAAAAAGAGCTTAACATGAGGCAAAGACGATGGGTTGAATTGTTGAACGACTACGATTGTGAAATCAAGTATCATCCAGGGAAGGCGAATGTGGTCACCGATGCCCTAAGTCGGAAAGAAAGGATCAAGCCCATAAGGGTTAGGGCTTTAGAAATGATTGTCCAGACAGACCTCTCATTGCGCATTCGCGTCGCGCAGAGAGAAGCTCTAAAAGAAAGGAATATCGAGGATTAGTATCTCCGTGGGATGGAGAAGCAATTGGTACCAAACGGGGAAGGAACGTTATGCTTCATGAAACGAATTTGGGTTCCTTTGTTTGGTGGTTTGCGGAAGGTTATTTTTGATGAGGCTCACAAGTCACGATACTCGATTCATCTAGGAGCGGATAAGATGTACCAAGATCTTAAGGGTTTCTATTGGTGGCCAAGAATGAAGGGCGATGTTGCGATATACGTTGGTAAATGTTTAACTTGGGCCAAAGTGAAAGCCGAGTACCAGAAGCCTTCAGGTCTTCTGCAACAACCTGAAATACCCCAATGGAAATGGGAACAGATTTCAATGGACTTCATAACGAAGTTGCCAAGGACGCCCAAGGGCCACGATACAATTTGGGTAATAGTAGACCGTTTAACGAAATCTGCGCACTTTCTGCCTATCAACGAAAAAGACAACACAAGTAAACTTGCTGAGATATACATGAGAGAGATTATTGCTCGACATGGAGTGCCTCTCTCAATCATCTCTGATAGAGATGGAAGATTCGTGTCACGGATTTGGCAATCCTTTCAAGAAGCATTTGGTTCTCAGTTAAATCTGAGTACAACATTTCACCCGCAGACAGACGGATAGAGCGAACGAACGATTCAAACGTTAGAAGACATGTTGCGAGCTTGTGTTATGGATTTAGGTGGGAGTTGGGACACTCACCTACCATTGGTTGAATTTTCATACAATAACAGTTATCATGCAAGTATTCAATCCGCACCATTCGAAGCTCTCTATGGGCGTAAGTGTTGATCACCGATTTGTTGGGCTGACGCGGGTGATAGACAACTAGTTTGTTAGGATTGGAGGCTGTCATGATTGTGTTTGTTTGTATAATTTTGACAAAACAATGGATATAAGCTAAGATTAAATGCAGCGGAAATGAATACAAACTTTGTAAACACAATCAAGGAAGAGAATAGTTTGATAAACAAATGCTTCACATTAAGTCGAATGATTGAATTACAAAGAAAATGATTATAAGCAGGCTTACAAAATTAAACTCCCCCTCAGCCTGATGCTCCAAGGTTGGTTGCACAAGATGAAAGGATTAGACATGAGGAGAAGAATTCACTCAGTCAATCAAATGTAACAGTACAGGGTACTGCTCCATTTATAGGCAAACCAAACCACTGAGGCATCTCAGCTGACGTCACCATGATAGTGACATCTAATAACCTAACAACCTGTAAACACTGTTCTTATACAAACTACTGATGTCTAACAACTGATTATAAGTAAAATACAAAACATAAGAAAACTACTGCTTCACGTTCCACTGATGTAGCCTGAGCACTGATGTTGAGCATCAGTGCTTTCTTTAAAGGTGATCAGTCTTTGAATGGGCAGTGCTTGTGTCTTCAGCAGTACTTAGGAAACAGCAGTAGATAGAGCGTCCGTGTTTGTCTTCAGCAGTCTTCTGCAGTCAAGGGGAAAGCTTTAAAGTAAACAGCTGCTTATTTAGAATCCACTGTCATGATCCGGTTTTGGCTTTCATTATATGTTCCTCTGGTAGGGTTCAATCCCAACAATCTCCCCCTGGAACAGATAATGCCAAAACCCTTCCTTATTCTGGATTTTTATTTCTAATAAGAAGTTCCTTAGTTTGTCTTTTAAATTCTTCTTCAAAATCCTTGGAACTTGAGTCATCCTCATCCCTACACAGTGTAAGTTCAAGGAGTTCCTGCAAATCTTCAACACCAAGGCCTAGTGCTTCTTTCCTTGATATGTACTTCACTTCGCCATTGGATCTGACCAAGGTCAATACGTGGGTCTTTTGATCAGACATCCACTTTAGTACTTTTAATCCTAATGGTGGTTTCTTAGGAGAGATTTATTTGCTGATGAGTTTGGAGATGTTGGCCTTGTGAAAAGCTGTAAGTTATCAGACATTTGTTTGAGGGCCTTCTCAATGACATCATTTGCTGTAGCTACGTCTTCTGCAGTTTCCTTTTCAATTTGCTCTTGTCTCTTTTGTTGATCTGGCTCAATGTCTGATATTTCTGAAGTGCTTGGTGATGCAGGATTGGTTAATACCTTTTTGAAAAGGTTTTGAAGTTTTACTGAGCTCTCTTCTTTTAGACCCATTTTCTTGATGGTTTCTGTGAAGTACTCAACTTCCTTTTTCTTTACTTCTTCACTAGACAACTGTTTTCCTTCTTCTTGGTTTGACACAAGAATAGGATTATCAGCTGATGTGAGCAGTGTTTTGAGATTTTCAATCTGTTGTTCAAGCTTTTTGTAGTCAGGCTTCTTTGAAGTGTCTGAGACAGTTATCCTTCTTTTCTTAAGCCTTTCATAAGCTTCATCAGTATGCTGTTTTGACCATTTTCTTATGGCAGTGGCAGTGTCCACCTTTGCATCCACCAGCTCCTATTTCTTTCTCTTGTACTCAGATGTTAGGTCAGCTATGAGCTTTTTGTATTTGCTCCAATTTGGAGCAGTCTTCTTTTTTCTAGGATCATTTTTGATTCTATCAATCCTATTTGCCTCATGCTTTAAAGCAACTATTGGCCATTCTTCAAACTGTTTTTTTCTTCAGCAGGATAGAATTTTTCTTTCATAATATAAGCAAGATATTCTTTTCTTAATTTATTTCGTTGATCAGCTTTTTCTTTGCTTAATTCTTGTGCAAAATCTTCAATCTGCTTAACTTTTGTGAGCAAGAATTCCAGGCTTTCAGAGATGGCTTCATCACTTTGACCTTCACATTCAATCTTGGCTCTTATCTTAGCCTGCCTTGCTTTGAGCTCAAGATATTCATCTATATCTTTTGGGACTATGAAGCCTATGAGTGAAGGGAATCTTCTGTTTGAAGGATCATCTTCAGTGTAAAATTGTCTCATCTCATTTTTCACAGCTTCCAGTTCCATCGGATATTTTGCAGCATTTGGATCATATTTGTCCTCATTTGCCTGAGTAATTTTTCTCTTTCTGGTGTAAAGCTTTGTGGATGAAAGGAATTTTGGTTGTGATGTAGGAATAGTGTGAGCAGTGGTTGATGGTTGACTAACAGCTATTGAAACAACAGGTGTTTCAACCTCTGTTATCATTATAACTACTGATGTGTCAGTAGATGTCTTCTGCTTTTGAGCAGGGGTTGGAATGGTAGTGATTTGAGAGGTGGTTTGTGGTTGACTAACAGTTGTTGAAACAACTGGTGTTTCAACCACTGTTGTCATTACAACAGATGTTGTAACATCTGCTGTCTTCTGCTTTTTGGTAGGAGGTGATGATGGGGTGGCTGTTTTTAGTGGTGAATTTGGTTTTGGTGATGTGATCACAGATGTTGATGATGGTGGAGCAGTGGTTGTGGTGGTGTGTGGTGATGTGTTGTGTGTTGATACTGTGGCTTTGGTTTGGCTATTTTCTGGCTCAATATAGATACCATCTTCAATTCCCTTTTTCTTCCACTTGATCTTCTCCCCCTTTTTGGCATTATCTGGGAAGGGTTCATTCATGAAAAGAACAGTGGGAGGAATTTTTCCAGAGGCACTTTGGATATGAGCTTTGATAGCTTTAATGTCTGCCTGAGTATCTTTAAATCTTGATTCCCCCATGTTAGTCAGCTTTTGTACATGTATAGCATGCTGCTGATCAGCCATCTGTTTTTGTCTTTCCAGCAGTGGTTGGAACATGTTCCATATCTCATTTGCAGCAGGTGCATGTTGTGCAGGTGCTTGAGCTGGAGCAGAAGTGGACTGTGCTTTCTGAGCTTTTAGAAGCTGTTGCACCATATCCTTTATTTCAGCAACTAAAGTTTCAAGGTTTTCAACCCTGCCCGTCAATTCCTGATATTTTGAATCATCACCCAAGTTAATGGGATCATCTGAATCCCCACCAGCAGTGGTTGTACCAATGTGTGACTTAGGAACTGAATCCCAAAAGTCATTTATTGATGCCCTTTGTTATTGGTACTGGGGACTTCTTTCTTCAGTACTTGATAGCCTTTTGAGGGTACCAGTGGGCAAAACAACCTCACTGGTGGTTCTCAGAGGTGCTATTGAAGAAATTGCCTTCAAGGGAGTCTTATGAATGAAACCACTGTCCAAATGTAAACCAGTGGGTTCAACATTTGTAGTGGCTGCTCCACTTGAACTACTGATAGGAGTTACTTGTAACTCCTGCAGTGTAACCTCCTCAGTTGTTGCTGGGATAGCAGAGGTATAGACATCAGACCCAGTCACTTGTGGGAGTATACTCTCAGTGATAGGTGATTGAGAGGAACTGGTTTGTGTCTGAGCTACATTCACTGCCTGCAACAAAGGTATCATGGATTGTGGTAATATGAGGGGTGAGGATAAAGGAGTTGAAAGAGACATGTCCTTGGGATCAGGACTGTGGAAGATGGATCCGAGTGGGTCCAGAGCTTCATATTGTGGGGTCCCTATGTTTACAATCTGATCCTTTTGTGAGGATGCAGGAGGAGTTTGAGGCAAGGGTGGAGATCTTTCATCCAACTGCTGTGAGGAAGTAGCAGCAGTGGTTAATGGTGACATTTGTGTTGTCACTGGCAGTTGCTCTGGGATCTCATCTTCCAGAGGTGCCTTTGTTTTGGGTTTGGTGGGCTTTCTGGATGTTTTCTTTTTGGTCTTTTTAGTGGTGGCAGGTGTGGGTTTCAAAACAGTGGGTGTGCTGCTTTGATCACCTGGAGTAGTGGGCTCAGCAGCCGATACCTGAGGAGCAGTTTCATCTGCTAAATTCTGCTCAGGTACCTCTACTTTTGTTTTTATAGGTGCCAACATTCTAGAGAATGTTTCAGGCGTTAAACAATTTATTTTAAAGTGAGCACCTTGTTTGGGCAATTCTGCATCTTCTTTTTCAAATTTTTGTTCAAAGTAATAGCTCAAAAACCTTGGAAAGAGCAGAAATGCTTTGCTATCAACATTTTTTACCAAATCATCAAAAATCTCCTGGGAATAATTAAAATTTTCATTATTTAAAATTGCATATCCCAGGCATTGAATTTTTTATGGCATTTCATTAAAAGAAGTTGTTTTATTAGAAACACACATCAACAGAGTGTGAAATAAAAACCTTGGTGCAGAAGGGAAGAAACCTTTTTGTAAGGTATCCCTTTTTGGTTGCTCTGCATAACCCCTATTCATGAAATCCTTTTTCATCTCGGTTTTAGAAAAAGAGGTTTTACCTTTCAGATCATCGAGTTTGAAGACTTCTGAAATGGATTGTGGAGAGATTTGAATCTTTTTACCCTGTATCGAGGAGTTGATGGCTGTGACAGTGTCTCCTTGTTTTTCAAGGGTAACATTGTTCCAGAACTCTCTCTGGGTTTGTAGATAAATGGGAGCGTCTGCTGTAAACAAAGCTTTGTACTTTGATGCAGATAAGGTGTCAATGATGGAGTCAAAAGTGTTGTCGGTTGTGGGTTTTGTGAGTATACCCAAATAGATATGAGGGGATTTGTAACGAATTTCATTGGATTCAGCAACCATTTGAGTGGCGTCTTTAGGAGCAGATGAAGAAGATGATTTTGATTTTGATTTCAATTTCGTCATTTTTGATGAAGAAGATCGAAGAATGTTTTTGAGAAGAAGAGTGGGAAACTGCTTTGAGAAGAGAATTTTGGAATTCAATTCGACAGTGTGAGCCCCTGTTTGGGTTTAATCAGGGTTTTATTTAGGGAAAAAGTGAGTGCTGATGTGGCAGCGGTTATAAAGATCTGATGGCTAAAAACTGACCACGTGTTAACCTCTGATGAGACGATGAGTAATGGAGGACAGTTGTTTAGAGGGCCACTGATGAAGCAACTATCAGTGGTTACAACGGTAATAAATAGAACAGTGGGTGCTTTTTACCATCAGTGGTTACCATATCAGTGGATACAACACTGATTTTGAGCAACAGTGTATATCATGAAAATGAGGAAGCAGAGGTTGACTTTCAACAGTGGACAGACTTTAGGAAACAAATGTTTGACCACAACAGTAGTTAAGGGAAAACAGTGGTAAATTAATGAAAAACCATTAACTCAGCAACAGTTAGTGCAAACAGTGGTTGAACTTTTGACAAATAATTTGAGCACCTGCTTGTTCAGATGAGGGAATTGATTTTGTCTTGTGTTAACACAATATTATGTCCAACATCTGTTGATCTGCAGGAATGCTATACTTAAGGAGTTACATTTTAAATGCAAGTTGTCAATTTATTTTATCAGCAGTTCTTCAAGAATTTATGTTCTAGATTTTACCACATGTTTATTATTCCTGACGATGGTTTAGCATCCCAGATGATGAAGACTTTTTACTAAGGCTACTCATTTTGTGTCTGATTATCTGAATTAGAGCATGAGTATCTCAGTAATTTAACAACTGTTAGCAATCAATTTTTGACAAAACAAATTTAAATTTGATATGACCTTGACATATGCACCATTTCCTTTTGATTTGTTTTTAAGGAAAGTAACTTCATAAAAAAATAAGGAAATTACCTCTTGACTGGTGAAAGAGACTTTCACTATTTAAAAAGAGTAAAAGTTCAAAATATATTAAAAGATAATATATCCGGTTTTATTTGAGAAAAACACCTTTCTAAAAATAAAGGTTATTTTGAAAACAACATCAAAAGGATCTGGAAACATCCTAAAAGGCTTATGATCACATCATTATGACCACTGATTAGGATCATTTTCTTGTTAATTGATTGCAAATTGTTCTTTTAAAGTCAATCACTGGAGAAACCATTGTTACCTGAACTTTTCCTGAATTAATGAATGCTCACAGTTGCATAATGACCATCGTTTACCCAACTTTTGACTCATAGGTGTTTTATGTTTATACTCTTTTCTTTTGACTTCAAAAGTTTTGAGATAAACACACTTTTGAGTTTTGTTCATTTTCTTATTTCCTTTTTACCCTTCCCATTCATAAGTACAAAAACACTTACTGGGAGATTTTATTGAGGAAATACTTAATCCTGAATCATTTTGCAGTAATGTTTTGAGAGATCTGGCCACATACGAACATGCTTAATTACCAAATCTCACATTACATATGATTTGGACTGTTTTGACCCCTGATTTTCTTAATGTGTTTTGACAGGGTTGATTTAGTCCTTCTGCCTTCTAACACATAAGATTTCATGACTAAAGTTTTATTTTCCTCTTTCTAAGTTAGCAAAACACTAATGTTTATATGAACATAGGTTTTGTTAATCTGAGGTTCATACTTTAGCATTAAACATGATAAAATCATCACAAATTTCATAACAACAGTTGAAATCAATTTTTGAAGAATAATAATCATGCCATAGTTACCAGACATGTCTTCAGATCTGAAAACTATGGGCGATTCGTACATGATATCACTTTTTGTTTGAAATTTGTGAATCTTATGACATCTTGGTTGTTTTATAGAGTATCTGATTCATCACTTTGAACATGATTTCTCGTTGCTCTGTTTTTCAACTAAATACAATCAACCTTAGTATCAATGAATTTTGAGCTGAACTGTTATGTCAAATTGATTGTTAGATCGAATTTGACTGTCTGGGCTCTGATACCAATTGTTAGGATCGGAGGCTGTCATGATTGTGTTTGTTTGTATAATTTTGACAAAACAATGGATATAAGCTAAGATTAAATGCAGCGGAAATGAATACAAACTTTGTAAACACAATCAAGGAAGAGAATAGTTTGATAAACAAATGCTTCACATTAAGTCGAATGATTGAATTACAAAGCAAATGATTATAAGCATGCTTACAATATTAAACTCCCCCTCAGGATGATGCTCCAAGGTTGGTTGCACAAGATGAAAGGATTAGACATGAGGAGAAGAACTCACTCAGTCAATCAAATGTAACAGTACAGGGTACTGCTCCATTTATTGGCAAACCAAACCACTGAGGCATCTCAGCTGACGTCACCATGATAGTGACATCTAACAACCTGTAAACACTGTTCTTATACAGACTACTGATGTCTAACAACTGATTATAAGTAAAATACAAAACATAAGAAAACTACAGCTTCACGTTCCACTGATGTAGCCTGAGCACTGATGTTGAGCATCAGTGCTTTCTTCAAAGTTGATCAGTCTTTGAATGGGCAGTGCTTGTGTCTTCAGCAGTACTTAGGAAACAGCAGTAGATAGAGCGTCTGTGTTTGTCTTCAGCAGTCTTTAGAGTTTCATCAGTGTTTGGTTCATCAGTTGTTCTATTAAGCAGTACTTGAGATCTATCAGCTGTTAGATAACCACTGTCAAGGGGAAAGCTTTAAAGTAAACAGCTGCTTATTTAGAATCCACTGTCATGATCTGGTTTTGGCTTTCATTATCTGTTCCTCTGGTAGGGTTCAATCCCAACATAGTTGGTCCGGAGTTGGTCCAGGAAACAACAGACAAGATTTTCCAGATCTGAGAACGCATCAAAGCGGCTCGTGATCGACAAAAGTGTTATGCGGACCGCAGAAGAAAACCTCTGTAATTTGAGGTGGGAGACATGGTTTTACTGAAGGTTTCACCCTGGAAGGGTGTGGCACGCTTTGGGAAGCGTGGGAAGTTGAACCCCAGGTACATTGGTCCATTTAGGATTCTGGAACGAATTGGTTTGGTAACATACAAGTTGGATTTACCTGCTGAACTATTGGCGTTCATGATACATTCCACGTATCAAATTTGAAAAAGAGTCCAACACAAGAAACCGTAGTCATTCCTACCGACGAAGTTCATGTTAACGACACACTACACTTTGTTGAAGAACCAATTGAGGTTACGGATTGAAAGGTTAACAAAACACGCAGGAGTAGTCTCAAACTCGTCAAGGCTCGATGGAATGCACGACACGGCCCAGAATTCACATGGGAACGTGAGGATCGAATGAAGGAAAAATACCTACATTTATTCCCCAAGACCCCTGCAACTAGAAGCAGAACCTAAAATTTCGAGACGAAATGTTCTTAACGGGGGGAGAATATGACAACCCTCACAATTTCAGGTATTGTACAATTAATTAATTTTAATTATGTCACACCCCGAAATTATCAGAGCTGGCGTGACTGGACTGGTATCTTCATTGCACAGCGGAATCAAATAATCTAAGTCTTTTAAATTGAACGCGCACTAAGTACTCGACTCCACATGGTTCTCCTATTCCAACCGTGCCATGATTTCTGAAAAGTAACCTGAGAAAGAAACATGCGAAAAAGTCAACATAAAGTTGAGCAAGTTTATAGTTTGTTTGTAAAAGATTTGAAATAAATCTTTTTGAATAACCGGTTTTTGAAGTATTGTTGAGAAAACGAATTTAAAATCATTTTCTTGTCATGTTGTATGGAAACTTTGTATTTGCAACGCATTATGTTCCTAAAACCATGTATTTGTAAACTCTTGTATTTGTAAAGTATGTATAACCGTCAATGCGCACCCTGACTTTGACTCCATGCCCTCATAATCCTATGCTTTGAATTTGTATAAACTTGGTATTTAATTTGTATAAATCAAGTATTTCTGTAAATATGTATGTCCCTGGTATGTAGCAATAAGGAAAAAGAGATCACCAATGGGTTGTAAAGCCACTGGTAGGGGGGGTATTCCACGGTCCTCCCAACCGCCGAGGTGATCCCACCTCGCAGACCGCCACCCAGCAAGCCTGAGTCTGGGGGTAACAAAGCCACTGGTATGTGTGAAGTGATGCAGGAAAACTCAAACCTAGCAAATTTGTTACCGGGCCTCGGCTGTAAGACATAATCACCACATGGCCCATTCTGCGGACTCATGGATGGGGCTCGCTACACCCAAATAGATCTATCACTCATGTCCCTCGGTCCTACGATGAGGATTAATGGCCTTAAGTGTTGTACCCACCACTCACATGATCTAAGCAGTAAACCCTCCTTAAACTAATCATACCATGTATAAAATGTCTAAAAAAATTGTAACATGTATTTTACCCCAGCCTCTAAGGCTGAACCTCCCCAGCCTCTAAGGCTGAACCTCCCCAGCCTCTAAGGCTGAACATCCCCAGTCTCTGAGGCCAACTCCCCAGACTCTACATATTACCACCAGACGATCCACCCCTACTCATCAAAATCATTCACATTTCGATAATACGCGTTTGTTTTGTAAAAACCGGTATATTTAGTATAATCCATTTGAGTTCCTCAAAATCCATTCGTAATATGATTTAGAAATACGAGTTTTTGTTCGTTTAGAACTTTGTATGTTCTTGCAAAACGTGCATGTCTTTCCACCCCCGAAAACATTTATAAAAATGTAAAACAGTAAAAAGTGGGGTTTATGAACTCACCTGAATATTCCTGTGCAAAGCTAGCTAATTTACGACTTCGTGATGTCGTTTCCAAGACTTGACTTGCTAGCGTGCATTCTACAATATTCCTAACACGGAATATCTTATAAGTTTCTAAGTAAAAGCGGTAACTAGTCTATGTGTCACTGAGCTCTACCGAAACGTTAACCGAATGATTCGATGATAGTTATTAACTTGAAGGAAACGAGGAAGTTGTATCCGTTAAGTTTCGTCTAAGGTCGGTAATTAATAAGTCTTGGAAGACTTAGTTCTCAAGAGATTATTAAAAAATATATAAATATTTATAAAAATATACAAATATATCGTTATATTGCGTTAGCCGTCTCGAGTAGTCGTATGTGTATAAAAAGACTATTTATATGAAAATATCATATAACAGACTCGTACCATATATTACGTTTCGTATGATATTTATCAAAGTATATGTATATGACGATTAGGCATTTAAGATAAATATAAAAAGTTATATCTATTCTATAAAGTTGTCATCGAGTTGTTGTGTTCGAAAATAAATATATACTATATTTATCCTTGTAAATGAGTACGAGTTGCTTGAGGTTCGAAATAAATACAAAACTATATTTATTTTTATAAAAGAACTCGTATTGTTTGATACGTGAAATAAATATACGAACTATGTTTATTTTTATAACGAATTCATGTCGTTCGATAATTGAAACAAATATATAAACTATATTTATTTTGATAAAACGAATTCGTGTCGTTTGAACTTTCAAATAAATATATAAATTATATTTATTCTCATAAGAGAAGTCGTGTTGTTCGGTATTTGAAATAAATATATAAAACTATATTTATTTTATAAAAGAAGGCGTGTTGTTTGTTATTCGAAATAAATATATGGACTATATTTATTTATTTATTTATTATTTTCTTTTATAAAAGAATTGTCGAAATCTTGTAGTTTAGAATAAGCATAATAACCACACTTATTATTGTAAGTAATATCCGAATCGTCATTTTCGTATATCATATAGTGTTAACGAGAATTATACTCTTGTTTTTATAAAAGATTATTTAAATCCGATAACTTGGTGTTATAATAAAACGAAATTATTTTACAGATTTTCTCGAAAAACGGGCAGGGTTTCCTCTGTTTTTGGACGTCCTGGACAACCAAGTTGTCGTTATTTTAACAAAATTCAATCAATTCAACACATATTATATAGTTTACGTGAAATATATCAAAACGCTAAATATTTAAAACCAAGTCACTAAGTGTAAATTCGTTAGTCGGGTCGAGCTCGTTCACGTTAGTAAAGATTATTAAAACGACATAAATAATCGCGCCACTAAATTTTACCTATTCTTTCGCGTTCAAGATGTTCGACTGAGTTGATCGAGTCAACTGAGTTGACTCGGTGGACCGAGTTTGACCGAGTCGACTCGAACCACTAACCGCGACCCGACCCGACCCGACCCGAGCCGATCCAAAACCCGCACTTGAAACAATTTTGATCCGAACCACGGCTGATGTTTGACTAAACTAGAGTCGTTGACCAAAGTTGCCTCGTACCAGGCCGAACCTGCTGACTCGTGTTGCTCTGGTGTCGACCGGGCTGACCCGAACCCGAAACATGACCCGAACCCGAAACTTGCTAAGACGGAACCCGAAACCTGGTCCAAAACATCCCAAGATGAACTCAAAACACCTAGAGATTAACTAAACCGAAACCAAATCTAACCTGTGCCGATACGTAGCCTGATTCTGAACTGAATCGAACCTGACCGGTTAACCGAAACTAAACGTGATTCTGACCTAGACCGAGTATCACCAAGTAACCAAACCCAAGACCCGAAACCTGAGTCAAATCTCCCCACCATCACCGTCGCTGGCACCACCGTCGGCCGCCGCCGTCCTCCGATGTGGGGTAAAATACACATATTTGTCCCGTGTAAATTGTACAATTATTGTATAGGTTTTATTTATTTTTAGTTAGTTTTAGTGCTTTATTATATCATATTGTGTTTTGGCTAGTCCTGGTGTAAATGGAGCAAACACGAGTAATATGGAAATGACCAGCCAGTGGGGCAGAGTAAGACGCCTATGACCGAAGTGAATTTGCAGCTATTTTTTATGAGTGGGCCGAACCCGCTATCTCTATGCAAGGCAACATAGAGAAAAAAAATGAGGATATATTAATTGGAAAGTGGGGCCGCAAGACATGACATGTCTACGTAGAAATTGGATTGTGGGCCATGTTGGATGAATTATAATAGGAAAAAGTTGCTGCTGCTTTTAAAGAGTGTTGTTATAAATATGGATTGGGCCGCCAAAAGTCTATAGGCCAGCATACAATTACGTGACATTATGATGTATTGGGCTTTATCAATTATCTAAAATATTGTTACGAGAGACGGCAACTGGGAGAAAAAGGCAAATATATATACGCACATCAGACGAACGAAGAGCGGATGCAACCAGTGGCGGATCTTGCCCGTTGAACCTGCCAGGGCTGAAAGACACGGGCACTAAAATTAGCACTACGGCCGAAAAACTTGCCAGGGCCGTGGCCCTGCCACGGCTCTACTAAGATCCGCCCTTGGACGCAACAGGAGGGGAATTATTAGTGACGGCAGAACATCAAACAGAGAGGGAGATCGAACAGGAGGTTGCAATCAAGAAAATAAAGAGAAGATTGGTTCGAGGGTTCAAGCCGCGATCAAAGATTCAAGTCCGGGTTCACAACGAGTTAGTGTTTTGGTTTAAATTTACTTTTTGTTATTCGAACCAATGAACATGATTTGTTATTTATTTGAGACTTATTTCTTTTTAGTGACTATGGTTCTTGGCTAATTTTCTTTAACTACCTAGATATGGTTGAATGATTGCTGTATGTTTTGATTATGTTTTGGATTTATGAATGCTATGGATTGTATATAAATTGTAAACGGCTTGTTCTATTGGTTAGATGTGTTTGCGTGCTTGATGTTGTTTGAATATTGATTATTGCTTCGTTCGATTCTTGGTGACGGTCTTTATCACATAATAGAGTCGGGCTAGGGTTTTAGGTTTTGGTGAGTGTCTATATCACATAATAAATCTTTAATCCTTTAGGGTGAAAATCGAGTAAGTAACCTTAGAAGTAATAATTGGTATTTTTATAAAATCAAGTGCTCTACTAATCATCAACAGCTGTAAGGTGCGAGATTATTGCTAGGTATAAGTGATTAAACCACAAGGTGGGTCCTTCTTAGGAAGTTAACCTTTTAGCTGCTGTCTAGGAAGTCTAGCTGAGAAAACAAGCCTATCCTAGGTTTAGGTCTCGTAAGGGAGTGAGCCTTGTAGGATACTTTTATAAACCCATTAGATGTCTTGTAAAGGAGTCTAATAACCGGTAATTTAACAACCTTTAGGGGATCTTAGCGTGCTCTTGAGAAGGGTTAGGGGTCCTTAGATTTCCCGAGAGGTGAGAATTTTAAGATCCCGGTTCCATAGCAGACAATTTCCAATTATAATCATAACTAAAAGCAATCAGGATTCCTGTCTAGGTAGTTCCTTCATCATCCTTGAGTTCAGCCTTCGTGTGAGTTCGTGCCTAGTTCGTTTAGTTAATTTAGTTGATTTTAATTATAATTTTAGGATATTTAGAAAACCCCCCCAATTAATAAACAAATTAGTTAAGTAGTGTCAGTCTAGGTCTAGATAGAGTCGTAGCGTAATCAGTAGAATCTCGTGGGTTCGATACTCGGACTTGCTTTAGCTTTACTACATTGATCGGTTCACTTGCCGGTTGTGTGGTTTAGAGTTTAGATCGAGTCTTAGTTTTATAAATTTAAAGCTTAGAGAGTCTAGAATTAGGGTAATTTTAGTTGTTTTTAATTAACCCATTTTCAGCACATTAAGGAACGTAGCAAGTAAGCATGTAGCATTATAGTCATAGCACAAATATGCAGATCAGCAACGTGCTTAGTGAGAACATAGCGACTGAGCTTTCATATTTACCAACCACAATCACATTGTCTACGAAGTGCATCACATCAAATGGGACACAGGGTCACCCTACCCTTGCCCAATAAGTCTTTCAGTGTATCAAAATCACGTGGTCAAAAGTAGTCTTTTAAAAAGTCTCCGTAATCTCAGCTCATTTGTAGTGTCTTTACCCAAGAGTAATGTAATCCGCATAAATCCAGAAACCAACTATACTGGTGACTGAGGTGGAGAAGGGAAGAAAAGCAAACTGCTAACATGTGCGAGCACCTCCTCGAGCTTGTATACACGTCGAAGTAATTAACTGGTCTGCTGCTGGATAGTAAGGAAACGAGCGTCAACACCTAAGAAAGGTGCAAGAGCAGCAGGTGAGAGTGCAGAAGGAGGCAGTGATGAACGTGGAGGATCAAAGTATACTGGCGTAGACAGGGTGGAGGACTTGGTGTCAGCTCAAGCTCCAAAATTCTGTGACTCATATCCTCAAACTGTAGCTGATGTGACAGGAGCAACTCATCTCGTGTGTAGCCTTCATAACGTGAGGGATGGTAGGGGTCTGAAATCAGCATAGTATGTGGTAGGAACCATCGGAATGGCTCGTCCATCGGTGAAGTATTGAAAGGAGCAAATGGTGCGGCCTGCGAAGTTGGGGAAAATGCTGCTATAGCTAAAGGATCGTCACGCGGGTGCTGACCTGGAGTACCTTCCCGGGGTGAGGGTATGTCCTGAAAGAAAGCGATAGTTATGTAGGGGCAATAGGCGTCAGTTCCCATAGGGGAAAAGGAGCAACATCAGCGGGTGCAGGTGTAGTAGCAATTGTCTCCACAAAAGGAAGATCAACCAGTGCAGGTACTGGGTCAGATACAAAGGGGAGGGCAATGTCTGGTAAACCAAAAGAGACATGGTCAGGGTCAGGCATCGGCTCAAAATCAATAGACGCATCATCAGGCTGACCCAAAAGGAACAGAAGCTAGCTCAGGGGCTATCTCTTGGTCGTGTGAGGGTATGTGATCTTAAGCAGGTGTTAGTGCAGCAGTCATAGCGGCGTCGTCGTCCGAGTCAGTAGCAAAAAGCGGTGACCTGACCGTCTGTAAAGCTGAAAATGTCGCAGACTCAAAGGAGTCTGAAATCGAGTGTATACTAGAATCAGATGATAACTTAATAACAGGGATCTCAAAAAGTAAAATTAGTAACAATGTTCTTATCTAACTTTCCATCATCATGGGTGTCATTAGGAGGATCATCAACAAGCAAATCAACGTCATCATCAAACAAATCATCAAAGAGGCAGATCCTCGGGAGGAATGACCACGAGAGGTACGACGTCGAGGATCGGAATCATGATAGGCTCACCATCGGAATGGCCAATGATGGGGGTGGTCATGGACTGAAACAAGAGTGACAAAAGGAACCTCGTCAGGGAAGCCATCAGCAAGGGTAAGCCCTCACCAAAGTCGGATAGCGCGAACGGTTGAAAGTCGTCCTCGTCCTTGGTCAGCATATCAGGATCACTCTCAGTTAGACCTGGCAAACGGGTCGGGTTGAGTCGGGTCGGGTCATGGGTCAAAACGGGTTCGGGTCAAAACGGGTTCGGGTTAAAACGGGTCAATTAAAAAAGGGGTTGTTTTGGTTCGGGTCAAAACGGGTTCGGGTCGGAAGGGGTTCGGGTCAGAATGGGTTTCGGGTCGGAACGGGTTCGGGTCAGAACGGGTTTCGGGTCGGAACGGGTCGGGTTGGTTAAAAATGTTTTTTTAAAGAGATTGTACATCAAGGGGCAATTTTGTTCGGTTCGAAATGGTACGGGTCGAAACGGTTCAAGAGTGAATTCGCACCAGATTGTACGGCTAGGATGATCGCGTGTGTGTATATATATATATATTATAACTTAATTGTTCTTTGATCTCTCCGTCGCCCTCTTTGTCTCCATTACAGAAAGCTAGAGAGAGAAATCTAATTAACAAAGATACATACCTATATAAACTTAAGTTCAATCGATCTACATGATCTGCATTAATTCACATACACATTATCAGTTGATGCTAATATCCACGCCAACAGCGATGCATTTACCAGCCTTTAGTTAGCCATTCAATCTGATTTGGATTAATCGCGGGAGGTCCGTGTTTTTTCATATATCAATTATATTGTACATTGTTGTTTCAGACGTACCAACCTATTTTATTTTGGATATATAAAATTCGGAGGTTGCTGCGGCCGGAAAACAAAGGGCGACACGGTTGCTCTTAATGCCGAAATCCGACAAACTAAAGCTTGGGTCGAAACGGTTCGCGTGGAAACCGTACGCGTGGAAACGGTTCGGGTAGAAACGGTTCGCGTGGAAACGGTTCGCGTGAAAACGGTTCGCGTGGAAACGGTTCGCGTCGAAACGGTTCGCCTCGAAACGGTACGCGTCGAAACGGTTCGCGTTGAAACGGTTCGGGTCGAAACGGTTCGGGTCGAAACAGTTCGCGTGGAAACGGTTCGCGTGGAAACGGTTCGCATGGAAACGGTACGCGTGGAAACGGTACGCGTGGAAACGGTACGCGTGGAAACGGTTCGCGTCGAAACGGTTCCCATCGAAACGCTACGGGTCGAAACGGTTCGGTTCGAAACGGTACTGGTCGAAACGGTACGCGTCGAAACGGTACGGGTCGAAATGGTACGGGTAGAAACAGTTCGCGTCGCAACTGTACGAAACCCGTCCCGACCCCAAACTCGTCTCGTGTGGAAACTCGTGTCGGTGCAAAACCCGTTGCGATCTGAAACCCGTCCCGTGCAGAAACCCGTGTCGGCCCGAAACACGACCCGAACCGACCCCGTTCCGATCCAAAACCTGCGTCGTGCCAAAACCCGTCTCCGCCCGAAACTCAATTTGAACTGAACCCGTTCCGATCCAAAACTTGTTTCATACCGTAACCCGTCTCGTGCGGATACTTGTGCCGGCTCGAAACCCATTCCGATCCGAAACCTACCCCATTTCTTTATGACACTAACCCACATTGACCCATTTCTTTAATGTTGTCGACCCGTTTTGACCCGAAAATAAAAAGATGGAATTTCAAGTGACCCATTGTGACCCATTTAGTTAAAATATCTTACCCAAACCAACCCATATAATTTTAAAAGCAACCCAAATTGACCCACTTGGAAGGCTTTGGGTCAAGATTGCCCCCTCTACTCTCAGTGTCTGGTGATGCGTGTCAGTGTATATATATTTTAGGTGTATATTTTAAACCCTTTTTACACTTTTTAGCCAAGTTTTAAATTTATAAACACGATATTCACTAACACTAAACACACATATGGGCAAGTGCACCCATCGTGGACGTAGTATAGTGTTGGTAAGATACCGAGGTCGTCCAAGGACACAAGAGCTTTTAGTGCCGGTTTATCCTCAACGTCTAATCAAATCAAAATGTTAGAAAAAGGTTTTTAAACTAGGAAAATAAAACTAACTAAAATACTGAAAAGTAAAATAAAAATAAAAACAGATAGACAAGATGAATCACTTGGATCCGACTCGTGTGTAGTGTAACCTTTGATTATTTTCTCACTTTTACACTTGTTTAAGAGATTATCTTAGTTGTTGTAGTAGGCCCCTCTTTTGAAGGCGACGTTACCCTGAACCCAGTAGTTTGAGTCAGCAAGGATACAATCCTAAAGGGTTGGATAATATTGAAAGATAATTAATTAAGTTATTAATGCATAATGTGGTAGGCCCCTCTTTTGAAGGCGACGTTACCCTCGGCTAAGTAGTCTGAGTCAGCAAGGATACAGTCCTAAGTAGCTGGGTTAAAGTTTTAGTAGTAGTTTAACTTATGAGGGGATCAAAGAGTTTGGACCCCCGCCATCCAATACCGTTGGGTATTGAAGAAGGTCCTACTAAATTTGACCCAGGTCCTTTGCAGGATCTATACACTGAACAATGGCAAGACTCTTACCAAACCGTTCCCTTAACCCTCGACCAGGTAGCCAACATACCTCCATATAGACCGTGGAGATATGAATGGTGAAAATCTTTTATTTTATATAGACAGTAAAATAATGCCAAGACACCACAGACAAACGATAAGGAAGAATCACCTTCAGCATAAGAAACTAGTAATTAAAGTCATTAATACAACACCAATTAAAAAGTACAAAAGATTAAAAATAAAAAGTATTACACTAAACACTTGTCTTCATTAAGTGATGTAAGAGACTTAGGCAAACATGGCCTTTGATTGTTAAGAACTCTTACGATCAATGTTGGATCCCGAGACGACTCACACACTCTATGATGGACAATGGATGATGGTGGTGGATGATGGTGTTGTGATGGTGGTGGGTGGTGGGGGAAGTGTGAGAGAGGTGGTGTGCCAAGGGATGAGTTGCAAGAGCTCCAAACACTCCTATTTATAGGCTGAACAGAAGCTCGGGCACGGCTTCGTGTCCGCTGGACACGGCCCCGTGTCCATCCTCCTCTCTTTCTTCATTAAATGTAGTTTGTCTACATTAGTTGACCACGCCCCCGTGTCCGCTGAGCACGACCCCGTGTGCAGAAGCATATTTGTACTATCAAGATTTGCCTTGATTCCGCAAATCTTATTGTTGACCACGGCCCCGTGCCCGCTGAGCACGGCCCCGTGGTGGGTGATGGAAGCTTCTACCACTTTGTCTTTTTTGCTGACAGTTGGGCACGCCCCCGTGCTCACTGAGCACGGGGCGTGTTCAGGCTTCTGTCTTCTTGTTTTGCTTGGGAAGATGCTGTCGGGAGGTCGGGCATGCCACATTTTGTTCCTTTTCTTGTACTTATGTTAGATTTAGCTGTCTTTTTGCTTCTGTTGTTCATTTGAGCTCATTTAATCCTGAAAATACAAAAGGAAGACAAAAGCACACTTTTTCCAACATTAGTACTAAAAAGGGTTAGTTTTATGCCACAATTGATGTAATTTATATGTTGCATTTTGTGCACATCAAATACCCCCACACTTGAATCTTTGCTTGTCCTCAAGCAAAACTCTTTATAATGTGGCTTTTTCACTCCCAAATGGAATTGGTAGAAGAGAAGGTTTTTGGGCTTGTTATAGAGTGTCGGGATTTCCAAGATTCTTTATCAAGTTTTATTTTTATTTATTTACAATCCTATTCGTGATGATTTATTAAAAATGTTTCATAATATAAATTACTTATTAGGGCATAACATGCCTTTTTAAGATTCTATTTATATACAAGTTCACATACCTCACGGGGGATCACTCAACACTCGGCCGAAGGTGTATTTTTAGTGAATCACTCGAGAGCGGCATGGAACTTACTCCTACCATAAGCTTGCCAAGCAATCAATCCTCCTCCTTTTTAACTATATACCTTTGTAAATATCAAGAGGACTTTTTGGGTGAAGGGTTAGGCTTGGGCTAAAGGTGGGTGGTTGGGTTAGTGGTTAGTAAAAAGGCGAAAAGCGTAAAAAGCATCGGTTTTTGAAAGACTTTTTATTTTTCTCAATTTTATTTTATTTTGATGAACCATTTCTTTCAAACAAAGTTATTTTTGATGAACTTGTTTGTATATTTGGTTTCATCAAATATTTTTTTAAGTCATAAGAAAAACCGAGCTTTGTTACTAAAAGAAAGGGTTAAAATAAAAAGGTTTAGGTGGGTAAAAAGGGTGATTGTTTTTGGGTTAAGAAATGAAAAGGTTTAGGCTCAAATGGGTTAAGTAGGGGGATTTTGAGTAGGTGGTAAAAAAATGAAAAATAATGGTGTAGAAAGAAAAAGGGTTAGTCCTAATGCCTCACTTATTTACTTACTCGGGTTTAAGTTGGTAAGGACCGGGAATGCATTGTCGTGGCAAGTTCTAGAGTCATAAGAACCAAGCGGCTATTCACACAAGAAACGAAAAATGAGCATTTAGTGTAAAGATATGTATTTGCATGCTCAATAAAGGCTCAAAGCTCACTTTTGTGGGAATGAGTTTTTATGTGATCAAGTATATATAATCAAATTTTAACTAAGCTTGTCATGCCGTTTCATAATTTTTTATGTTGGTTCTTTTTTATCACGACGCTATCGGTTGTAAATTTGTAAAAATATAACCTTTTTTAGAACTTGAAATTCCCAACTTAAACTTAGACAAGTAAAAAAAACGAAATTTTTTTAAAAAATTTGGGGTGATTAGCGGTTCCAATAGAGTTTTGTGTAAGGCTTGTTAATTAGGACTTGCAAGATTCAAAGTTTTAGCATCCCCCCCACACTTAAATTACACATTGTCCTCAGTGTGCCCCAAAAATAAGTTTTTAGGTTGATTGAATGTGAAAAAGGGTGTTAAAAGCAAAATTTTATGTTACTGGCACTCTGGACACGGCTCCGTGGTGACCGGGCACGGCCCCGTGTTCAGGTGCCAGTGACAAAATTTAGTAAAGAGAAACAGAAGCCTGGACATGGGGGCGTGTATAGTGAACACGACGCGTATCCAGTTACCTGAACTGGGCGTTTTCTGCAGATTGTGCAGCACGGGGCCGTGTCGGGCGGACACGGCCCGTGCTGAACTTCCTGTAATGAAGAATTTTTTTGTCGGATGGCCCTGTTTTTGTGCATGGGGTTATGTTTCTCGTTTCCCTTGTTATCCTTCACCATCCCGAGTGGGTTTTATTCATCACAACATCATTCAAACACTAAAACCATCATTTTGTTAAAGTCATAGAGAGATACATAGCGTTCCTTGAAAATTAAAAACAAAGAAGAGAAATAAAAGTTAAAAGTCCTAAACTAGATAGGTCAAGTGATACATAAAATTATCATAAGGAGTCCTACTTTTTCATTAAGAACCGAAATCCCGGAAATAGTTTTCCGGTATTGAGAAGTGTAGTAGGACTCTTGGCCGAGGGTTATCTTCCTAGATGTTGTTAAAGCCATTCTTCTATCTCTCTTGGGAGGAAGAAGGCGGCTTCGTTTTCCTCAACATCTTGCAGAGGAGGGGAAACACCAACCGGGACCCCTTGTAATATGTCTCGAGGACCTCCCGGGTGCATGGTGTACCACTCGGCTGGTATGATGACTTCAGGCACCACGTTCCATGCCCTTTGGGTTATTATAGGCACCAAAGGAGGAGATGCGAGAATGTTCAACCTCTGGTGCAAGAGGTTGACCTCCCGGAGACACCCTTCCAGTCCCACCGTTAGGTGATTGATACGGTCGACCAACGCTTCTTCCACTCCCGTCATTTCATCAATATCCTCTCTTATGGCGTAAACATAGTTTACAAGAGAGTCTTCCGCCATTGATGACCTCCTCCCCTGTCAGTTGCTCCTTGAGTGTGATGATGACGTTCAGCTTGTTTTGCTCGCCATTATGGGAAAACAGACCAAAAAAGAACTCAATTTTTATGAAACAGTACCTCGGACACGGCCCCGTGTTCAATGAACACGGCCCCGTGTCCAGCCATCTGTAGGTTTTTTGAAGCAAGGAATCTTGAGGTTTTAAATTATTTTCTTTGTTTGTAAATAAATTTTAAGCACAAATAATTCAAAACAAAGTGGTAAAACTTATTTTAAGCAAGATTCCTTGAATAATGACCTTACAAACATCACAATAAAGGTTGGAATCATGAAGCTTCCAAGCTTTAATGGAGGTAGTGATTGGAAATTGAAGGAGAAGGCAATGAACAAAAGTGGAAAAGACAAGATGGTTTTTGAGAACCTTCTTTTAGAACATACCTAGGATAGTATGAGTGAAGATCCCAGGAATCTCTGTCTTTTGAAGTGGTCTAAATGAGCAGGAATCTTGCTGCATTTATAGAAAACGACAGCACGCTGGACACGGCCCCGTGTCGGCTGGACACGGCCCTGTGTGCAGACAGAATCCTGACACATTTTTGTCCGTATTCTAATGAAATCAGAAGAGAATCTTTTGGTGGTCACGGGGGCCCCGTGTCTGGAAGCTGTCTTATGGAGTTTGCCTATTTTCAAGGAACTTATCCGGATCGGGTGGTTCCTTACTGGATGGAACAACCCCAAAGTGCCTAAGATACCTTAATTGCTCTAGATTAAGACGAGAACGCAAGAGGTTGTCGGTGAGGGTGATTCCTATGCTAAATGTAAGTGGACAAGTCCAACCCTTTCCCGGGCTCTCGTTAAAGAAGGTGTATGCCGAATCGCTCAGGTCTATATATCCATCGAACGAAGTCGATGAGGAGTCCTTCACGGCACAATCGGCACAGGGACGACTATCATCCAAGTCCTCGCTAGAGTGGAAGGTATTATCGGGAGCAACGAGGTTGTTTTTGTTTGAATGTGACCCCAACAGTTCTTCTTGGTCATCGTCTTGAGATGAATTAAGGAAATCCATCTTAAGTTCTTTTAGCCAATTAAGAACTAGATCTTCTAGTTGAAATAGTTCGTCGAGGAGCATTTCTCCTAGAATATCTGGTTGAGCGCATTCGAGGGAGAGATAAGGATTATTTTTTACTTTCGCCCCTTTTAAGGCTACAGGAAAACGATGGGTCTATATAGTGGGGCTTATAGTTTAGAAAATAACATTCTAATTCTTTATGACCGCCACCACATAATTGACACCACGTACCATAAGAGTGCCGAAAGTAAAAAATATCATTATCACTCATGTTTTTGTCAGAAATTACCAACCGTCGGGATCTTACGGGCATTCAATGAAAAAAATTAACCAAATTTCCCTGATGTAGAGGCAATCAAGATTCTGTTTTCAGTAATTGAATCTTGGGCACGGGGGCGTGTTGAGTGGGCACGGCCCCGTGTTCAGCTTACTATCTGACTTAAAACAGGATTGCCAGTTCCAATGATTAGGCACGGGGCGTGTTCAGCGGGCACGGCCCGTGCTGAGTTCTGCAGAAGCTGAAAAATTAAGAAAATCCTAAAAAAAAATAAAAATAAAATAGAAAAAAATGATTAGGCCGCTGATTCCTAACTTTCTTAAAATCCTTGTGTCCCCGGCAACGGCGCCAAAAACTTGATGCGTGTCAGTGTATATATGTTTTAGGTGTATATTTTAAGCCCTTTTTACACTTTTTAGCCAAGTTTTAAATTTATAAACACGATATTCACTAACACTAAACACACATATGGGCAAGTGCACCCATCGTGGACGTAGTATAGTGTTGGTAAGATACCGAGGTCGTCCAAGGACACAAGAGCTTTTAGTACCGGTTTATCCTCAACGTCTAATCAAATCAAAATGTTAGAAAAAGGTTTTTAAACTAGGAAAATAAAACTAACTAAAATGCTGAAAAGTAAAATAAAAATAAAAACAGATAGACAAGATGAATCACTTGGATCCGACTCGTGTGTAGTGTAACCTTTGATTATTTTCTCACTTTTGCACTTGTTTAAGAGATTATCTTAGTTATTGTAGTAGGCCCCTCTTTTGAAGGCGACGCTATCCTCAACCCAGTAGTTTGAGTCAGCAAGGATACAATCCTAAAGGGTCGGATTATTGAAAGATAATTAATTAAGTTATTAATGCATAATGTGGTAGGCCGCTCTTTTGAAGGCGACGTTATCCTCGGCTAAGTAGTCTGCGTCAGCAAGGATACAGTCCTAAGTAGCCGGGTTAAAGTTTTAATAGTAGTTTAACTTATGAGGGGATCAAAGAGTTTGGACCCCCGCCATCCAATACCGTTGGGTATTGAAGGAGGTCCTGCTAAATTTGACCCAGGTCCTTTGCAAGATCTATACACTGAACAATGACAAGACTCTTACCAAACCGTTCCCTTAACCCCCGACCAGGTAGCCAACATACCTACATATAGACCGTGGAGATATGAATGGTGAAAATCTTTTATTTTATATAGATAGTAAAATAATACCAAGACACCACGGACAAACGATAAGGAAGAATCACCTTCAACATAAGAAACTACTAATTAAAGTTATTAATACAAAACCAATTAAAAAGTACAAAAGATTAAAAATAAAAAGTATTACACTAAACACTTGTCTTCACCAAGTGATGTAAGAGACTTAGGCAAACATAGCCTTTGACTGTCAAGAACTCTTACGATCAATCTTGGATCCCGAGACGACTCACACACTCTCTGATGGACAATGGATGATGGTGGTGGATGATGGTGTTGTGATGGTGGTGGGTGGTGGGTGAAGTGTGAGAGAGGTGGTGTGCCAAGGGATGAGTTGCAAGAGCTCCAAGCACTCCTATTTATAGGCTGAACAGAAGCTCGGGCACGGCCCCGTGTCCGTTGTACACGGCCCCGTGTCCATCCTCCTCTCTTTCTTCATTAAATGCAGTTTGTCTGCATTAGTTGACCACGCCCCCGTGTCCGCTGAGCACGATCCCGTGTGCAGAAGCATATCTGTACTATCAAGATTTGCCTTGATTCCGCGAATCTTATAGTTGACCACGGTCCCGTGCCCGCTGAGCACGGCCGTGGTGGGCGATGGAAGCTTCTACCACTTAGTCTTTTCTGCTGACACTTGGGCACGCCCCAGTGCTCAGTGTTCAGGCTTCTGTCTTCTTGTTTTGCTTGGGAAGATGCTGTCGGGAGGTCGGGCATGCCACGGTTTGTTCCTTTTCTTGTACTTATGTTAGATTTAGTTGTCTTTTTGCTTCTTTTGTTCATTTGAGCTCATTTAATCCTGAAAATACAAAAAGAAGACAAAAGCACACTTTTTCCAACATTAGTACTAAAAAAGGGTTAGCTTTATGCCACAATTGATGTAATTTATATGTTGCATTTTGTACACATCATCTGGCATAAATATCTTCGGCGCAGATGCAATCTCACTATCTGTGGCGGTGGCCTTAGGGTTGTCAATGTCTGATATCTCGCTTTCTAAAATAAGGTGACATGTGTGCCGGTACATGATAGTCATAGTATGTATATCCATAGTAATCACTAACAATTAGTGTATGCAAACAAAGGTAACTTATCATGTAATCATGTATTCACATTATTCTTCATGAAACTTTCTATCCTTCCTAGTCTCTCAGACTAACTTCCCAGTCTCTCAGACTGAACTCCCTAGTCTCTCAGACTGAACTCCCTAGTCTCTCAGAAAACTCCCAGCTTCCCAAACTGAATTTCCCAGTCTCTCAGACAATTTTTTTTCCCAGTCTCTAAGACTGAACCTCCCCAGTCTCTAAGACTGAACCTCCCCAGTCTCTAACACTGAACCTCCCCAGTCTCTAAGACTGAACCTCCTCGGTCTCTAAGACTGAGTTATGAACATAAGTTTTGAAATGTGTTTTATGTCTTTTGTTTGTAAAAATGTTTGTCTCCTGGATCTGGGCGTTTTGTGTATGCAATGAAAACATGTTGTAAAACGTTTTCGTGAGAGCCCTAATGATCATAGTCTAGACTCAAGAAAGAATCCAAGTTCACTACTATCGAAGCTCTGATACCAAGCTGTCACACCCTGACTTTTGCGGAAGCGTGATTATGGTGTGACCTTCTTAATATCATTGCATTCAATCATAACAACAGCTATATGATAAAACCATTGGTTTGTCATCCATTGAATAAGTTTAAAACATAACAACATTGTTTAAAAACGTAGACTTCAAATTCAAGTTTTACAATCATACCAAAATATTTATGAGTTCACTAAGGACTCATCGAAAGATATTAAATAGCACCAAGGGTTGGGAGACGTGTCACGTCCAGGAATAAGACACACCGACCAAACCCAAAGACCATGGATGACATCTTTATTTCAAACGCAGCATAAAAACTTCCAACGCCCGCCAGATCCACTTATTAGTTCCCTGAAATACATGTAGTTTGAAAACATCAACAAAAGTTGAGCGAATTCATGTGTTTGGTATGTGTGCACGAATCATCCTTGAAAACCTTTGTATGTATGTATGTATGTATGTACTTGTAAACTGGTATGAAGCAATAAGGAAAAACAGATCAATTAATGTGTAGCTAATACATTAATATAAGTGACATGGCATAGGAAGCACTCAAACCTGTATGCGTATTTCGTACCGGCCCCTCCGGCGGAACGACATAGTCACCACATGCGGCCAACTCGCAGGCCCATGGGTGGGGCTCGCAACACCCAGTAGATCTATCACTCATGCCCCTCGGTCCTTATACAAGGATTAATGGTCTTAAGCTAATGGCCTACCCATTCACGTGATCTAGTAGTACCTTTTCTTAGCTAATCATACCATGTATAAAACGTTTGTAAATAATTGTAACATGTATTTCACCCCCGAAGTTATAAAACTGAAAATAGTTAAAAGAAAAGGGGGACATGAACTCACTGTTTTGCGTTCCTTGTATCTGATGTAACTCGAAGCTTCCTCCAGAACGCACGACTAACTACATGCGTACTATGGTCTGTTAGACGAGCAGGTCGTGCCTTGACTTGGTATTAGTGCATTTGAGTTACGTTTTAAAGTGTCTACATTATTATTCCAAGCATATAATTATTTGTTAAAATAATTAATATTTTAACTTAAATTATATTTATTAAATTTTGGAATAATTGTTTAACGATATCTTGTAACAATACTTCTCAAGTATTTGTATTCGTATTTCATTCCCAAGGATGGGGGTATCTCATACATGTATATCTGTATTCTTGTATTTGTATAACTTGCCATGTGTTGGCGTCGTATTCCGATGTGTACGTATTTTCTTAATAAATACCCAATATATTTCCAAAACAATATATTTTCAAGTCTCACTTAGAAAATATATATAACTCATTTTGTCCCAAAAATAATGTATTTCAAGAAAATATATATTTTTCTCAAAAATCATATATCTCCTAAATAATTCCAAGAAAACATATATTTTTAATCGCCAAAAATTATATTTCTCCTTCTTGTCAAAATATGACATAACTTTGTGATAATTGTGAAAATCCCATTTTCATTCTTTCGGTGTCCAAAATATTATTTACCAAAAAATATATTTATAACAGTATTCTCCGGAATATTTTGTAAGTTACGTTCTATCGTTCGGTTCCACAATATTATGTGTGTAACTTATATATTTATTCCTTTGTGATTTTTGGTAATATTTTGGATTGTAAAATTCTTGGTATTTGTGAAGTTATATTATTTTAACCCTAAAATAATATAGTTAACACACAAAGTATACAAGTATTCACACACATCATGTCTTTAATGTAAATATATATTCTAAATACATATTTATCCATTTTTATTTGTAAAAACCAACCTCCAATACTTGTAGTTTTGTAACAAAATCTATGGCAAAGTTTATATTGAAAACCATAGTTTAAACATACTTGTAAATATTTGTTTTAGAAAATATTTTTCTAAAGTGTTTGTATTTTTAGAAAATTTCTCCATAGTTTCCTCTAAAAATGGAGGTGTCCATGCTATCAAACCATATCATTTTCTTTTCACAAATCATCACAAACAATCCACAGCTCAATCAACACTTACCAAGTGCCAAAATATTGCAATTTATAAACTTGAATTTTTAGAAAAACTTGTAGTAACTTACTAGTGTTTTTAGTAAGCCTAGTTACCCTTCAAAGTGTGGTCATTTGTTTAATATCATCATTCTTGAGTCTTTACAACTTCCAAACATATTTTCTAAAAATATATCTTTTTGAATTTTCCTTGTTAACAATGTATTTTTAGACTTGTTTCACCAGTAGAAACATATTTAGTTTCTTTAAAATCCATGCTTATGTAAGTCTTGTGATTTCACTTAGTTTCTTGAGAAATCTAGTTTTTAAATCATCCAAGTTTATGTCTAGCAATCTGTTACATACTTCATCATTTACAAAATCAATTCCATTCTTCAAGTTCATGTGAAACATAAAGTAGGATGATCTTGGTCTTTCACAAGGTCACCACCTTAACTTACTAGATCATGTGTTTAATCACAATCTAGTAGGTTCCATATGATGTCTAACATCATAACACAAATAATCAATCACCAAGAAGCAAAATAACACTAATCAACATGTATTTTTATGGTTTTCAAGCTTATGTTAAAGTTTCATCTTCATTAATGTTCTTTAGTGTTCTTCATAATAATCAACATGAATCTTCTTTTAACCACTAATATAAGATGAACAATGGAGTGTATGATGTTCTTACCACTAGCTCAAGGCTAGGGATGATTCAAGTGAAGATAACAAGTGGATAAAAGCAAACGGTGAAGGTCCTTCAACTTCCGAAGCTCCAAGCTTCCTAACTTAGCTCCTTACACCACTAGATCACCTTGGAATGTATGGAAGAAGGTCAAAAATGGAGATGGTGTGGGTGCTTGTTTGGGCCGAGAACATGGAGGGGGAGAGGAGGAAGAGTGGATGTTGTGTGAGGAATGAGAAGTTGGGTTATGGTTTAGTGGTTAATATAGGCTTATGTCCAACAAGTGTTTAACCATTGGTCTTTATGTCTTAATAGTACATGACAAATCTTCTTATAAATCTTCACAAGATCTAGCAAGATCACATAGAATCTCCTAAATAGGCCATGTGGCCGATTTACTAGGATATGGGGAGGGGGTCTAAGTGTAAACTTGATCCATGTAGTTAGATTATAATTCAAATCCAAGTGTATAGTTACAAGTGATAGTTACTAGATAATTTAGTCGGTGTTAAGGTGTTCGGGGATCATGACTAGTTTAGAAATAATTAAACAATGCTTCTAGTGTAATTTTGGTGTTTCGGGTAGTGTCCGGTTGCTCGGTTAGATACCGGTTCGTTAAAGTGTCAAACTATTCTGTTTAATGATTTTTAAGTACCCTTTTGTGACACTTTTAATTCCCGACACTTAGGAAAGCATTCAGGACCATTTAGTCATATTTTTGCACGTAATTAGCTTGTTAAAATGCTGAATTTTGCTTAAATATGCAGAATTCTGCACTTTAAGTGGGTTTTAGGCACTTTCCGGCACTTTAACTATCACTTAGTAAAGCAGTTTTGTGGTTAGGGTAGAACTTGGTTTCCGGCTCATACTGGGTCTTAAAACACTGTCTGTCTATGTACTGAACCCCGTCAGCATATTCCTGTTTAATCCGTTAACTGTGTTAACTGCGCTTTGTGCATCGTTTATGTCACTAAAGTTTGTATGTAAAAGTGATGTGACATTATTCAATATGTGATGCACATGTAAGTATGATGCAGTAATCAGAAAGCAGTTAAGTATAATTCAGCATAGTCATTAAGCACTAATCAGGATTAATTAATTGTACGGATGCATGCAAATTTGGCAGTTGTCACAATGTATGCATGCATGTAGGTATTGTCACATGTTCATAAATGTAAGAATGTTTGCATTTATGTAAGCATGATTAGGTGATAATGTTATGAACATGTTTTGATTTATATGAACATGAAATAAATATGTTCTTTTATGCATTTAAGATCATGTAGGATGATGGTGTTATGATATGGGTGCATTAGATGCACATATTTGGACATGCATGTTGAAATATGATCAAGAAATGATGATTAGAACATGATTTGATGAAAATAAATTTTAATCATATTCTAAACACTAAAAATATGAATATTTGAAGTGTTAAAATGATATAAAACTTTGTCATAAAGTTTACTAGCTTTGCATGTTGTACTTGGTGCTTTATGTGTTGTAAAATACGTGAAATCGCATGATTTATGTGACTTACACAAAAACTGCACTAATCTGATTATAATCATCATTTTAATCAGTAAATAACATGTATTGTGTTAAAATATCAAGTCATTTCGAGTTGTGATGGTTATAGTAACGTTTAACGCAAAACTATGCGGTAAAAGGTTAAAAATCGGCTTTTCGAAGGATTTTTATAAAACTGTTTTAGATCAGTAAGTAAACTGATATTTTTAGTTTAAATATAAGTATTTTAACTAATTTTAAGTTTACTTGGTGTTTGATTAGTCATATGTGACTTCCGACGCCCGAAAACGTTACCGAATCACTAAAATACGCGTTTTACAATGTACACTAGCATGGGTTATTTATGGGTGAACCTTATGTGTTAAAATGTTTTATGTGATTTAGACATGTGTATATGATAATATGTTAAGTGTTGACATGATAGCGGGAAATTTAGACTATGCATGTACACTTGTGCCTTAAAGTAGTAGAATCGGTAAAATCGCGTTAAATGTGTAACTTGTTTGTTGAGCATGAAAATTGATACATATAAGTTATTTTATGTATGCATGCATTAAAAATGATAAAATAAATAAGTTAAACGAGATTTTACGTGTTACGATGCTTAGTTTATGTGTACGTTTATGTATATATATTACGACGCGCAAATCGTAGATATATTACGTATAAACGGGAGTGTTAACGGGTTTACATGATAATGGTCACCAATAAAGTCGTTCAAGTCGCAAAATCTTAAATATATATATATATATATATATATATATACATATATATATGAACTCATATATATATTAACGTGCCAACATAATAAAAAATAATAACTTTTTGAGAAAATCTCAAAGTTATGTGAAAATTCTAAGATACGGAGAAACTTGGGAATTTTTGTGATATATTGACTAATAAAATCATTCCTACGCATAATAGGACGTGTAGAAATCAATTTGTGGGATTGCGCTATTTAAAATACGCACCCAAAGGTGAGTGTCACTAAACCCCCTCTTTTTACTGTTTTATATATGTTTTGGGGGAAGAACATGCCTAAAAAGGGTTTAATAATGTTTTTGAATAAAACATACCTTTTGATATAAAATGTATATTTTCATTGAAAATATATGGTTTTGTTAAATATATATGTTTCGGGGAGAAACGGTTCTGGTGAATGTATGTTTCGGGGAGAAACGGCTTTGGTGAATATATATATATATATATATATATATATATATATATATATATATAGGGTGGGAGTTGGCTACAAAGTACATTTTTCCTACAAAGTGTAGGAAGTGTCCTAAGGGTGACATGTGGCATTTAGAGATTTTATATTAAAGGGCATAAAGGTAATTGAATAATTAACTTATTTATGAAAGATTTATTTCTTAACCTAAATAAGGAGACTTTTAAGGAAACAATATATCTTTTAAGAATTCAAAACTATGAGTTACTTATAATACAAAGAACATATACTAAACAAATTAACATGACATACGATCACTCATGAACAAATTCTTGACGTTGTGTTTTAGCAGTTATTAATTTATTCACGTTGTGTTTTATCAGTTACAAGTGTAAACAACTTACAGTTTCGTATAACACACCGGTATAAATAGTTTAGATTCGATATAATACACCAATATAAATAACTTACATTCCGTATAACACACCAATGTAAACAACTTACATTCCATATAACACACCATTATAAACAACTTAGATTCCGTATAACATACAAGTATAAACAGCTTCGATCACCAGCATCACACACTAGTATAAACAACTTAGATTCCGTATAACACACCAGTATAAACAGCTTTGATCGTCAGTATAACACACTAGTATAAACAACTTAGAATCCGTACAACACACTAGTATAAACAGCTTCGATCTCCAGTATAACACACCAATATAAACAGCTTAGATTATGTATAACACACCATTATAAAAGCTTTCATTACGTATAACACACTAGTATAAACAAATTAGATTGCAAAAAAAAAAAAAAAAAACAAAACAAAAAAAAATGTATGAACATTTTTTTTGGAATAGATTATAGTGTTGTTCTTCTATATTGTTTGAATGTTCTTGAATCATGTTGGAATGAATCTTCTTTATTTTGGATGCCTAGATCCATGATTTTAGAGATTGGTGGTTAATTAATGAAATAATGGCTAGAATAAAGGAACTGATGGTAGTTTCTTTATTTAAAATACGATTAATGACTACAATGCCCTCACCCATTTAATGAATCAATAATTAAAACACAACTATTACAAAAATGCCACCCAATTAATCTCAACCATTGATCAAACACATCCAATGGCACAAAATACTTCCTACACTTTGTAGAAAAAACACACTTTGTAGAGGAACTTCACCCTATATATATATATATATATATATATATATATATATATATATATATATATATATATATGTTTCGGGGAGAAACGGGATTGTTACGGTGTTTCAAAGAAAACGACCATGTAGTTGGGATGAATTTGCTTGATCCCAGGGATTTCAGTGAATTTGTACAACATCATATATTAAATTTATCAATATTAGTGGGATATATATATATATATATATATATATATATATATATATATATATATATATATATTGTACGTGAGGCAGGCATCATAGATGCCCTCGATATGGGCCATGCGCAAGTGATGTCGTTTAATCATTTAAGTATTGCACGCGAGGAATTGTTGGTAGATCTATCGGGTTGACAACCCTGTCGTAACCGGTAGCTCCGTGTCAAGTCAAACGACGAACTGATATTCTGTTTATAGTCTAGCATTGATTATACCTTCATTGTAAATATATAGTTCGTAATGTCTTGCTAACTTACGAGTCCGAACATATGATTCTATCAATTTAATATGTAAACTCGGGAATATGTCTATGGTCGGAAGGTTCTACGGAAATGCTTGCGACGGCTGACCCTTGAGTTATTTTACAAGTAAATGAACTAACTTTCTTAAAAAAAAATTATATGGATGTTTTATAATAAACACATAATTAGAGAGTTTTTCCTTGGGTCAAATTATTTTAAATTTGAATATGTGAACTCACCTTCCCGTGATCTAGCAGTGATCGAAGGATACACTGATGCGAACTGGATATCAGATATAAAAGACCATAGATCAACAAGTGGATATGTGTTTACACTTGCAGGAGCAACTATAGCTCGGAAGTCTTCTAAGCAGACTGTTATAGCTAGATCCACGATGGAATCTGAATTCGTCGCTTTAGATAAAAGCGGGGAAGAGGCAGAGTGGCTACGTCAATTTATGGAAGATATTCCAAGATGGCCAAAGCCGTTGATGGCGATCTGCATACATTGTGACAATCAATCCTTGTTAGAGCACAAAGCGCGATGTACAATGGCAGATCAAGGCACATTCGACGTAGACATAACACGGTGCTACAACTTATCTCAACGGGTGTTATCTCAGTTGACTATGTTAGGTCAAAGGAGAACATTGCTGACCCGTTAACAAAAGGCTTAAGCAAAGATAAGGTGTATAAGTCGTCAAGAGGAATGGGACTAAAGCCCATAAAAGAAGGGAATATGAGGGAAACCTAACCTAGTTGACTGGAGATCCCAAGATCTAGGTTCAATAAGCAAACTTAATCATAAACCCCAAGGGAGTCACTGTGGGGGCTGCCACAAAATTAAATTAAGGGAGTTGTATACTTCCTAGTCCATTCCAATCCGTGACATGAAGGAAAGGTTAAGCATGTTGAGGTTAAGGATTTTGAGGAAATCCAAAATTAACCATGATGCTTTTAATGATTCAGAGGAATCACCTATGTTAGAGAGAAGTGGGATCGCTTCAAATGGATTTATGGGGAGGCGCAAATCCTAGAGCTCTCGCAGAACCAGGAAAGTGTCCATGACTATAAACGGACACAACCATGAGGACTTGAGTTGACTAGGGAGAGTATTGTGTGAATGTATATTGTCGCCTACATAAATGGGGGATTGTTCAAAGACACCACGTCTACAAGACCCTAGGAGGCTAAGTATGCTTCACAAAAGAAGGTTCAAAGGTTACACCTACCTATCTTGCAATACTCAACTGTTGAACTTGTATCGTTGAAACTTGATGGATCGATTTCTATTCATGTGGGGGATTGTTGGAAATTTGTGAAAATAACATTTTTCGCAAATATAGGAAAATGATTTTTTCCCATTTTGGACTATAAATAAATATAAGAAAATGAGTGGGTTTTATATATTTATTTGTGGGTTTGTGTTCTATGTTGGAAGAGCTTCGCAACAAATTAAACCACGTCCAAAACGGAGCTAAAATGAATGAGATATCGATTCTCAAAGTTTGGTGTTTGAAACTTGAATGCTGAAAAAAGTGGGAAAGTGGCACCTTGTCCCACATAGGAGGAGAGATGAAACTTAAAGGGGTATTTAAGTGGGAACTCTCCATCCATATTGTTTCATGGAAGCACACACTAAGTGTACTCGCGTAGGGTGCGGAGCACCCTAACTCGCACTCGCACTCGCACACGCGGGCGCGCGCGTGGCGTAGGCGATGAGGCGCTTTGATGGCGCACTTTGCACTTCGCCCGCTTGAGAGCCGCCTTTGTATTTTTGATCGCGTGCGCGAGGTGGAGCACAAGGGCTGCAAGGACCAGGTGGTTGGTGACGTGCGTAGCGCACTAGAGTGAGCCAATACGATGCGATTGTGTGGCTTGCTCATATAGGCTCACAGGTGACGTGGCGCACACGCGCAAGCACGCATGGATTTGAGCCAAAATGGCGCACGCACGCATGAGCGTGCAGACCTGCGTGCGCGCACCAGTGTGTCTTGCGCACGCGCGCGCAGAAGCTTCCAGCAGTTAATGCCAGTGCAGTTACATTTCAGCATTTGAAACTAACGAGTCAATGCTTTTGAATGAGGATTAAATGAAGAATTAAAGTGCATTGAAGACGTTTAATGCAGTTTAATTCTCCCATTTAATTCCTTCTTCAGTTTCGAGTTCAGACCTTCTGTATAAATAGGAGGCTCCTTCAGTAGAATCTACACACCGAAAACACACAGCTCTTACAAACTTCTCCATTGCAGAATTCTTCACTTTTTCTTCAAGCATTCAAGGTATACCTTCGGGTTGGAGTCAAGACCGGCAGTGCAACTGCTTCGGGCTGTTGTATCCTTGTGGGAGACATGAAATTTGTTTTAAGGGACCCGTGTCTAACACGATCCTCAGCCAAGAACCTGTTTTCTTTTTGTAATTCAGTTCTTGTTTTTCCATCTTAATTCAGTTGTAACCTGTATTTCCTTTTACTGCTTTCCTATTTCAAGTTGTACTTCAAGTTAATAAAATTATTTATTTATTTTGCACGAACGGATTCCTACACCTAATATGCATATTATATTATCTTTTCGGATAATTCAATTATTTGGATGATTTTAAGAAGTATACAGTCAGTAATGCGGTTCTCTAATCGTTTGATTCTTTAAAACTCGCTTACCACAGCGTTTTATAGTTAAAACAAAATACAGAGTATCCAAGTGTTCTTCGAATTGTAATTGCATTGGGCAAAGAAGCAGGAACTGATGACCGAATCAGTAGATACACAAACCAGTTATTCCTAACTGACTGAAACCATAGGTCTGGGACCGGCTTGGGTTCCGCTGCTTGAACGGTAAAAAACTGTCAAGACCGATATGAACTGGAATCAAACCGGTATTAAAATAGTCAACATACCAACTGAACCCGAACCGGTTTTGACAAGTTTTTTAGACTAAACAAAACTAGTTTAATAAGTCATATATTTACTTGCTGTAAACTTGATCCCAACTAGTGGCGGATCCAGCCCTGTATTGTTGTCACACCCCGATATTTTCACGTATTACCGGTGGGCCCGGTGGGGAGTATCGTGACGTAGTTGATATCATCATAGTCAATAATCACAGTTTAATGCACAACGGAAGTCTTGGTAGAAAATAATAATATAAACCGAAATGAAAAGTATAATTAAATATTATACAAACGGTTGTATGTGGATCCACAGGCGGATCTAAAACATAAAGTAAAATATTGTTCGACAGACTTTAAACACTAAGAACTTGCAAGATTCTTTATTTAGTGCCCAGGAGCTTCCAGCCAATTTCGCGTAGTACTTGCCCCTTAGTCTTTTTGAAAAATACGTCAGTTTACACTGGTAAATACAATTAACTGACTCTTTTGAAAACATTTATGAAAATTGATTTAAATGCACAAGGCACAAATATTCTTTTATAACTTGGGACAATTATATAAAATAATCTTTTATACAGATTTACATGTTTGTCGTACGTTCAGGGCCCGGGTTAGAAGCCGAGACAAGATTAATAGACACACCACTAGTATAAGCCCATAAGAAGTTATCCTCACGAGTGGGATACCGTTTTACATATATAACTGTCAGGTGTATGCCTATACTCCGTGCTTAAGTCATTGCCATTTCAAATGAATGAGCCGAGGATATCCAGGACACGGTCATATTAACCTCCAAATGCTTTGTATCAAACAAAACAGATTAAAACGGGTTGTCTTAATGATTTAACCACTAATCGATTAAATATTCAATACCCGACCAAGCGGTAATAATTTACCGTATCCCAAGCCCGTATAAGGGAAAATAAGTTAAAAGTATTTACCTGAGCTTAAAATGTAAAATTTGTATTCTCAGCCGTATATCCTACTCAACAAGTGTAGGTAGGTTTTACTGGGCTCCTAATCTGGAACGAAGGTTTTAATAACCTATTAGATTCCTAACGGGTCTTATTTAAGTTGTAACTTAGACCGGTTAGTTTTAAAGAAAGGTTTACGGTACAAAACGCAAGATTAAGCGATGACCGGATTGGAATGTGATTTAGACCCAACAAGTATGAAGACTTGTATAAAATGGGTAAACTAAATACATTCTGGATTTTGAAGTAAAAATGATAAGGTTTGACCCGTTTCGGTTAATTTATGCAAACTAGTTACATAAACCGTACCGAATGCGTATATGCATAACGGGTAACCGGATGAGTTAAGTACAAGTTCCATAAGTTATTATGCTTAAAATATGTTGTGATATCAGTAGGATATCTTCAATTATGCCCAAAACGAATTTAAAACCAATTTAAGCCCCGTAAGGGTATTTTAGTCATTTTAAAGTTTATAAAAGAAGTTTAATAGTTAACTGAGGTTCTGGTCTAAAACATTCAGTAAAAATATTTTTTTAATCAAGTTGCATCAGTAAGATATCATACATATGTGAGGTTTATCATTTATGGACAAACTATGCACCGCAGGGGCATTTTGGTCATTTCACATATGCTTTTAAGGTCAAATTTGGAAGTCTGAGTTCAAGACTTATACTTACTGTTAAAGTCTTAAAATTTATTTTTTTAAAATCACTAGGTAACAAGTCTTAGGCGTTAAATATGGTGTTAAACCATACTATGCGCCTAATTAGCGTAAAAGTCGGTAATTGACGATATTCAAGATGTTTATAAAATTCTGATGTGTTGATCAGTCTTTAATGTTAAAAATATTTTATTTAACATATGACATCAGTAAAAAAAGTTTTGGTATGCAAATCACATGTTAAACTCATTTTATTAACAAAAAGGGTATTATGGTCATTTACCGATTTATACAAGAACTCTATGTTATGGTCAGTATAAAATCCGACCAAAAATTCCAAAAATCCCTAAAAATAATATCAAAACAGTAGGTAATGAGTTTGGTGTCAAAATTTGGGTTTAAACATGATTTATGCTAAAAATGAAATTTAATTAACAAAAAGTTTTATTTTACGATATCTTGCATAACTTTTGTTTGAGACCAGAAACGCATGTCAAATTTATTGGAGATACTTATATATCAGTAATAAAGCTTTTTGTCCTCTCACATTTTCAAAAATCTCGTTTTTATAACATAAGGGCATAATGGTCAATTTTTAAGCATTTAACGGAAACATGCAAATGATCTCTGATTTCTAAGGGACCACGTAGTATGACCTCGTAGGGTTATACTAACATATAATATGGTCACAAAGGAATCCTAAGGCATAACTAAACTAAGCTAATTCGGGTCAAAACAGAAAGTCAAAGCAAAAGTCTACTTTTGCGACTTTCGGTTGCGAACCGAGCCTAATACTCAGAATTGTCGGGTTGAACATGCCTAAACATGTTCTTATATTATTTACCAAGTTATTTAAGTGATAAAACGTACTTTATAGCTTCTACGTCATCAGATCAGTTATGAATTATTTTATAAAAACTGACTCGTTTGACTTTTCTGTTCATTACTTTGACCCGACAATTGACTAAGTAAACGTGATAATTAGGAGATGCCCTTTTGAGGGATTATCACCTACTTAATTACCAACAAATAGCCACTTCAAATTCGAATAATGGATGGACCGTTAGTGATTAATCACAAAGTCAAAGTATCATTACGATATCTTTGACTTTCGGTCATTAAGCTAATAAAAACTTAACTATAGGAGCTAAGAACGCTTACAAGGGTCCTTAGCACGAAGATTAAACTTAAGAGAGCCTCCTTAATGCTTAGGATGCTCCAGAGAATGCTCCAAAGCTTGAGCAATTGTGAGAGTATGAAAATTTGAACTGTACAAGTGAAGAAGCTGCCCAAAAGCACCATTTTATACTACTTCAAGACACTTTCAGATCATCCCAGGTGTTATATGTTGTTTCCAGATGATAACAAGTGTCCCTAGTGGTATTAGAAACCAGCAAACAGTCCATTGTTTCGAGTTATAAGTGTTTAAAGCTGAAATGGTGAAGAAAATCGCAGAGACCTGCACCTGTGCATGTTGGCTGTGAAAATTAGGCTGTCGTGTCGCACGACGGCAGGCCATGTTCAGGGTCGCGCAACGCGAGCCCCATGGGGGACCAGTTTTCAACTTTGAAACTTGGCAGAATCAACCCCTGGACCTTTTAAAGCATTAAATCTTTCGTTTTAAGCACAAATAACCCTTCTAGTTAGTATGTGAATGATCTTAAGGATATAATCAAACATCGTTAGGTCCGGTTTCGTTAAACGATAACCGAAAACACTAGTTTCACCATGTTGACGCTTTTAACCCTTTAATTACGAAAGTTAACGTATTTAATACCAAACGATATCGAAACCTCGTGAATTTTCGCCACTTGTTCTTGAGAGTATAATCAATCGTTACAAAGCCCCGGGTTCGTTAAAAGGTCACTCAGAGGTAGTAATTTAACATGTTGACACGTTTAACCCCCATGTCTTGTAAACTTTCATTTTCTTTCACAAACGGCTTCATACGTTTCAAAATTTATTCGTTTAAGAGTATAAACGTCGTGTAGGGTTGTTGAAAGGCATAGTTTTCAAATGTTGACACTTTGGACCCTTCCACACATATCTTTTCCTTGTTTGTCAGCTTTAGTCCCTCGAAATCAATTTATCACACGTTTAAAGTTTATGACATGTGTCTTTATAATATTGGACATGATTTTGCGAGGTGTTACAATTGTGGGTTCACATGAACCACTCGGTTTGGAAAAAAATAGTAAGAACTTTGTATGATTTGGAAAAAAAATAGTGAGAATCTACCAAAACGAACCCACTGAAAGAAGTTCCTGGATCTGCCACTGATCCCAACAACCCAACCTAGAACCTCATCAGCGCAGTAGGCTTAAGAATACAAATGCAATTAGATGGAAAAAAAACTTCTGAAGTTCCAAATTGCGGGTAGTTCAAGGGAATCCAATTTCAAATACTCGAACTAATCTAAAATTTAAATATTTAAAACCTTAATCCGAATTTCGAGTTTTCCGAGTCCGATTCGAATAGTAGTAATCCAAAACAATTTACAAATTTTACATGATGTATTTTAACACAATAAAAAAAAGATCCAAGTAAATCCAAATAACTTAAATGACTTCATAACACTAAAATCATTAACGAGTCGTTCATCCAATTTGTGTTCCAAATTTTCCTTTTTTTCAAGATCTTCCTGGGATATCTCTAAGCGGAAACCTTTATCGTAAACTTCTTATGATTATTCATATGTTTAGATTGTTATTGTCTTAGTTACAGCGAACCATTAATTTCTTCCAATTCTCTTATTGAACTTGCAAATGTGTGCTTAATATGCAAATTTAAGGTATAGTAGATGGTGGAGGGCAATGTTTTTGTTATGTTTTGAAGGTTTTTACACCTAAGTTGTTTTCGTGATTTTCTTTGAAGTTGTTTAGCACCCATCATCAGAACTCATCCAGAACTAGTCACAATCGCAGAGATTTCGAATAACTCAATTGAAGAAAATCGTCGTCCTCTTTACACTGTGGGGTAAGCTCTTACTATATTTATAGCATTTGTCCAATTGTTATTACAACTGTAAGTAAATCTATATCTTTTGAGGTATGGCTAGTTTTACTTATACGGATTTGGCCATGATCGTGATTGATCTTTTATGATCTTCTTCATGATTGTTGCATTTTAACATCTATTTAATAGCAAGATTGAAATGAATATGATATACATATTTCAACCGTTATTGTTTTGTTGAAAACAGGCTTGATCAATCCATAACCATTAGAGATGAAGAAGAGGAAGGCACTGTCGATGATCCAAACGTTCTAGGAATATATGAACAAAAAACTACTAGGTAAGCTCGATTACGTTTTACTTATACCTTTGAAGGTTTGAGTTATTTCTATTTTTTATCTTTGTTTTGTCTAACCAGGCTAAATGGCTCTAATGTGGCTCCGTATGCGCTTACCATGGTTCTATCACTGTTGGGGTTCGTTTTCTTCGGTCTTAAACAAGGAAGACACACCCCTCTTCACATTGCAAATCCCTTTGTGCTATTAGCTGTCATTGGTTCTGACATCGCTTACATGACTTTCAGCATACTGTCTTGGATCGACGATCGTTCAGATTACAAGATGCTTAAAGGCCTTTACTATATTGGTTGCAACATGGCATTCATCTCGATGTTGTTGATGTTATTTACCACGACCTAGATTGGGCACAATTGCAAGGCCCTTTTGATGTTACTTGGAAGATAGATCTATGTCTATATGCGTAATTATACTTATCTGGATTTATGTACTTACATTAGAGACTTGACTTTGTATTTATATTGTACCAATTGTGAAACTTTTCATGCTGTATAGGCCTTTTGTTTTTACTTGCTATTTTATAAACTTTATTCTATGCAGATATCCTTGTTTTAAATATTGTACCAATTGTAAAACTTTTCATGTTGTTAAATGACCAATTGTGAAACTTTTCATGTTGTATAGGCCTTTTGTTTTTTACTTACTATTTTATAAACTTTATTCTATGTAGATATCCGTGTTTTAAGTTTAGTTATAGGGCTTCTACTTTTTTTTGGGCACGGCTTAAGGGGTTCTACTACAAACCCTAATTTCGCATCTTAAAGACGTCACATTGATTTGTGACTTGAAACTTCGTCGTGAAATTTCTTACTAAAATTTCTATTAGTTTACTCTATAATATACTAGGTTATAACCCCGTGTATTACACGGGTTAAATAAATGAATTTTATATACCAAATAATAAAAGATTATCTTTTTAAAAGCCTCCTTTATTGCACGGGTTGAAGAAATGTAATTTATATATTAAATAATAAAATAAGTTATATCTATAAGAACCATATGTATTGTACGGGTTGAATAAATGTAATATTGTATACCAAATAATAAAAAAATTATATCATTAAAACCATTGTATTACACGGGTTGAATAAATGTAACATTGTTTACCAAATAATAAAAAAAGTTATATTTTTAAAAACCCCCCGTGTATTACATGGATTGAATAAATATGATTTTATATACGAAATAACAAAAAAAAATATATTTAAAAAAACTAACGGGTTTTTTTTTATATTTAAAGTAGGATAAGATTGAATATTAATCTGAACTAACGGATTTTTTTATATTTAAAGTAGGATAAGATTGAATATTAATCTTTATTTATTTAGTTAATATAATATTGAAAAATCATATGATTGAATAGGTGGGGGTTGTATTATGATAAATCGGTTAACCGTACTGAATGATAAAGATAATAGTGATTGTTGAACAAATTAATTAATCGAATTTAACAGAAACATTTGTGATGTTAGGCGGATTTTTTTTAATTATTTGAAAGTTAATATCAACTTTGGAATTCGTATGAATTCTTATTAGATTTGATTAAATATTATTGATAATAAAAATTTGTATTAGATTAGATTTTAGATTTGATTAAATATTTTTAATAATAAGAATTTGTATTAATTTAGATTAAATATTATTATTTTTAGTATTATTAATAATTTTAATCAATTAAATGAGAGAATGACAAGTATCTCAAAACAGGTTTATTTTATTATATAGTATGGATATGGATGGATGTTTTCATTAAAATCACATAAAACAACAAGCAATCCAAATTTACGTGTATTCAATAAATACATATTTATACTTGCATAGATATGTATTATATCTACGCTTATTATTATAAAATTATTTATTTGAACATTTAAAAGGCAAATATTAAATTGCTTTTTACTAAATATTATTATTTTTAGTATTTTTTAGTATTATTAATAATTTTAATCAATTAAATGAGAGAATGACAAGTGTCTCAAAAGAGGTTTCTTTTATTATATAGTATAGATTTTAAATGTGGAAGCCAAGATTTCACATCTCACATTGTCCTTATCATCTAATGCGCTTTCAATCTATTGATTTTTTTTTTTTTTTTTTTGTTTAGGAAATATTTTCAAATAAATAATAATAGCAATTTACTTTAGTTTTTTATTTTTTAGGAAACCCTTTATTTTTGTGATCACCACAAGTCCATAAGTTGATACTCATACAACCCCCTTTCTCGAAAGTCCAAAGTGTAACTTGCACTCATTGAATAGTGAATCGGTGGTGATATCCATGCACCACTAACAAACCATACATACTTCGTCCCTAATACGAGCCGTATGACAAGGCGAATATTGGACATAAAGGTCATTTCAGAGGGCTAAGATGGCTATACGACTCGTATGAGAGGGTGTTCATATAAATCACACGACCCATATGGAAAAAATGATTCATACGACCCGTATGACCTTTTTTAATCCATCTATATGGCCTGTACGACACAATTTTGTTGGCTTGAGATGATTCGTATTTACTAATTACAACATATGAATTTGTTCCACTGTTTTATCAGATTTCATGACTTTCTTAAATTAACATACATATTCCCATTTCAAGATATTCAATTAGTTGGAAATTTTCGAAAACAATACAGTCATGTGAATCTGTAATAGTTTGTTGATTTATTGATTGTTTAAAACTCACTTACCACCATGTTTTATAGTGATTACATAGAATATATGAATACTAAGTTCATTAATAAAGAACACTTACTACATCCGGTGTAACCCAAAAAATAAAATCATGTTTATATCAACTGAAAATCATAAATAAAATGAATAGCTCCTTTGATCACGGTATCAACATTTGTTATAGTTTACGATACTAAAAGAAACACTTTATTTCAATATAATTCCGTTTTTAACAAAATTAATAACAGAGTATCAAAAAAATCACAATTGAATATTCAATCTTTAAAAAAGGGTAACGAACAAAGTATATAAAAGAAAAAAAATCAAATCTGTAAATCATAATTGTAAGATGCATTACAGAGGACCTAGTAAAAATTATATATCCTAACAATTTTAAAGGGCTTGTACAGTAGCTTTTTTTGTTGATTTTTTTCTTTTTTTGTCTTTATTATTTTTCTTTAAACTTTTATCTCTTTAACTTTCAGTAGTTACAATTTCAACCTCTTAACTTTTTAAAAAAATTGTAATCAAGCATTTCGTATATATTTTTTATATACGCGTTTCTATAAATTTAAATTGATTTACCTTTAGACGTAAACTTTTCCCGTTAATAAGTTGGGTCAAATATAATATATTCCTTATGCTTATTATTATGTACATTTTCTGTTGGTTTACGTTTTGATGTAATTTTTTTTCTATAAATGAGCCGGTTAAAATATAATATGCTTTCAAGCTTATTTTTATGTACGTGTTCAAATGGTCTACGTTTTGACGTAAATTTTGTTCGAAGACACGTCGAGTAAAATATAATATGTTTTCATTAAACGCTATAATTTCGAGTTGAGTAAATTGCCATTTTACTCCCTGAGTTTTGTTCAAATTTGCCATTTTAGTCCAAATAGTTTTTTTTTGCCTCTGGGTCCCTGACTTTTCCCTTTTGTTGCCATTTTGATCACATACACTAACTCCATCCAAAAACTCCATCTTTAACCAGGGGTATTTTGGGGATTTTCATTTTAAATGTTTTCAATTGCCATTTTGATCCAATTCCAAAAAATCAAAAAATTTCGAAAAAATCAAAAAAATTCCAAAAAATTCTAAAAAATAATAAAAATTCTAAAAAATCATAAAAATTCTAAAAAATACAAAAAATCCGTTTCGGCGCGAACCGTTTCGAGCTGATCCGTTTCGGCGCGAACCGTTTCGAGCTGAACCGTGTCGGCGCGAACGGTTCGGCTAGAAACGGTTCGGTTCGAAACGGCTCAGCTCGAAACGGTTCGGCTCGAAACAGTTCAGTTCGAAACGGTTCAGCTAGAAACGGTTCGGCTCGAAACGGTTCGGCTCGAAACGGTTCGGCTCGAAACGGTTCGGCTCGAAACGGTTCGGCTCGAAACGGAACGGTTCAGCTCGAAATGGTTCAGCTAGAAACGGTTCGGTCCGAAACGGTTCAGCTCGAAACGGTTCGGCTCGAAACGGTTCGCGTCGAAACGGTTCAGCTCAAAACGGTACGGGTCGAAACGGTTCGCGTCGAAACGGTTCAGCTCGAAACGGTTCGGGTCGAAACGGTTCACGTCGAAACGGCTCAGCTCGAAACGGTTCGGGTCGAAACGGTACGGGTCGAAACGGTTTAGCTCGAAACGGTTCGGGTTCGAAACGGTTAGCGCCGAAACGGATTTTTTGTATTTTTTTAGAATTTTTTAGAATTTTTATGGTTTTTTAGAATTTTTATTATTTTTTAGAATTTTTTGGAATTTTTTTGATTTTTTGGAATTTTTTTGATTTTTTGGAATTGGATCAAAATGGCAATTGAAAACATTTAAAATGAAAATCCCCAAAATATCCCTGGTTAAAGATGGAGTTTTTGGATGGAGTTAGTGTATTTGATCAAAATGGCAACAAAAGGGAAAAGTCAGGGACTCAGAGGCAAAAAAAAAAAAAAAAAAAACTATTTGGACTAAAATGGCAAATTTAGACAAAACTCAGGGACTAAAATGGCAATTTACTCTTTCGAGTCACTTTACGTTTCGACACGCCGTAACTATTTTCTTACTTGTTTATTTTTATGCACGCGTCGGTATAAATTTAAGTTGGTTTATGATTCGACGTAAATTTTCTTCGGAAATACGTGTCAAATATAATTCGTTTTCATGCTTATTTGTATGTATGTTTTAAGTTGGTTTACGATTTAACCCAAATTACAATTAGCAAGTTATGTGGATAGTGTTTTTATCCTATTAACTTTTTTGTTTATTTCTTGATTTTTTTTTTCTGGACTTTATTATTTTTGTTTTTTAGTTTTCTATATGTTTAGTGTTTTAGTTTTAGGTTTCTTTGCATTAAAGCTATACTTAAGTTAACATTTACGTTTCCGTTTACAATTAATTTAAAATCAATTCATCCGACTGTCCAATTTAAATTTATTTTTATAGTTTTCGATCCATGTAAAACATGTATCGATATTCTTTTAAGCATATTTCTTTCGGTTGGTATACTGAAACAAAATAGATATCGACCGAAATCGCGCAGCGTAGCGCGGGTATTCCTACCTTACAAAATTAATAAACATATTCCAAAATCGAAGTTAAGTTTAGCTACATACCATACAAAAAAACCGCAAACATTTATGCATTAACTACTTGTATGGTACAATCAAAATATGCAGTACCCTATTATCTCATTATTCACCCCTTTTCATCTCATTATCATCATTAACTACTTGTATGGTACATTCAAAATGTACGTCGCCCACTTGGTAAATGTTATATAGAAAGATTGAGAGTTGTACGTTGGCATAGGATGAACCCCTTCATTTTCAAGATGAACCGTTCCAGCGTAGTTTGTTGACTTATGTCTAATATTTTGGTTGCTTTCTTCTCTCTCATCTATCCACTTTTGTTTACGTTCTCTCTACTCCATTGTATATTTGTAATAGTTTATGTATTTAGTTTTTTCTTAAAAAATAACGAAATTAGTTTATCAAATTTGTAAAAAAAGTATGGGTTAAAGATATTATATATCGTATAATAGATAAAAAAAAATGATAAAAATATTAAACCGTACATCAAAAAATTATATTCTAATTGTTGACTAAATGGTGTGTAGGATCTGAGTTTACCTTGTATGCTTTAGGTGAACAAGAATGAATGTAAACTCAAAGTTATAAATAAAAATGCGAAATTATATGAGCATAAAAAAGTGGAAAGTTATATCAAAAGTGTTTTGTATTAATAATCAAACGATTACAAATTACAGAAATGATTTTACAAACTCCCGCTCAGCCTGATCACACACTTTACTATTCATACAAAAGGAATGATAAGTAAGACTTTGTGTAGTGGGGCGCTATGCACCCACATAAAGCCCCTATAAAGCCCCAAACACCACTACGAAGGGCTTTATAAGACAAAAAAGGGGGGAGGCGCCATGCATATAGCGCCGGGTACGGGGGATGTTTTCAAAGTTTGGACCAATCACAAACAAGCAAGGTTTTTATAATTAATTAATAAAATTGAAAATTAATAATTAGGTAATGATGGGTAGGGCTTTATGACTACGAGCTCTAGTGATATAACACCCCATAAAGCCCCAGTGTGACGTGGCATGACACGTGTCGTATAACGCCCCACAAGGGGCTTTATGACTATGGATGGCCTAATGAAATAGATCTCTAACACATGAGATCTATTTGTACAAGTACGAAGCTTTGTTTGCAATCAGCTGACGTCACCTTGATAGTGACATCTAATATTTCTAACAAAAAAATTGCTCAGATATTAGAAAACGTCTACGAGAATCTAACATTAATCTATTACATATAACATATGTTCTAAGCTAACACTGTTACATTGATTAAAAATCATGTATATATGGATAAAAAATCATTAGAAAACGAATATCGTTACTGGTCCAATAATACCATTAGGTCGGTATAGTTCCGCTCATCACGATACAAACATCTGATATAGTCTACGATACTAAAAAAGTACTTTATTTCTAATATAATTCTGTTTTCAGCAAAATTAATACTAGAAAATTTATCCATAATTTGTAGAAATTGGTAAATCAGAGAGCTCTCTCCTCTTCTTGTTTTATTAATCACCAATCAATCAATACGTATACAAGAGATGACCGTAGTCAGTCCCATAAACAAGGAATAGAAATCGGAAAACAAAAGGATAAGAACAACTAGCAACTAAACTTATTCTAACTTTAAAACAAGAGATAAGCATTGGTGATGATAAGGATAAGCATGCTCTCGGTAACAACCATTACTCCCCCTTAAGCTGGAGCATGTAAGTTGCGTATGCCTAGCTTGACCAGTAGATCTCTGAGCTGTGGAGTGCCCAGCGGCTTGGTGAGCAGGTCGGCTAACTTTAGTTTTATGCTGATGCAAACTTGCTGGATTTCCTTGGATTCTACCCGTTCCCAAACAAAATAGCAATCCATCTCCACATGTTTAGTTCGTTTATGAAAAATCGGGTTGTTAGCTGTGTGTCTCGCTGCTTGGTTGTCACAAAACAACGGGGTACTGTCTCGAGGTGGTGAGTTAAGTTCGGCTAGGAGTTAGCGAACCCAAAGGACTTCGCTAACTGTGCACGCCATTGCCCGGTAGTCAGCTTCGGCGGAGGAGCGAGAGACGACCGACTACTTCTTCGACTTCCAAGAGACGGGTGCCCCATCCAAAATCAACAAATAACCAGTTCTTGAGCGTCTAGAGAGAGGGCACCCTAACCAATCCGCATCACTATAGGAAACCAAATTAAAACCACCTTCCTTTGGTAAGAATATGCCGTGGCCCTGAGTCGTTTTCAAGTAACGTACAACTCGCATGGCTGCGTCTCAATGATTTTGTTGTGGGTCGGCAACGAACTGGCTAAGAACGTTGACCGAATAGGCGATATCCGGGCAGGTTGTTTGGAGGTATAGTAGTCGGCCCACGAGTCTTCGATAAGTACTAGCATCAACCTTTTCTTGTTCCTCTCCCTAATCCAGTTTAGAATTGGGTTCCATGGGAAACCCACTAAGGCGAGCACCTTGCATCCCGATGTCCTCCAAAATGTCTAATGTGTACTTACGTTGAGTGAGTACCAACCCATCTTTCGTGCGTGTCACCTCAATACCCAGAAAATACTTCAACTCGCCCAGGTCTTTTATGCTAAAACGATCATCAAGCACGGTTTTTGTGTGCCGTATTACCTCCGGGTTGTCGCCGACTATTATTATATCATCCACATAAATAAGAGCAGCCACAAATGTGTTCTTGGCTTTGTATAAGAATAAGGAATGATTAGCTTTGGATTGAGCGAATCCCAAACTCAAAAGCACACTGGTGAATTTATGATACCAATTACAAGATGCTTGTTTGAGCCCGTAGATAGACTTGCGTAGTCGACAAACCCGAGTTTCGTTTTCTTTGATAAACCCCTGAGGTATTTTGATGTAGACCTCCTCATCCAAATCGCCATGCAAAAATGCATTGTTGACGTCTAATTGATGAATAATCCAGTTCTTCTTGACAGCAAGTGCAAGTAACGTTCGCATGGTAACTAGTTTAGTGATAGGGGCAAAGGTATCATGATAATCTACCCCTTCCATTTGTGTGAAGCCCTTTGCAACCAGCCTCGCTTTGTATAGTTCAATCTCGCCATTTGGTTTATACTTGATCTTATAAACCCACTTGGAGCTGATCGCTTTCTTGCCTTCGGGTAATGGTTCAAGGGTCCACGTGCCGTTTTTCTCAAGAGCTTGGATTTCCTTTTTCATAGCATCTCTCCATTTGTCATCCTGTGAAGCTTGATGGAAACTTTTAGGCTCATCATGTGTGGTGATGGCCGCAAGAAAAGCTTTGTGTGTGTTAGAAAAATGCTCATAAGATAAATAATGAGTGAGGGGATGTACCGTAGAGGCAACTTGACTTGGAGATGAGTGTGCGTGGTCGACGGACGGTGGCAGTTTTACAATAAAATCCTTGAGATGAGGAGGTTGAGATTTCTGTCGTGAATGTCGTATCGGAGGAGCCGGAATATTGTTGTTCGGCCTGTTGGAAGTCTCGGTTTCACCTGAATCGTTAGTTTCGACATTGGGTTCAGGCCCATCGTCCACAGTTTCAGATTCACTGTTGGTGTCCGAGTGTGCTACGTGATCGACTGAATTGTGGGCCGAATCACTAGTGTCCCTTGCATGGGAATTGTTTTCAGGTTCGGTGCGAGGCCCGTTACTAGGGTTGGTGTCAGGCCCATCCAAACCTCCCCCATTCTTTTTGCTTTCGGGAGAGTTTGAAAAATGTTCTTGGTATTCTTCAACTATTTCCTTTCCCCCCATTTACCATCAATTTCCCCATTCGATAAAGGAAACATGTGTTCGAAAAAATCGAACATCCCGGGTCACCACGATTTTCTTTTTTGTTAAGTCATACACCTTGTACCCTTTTGTTGTCACACCCCCAAAATCCACCATGCGGAGTACCACCGCTTGGAGGCGTGACGTGACCAGGATCGAGCCACCAATCATACTGAACTACGTATTTAAGTAATTAAAGCCAACCACAATACGATTGGTGACCAAAAGCTAGTTAACCAAGTTTTAATTTAAACAGCGAAAGCATAAACGTAAAGTCCAAAATATAAGTCCATAGTTTATAAGTTAGAGTTCAAAACGCAAGTTTAATAAGTTCATAAGGATTTAAATATTACGCACGGAACATAACAGTCCGCACACCACAACGACTCCTTCCTCGTGCAAGCTCCATGCATTTAGCGACCTGTAAGGCATGTAACAACGAGTCAACAACAAAGTTGAGTGAATTCACAGTTGGCTGTTTAGTTATAGCATTCGTTTCGTAAATCATTTGTTCGTTTTGAAAACCATGTATCGTATAATTTTGCATCGCGGTCTTTCTGACATGTTTGCGAAGATTAGTGGGGGTTTCCCATGTGTTACTAGACCACACGTATCGACTGCTACGAAAATATAAGAGCTGCCCTAAGTCAATGTCTATCAGCATTGACCCTTTGCCCATAGTCCATTAGTACACGCCCGTCCGACTGGCACGGTGTGAGGTTTGTTAAACCTAATAGCGCTATTAACTAATGACCCGCTCGCCATAGGCCTCGGCGATTAAGTCGATAAATGAGGGACTTAAAGTGATAGAGTTGATGGTCTTATGATCGTGTACGTAGGTTTTACGTACGTGCCCTTCAATCCGAGGACAGTAAAAAGTAGTTTAACAGTAATGATAGTACAAGTAGTTAATCAATCCCATTCCCAAACCCCTGGGAATCCCATGCCTTAGGAAGAGTGTGAACTCACCTCGGTTTGCTCGGTTATATTCTCAATATAGCTAACAGTCAAGGTCGGTCAATCACGTCCTAATATAATTTACCAGTTAGTCATTTAGTGGCTTTCAAGTAGAACACAAAGTTCCTACACGTATCTATCACACAACATGCATCGTTTTAACGGTTTATGCCCCTCTAAGTTCCCCATCCATTCCCCACTCAAAATCAGACATACGATAATGCACATAACATATATACCATGTTAGATCATTCACGGATAGCACACTCGACATTTAGACACGCAAGTCACAACTTATATCAATTCAGCATTGATATTCAAAACCGGCTGTTTTCGGACGTTTTAATAAATAGTTAAATTATTCCAAAAATTCCCAAATTTTTACAAGATGTCTTAAACGTTCCATATTTTATTGTGTAAAAATATCGGGGTCCGGTTCACTACCAATATTTTATAAAAAATCATATTCCGGACTGAACTCAGATTTATGAATTTCTGACCACAGTCCACGGAACAATTTATTAAAAATTCATCGAGTGTCCGATTTACGAAATTCCAGTGGGGTAATTACACATGCATCGGTTGTCATCTACTGTACAAATTTCATGGTCCGATTCATCACAAAACTCAGGTTATGACTGAAAGTACGACACCCATTTATTGCTGTCAAAATCCAGCTTAAGTTGCTGTTACAAATAAATACTTTAAAAATAGTAAACGGAGTCCAAAAATTACGATTCCGGTGCCATTAGAACCGTATTTCCTAATATCACATTTTAGAGTCAGAATATCAGTTTTTCGTTAGATTTATGACCCGTTTACAGCCAACTGAAGTTGGCTGTAAAACTTGGACAGATTCTGATTTTTAGTGTTTAACCTTCTAAATCGTGTTCGATCGATACCGTTAACAAGTTTAGTATTCACAACAACATCAAACATTAATATTATCCAGCAATACTTCAGATCATCAACCAATAATCATAACCACACAAGATCTACATGCTTTACACTAATATTCATTCATTAACCACCTTGTTCATCATTTTAGTAGACTTTTAGATTTGGATCTTGTATGTTCATAATTTTTAACCGACAAATCTCTTATTAACCATATCAAACATGAACAAGAAGTTGATTAGAAGCACTTACAACTAGCTCAAGGCTAGGGAAGAAACTATGCGAAAAAGAGGTGGATAAAAGCAAGATAGAGAGGTCCTTCGCCTTCCGTTAGCTCCAAGACTCCTTATGCGTGACCCGTAACACTTGTATAACTTTGGAATGAGGAGATCAAGAGCCGAAAATGGTGGTGTGTTCAAGGGGGGTCTCGGCCGTGAGCTAGGGAGGAGAGGAGAGAAAGAGAGTTTTGGTGGAATGGTGGTATTTATAAGATCTTCCATATAGCATATTCCTAGCATATTCCAAGCATATTCCTAGCATATTCCTAGCATATTCCTAGCATATTCCTAGCATATTCCTTAGGATATTCCTTAGCATATTCCTTAGCATATTCCTTAGCATATTCCTTAGCATATTAACAAATACGTGTAAGCATAACACAGATATCAGAAAGCAGTTAAGTAATTCCACACAGTCGTCAGACACTTTAATTATCATTAATAATTTGTACGGAATACATGGGATTTTGAGGGTTGTCACATTCTCCCCCTGTTAAGAGAATTTCGTCCCGAAATTTAGTGCGTGGTTACTGAGGAAGCTAGTTAAGTTGCGTTGTTTTCCTGATTTTCCTGGGGTGTCACATCATCCCCCCGTTGATTTGGAATTTCGTCCCGAAATTCTGCGGTAGCTTCAGTCTCAGTAGTGGTTGCATTTTTCTTAAACAGCCGGGGATACTTGAGTTTCATTTGGTCTTCTCGTTCCCAGGTATACTCTGGGCCACGACGGGAATTCCAACGAACTCGGACGAGAGGTATTCTAGTGTGCTTGAGAATCTTAACGTCTTGATCCGTAATTTCTACTGGTTCCTCGACGAATCGCAGCTGGTCGTCGATAGTGAGCTCCTTGAGAGGAACTATGAGGGTCTCATCTGACAGACACTTCTTCAGATTTGACACATGGAAAACATTGTGAACTCCGCTGAGTTCTTCAGGTAGATTCAACCTGTAGGCGACCTTTCCAATTCTCTCAATGATCTCGAACGGTCCGACATAACGCGGGTTGAGCTTGCCCCGTTTGCCAAATCGGACTACACCTTTCCAAGGTGAGACTTTGAGCAGCACTCGATCCCCAACCTGGAACTCAAGTGGCTTTCTTCGCTTATCGGCGTAGCTTTTCTGACGGTCACGGGCTGCCGCCATGCGTTGTTGTATCTGAGCAATCTTCTCGGTTGTATCTACTACGAGTTCTGGACCAGTGATTTGACTGTCACCAACTTCTGCCCAACAGAGAGGTGATCGGCACTTGCGTCCATACAATGCCTCGAACGGAGCGGCCTGGATGCTGGTGTGGTAACTGTTGTTATATGAAAACTCCACTAGCGGGAGGTGTTTTTCCCAGCCATTGCCGAAGTCGATTACGCATGCCCTAAGCATGTCTTCGAGGGTTTGGATGGTGCGTTCAGATTGCCCATCCGTCTGTGGATGATAAGCGGTGCTCATATCTAAACGTGAGCCAAAAGACTTATGCATAGCTTGCCACAGTTCAGAGGTGAAACGCGCGTCACGATCAGAAATGATGGAGGTTGGCACTCCGTGCCGTGACACCACTTCTTTTAGGTAGATGTCTGCTAGAGTAGAAAACTTATCCGTTTCTTTGATAGGCAGAAAATGTGCAGACTTGGTCAGTCGATCTACGATCACCCAGATGGTATCGTTTCCGCGTTGAGATCTGGGCAGGACAGTAACGAAATCCATGGAAATTTGCTCCCATTTCCATTTAGGTATCTCTGGTTGTTGGAGTGGGCCTGATGGTTTCTGGTATTCGACCTTGACCCTGGCACAAGTCAAGCATTTACCGACGTAGGTTGCTATGCTGGCTTTCATACCAGGCCACAAGTATGTAGTCTTGAGATCATGGTACATCTTGTCCGAACCAGGATGTACTGAGTAACGAGACTTATGCGCTTCATCCATCACAAGCTCGCGCAAGTCTCCATACAGCGGAACCCATATGCGTCCGTTAACATAGTAGGCGCCGTTTTCTTTTTGTTCTAGTCGTTGCCTCGATCCTCGTAAGGACTCAGCCCTGATGTTCTCTGCCTTCAATTGTCACACCCCAACCAATGGCGGAAACATCGGGATGAGACGAAGTGTGAAGATTGCTCGAGACATCATAACGCTATTTGTGACAATAATTTAATAATTCAAATTTCATTTCCAAAATAAATTGTCAAACATTACAAGAAAAGCATATAACAACATTGTTCAACATAACATAAACAAAATTGATACAACGCTTTAAACCTAAACGTCTAAGTGAGTATCTAGGCATCTTTACTATCCGTTTTCATTTCATCATCATCAACCTGTAACATGTTTAAAAATACAATTCAATGCAAAAGCAAAGGCGAGTATACAAGTTTGATACATACATAGCATAAGATAAAAGTGTGAACAATTCCCTCATAGCAAGCATATGATTCAAGATAAACATTAAATATAGCATGTGTCTAACATATCAAACCAAGAAAACGCAATATGCTCAAGACATAACCTCAAGTTTACGGGCGGGTCGTTAATCCTATAGCGCTACATATGTCAAGGTTTGGCTCGTACGAAGTTAATGATAAGTTCAACACATAAGAATAACCCAAATTTAAAGTATCAAGCCATCACGTATACAAGTATGTCATAGGAATGTTCATGTGTTTAAACAAAGTGTTCATGTGTATGTTTTGATAGTTAAACATATTACACCCCAAAAGTGGTAAAAAGTAAAAAGGGGAATACGAGTATACTCACGGTTTACAAGTCTTGACTTGGAAGTTCCGAGAGTAAGTTTGGTGGATGATTTAGCTTGGAGCACCTAGTCCTTCTACACGAGGAAACGTAGGTGTGTGAGTTTGGCGTTTACGGAAGATTATAAATTGGAGTTTAAAATAGCATAAAGTAGGGTATCAAAATAATCATCCTTGACTTATACTCTTATATGACACTACGTAACCACTAGGGTTATATTGTATTTTATGGGTAGTAAGCCCATTAGAATCATACTTGGAGTGTTAAGTCTTAGATGTCATTCTACTACTTTAACATATAAACACAAGTTTAATATTAAAGGTTCGAATGGGTGTGTATATATATTTAAGTATTACATATTATTAAGTCCAATAATTCAAGTAGGAGGTAGAAGATTAAGATCTTCGTTTAGGCACCTCGAGTCATTCATGAATGTCATGTACGGGGTAGGAAGAACATGCTTCCGTTTAGGGACCCCTTAGATGTTCACCACTACACTTGATGTAAAAACAACCAAGGAGGGTCATGAACTAAGGTTATTGCGAGTACATCGAGTAAACTAACTATTAGAAATCATCAAACCATGTGAGGATCTTATGTTTGGAACAACCCAAGTCGTTCCATAATCACTCATGTATCAAAGCTTAAGTTTGACATGACTTGTGGGTTAAAACCCTAAATAAAACATCAAGTTTATGAGGTTTAATCCTCTGATTTTTTAAGTGTCTCAACCTTGTTTTTAAGCTTAACCAACCACAAAAGTGTTGTAAGCATTAGGACATAGGAATGAGATGAGTAAACTCAAGCTTGATAAGAAATAACAAGTTGTTGAAAATAAAATATAAAACAGAAAGTTTTGGTCCATTTTAAGGCAAATCCAAGCATGATTCTTCCAAGGAAGAACCAAGGATTCAAACCTAAGGACATAATGAAGCATTAGGAAGAAGAACCAAGTGATTTAGTTAAGAATTGAGTGAGTTACACTCACTTTAGTAAAGATGCGAGAAGCTGTCCAAACTCAGATTTTCTGCTGATTTGAGAGTGTTTTAGTGAAGATTAGAGAGTTGTGAAAGTGTCAAATGGGTTGGAGAAGGTGGGTATTTATAATGAATGAGTTAGAAGGTGATTGGAGGTGATTAGAGGTGGATTAAAGGTGATTGGGTGAGTCTAGAGGATTGGATTTCGTGCACAACAGCTCAAAGAAACACAAGTCTGCCGAAACAGGGGGCTCGCGTGACGCCAAGCCCCCTCGCGTCACGCGGCGGGTAGGGTTTCCAGAACTTTTGTTTTATTACACTTAGGCCCCTGAAGTTTACATTTGGTTCCTTTAGGTGCAAAGTTGAGAGTTTAGGGACTTGTTTTGATATAAAAGCATAGTATAAGGTGTAGTTAAGCATGATGATCATAACCAAAGTATGTTTAAGCGTATAAATGTCATAACCAAGTATCGTTCTCGTTCAAAGGACGTTCAATGCATAAGTTTAGATTACTTACAAGTTTCGCACATAGTTTCCAAGAATAACGATTAGACATTGATTGGTTCACCAAATCGAACATACGAGCATACATTGAGTGTGTATAACATAAATGTAACAAAATACAAGCTTCATTAATGATCCAAGTCTCAGTTTGATAATGATTACAAAGAAAGGAACGATTACAAGAATACAAAGTTTCCAAAAATAGAAATCCAAGCAATGGTTTCTAAATAGGGAAATTATGAAAACGCAGGGCGTTACAGTCTCCCCTCCTTTAGGAAATTTCGTCCCGAAATTTAGGAAGACGGAAGGTTTGAAAAAGTTTTGGTAATAAGGTCCAAAAAGGTCTTCAAAACACTGAATTTCTCATGGCACGTTTTACGAGAGTTTGGTACATGGTGAAAACACTTATATATAGGAAGTACCAGCGGCGTATCCACCATGTTTTGACCATGTGACGTCCGTTTCGTATCCGGTGTCATGTTACGTTCCGTGTCTCACCATACACAATAGTACACTCTATGGTTCTCATACGACTATCACTATAATCCCGTGTGCACCCGCGATTACATTGATCGCCACATGATCCGCATAACTTGTACTAGTTGCGTATGAATTAAGGTATAAATAAATTCAAAAAAATAAGATTGCGTGCATAGAGGCATAGCATATAAGCACGCTTGTGTTTCAAATAGTATAACAACGTAAGCGAATCCCTCGGGTTTCGCCCGCGTATAGTGCGAAAGTATAAATTTCGTGTAAAAAGCATGAGTCTAGGATAAGTTTAAATACGAACACGCACGAGAGCATAAACACAAAACGCATGCCAGGAGTATGAGTAAAAATACGAGTATATATATGTGAGTACAATTTTGAGCATAAACGAATGAGCGTGAGCATAAACGTAAATCGTATAAATGAAAGTATATGTATAAGTACGAGTCTATCAAAAATTGTATAAATGCGAGTATAACTATGAATTTACGTATAAACATAATTGTATTGGTATGAGGAAAATATATGGATGTGATTATAAGTTTAAGCATAGTTGTATAGGTACAGGTACAAGTAGGATATATGAGTATAAACACGAATATGAATATTAGTGTAGACGTAATTGTATAAATGTGAGTGTAAGTATAATCGTATTAATATGAATATAAGCTTGGACATAAGTATGATGTAAATGTATAATTTGGGAACACGAGTATAATATAAAATGTATGAATATAGATATGATTATGAAAATTAACATAAATGTGTAAATATAAATATAGGTATAGACATAAGGTGTAGAAATACGAATATGGATATGAGGGTAATACGTAATGATTTTGTTTATGATATGAATCGTAATATACGAATTTAAACATGAAAAGAAAGGCCAAGAAGTTTTGAGTATGAAGGTAAAATGAGTGTATAGGTGAAATTGTCGTGAGATATAAACTAAAGCACGTAAAATGATATACAATTATAGTTGTTTGAGCAAGCGTGAAAATTAAAATCAAAATAGATTGAGTTGACATGAAATATAGAATCTAGTTCATAAATGTAAAGAGAGTATAAAATATCTATTGGTTATGTGTGTTATACTTTGTGAAAGAAAGGAAATGCTACTCTTGTTTTAAAAAAGAAAATTTACATACGTTGAGGTTGGTTGGTTCTTATGAAGTTTCCTTGCCCACATATTTTAAATTAAATTGACGTATTGAATAATGGTTGAAAAGGTTCTAGAAGTAAATAAGTTTGCATTGTTTTAAAATGATCTTGCATTAAAGAAGAAATTCGAAGTTTAGAGATTTTCGTGACCACGTTGATTCTTATGAAAAGGATTTTGGTATACGATTTTAGTGATTGTTGAAAAAGCGTTTTTAATAAAACATTTTACTGGTTTTGAAAGAAATTTTAGTAAACGATTGAATACCATTGGTAGTATTTCATAGGTGCTTGCGAAAAGTTGATTTGATTCCTAGTTGAAAATAGAAAATCTCTAGTTTAAGAATATGAGGTGAGCCTTTTTCAATAGTTACATTGATTACAAAATTTCATGGGCAATGGATTTATTAAACCAACCAGGTTGATAGTAGCATTTCGTAAATTTTGAAAATCGTGGTATAAGCTTTTATGGTAAAGGTTAAGAATTTTGTGTGTATGAGCTATATAAAACAGAATGTAGAATAAGAAATTCGTTTATATAAACAGTGCATGTTGAAATAAATAGGGATTTGGTTAATGATAAACGATTTAGATATAAACGTGATCGTGTTTACGTAATATAGTCTATTAAGAAAAATATTGGTAACGATCACCTAGGTAAGGGAATCACCCCTAATACGTTGGCAAGGCCGTTGTAAGATGAGAAAAGAAATGGAGTTAGTCGTCAAGGTAAGGAAATCACTCCCATCTTGGTGATATGTCTCCGTTTATTGTTACAAGGGGTATAAATAAAATTATGTGAAATCATGCATGTAAATAACGTATAAATGTACGATAAAGTATTTGTACGATATATGCATAGAAAATGAAATTTTAAAAAAATAATTCGAATTCGAAAAGAGAGAGTAGATGAGACTTGGTCATAATGTTTGTTTGAGAAAATGAAATTGATCACATAGCATAAAGGGTCACATAACGTAAAGATTCAAGTTGATTTGCATAGTATAAAAGTTTAAATGTCTCATATAGCATAATCATGAATTCCACATAACATGAATAAATGAAAGCATTGTAAATTTAGTTTGTTCACGAGGGATTATTATTGTTTGTGATTGCGATAACGTGCGAAATGATTAAAACGACATTTCGAAATGAATGAACGTTCAAGTATAAAATCACATATAAATTGAGATACATAAAAGAGAGACTCAATAAAACATAGGAATGTTTCGGGTAGAGAAACGTCGACAATTCCAAAGTGGGTCGAAAGTCCTTTCGATTTAGAGATATTGTGCTTTGGCCTATAAGTAAGATACTCTCGTCGAGAAGCGATTAACGGTATCTTACCCTTCCGGTTACTACACATCTCTAAATGATTGGAACATTCGGGACTTTGGCGAGAATAAAAATCAAGGAATGGGACTTAATCGACAAGATGCGGGTTTCACCCCTAACTTGACGATTTCGTACCCTAAATGTGGTTGGTACTTGTCGGCCAAAATAAAATTTTGACACTTTGACAAGGGTCCACTAGAGTTGAAATGGAAATTACCATTAAGTTGTGGATGTCACTCCTAGCTTAATGGTGAAATTTCGTGCAAAAATAGATTAAAGGTAGAGTGAGAGTCGTTTACCAAATTGTGGGTTTCACGCCTATTTTGATAAAGTTGTCTCGTTGATGTTACAAGAGTATAAAATAACATAAGTGTATTCGTGTTAGCCTTAGGAAAAGCGCATAAGTTTAATAACAAGGAGTGTAGCTAGGAAGCATGCATGGTAGAGTACAAATGTTTTAAACAACAAATAAGAGACAAAGTTCCTAAAACAATAGACTAGGGCAAAAGCATGGCAATTTTCCTAATTCCCTATAGTTATGGCTCTGATACCAATCTGTCACACCCCAACCAATGGCGGAAACATCGGGATGAGACGAAGTGTGAAGATTGCTCGAGACATCATAACGCTATTTGTGACAATAATTTAATAATTCAAATTTCATTTCCAAAATAAATTGTCAAACATTACAAGAAAAGCATATAACAACATTGTTCAACATAACATAAACAAAATTGATACAACGCTTTAAACCTAAACGTCTAAGTGAGTATCTAGGCATCTTTACTATCCGTTTTCATTTCATCATCATCAACCTGTAACATGTTTAAAAATACAATTCAATGCAAAAGCAAAGGCGAGTATACAAGTTTGATACATACATAGCATAAGATAAAAGTGTGAACAATTCCCTCATAGCAAGCATATGATTCAAGATAAACATTAAATATGGCATGTGTCTAACATATCAAACCAAGAAAACGCAATATGCTCAAGACATAACCTTAAGTTTACGGGCGGGTCGTTAATCCTATAGCGCTACATATGTCAAGGTTTGGCTCGTACGAAGTTAATGATAAGTTCAACACATAAGAATAACCCAAATTTAAAGTATCAAGCCATCACGTATACAAGTATGTCATAGGAATGTTCATGTGTTTAAACAAAGTGTTCATGTGTATGTTTTGATAGTTAAACATATTACACCCCAAAAGTGGTAAAAAGTAAAAAGGGGAATACGAGTATACTCACGGTTTACAAGTCTTGACTTGGAAGTTCCGAGAGTAAGTTTGGTGGATGATTTAGCTTGGAGCACCTAGTCCTTCTACACGAGGAAACGTAGGTGTGTGAGTTTGGCGTTTACGGAAGATTATAAATTGGAGTTTAAAATAGCATAAAGTAGGGTATCAAAATAATCATCCTTGACTTATACTCTTATATGACACTACGTAACCACTAGGGTTATATTGTATTTTATGGGTAGTAAGCCCATTAGAATCATACTTGGAGTGTTAAGTCTTAGATGTCATTCTACTACTTTAACATATAAACACAAGTTTAATATTAAAGGTTCGAATGGGTGTGTATATATATTTAAGTATTACATATTATTAAGTCCAATAATTCAAGTAGGAGGTAGAAGATTAAGATCTTCGTTTAGGCACCTCGAGTCATTCATGAATGTCATGTACGGGGTAGGAAGAACATGCTTCCGTTTAGGGACCCCTTAGATGTTCACCACTACACTTGATGTAAAAACAACCAAGGAGGGTCATGAACTAAGGTTATTGCGAGTACATCGAGTAAACTAACTATTAGAAATCATCAAACCATGTGAGGATCTTATGTTTGGAACAACCCAAGTCGTTCCATAATCACTCATGTATCAAAGCTTAAGTTTGACATGACTTGTGGGTTAAAACCCTAAATAAAACATCAAGTTTATGAGGTTTAATCCTCTGATTTTTTAAGTGTCTCAACCTTGTTTTTAAGCTTAACCAACCACAAAAGTGTTGTAAGCATTAGGACATAGGAATGAGATGAGTAAACTCAAGCTTGATAAGAAATAACAAGTTGTTGAAAATAAAATATAAAACAGAAAGTTTTGGTCCATTTTAAGGCAAATCCAAGCATGATTCTTCCAAGGAAGAACCAAGGATTCAAACCTAAGGACATAATGAAGCATTAGGAAGAAGAACCAAGTGATTTAGTTAAGAAATGAGTGAGTTACACTCACTTTAGTAAAGATGCGAGAAGCTGTCCAAACTCAGATTTTCTGCTGATTTGAGAGTGTTTTAGTGAAGATTAGAGAGTTGTGAAAGTGTCAAATGGGTTGGAGAAGGTGGGTATTTATAATGAATGAGTTAGAAGGTGATTGGAGGTGATTAGAGGTGGATTAAAGGTGATTGGGTGAGTCTAGAGGATTGGATTTCGTGCACAACAGCTCAAAGAAACACAAGTCTGCCGAAACAGGGGGCTCGCGTGACGCCAAGCCCCCTCGCGTCACGCGGCGGGTAGGGTTTCCAGAACTTTTGTTTTATTACACTTAGGCCCCTGAAGTTTACATTTGGTTCCTTTAGGTGCAAAGTTGAGAGTTTAGGGACTTGTTTTGATATAAAAGCATAGTATAAGGTGTAGTTAAGCATGATGATCATAACCAAAGTATGTTTAAGCGTATAAATGTCATAACCAAGTATCGTTCTCGTTCAAAGGACGTTCAATGCATAAGTTTAGATTAATTACAAGTTTCGCACATAGTTTCCAAGAATAACGATTAGACATTGATTGGTTCACCAAATCGAACATACGAGCATACATTGAGTGTGTATAACATAAATGTAACAAAATACAAGCTTCATTAATGATCCAAGTCTCGGTTTGATAATGATTACAAAGAAAGGAACGATTACAAGAATACAAAGTTTCCAAAAATAGAAATCCAAGCAATGGTTTCTAAATAGGGAAATTATGAAAACGCAGGGCGTTACATCAATGCTTCAACTTGAGCATCGCGAATCTGAGCGGGAAGGTTAGATTGGATGGTAAGCTGTAACGCACGTACACGCCTAGGTATAGTATCCTTTCGACTGAGGGCGTTAGCCACAACATTGGCCTTGCCCGGATGATACTTGATCGCGCATTCGTAGTCATTCCGGAGTTCGACCCATCGACGTTGACGCATGTTTAACTCCTTTTGCTTGAAGATATGCTCGAGACTCCTGTGATCGGTGTAAATGGTGCACTTGGTACCGTACAAGTAATGTCTCCATATCTTAAGCGCGAAAACAACTGCTCCCAGTTCCAGATCGTGAGTAGTGTAGTTCCTTTCGTGAACTTTAAGTTGGCGTGATGCGTAGGCAATGACCTTGTCACGTTGCATCAACACACAACCAAGGCCTTGGATGGAAGCATCGCAGTAAACCACAAAATCGTCTGTGCCTTCAGGCAATGAGAGGATAGGCGCGCTACAAAGTCTATCCTTCAAGTGCTGAAATGCGGACTCCTGTGCATCACCCCAACGATAGGTGACACCCTTCTGAGTCAGTGAAGTGAGAGGTTGCGCAATCTTGGAGAAGTCTTTGATAAACCTTCTGTAATATCCTGCCAGACCTAAGAATTGGCGGATCTCTGTTGGTGTGCGGGGTGCAGGCCAGTTCTTGATCGAGTCAACCTTGGATGGGTCAACATGAATCCCATCCTTGTTTACCACATGGCCCAGAAAATGGACTTCGCGAAGCCAGAAGTCACATTTCGAAAACTTGGCATACAGCTGCTCTTTGCGAAGTAGTTCCAGAATAAGTTTCAGGTGTTGCTCGTGTTCCTCCTGACTCTTAGAATAGATCAGGATGTCGTCGATGAACACAATAACGAACTTATCTAGGTAAGGCTTGCACACTCGGTTCATGAGATCCATGAAGACCGCTGGTGCATTCGTCAATCCGAAAGGCATAACCAAAAACTCATAATGGCCGTAAGGAGTTCTGAATGCTGTTTTGGAGACGTCCTCCTCTCGGACTCTCAGCTGATGGTAGCCTGACCTTAGGTCAATCTTAGAATAGAAACTCGACCCTTGCAATTGATCGAATAAGTCATCGATGCGTGGAAGAGGATAACGATTCTTCACGGTCACCTTGTTGAGTTTGCGGTAGTCAATACACATCCTGAAGGTACCGTCTTTCTTCTTTACGAACAAGACTGGAGCTCCCCATGGCGAAGAGCTAGGACGTATAAAACCCTTTTCCAGAAGTTCTTGTAGTTGCGCAGACAATTCTTCGAGTTCTGATGGGGCAAGTCGATAAGGCGCACGAGCTATTGGTGCTGCTCCAGGAGCTAGCTCGATTTGAAACTCGACTTGTCGATGAGGCGGAAGGCCAGGAAATTCCTCAGGAAGTACCTCGGGAAAGTCGCGTACAATAGGAATGTCTTCAATTCTCTTCTCTTCCGTTGATGTGTCAGTAATGAGTGCTAAAATGGCAGTATGGCCCTTTCGCAAACACTTCTGGGCCTTAAGGAAAGAGATGATGCCTTCGACAGCACCACTCTTGTCGCCACGAATCATGAGAGGTTTTTCACCAGAACGAGGAATGCGGACGATTTTCTCCTTACAAACAATCTCCGCTCGAAGATGAGATAGCCAATCCATCCCAATAACAACGTCGAAACTACCCAGTGTGATAGGAATAAGATCGATAGAGAAAGTCTGACCAGCTAAGACGAGGTTACAACCTTTAACTACGTGTGTGGCTTCTAGACTTTTACCGTTAGCTAGTTCTACCGTGTGTTTGGTGTTCAGAAGTGTTGGAGTGCGCTTAAGCATTTGGCTAACTTTTACGGACACATAACTAGTATCGGCACCCGAATCGAACAAAACAGTAACAAAGAAGTCGTCCAGAAGAAACTTACCCATCACAACGTTGGGATCGTTTCTTGCTTCTCCCTGACCAATCACGAACACACGACCTTGGGCGCCATTTCCATTATTGTTACCTCCATTGTTGCCTCCGTTGTTGTTTCCATTGTGGTTCCCGTTTCTTTGGGTATTGTTCTGGTTTTGGTTCAGCTGGGGGCAGTTCCTCTTAAAGTGGCCCTCAGCGCCACACTGAAAGCATCCATTATTGCCCTGTTGATGTTGCTGTTGGTGGTTCTGCGGAGCTTGTTGCTGTTGTTGGCGATTCTGATTCACAGGACGTGGGCTCCTGCAATCCTTTGCTTCATGACCCAGCTTGTGACACCTCTGACAACGACCCTTGTTGCACTGGCCGCTGTGGTGCAGATTACATCGATTGCACTTAGGGTGATTTCCCTTGTACCCACCCTGACCTTGATTTCCAGATGACTGCTGACTGGGGCTCTTGTACTCATCTGTCTTTCGCTGCTGAGATTGAGCTGAAGTAGAACCCTTGCCCAGATTTCCATCCCACTTGCGCTTATTGTCGTTGGGAGCATCAGAAGTAGTGGCGCTAATACGTTTGGGCAGCTTGTTCTGCTCAACCGCCTGATCAGTGAGACGATGAGCCAACTTGACGATTTGCTGTATATTGCCAAGGTTAGCTGAGGTTACGTGGCTTTGAATTTCCGGCACCAAGCCCTTAAGGTACAGCTCAATGCGTTTGTATGGAGGGTCCACCATAGTAGAACACAGGATGGCCAGTTCGTTTGACCTCTTAGTATACGCCTCAATCTCAGACCCCGTCATCTTCAGGTTGAAAAATTCCACCTCTAGCTTGTGGATGTCGTCACGACTGCAATACTCTTCTCTAATCAGTTCTTTGAAGCCGTTCCATGGGGTGGCATTAGCAACCGCCAACCCAAGCAATTGGACCTGTGCTTTCCACCAGGTTAACGCAGCTCCTTCGAGTGTTCCAGTAGCATACTTCACCTTACGATCTTCCGGGCAATCACACATCTCGAAAACAGACTCAAGCTTCTCGAACCAGTGAAGAAGGCCTACAGCACCTTCTATGCCGCTAAAAGTGCTTGGTCGGCAATCCATGAAGGTTTTGAAGGTGCACACAGGAGGCTGAGCATGTTGACCTATGGTGCGAGAATAAATGACAAGGTTAGGCACGAGGGTAGGTTTGCGAAGGTAAGATCTAAACTTCCTAAGATAGGTCGGAGTAGCAGGTTATGCCTCCTGCAGGAACAGCTGCGAGTGCCTCAGCAACTCGTTCGTTGATCAGAGCCGTCAACTGGGCTTGAGTGAGGTTGATACGTCCTCCGCGTCCGCTCATGATCTTCATCACGAAGCAACGTAAGTGAGAAAAGTGTCGTGAAAGTGCGTAAGTGTGGGACGACAGTAGAGAGTAAGCACACAAGGTTCAAGTAAAAGTTATCACGTTAACTAATGCACAGTGTGAGCTATCTAACCGACAATATAACATAAATCATACCACTTATGGTGTCGAGTCTTGCACGTGGAGCGAAGCATCGTTGTGGATCGTTGAGCACTGTACAAGTTATAGTCTGGTTTTATCAAAAATCTTTTCCCCTTTTAAAACCAAGTTCACTATAACCAATGGCTCTGATACCAATCTGTCACACCCCCAAAATCCACCATGCAGAGTACCACCGCTTGGAGGCGTGACGTGACCAGGATCGAGCCACCAATCATACTGAACTACGTATTTAAGTAATTAAAGCCAACCACAATACGATTGGTGACCAAAAGCTAGTTAACCAAGTTTTAATTTAAACAGCGAAAGCATAAACGTAAAGTCCAAAATATAAGTCCATAGTTTATAAGTTAGAGTTCAAAACGCAAGTTTAATAAGTTCATAAGGATTTAAATATTACGCACGGAACATAACAGTCCGCACACCACAACGACTCCTTCCTCGTGCAAGCTCCATGCATTTAGCGACCTGTAAGGCATGTAACAACGAGTCAACAACAAAGTTGAGTGAATTCACAGTTGGTTGTTTAGTTATAGCATTCGTTTCGTAAATCATTTGTTCGTTTTGAAAACCATGTATCGTATAAGTTTGCATCGCGGTCTTTCTGACATGTTTGCGAAGATTAGTGGGGGTTTCCCATGTGTTACTAGACCACGCGTATCGACTGCTACGAAAATATAAGAGCTGCCCTAAGTCAATGTCTATCAGCATTGACCCTTTGCCCATAGTCCATTAGTACACGACCGTCCGACTGGCACGGTGTGAGGTTTGTTAAACCTAATAGCGCTATTAACTAATGACCCGCTCGCCATAGGCCTCGGCGATTAAGTCGATAAATGAGGGACTTAAAGTGATAGAGTTGATGGTCTTATGATCGTGTACGTAGGTTTTACGTACGTGCCCTTCAATCCGAGGACAGTAAAAAGTAGTTTAACAGTAATGATAGTACAAGTAGTTAATCAATCCCATTCCCAAACCCCTGGGAATCCCATGCCTTAGGAAGAGTGTGAACTCACCTCGGTTTGCTCGGTTAGATTCTCAATATAGCTAACAGTCAAGGTCGGTCAATCACGTCCTAATATAATTTACCAGTTAGTCATTTAGTGGCTTTCAAGTAGAACACAAAGTTCCTACACGTATCTATCACACAACATGCATCGTTTTAACGGTTTATGCCCCTCTAAGTTCCCCATCCATTCCCCACTCAAAATCAGACATACGATAATGCACATAACATATATACCATGTTAGATCATTCACGGATAGCACACTCGACATTTAGACACGCAAGTCACAACTTATATCAATTCAGCATTGATATTCAAAACCGGCTGTTTTCGGACGTTTTAATAAAATAGTTAAATTATTCCAAAAATTCCCAAATTTTTACAAGATGTCTTAAACGTTCCATATTTTATTGTGTAAAAATATCGGGGTCCGGTTCACTACCAATATTTTATAAAAAATCATATTCCGGACTGAACTCAGATTTATGAATTTCTGACCACAGTCCACGGAACAATTTATTAAAAATTCATCGAGTGTCCGATTTACGAAATTCCAGTGGGGTAATTACACATGCATCGGTTGTCATCTACTGTACAAATTTCATGGTCCGATTCATCACAAAACTTAGGTTATGACTGAAAGTACGACACCCATTTATTGCTGTCAAAATCCAGCTTAAGTTGCTGTTACAAATAAATACTTTAAAAATAGTAAACGGAGTCCAAAAATTACGATTCCGGTGCCATTAGAACCGTATTTCCTAATATCACATTTTAGAGTCAGAATATCAGTTTTTCGTTAGATTTATGACCCGTTTACAGCCAACTGAAGTTGGCTGTAAAACTTGGACAGATTCTGATTTTTAGTGTTTAACCTTCTAAATCGTGTTCGATCGATACCGTTAACAAGTTTAGTATTCACAACAACATCAAACATTAATATTATCCAGCAATACTTCAGATCATCAACCAATAATCATAACCACACAAGATCTACATGCTTTACACTAATATTCATTCATTAACCACCTTGTTCATCATTTTAGTAGACTTTTAGATTTGGATCTTGTATGTTCATAATTTTTAACCGACAAATCTCTTATTAACCATATCAAACATGAACAAGAAGTTGATTAGAAGCACTTACAACTAGCTCAAGGCTAGGGAAGAAACTATGCGAAAAAGAGGTGGATAAAAGCAAGATAGAGAGGTCCTTCGCCTTCCGTTAGCTCCAAGACTCCTTATGCGTGACCCGTAACACTTGTATAACTTTGGAATGAGGAGATCAAGAGCCGAAAATGGTGGTGTGTTCAAGGGGGGTCTCGGCCGTGAGCTAGGGAGGAGAGGAGAGAAAGAGAGTTTTGGTGGAATGGTGGTATTTATAAGATCTTCCATATAGCATATTCCTAGCATATTCCAAGCATATTCCTAGCATATTCCTAGCATATTCCTAGCATATTCCTAGCATATTCCTTAGGATATTCCTTAGCATATTCCTTAGCATATTCCTTAGCATATTCCTTAGCATATTAACAAATACGTGTAAGCATAACACAGATATCAGAAAGCAGTTAAGTAATTCCACACAGTCGTCAGACACTTTAATTATCATTAATAATTTGTACGGAATACATGGGATTTTGAGGGTTGTCACATTCTCCCCCTGTTAAGAGAATTTCGTCCCGAAATTTAGTGCGTGGTTACTGAGGAAGCTAGTTAAGTTGCGTTGTTTTCCTGATTTTCCTGGGGTGTCACATCATCCCCCCGTTGATTTGGAATTTCGTCCCGAAATTCTGCGGTAGCTTCAGTCTCAGTAGTGGTTGCATTTTTCTTAAACAGCTGGGGATACTTGAGTTTCATTTGGTCTTCTCGTTCCCAGGTATACTCTGGGCCACGACGGGAATTCCAACAAACTCGGACGAGAGGTATTCTAGTGTGCTTGAGAATCTTAACGTCTTGATCCGTAATTTCTACTGGTTCCTCGACGAATCGCAGCTGGTCGTCGATAGTGAGCTCCTTGAGAGGAACTATGAGGGTCTCATCTGACAGACACTTCTTCAGATTTGACACATGGAAAACATTGTGAACTCCGCTGAGTTCTTCAGGTAGATTCAACCTGTAGGCGACCTTTCCAATTCTCTCAATGATCTCGAACGGTCCGACATAACGCGGGTTGAGCTTGCCCCGTTTGCCAAATCGGACTACACCTTTCCAAGGTGAGACTTTGAGCAGCACTCGATCCCCAACCTGGAACTCAAGTGGCTTTCTTCGCTTATCGGCGTAGCTTTTCTGACGGTCACGGGCTGCCGCCATGCGTTGTTGTATCTGAGCAATCTTCTCGGTTGTATCTACTACGAGTTCTGGACCAGTGATTTGACTCTCACCAACTTCTGCCCAACAGAGAGGTGATCGGCACTTGCGTCCATACAATGCCTCGAACGGAGCGGCCTGGATGCTGGTGTGGTAACTGTTGTTATATGAAAACTCCACTAGCGGGAGGTGTTTTTCCCAGCCATTGCCGAAGTCGATTACGCATGCCCTAAGCATGTCTTCGAGGGTTTGGATGGTGTGTTCAGATTGCCCATCCGTCTGTGGATGATAAGTGGTGCTCATATCTAAACGTGAGCCAAAAGACTTATGCATAGCTTGCCACAGTTCATAGGTGAAACGCGCGTCACGATCAGAAATGATGGAGGTTGGCACTCCGTGCCGTGACACCACTTCTTTTAGGTAGATGTCTGCTAGAGTAGAAAACTTATCCGTTTCTTTGATAGGCAGAAAATGTGCAGACTTGGTCAGTCGATCTACGATCACCCAGATGGTATCGTTTCCGCGTTGAGATCTGGGCAGGACAGTAACGAAATCCATGGAAATTTGCTCCCATTTCCATTTAGGTATCTCTGGTTGTTGGAGTGGGCCTGATGGTTTCTGGTATTCGACCTTGACCCTGGCACAAGTCAAGCATTTACCGATGTAGGTTGCTATGCTGGCTTTCATACCAGGCCACAAGTATGTAGTCTTGAGATCATGGTACATCTTGTCCGAACCAGGATGTACTGAGTAACGAGACTTATGCGCTTCATCCATCACAAGCTCGCGCAAGTCTCCATACAGCGGAACCCATATGCGTCCGTTAACATAGTAGGCGCCGTTTTCTTTTTGTTCTAGTCGTTGCCTCGATCCTCGTAAGGACTCAGCCCTGATGTTCTCTGCCTTCAATGCTTCAACTTGAGCATCGCGAATCTGAGCGGGAAGGTTAGATTGGATGGTAAGCTGTAACGCACGTACACGCCTAGGTATAGTATCCTTTCGACTGAGGGCGTTAGCCACAACATTGGCCTTGCCCGGATGATACTTGATCGCGCATTCGTAGTCATTCAGGAGTTCGACCCATCGACGTTGACGCATGTTTAACTCCTTTTGCTTGAAGATATGCTCGAGACTCCTGTGATCGGTGTAAATGGTGCACTTGGTACCGTACAAGTAATGTCTCCATATCTTAAGCGCGAAAACAACTGCTCCCAGTTCCAGATCGTGAGTAGTGTAGTTCCTTTCGTGAACTTTAAGTTGGCGTGATGCGTAGGCAATGACCTTGTCACGTTGCATCAACACACAACCAAGGCCTTGGATGGAAGCATCGCAGTAAACCACAAAATCGTCTGTGCCTTCAGGCAATGAGAGGATAGGCGCGCTACAAAGTCTATCCTTCAAGTGCTGAAATGCGGACTCCTGTGCATCACCCCAACGATAGGTGACACCCTTCTGAGTCAGTGAAGTGAGAGGTTGCGCAATCTTGGAGAAGTCTTTGATAAACCTTCTGTAATATCCTGCCAGACCTAAGAATTGGCGGATCTCTGTTGGTGTGCGGGGTGCAGGCCAGTTCTTGATCGAGTCAACCTTGGATGGGTCAACATGAATCCCATCCTTGTTTACCACATGGCCCAGAAAATGGACTTCGCGAAGCCAGAAGTCACATTTCGAAAACTTGGCATACAGCTGCTCTTTGCGAAGTAGTTCCAGAATAAGTTTCAGGTGTTGCTCGTGTTCCTCCTGACTCTTAGAATAGATCAGGATGTCGTCGATGAACACAATAACGAACTTATCTAGGTAAGGCTTGCACACTCGGTTCATGAGATCCATGAAGACCGCTGGTGCATTCGTCAATCCGAAAGGCATAACCAAAAACTCATAATGGCCGTAACGAGTTCTGAATGCTGTTTTGGAGACGTTCTCCTCTCGGACTCTCAGCTGATGGTAGCCTGACCTTAGGTCAATCTTAGAATAGAAACTCGACCCTTGCAATTGATCGAATAAGTCATCGATGCGTGGAAGAGGATAACGATTCTTCACGGTCACCTTGTTGAGTTTGCGGTAGTCAATACACATCCTGAAGGTACCGTCTTTCTTCTTTACGAACAAGACTGGAGCTCCCCATGGCGAAGAGCTAGGACGTATAAAACCCTTTTCCAGAAGTTCTTGTAGTTGCGCAGACAATTCTTCGAGTTCTGATGGGGCAAGTCGATAAGGCGCACGAGCTATTGGTGCTGCTCCAGGAGCTAGCTCGATTTGAAACTCGACTTGTCGATGAGGCGGAAGGCCAGGAAATTCCTCAGGAAGTACCTCGGGAAAGTCGCGTACAATAGGAATGTCTTCAATTCTCTTCTCTTCCGTTGATGTGTCAGTAATGAGTGCTAAAATGGCAGTATGGCCCTTTCGCAAACACTTCTGGGCCTTAAGGAAAGAGATGATGCCTTCGACAGCACCACTCTTGTCGCCACGAATCATGAGAGGTTTTTCACCAGAACGAGGAATGCGGACGATTTTCTCCTTACAAACAATCTCCGCTCGATGATGAGATAGCCAATCCATCCCAATAACGACGTCGAAACTACCCAGTGTGATAGGAATAAGATCGATAGAGAAAGTCTGACCAGCTAAGACGAGGTTACAACCTTTAACTACGTGTGTGGCTTCTAGACTTTTACCGTTAGCTAGTTCTACCGTGTGTTTGGTGTTCAGAAGTGTTGGAGTGCGCTTAAGCATTTGGCTAACTTTTACGGACACATAACTAGTATCGGCACCCGAATCGAACAAAACAGTATCAAAGAAGTCATCCAGAAGAAACTTACCCATCAAAACGTTGGGATCGTTTCTTGCTTCTCCCTGACCAATCACGAACACACGACCTTGGGCGCCATTTCCATTATTGTTACCTCCATTGTTGCCTCCGTTGTTGTTTCCATTGTGGTTCCCGTTTCTTTGGGTATTGTTCTGGTTTTGGTTCAGCTGGGGGCAGTTCCTCTTAAAGTGGCCCTCAGCGCCACACTGAAAGCATCCATTATTGCCCTGTTGATGTTGCTGTTGGTGGTTCTGCGGAGCTTGTTGCTGTTGTTGGCGATTCTGATTCACAGGACGTGGGCTCCTGCAATCCTTTGCTTCATGACCCAACTTGTGACACCTCTGACAACGACCCTTGTTGCACTGGCCGCTGTGGTGCAGATTACATCGATTGCACTTAGGGTGATTTCCCTTGTACCCACCCTGACCTTGATTTCCAGATGACTGCTGACTGGGGCTCTTGTACTCATCTGTCTTTCGCTGCTGAGATTGAGCTGAAGTAGAACCCTTGCCCAGATTTCCATCCCACTTGCGCTTATTGTCGTTGGGAGCATCAGAAGTAGTGGCGCTAATACGTTTGGGCAGCTTGTTCTGCTCAACCGCCTGATCAGTGAGACGATGAGCCAACTTGACGATTTGCTGTATATTGCCAAGGTTAGCTGAGGTTACGTGGCTTTGAATTTCCGGCACCAAGCCCTTAAGGTACAGCTCAATGCGTTTGTATGGAGGGTCCACCATAGTAGGACACAGGATGGCCAGTTCGTTTGACCTCTTAGTATACGCCTCAATCTCAGACCCCGTCATCTTCAGGTTGAAAAATTCCACCTCTAGCTTGTGGATGTCGTCACGACTGCAATACTCTTCTCTAATCAGTTCTTTGAAGCCGTTCCATGGGGTGGCATTAGCAACCGCCAACCCAAGCAATTGGACCTGTGCTTTCCACCAGGTTTGTCACACCCCCAAAATCCACACGCGGAGTATCACCGCTTGGAGGCGTGACATGACCAGGATCCTAACCACCAATCATATTGAACATGTAATATACAGCGGAAGCATTTAATTAACCCAAACAATAGTATGTACGTTTTATCATAAGTGTTGAATTATCATTCACGATCCTTTGCCCACAACGACCTGCTCCTCCCTGTGCAAGCTCCATAATGTACCTAAGGTCCTGCAAGGCATGCAGCAGAGAGTCAACAACTAGTTGAGCGAGTTCACAGAAAGTAAGTTCAGTAATGGAGTAGTATAGCAAGCATTGCGTTCGTTCATCTAATCATGCATCGTATTAGTTCGTTCATTGTTCATGTTTAGTATTAGTTCGTATCGCGGGCCCTTTCGGCATGTATGCGAAGATTAGTGAAAGTTCTCAAGTATTCTAGACTATGTATATTTGTATCGCAGCCACCCTGGCATGTGTGCGAAGTTTTAGTATATAGTTCGCGGCCTTTCCAAGGCATGTGTGCGAAGATCAGTCATAATATCGCAGCCAACCCCTGGCGTGTGTGCGAAGATCAGTTCAAGTAGGTATACTAGTCTAGCTGTATCTCATCATTTACCAACCTCACCCTGAGGCCTATCTCATTAAGTTCCATTTACTAAGTATGCACATATAATCATCCAATCCCATTCCCACCCTGGGAACCCCATGCCTTGGCTGTGTGAACTCACCTTGGTTTGCTCGGCAGATACACAGAAAGTACAAGTAGCAAGTAAATGATCACTCACGTCCTATCATGGTTATTATACGAGTCAGGTTCGTATATAGCACGTATATAGTAATCACGTATAGTCATGGCAAACATGTACGCACGTAAACAGATAAGACATAGCCTGTGAGGATCCAATTGTTCTAAGTCCATTCATACCCGGCCCAATGACATAAGCAGCCCAATAACAAAACAATCCAGATTCTCAATCGGCCCAAATAGCAAGCACAAACAAGTCCAATAATAAACAGTCCACAGTTCAAATCGTTGGGCTCAATAGATTGGGCCCGTGACAGTGAAGGCCCAACAGTGTGCGTGTAAACGATGGTCTCGAGTCGCAACGGAGATCTCGAGTCGCAACCGGAGATTACGAGTCGCAACAGCTGGTTGCGAGTCGCAATGGAGATCTCGGTTCATCATGGTCTGGTTACGACTGATCATGTGCTGGTTACGAGTCGCAACGGGACTCGCAACCGTAGTCTCGACTTGTGCTGGCTTGGTTACGAGTGGGATTCTGACTCGCAACTATGGTCCCGACTCGCAACCAGGTGTCGAAACCGCGTATGTAACTGATTTCCATAATTCCTGCATTGACTTATCCGTGATTCTAGCAAACATCTAAGGCAGTTTCGAAATCAGATCAATCACAGAAATTCATCAACAGTTAATTCAGATTTCATGCATATCCATAACAATTCAAGAACATCAAACCGGCAATTTAATTAGTAATCATGCATATGAACAATAGTAACACTCATAACAATACATACATTCTAACATGGATCCCGATTACCAACTCTACCCGATCAAACAATGTCTAACAGCCGATTACTAACTACTCGGTGCTTATATCCAAAACGTCAATTATTGTGATCATGTTTAGCATACATGAGTCGATTAACAAAACTAAATCAATTATCACCCCAATCAATACATCAACAAGAATTCTCGGTTAAGCAACACCAACATACAAAACCATACGATAACCATTTAACAAGCAATCTAATTATCAAGCACTAACCGGTTGGATTGAAGGTAGAGGATCGATTCGTTTCACAAGCTTCAAAGTGTGTGTGTGTGTGCCGTCGGGTTCCAAGCAAGCCGAGAGAGAGCAAAGCTTCTAGGGTTTGTGTGTGTGTGTTTGTGATTTGCAAAAGTGGTGAAACAAGCCCCTTGTTCCGGTTTTGCGTTGCGAATGGGGAGTGGGCCGAGCCCACTCGGTTGTCTAATGGACCCGAGAACAAGGAGTGGCCCCAAGGGCTTTGTGTGGCCGGTTCACATACATACGACATACATACACACATAATGCATATAACATAACATATATCATGAAATCAATTAATCATTCAGGTTTATAAAATCACATATCGTGCACAAACGTTACATCAAGCAAGCCTAAAGTTCGAGTTGTCACATTATCCCCAACTAATTGGAAATTTCGTCCCGAAATTTGGTATGCACTCACTGAGGAAGCTAGGTAAACTGTACTGTTCACTGGTTTTCCTGGGGTGTCACATCCTCCCCCCGTTGATCTGGAATTTCGTCCCGAAATTCCGAAGTAGTAGCTTCAGCCTCAGTAGTGGTTGCCTTGTTCCCGAATAACTGGGGGTACTTTTCTGTCATCCTGTCTTCGCGTTCCCAGGTGTACTCTGGGCCACGTGTGGAGTTCCAACGAACTCGGACAAGAGGGATTCTCTTGTGTTTGAGGACCTTCACATCCCGGTCCGTGATTTCAACTGGTTCCTCGACGAACTGTAACCGCTCGTCGATAGTGAGTTCTTTAAAAGGAATGATAAGATTTTCATCTGATAGGCACTTCTTTAAGTTCGATACATGAAAGACATTGTGAACTGCCCCGAGTTCAGCTGGTAGGTTCAACTTGTAGGCTACCTTGCCAATCTTTTCTAAGATTTCGAATGGTCCGACGTACCGCGGATTCAGTTTGCCTCTTTTACCAAAACGAACCACACCCTTCCAGGGTGAAACTTTCAATAAAACCCGGTCCCCGACCTCAAATTCCAATGGCTTTCTACGCTTGTCCGCGTAGGCTTTCTGACGGTCGCGTGCTGCCGCCATGCGTTGTCGTATCTGTGCAATCTTTTCTGTGGCGTCCACTACAATATCCGGACCCGTAATCTGACTATCCCCCACCTCTGCCCAACAGAGAGGTGACCGGCATTTACGTCCGTACAATGCCTCGAATGGAGCGGCTTGAATGCTGGTATGGTAACTGTTATTGTACGAGAACTCCACCAGAGGGAGGTGTTTTTCCCAGCCGTTGCCGAAGTCTATGACACACGCTCGAAGCATGTCTTCTAGAGTTTGAATCGTGCGCTCAGACTGCCCATCCGTCTGAGGGTGATATGCTGTGCTCATGTCTAATCGTGAGCCGAAGGATTTGTGCATCGCTTGCCAAAGCTCTGACGTGAATCGTGCATCGCGATCCGAAATGATAGATGTGGGCACCCCGTGCCTCGAGACAACTTCTTTAAGATATACGTCTGCGAGAGTGGAGAACTTATCCGTTTCCTTAATCGGCAGGAAGTGTGCAGACTTGGTGAGTCGATCAACTATGACCCATATCGTATCGTTCCCACGCTGGGATCTAGGTAGGCCTGTAACGAAATCCATGGAAATTTCTTCCCATTTCCACTGAGGTATCTTAGGCTGCTGAAGTAGGCCAGCTGGTTTCTGATATTCGACCTTGACTCTCGCACAGGTCAAGCACTTTCCAACGTACGTAGCAATGTGGGCCTTCATACTAGGCCACCAATAAGTAGTGCTGATGTCGTGGTACATTTTATCCGACCCTGGATGTACCGAGTAGCGAGACTTGTGAGCTTCATCCAAAACAAGTTCGCGTAAACCGCCATAAAGTGGGACCCAAATCCGGCCCGTTACGTAATAGGCGCCGTCTTCCTTCTGTTCCATTTGTTGTCGTGAGCCGCGTAAGGCTTCAGCCTTGACGTTTTCGGGCTTCAGTGCTTCTGTCTGAACAGCTCGTATCTGAGCAGGAAGGCTAGACTGAATCGTAAGCTGTAGCGCTCGCACGCGCCGTGGCAAAGTGTCTTTTCGACTAAGGGCATCAGCCACAACATTGGCTTTGCCTGGATGGTACTTGATGGCGCATTCGTAGTCATTAAGTAACTCGACCCATCGTCGTTGACGCATGTTCAAATCCTTCTGCTTAAGAATATGCTCGAGACTCCTGTGATCGGTGTAAATCGTGCACCTGGTACCGTACAGGTAGTGTCGCCATATCTTAAGCGCAAAAACAACAGCTCCCAGCTCTAAATCGTGCGTCGTGTAGTTCCGTTCATGAACCTTGAGTTGCCGAGAAGCGTAGGCTATCACTTTATCACGTTGCATCAACACGCAACCAAGCCCCTGTATCGATGCGTCACAATATACCACGAAGTCATCCGTGCCCTCGGGCAGTGAGAGAATAGGCGCGCTGCAAAGCCTATCCTTTAAGTACTGAAAAGCGGTCTCCTGCGTATTACCCCATCTGTAAACGACACCTTTCTGTGTTAGCATAGTGAGTGGTTGCGCGATCCTGGAGAAGTCTTTAATAAATCGCCTGTAGTAACCCGCCAAACCCAAGAATTGGCGTATTTCTGTCGGTGTACGTGGTGCTGGCCAGTTTCTGATCGAATCAACCTTAGATGGATCGACATGAATCCCATCCTTGCTCACCACATGGCCTAAGAAGTGGACTTCACGAAGCCAGAAGTCGCATTTTGAAAGCTTTGCGTACAGTTGCTCTTTTCGAAGAAGTTCCAAGATAATACGTAGATGCTGCTCGTGCTCCCCCTGACTCTTGGAGTAAATCAAAATGTCGTCGATGAAAACGATGACGAACTTGTCGAGATACGGTTTGCACACCCTGTTCATAAGATCCATAAATACCGCAGGCGCGTTCGTTAACCCGAATGGCATGACGAGAAACTCGTAGTGACCGTAACGAGTTCTGAATGCAGTCTTGGAGACGTCCTCATCCCGGACTCTCAGCTGATGATAACCAGACCTCAAGTCTATCTTCGAGTAGTAGCACGACCCTTGCAACTGGTCGAATAAGTCGTCTATGCGTGGAAGAGGATAACGGTTCTTCACCGTCACCTTGTTCAGTTCCCTGTAGTCTATACACATCCTGAACGTACCATCCTTCTTTTTCACGAAAAGTACTGGAGCTCCCCAAGGCGAAGAGCTTGGTCGAATGAAACCCTTTTCCAAGAGCTCTTGTAATTGCTTTGACAATTCCTCCAATTCCGATGGAGCTAGGCGATATGGTGCGCGAGCTATGGGTGCTGCTCCTGGAGCGAGCTCGATCTGGAATTCGACCTGACGATGAGGCGGTAAGCCAGGTAAGTCTTCAGGAAACACCTGAGGGTAATCACGTACAATCGGAATATCCTCCAATTTCTTTTCCTTCGTCGATGCATCTGAAACTAGTGCCAGAATGGCAGTGTGCCCCTTACGTAAGCATTTCTGAGCCTTCAAGAAAGAGATGATGCCCACCACTGCACCACTCTTGTCGCCTTGAACTTCTAGAGGTTCCTGACCAGAACGAGGAATGCGAATAACTTTTTCGCTGCATAAGATTTCTGCCTGGTGTTGGGAAAGCCAATCCATCCCAATCACGACGTCGAAGCTACCCAAAACTATGGGAATGAGATCAATGGAGAAGGCTTGACCAGCTAGGATAAGATTACAACCCTGAACTACGTGCGTGGCTTCTAGACTTTTACCGTTAGCTAACTCTACTACATGTTTGGTGGGTAAAAGTGTTGGTGCACGTTTTAGCAGTTGACACATTTTCACAGACATATAGCTTGTATCCGCACCCGAATCAAATAAAACAGTAACGTAAATATTGTCAAGGAGAAACTTACCCATGACAACGTTGGGATCGTTCACTGCGTCGCCTCGACCTAGCACAAAAGCACGACCACGAGCTTCATTGCCGTTGTTGTTGTTGTTTCCACCATTGTTGTTCCCGTTGCCCTGGTTGTTATTGTTGTTGCGGTTCTGGTTCAACTGAGGGCAATCGCGTTTGAAGTGACCTTCAGCCCCACACTGGAAACATCCCCGGTTTCCACGCTGTGGCTGCTGCTGCTGCTGCTGGTTCTGTGGAGCTGGTTGCTGAGGCTGCTGATTCTGATTCGCAGGACGAGGGCTCCTACAATCTTTGGCCTCGTGACCCATCTTGAGGCATCTTTGACAACGAACCCTATTACACTGACCACTGTGATGTTTGTTGCAGGTGTTACACTTTGGAAGGTTTCCTCGATACCCTCCTTGTTTATGGCTGCTAGAGGAGTGCTGACTTGGACTCTGGTAGCTGTCCGTCTTTCGCTGCTGAGACTGCGCCTGCACTGAAGCTGACCCCTTGCTAGAATCCCCCTCCCATTTTCTTTTACTTTCACTGGGAGTAGCAAGTGTAGTAGAAGCAGTAGCGGTAGCAGTAGCACTGATACGCTTTGGCAGTTTGTTCTGATCCACTGCCTGATCGGTGATGCGATGAGCGAGACGCTGGATCTCCTGAATGTTGTTGAGGTTAGCCGAGGTAACGTGGCTCTGAATCTCTGGTACAAGCCCCTTGAGATACAACTCAATGCGCTTGTATGGTGGGTCTACCATGGTTGGACATAGCACAGCCAACTCGTTCGACCTCTTGGTGTAAGCTTCAATCTCTGAACCCACCATCTTCAAGTTGTACAACTCATCCTCCAACTTGTGAATGTCTTCCCTAGTGCAGTATTCTCTCTTGATCAGTTCTTTGAATTCATTCCAGGGTGTGGCGTTAGCAGCTGCCAACCCTAAGATCTGCACTTGTGCGTTCCACCAAGTGAGCGCAATCCCTTCAAGTGTGCCAGTGGCGAACTTCACCCTGCGAGCCTCAGGGCATTCACACATTTCAAAAACCGACTCGAGCTTTTCAAACCAGTGGAGGAGTCCAACTGCCCCCTCCGTGCCACTGAACGAGCTAGGACGACAGTCCATGAAATTCTTGAATGTGCACCCAGGTTGTTGCTGAGCGGGTTGACCTGCTTGGGCGGCTGCAACTGCCGCAGCAACGAGAGCCTCTAGCTGGGCTTGAGTCATGGTAATTCGTGCGGCCATTGATCTTCACATCAAAGGCAACATAAGTGAGAAAGGTTCGCGAATAGTGCGATGACAGAAGAGTGTAAGCACATAAGTATTCTCATGCTATGACAAGTTGTGAGCAAGGTAATGTAAGCATACTACGAGCAAAGTTCTAAGCAAATTCTAGCATGTAGGCAATAAACATAAACCTTATTACCTAAGAAGTTGAGTCTTGCACGTGGAGCGAAGCGTCGTTGTGGATCGTTGAGAGCACTGTTCTGGTTATAGTCTGGTTTTAATAAAAACGTTTTCCCCTTATTAAAACCAAGTTCTCTATAACCAATGGCTCTGATACCAATCTGTCACACCCCCAAAATCCACACGCGGAGTATCACCGCTTGGAGGCGTGACATGACCAGGATCCTAACCACCAATCATATTGAACATGTAATATACAGCGGAAGCATTTAATTAACCCAAACAATAGTATGTACGTTTTATCATAAGTGTTGAATTATCATTCACGATCCTTTGCCCACAACGACCTGCTCCTCCCTGTGCAAGCTCCATAATGTACCTAAGGTCCTGCAAGGCATGCAGCAGAGAGTCAACAACTAGTTGAGCGAGTTCACAGAAAGTAAGTTCAGTAATGGAGTAGTATAGCAAGCATTGCGTTCGTTCATCTAATCATGCATCGTATTAGTTCGTTCATTGTTCATGTTTAGTATTAGTTCGTATCGCGGGCCCTTTCGGCATGTATGCGAAGATTAGTGAAAGTTCTCAAGTATTCTAGACTATGTATATTTGTATCGCAGCCACCCTGGCATGTGTGCGAAGTTTTAGTATATAGTTCGCGGCCTTTCCAAGGCATGTGTGCGAAGATCAGTCATAATATCGCAGCCAACCCCTGGCGTGTGTGCGAAGATCAGTTCAAGTAGGTATACTAGTCTAGCTGTATCTCATCATTTACCAACCTCACCCTGAGGCCTATCTCATTAAGTTCCATTTACTAAGTATGCACATATAATCATCCAATCCCATTCCCACCCTGGGAACCCCATGCCTTGGCTGTGTGAACTCACCTTGGTTTGCTCGGCAGATACACAGAAAGTACAAGTAGCAAGTAAATGATCACTCACGTCCTATCATGGTTATTATACGAGTCAGGTTCGTATATAGCACGTATATAGTAATCACGTATAGTCATGGCAAACATGTACGCACGTAAACAGATAAGACATAGCCTGTGAGGATCCAATTGTTCTAAGTCCATTCATACCCGGCCCAATGACATAAGCAGCCCAATAACAAAACAATCCAGATTCTCAATCGGCCCAAATAGCAAGCACAAACAAGTCCAATAATAAACAGTCCACAGTTCAAATCGTTGGGCTCAATAGATTGGGCCCGTGACAGTGAAGGCCCAACAGTGTGCGTGTAAACGATGGTCTCGAGTCGCAACGGAGATCTCGAGTCGCAACCGGAGATTACGAGTCGCAACAGCTGGTTGCGAGTCGCAATGGAGATCTCGGTTCATCATGGTCTGGTTACGACTGATCATGTGCTGGTTACGAGTCGCAACGGGACTCGCAACCGTAGTCTCGACTTGTGCTGGCTTGGTTACGAGTGGGATTCTGACTCGCAACTATGGTCCCGACTCGCAACCAGGTGTCGAAACCGCGTATGTAACTGATTTCCATAATTCCTGCATTGACTTATCCGTGATTCTAGCAAACATCTAAGGCAGTTTCGAAATCAGATCAATCACAGAAATTCATCAACAGTTAATTCAGATTTCATGCATATCCATAACAATTCAAGAACATCAAACCGGCAATTTAATTAGTAATCATGCATATGAACAATAGTAACACTCATAACAATACATACATTCTAACATGGATCCCGATTACCAACTCTACCCGATCAAACAATGTCTAACAGCCGATTACTAACTACTCGGTGCTTATATCCAAAACGTCAATTATTGTGATCATGTTTAGCATACATGAGTCGATTAACAAAACTAAATCAATTATCACCCCAATCAATACATCAACAAGAATTCTCGGTTAAGCAACACCAACATACAAAACCATACGATAACCATTTAACAAGCAATCTAATTATCAAGCACTAACCGGTTGGATTGAAGGTAGAGGATCGATTCGTTTCACAAGCTTCAAAGTGTGTGTGTGTGTGCCGTCGGGTTCCAAGCAAGCCGAGAGAGAGCAAAGCTTCTAGGGTTTGTGTGTGTGTGTTTGTGATTTGCAAAAGTGGTGAAACAAGCCCCTTGTTCCGGTTTTGCGTTGCGAATGGGGAGTGGGCCGAGCCCACTCGGTTGTCTAATGGACCCGAGAACAAGGAGTGGCCCCAAGGGCTTTGTGTGGCCGGTTCACATACATACGACATACATACACACATAATGCATATAACATAACATATATCATGAAATCAATTAATCATTCAGGTTTATAAAATCACATATCGTGCACAAACGTTACATCAAGCAAGCCTAAAGTTCGAGTTGTCACAAGGTTAACGCAGCTCCTTCGAGTGTTCCAGTAGCATACTTCACCTTACGATCTTTCGGGCAATCACACATCTCGAAAACAGACTCAAGCTTCTCGAACCAGTGAAGAAGGCCTACAGCACCTTCTGTGCCGCTAAAAGTGCTTGGTCGGCAATCCATGAAGGTTTTGAAGGTGCACACAGGAGGTTGAGCATGTTGACCTATGGTGCGAGAATAAATGACAAGGTTAGGCACGAGGGTAGGTTTGCGAAGGTAAGATCTAAACTTCCTAAGATAGGTCGGAGTAGCAGGTTATGCCTCCTGCAGGAACAGCTGCGAGTGCCTCAGCAACTCGTTCGTTGATCAGAGCCGTCAACTGGGCTTGAGTGAGGTTGATACGTCCTCCGCGTCCGCTCATGATCTTCATCACGAAGCAACGTAAGTGAGAAAAGTGTCGTGAAAGTGCGTAAGTGTGGGACGACAGTAGAGAGTAAGCACACAAGGTTCAAGTAGAAGTTATCACGTTAACTAATGCACAGTGTGAGCTATCTAACCGACAATATAACATAAATCATACCACTTATGGTGTCGAGTCTTGCACGTGGAGCGAAACATCGTTGTGGATCGTTGAGCACTGTACAGGTTATAGTCTGGTTTTATCAAAAATCTTTTCCCCTTTTAAAACCAAGTTCACTATAACCAATGGCTCTGATACCAATCTGTCACACCCCCAAAATCCACCATGCGGAGTACCACCGCTTGGAGGCGTGACGTGACCAGGATCGAGCCACCAATCATACTGAACTACGTATTTAAGTAATTAAAGCCAACCACAATACGATTGGTGACCAAAAGCTAGTTAACCAAGTTTTAATTTAAACAGCGAAAGCATAAACGTAAAGTCCAAAATATAAGTCCATAGTTTATAAGTTAGAGTTCAAAACGCAAGTTTAATAAGTTCATAAGGATTTAAATATTACGCACGGAACATAACAGTCCGCACACCACAACGACTCCTTCCTCGTGCAAGCTCCATGCATTTAGCGACCTGTAAGGCATGTAACAACGAGTCAACAACAAAGTTGAGTGAATTCACAGTTGGTTGTTTAGTTATAGCATTCGTTTCGTAAATCATTTGTTCGTTTTGAAAACCATGTATCGTATAAGTTTGCATCGCGGTCTTTCTGACATGTTTGCGAAGATTAGTGGGGGTTTCCCATGTGTTACTAGACCACGCGTATCGACTGCTACGAAAATATAAGAGGTGCCCTAAGTCAATGTCTATCAGCATTGACCCTTTGCCCATAGTCCATTAGTACACGTCCGTCTGACTGGCACGGTGTGAGGTTTGTTAAACCTAATAGCGCTATTAACTAATGACCCGCTCGCCATAGGCCTCGGCGATTAAGTCGATAAATGAGGGACTTAAAGTGATAGAGTTGATGGTCTTATGATCGTGTACGTAGGTTTTACGTACGTGCCCTTCAATCCGAGGACAGTAAAAAGTAGTTTAACAGTAATGATAGTACAAGTAGTTAATCAATCCCATTCCCAAACCCCTGGGAATCCCATGCCTTAGGAAGAGTGTGAACTCACCTCGGTTTGCTCGGTTAGATTCTCAATATAGCTAACAGTCAAGGTCGGTCAATCACGTCCTAATATAATTTACCAGTTAGTCATTTAGTGGCTTTCAAATAGAACACAAAGTTCCTACACGTATCTATCACACAACATGCATCGTTTTAACGGTTTATGCCCCTCTAAGTTCCCCATCCATTCCCCACTCAAAATCAGACATACGATAATGCACATAACATATATACCATGTTAGATCATTCACGGATAGCACACTCGACATTTAGACACGCAAGTCACAACTTATATCAATTCAGCATTGATATTCAAAACCGGCTGTTTTCGGACGTTTTAATAAAATAGTTAAATTATTCCAAAAATTCCCAAATTTTAACAAGATGTCTTAAACGTTCCATATTTTATTGTGTAAAAATATCGGGGTCCGGTTCACTACCAGTATTTTATAAAAAATCATATTCCGGACTGAACTCAGATTTATGAATTTCTGACCACAGTCCACGGAACAATTTATTAAAAATTCATCGAGTGTCCGATTTACGAAATTCCAGTGGGGTAATTACACATGCATCGGTTGTCATCTACTGTACAAATTTCATGGTCCAATTCATCACAAAACTCAGGTTATGACTGAAAGTACGACACCCATTTATTGCTGTCAAAATCCAGCTTAAGTTGCTGTTACAAATAAATACTTTAAAAATAGTAAACGGAGTCCAAAAATTACGATTCTGGTGCCATTAGAACCGTATTTCCTAATATCACATTTTAGAGTCAGAATATCAGTTTTTCGTTAGATTTATGACCCGTTTACAGCCAACTGAAGTTGGCTGTAAAACTTGGACAGATTCTGATTTTTAGTGTTTAACCTTCTAAATCGTGTTCGATCGATACCGTTAACAAGTTTAGTATTCACAACAACATCAAACATTAATATTATCCAGCAATACTTCAGATCATCAACCAATAATCATAACCACACAAGATCTACATGCTTTACACTAATATTCATTCATTAACCACCTTGTTCATCATTTTAGTAGACTTTTAGATTTGGATCTTGTATGTTCATAATTTTTAACCGACAAATCTCTTATTAACCATATCAAACATGAACAAGAAGTTGATTAGAAGCACTTACAACTAGCTCAAGGCTAGGGAAGAAACTATGCGAAAAAGAGGTGGATAAAAGCAAGATAGAGAGGTCCTTCGCCTTCCGTTAGCTCCAAGACTCCTTATGCGTGACCCGTAACACTTGTATAACTTTGGAATGAGGAGATCAAGAGCCGAAAATGGTGGTGTGTTCAAGGGGGGTCTCGGCCGTGAGCTAGGGAGGAGAGGAGAGAAAGAGAGTTTTGGTGGAATGGTGGTATTTATAAGATCTTCCATATAGCATATTCCTAGCATATTCCAAGCATATTCCTAGCATATTCCTAGCATATTCCTAGCATATTCCTAGCATATTCCTTAGGATATTCCTTAGCATATTCCTTAGCATATTCCTTAGCATATTCCTTAGCATATTCCTTAGCATATTCCTTAGCATATTAACAAATACGTGTAAGCATAACACAGATATCAGAAAGCAGTTAAGTAATTCCACACAGTCGTCAGACACTTTAATTATCATTAATAATTTGTACGGAATACATGGGATTTTGAGGGTTGTCACATTTGTACCATATGGATAACCCAAAAACACTCCCGGCTGTCCGCGTGGAGCCAGCTTGTCACCCATTGTGTCGGTGTTCCAAAATATGCTAGGCACCCGAATACCCTCATGTGATCATAGGAAGGTTGCCTACCAACTAGGGCCTCATATGGTGTTCGGTATTGGATAACCTTGGAAGGCAATCTATTTATGACATAAGCAGCCGTTAAAACACACTCCCCCCAAAACTTGACCAGTAGGTTCGCCTCAAACCGGAGTGCAGGGGAAATCTCTAAAAGATGCCTATGTTTTCGCTCCACTACCCCATTTTGTTGTGGGGGATGTGGGTATGTCGTCTCAAGTGCGATCCCACGTTCATTGTAAAAGGCCTTCATCCGATTAGAGATGAACTCACCTCCATTGTCACATCGGATCCGTCTAACTCTCTTTTTATATTAAGTTTTCACCATGGTGCAAATTTTTATCAAAAAGTCACTAGCTTCATGTTTATGTTTGATCAAGTAAACCCATACCCCCCGACTATAATCGTCTACTATCGTGTGGAAATAGGTCCTTCGCCTTCCGTTAGCTCCAAGACTCCTTATGCGTGACCCGTAACACTTGTATAACTTTGGAATGAGGAGATCAAGAGCCGAAAATGGTGGTGTGTTCAAGGGGGGTCTCGGCCGTGAGCTAGGGAGGAGAGGAGAGAAAGAGAGTTTTGGTGGAATGGTGGTATTTATAAGATCTTCCATATAGCATATTCCTAGCATATTCCAAGCATATTCCTAGCATATTCCTAGCATATTCCTAGCATATTCCTAGCATATTCCTTAGGATATTCCTTAGCATATTCCTTAGCATATTCCTTAGCATATTCCTTAGCATATTAACAAATACGTGTAAGCATAACACAGATATCAGAAAGCAGTTAAGTAATTCCACCCAGTCGTCAGACACTTTAATTATCATTAATAATTTGTACGGAATACATGGGATTTTGAGGGTTGTCACATTCTCCCCCTGTTAAGAGAATTTCGTCCCGAAATTTAGTGCGTGGTTACTGAGGAAGCTAGTTAAGTTGCGTTGTTTTCCTGATTTTCCTGGGGTGTCACATCATCCCCCCGTTGATTTGGAATTTCGTCCCGAAATTCTGCGGTAGCTTCAGTCTCAGTAGTGGTTGCATTTTTCTTAAACAGCTGGGGATACTTGAGTTTCATTTGGTCTTCTCGTTCCCAGGTATACTCTGGGCCACGACGGGAATTCCAACAAACTCGGACGAGAGGTATTCTAGTGTGCTTGAGAATCTTAACGTCTTGATCCGTAATTTCTACTGGTTCCTCGACGAATCGCAGCTGGTCGTCGATAGTGAGCTCCTTGAGAGGAACTATGAGGGTCTCATCTGACAGACACTTCTTCAGATTTGACACATGGAAAACATTGTGAACTCCGCTGAGTTCTTCAGGTAGATTCAACCTGTAGGCGACCTTTCCAATTCTCTCAATGATCTCGAACGGTCCGACATAACGCGGGTTGAGCTTGCCCCGTTTGCCAAATCGGACTACACCTTTCCAAGGTGAGACTTTGAGCAGCACTCGATCCCCAACCTGGAACTCAAGTGGCTTTCTTCGCTTATCGGCGTAGCTTTTCTGACGGTCACGGGCTGCCGCCATGCGTTGTTGTATCTGAGCAATCTTCTCGGTTGTATCTACTACGAGTTCTGGACCAGTGATTTGACTCTCACCAACTTCTGCCCAACAGAGAGGTGATCGGCACTTGCGTCCATACAATGCCTCGAACGGAGCGGCCTGGATGCTGGTGTGGTAACTGTTGTTATATGAAAACTCCACTAGCGGGAGGTGTTTTTCCCAGCCATTGCCGAAGTCGATTACGCATGCCCTAAGCATGTCTTCGAGGGTTTGGATGGTGTGTTCAGATTGCCCATCCGTCTGTGGATGATAAGTGGTGCTCATATCTAAACGTGAGCCAAAAGACTTATGCATAGCTTGCCACAGTTCATAGGTGAAACGCGCGTCACGATCAGAAATGATGGAGGTTGGCACTCCGTGCCGTGACACCACTTCTTTTAGGTAGATGTCTGCTAGAGTAGAAAACTTATCCGTTTCTTTGATAGGCAGAAAATGTGCAGACTTGGTCAGTCGATCTACGATCACCCAGATGGTATCGTTTCCGCGTTGAGATCTGGGCAGGACAGTAACGAAATCCATGGAAATTTGCTCCCATTTCCATTTAGGTATCTCTGGTTGTTGGAGTGGGCCTGATGGTTTCTGGTATTCGACCTTGACCCTGGCACAAGTCAAGCATTTACCGATGTAGGTTGCTATGCTGGCTTTCATACCAGGCCACAAGTATGTAGTCTTGAGATCATGGTACATCTTGTCCGAACCAGGATGTACTGAGTAACGAGACTTATGCGCTTCATCCATCACAAGCTCGCGCAAGTCTCCATACAGCGGAACCCATATGCGTCCGTTAACATAGTAGGCGCCGTTTTCTTTTTGTTCTAGTCGTTGCCTCGATCCTCGTAAGGACTCAGCCCTGATGTTCTCTGCCTTCAATGCTTCAACTTGAGCATCGCGAATCTGAGCGGGAAGGTTAGATTGGATGGTAAGCTGTAACGCACGTACACGCCTAGGTATAGTATCCTTTCGACTGAGGGCGTTAGCCACAACATTGGCCTTGCCCGGATGATACTTGATCGCGCATTCGTAGTCATTCAGGAGTTCGACCCATCGACGTTGACGCATGTTTAACTCCTTTTGCTTGAAGATATGCTCGAGACTCCTGTGATCGGTGTAAATGGTGCACTTGGTACCGTACAAGTAATGTCTCCATATCTTAAGCGCGAAAACAACTGCTCCCAGTTCCAGATCGTGAGTAGTGTAGTTCCTTTCGTGAACTTTAAGTTGGCGTGATGCGTAGGCAATGACCTTGTCACGTTGCATCAACACACAACCAAGGCCTTGGATGGAAGCATCGCAGTAAACCACAAAATCGTCTGTGCCTTCAGGCAATGAGAGGATAGGCGCGCTACAAAGTCTATCCTTCAAGTGCTGAAATGCGGACTCCTGTGCATCACCCCAACGATAGGTGACACCCTTCTGAGTCAGTGAAGTGAGAGGTTGCGCAATCTTGGAGAAGTCTTTGATAAACCTTCTGTAATATCCTGCCAGACCTAAGAATTGGCGGATCTCTGTTGGTGTGCGGGGTGCAGGCCAGTTCTTGATCGAGTCAACCTTGGATGGGTCAACATGAATCCCATCCTTGTTTACCACATGGCCCAGAAAATGGACTTCGCGAAGCCAGAAGTCACATTTCGAAAACTTGGCATACAGCTGCTCTTTGCGAAGTAGTTCCAGAATAAGTTTCAGGTGTTGCTCGTGTTCCTCCTGACTCTTAGAATAGATCAGGATGTCGTCGATGAACACAATAACGAACTTATCTAGGTAAGGCTTGCACACTCGGTTCATGAGATCCATGAAGACCGCTGGTGCATTCGTCAATCCGAAAGGCATAACCAAAAACTCATAATGGCCGTAACGAGTTCTGAATGCTGTTTTGGAGACGTTCTCCTCTCGGACTCTCAGCTGATGGTAGCCTGACCTTAGGTCAATCTTAGAATAGAAACTCGACCCTTGCAATTGATCGAATAAGTCATCGATGCGTGGAAGAGGATAACGATTCTTCACGGTCACCTTGTTGAGTTTGCGGTAGTCAATACACATCCTGAAGGTACCGTCTTTCTTCTTTACGAACAAGACTGGAGCTCCCCATGGCGAAGAGCTAGGACGTATAAAACCCTTTTCCAGAAGTTCTTGTAGTTGCGCAGACAATTCTTCGAGTTCTGATGGGGCAAGTCGATAAGGCGCACGAGCTATTGGTGCTGCTCCAGGAGCTAGCTCGATTTGAAACTCGACTTGTCGATGAGGCGGAAGGCCAGGAAATTCCTCAGGAAGTACCTCGGGAAAGTCGCGTACAATAGGAATGTCTTCAATTCTCTTCTCTTCCGTTGATGTGTCAGTAATGAGTGCTAAAATGGCAGTATGGCCCTTTCGCAAACACTTCTGGGCCTTAAGGAAAGAGATGATGCCTTCGACAGCACCACTCTTGTCGCCACGAATCATGAGAGGTTTTTCACCAGAACGAGGAATGCGGACGATTTTCTCCTTACAAACAATCTCCGCTCGATGATGAGATAGCCAATCCATCCCAATAACGACGTCGAAACTACCCAGTGTGATAGGAATAAGATCGATAGAGAAAGTCTGACCAGCTAAGACGAGGTTACAACCTTTAACTACGTGTGTGGCTTCTAGACTTTTACCGTTAGCTAGTTCTACCGTGTGTTTGGTGTTCAGAAGTGTTGGAGTGCGCTTAAGCATTTGGCTAACTTTTACGGACACATAACTAGTATCGGCACCCGAATCGAACAAAACAGTAACAAAGAAGTCGTCCAGAAGAAACTTACCCATCAAAACGTTGGGATCGTTTCTTGCTTCTCCCTGACCAATCACGAACACACGACCTTGGGCGCCATTTCCATTATTGTTACCTCCATTGTTGCCTCCGTTGTTGTTTCCATTGTGGTTCCCGTTTCTTTGGGTATTGTTCTGGTTTTGGTTCAGCTGGGGGCAGTTCCTCTTAAAGTGGCCCTCAGCGCCACACTGAAAGCATCCATTATTGCCCTGTTGATGTTGCTGTTGGTGGTTCTGCGGAGCTTGTTGCTGTTGTTGGCGATTCTGATTCACAGGACGTGGGCTCCTGCAATCCTTTGCTTCATGACCCAACTTGTGACACCTCTGACAACGACCCTTGTTGCACTGGCCGCTGTGGTGCAGATTACATCGATTGCACTTAGGGTGATTTCCCTTGTACCCACCCTGACCTTGATTTCCAGATGACTGCTGACTGGGGCTCTTGTACTCATCTGTCTTTCGCTGCTGAGATTGAGCTGAAGTAGAACCCTTGCCCAGATTTCCATCCCACTTGCGCTTATTGTCGTTGGGAGCATCAGAAGTAGTGGCGCTAATACGTTTGGGCAGCTTGTTCTGCTCAACCGCCTGATCAGTGAGACGATGAGCCAACTTGACGATTTGCTGTATATTGCCAAGGTTAGCTGAGGTTACGTGGCTTTGAATTTCCGGCACCAAGCCCTTAAGGTACAGCTCAATGCGTTTGTATGGAGGGTCCACCATAGTAGGACACAGGATGGCCAGTTCGTTTGACCTCTTAGTATACGCCTCAATCTCAGACCCCGTCATCTTCAGGTTGAAAAATTCCACCTCTAGCTTGTGGATGTCGTCACGACTGCAATACTCTTCTCTAATCAGTTCTTTGAAGCCGTTCCATGGGGTGGCATTAGCAACCGCCAACCCAAGCAATTGGACCTGTGCTTTCCACCAGGTTAACGCAGCTCCTTCGAGTGTTCCAGTAGCATACTTCACCTTACGATCTTTCGGGCAATCACACATCTCGAAAACAGACTCAAGCTTCTCGAACCAGTGAAGAAGGCCTACAGCACCTTCTGTGCCGCTAAAAGTGCTTGGTCGGCAATCCATGAAGGTTTTGAAGGTGCACACAGGAGGCTGAGCATGTTGACCTATGGTGCGAGAATAAATGACAAGGTTAGGCACGAGGGTAGGTTTGCGAAGGTAAGATCTAAACTTCCTAAGATAGGTCGGAGTAGCAGGTTATGCCTCCTGCAGGAACAGCTGCGAGTGCCTCAGCAACTCGTTCGTTGATCAGAGCCGTCAACTGGGCTTGAGTGAGGTTGATACGTCCTCCGCGTCCGCTCATGATCTTCATCACGAAGCAACGTAAGTGAGAAAAGTGTCGTGAAAGTGCGTAAGTGTGGGACGACAGTAGAGAGTAAGCACACAAGGTTCAAGTAGAAGTTATCACGTTAACTAATGCACAGTGTGAGCTATCTAACCGACAATATAACATAAATCATACCACTTATGGTGTCGAGTCTTGCACGTGGAGCGAAACATCGTTGTGGATCGTTGAGCACTGTACAGGTTATAGTCTGGTTTTATCAAAAATCTTTTCCCCTTTTAAAACCAAGTTCACTATAACCAATGGCTCTGATACCAATCTGTCACACCCCCAAAATCCACCATGCGGAGTACCACCGCTTGGAGGCGTGACGTGACCAGGATCGAGCCACCAATCATACTGAACTACGTATTTAAGTAATTAAAGCCAACCACAATACGATTGGTGACCAAAAGCTAGTTAACCAAGTTTTAATTTAAACAGCGAAAGCATAAACGTAAAGTCCAAAATATAAGTCCATAGTTTATAAGTTAGAGTTCAAAACGCAAGTTTAATAAGTTCATAAGGATTTAAATATTACGCACGGAACATAACAGTCCGCACACCACAACGACTCCTTCCTCGTGCAAGCTCCATGCATTTAGCGACCTGTAAGGCATGTAACAACGAGTCAACAACAAAGTTGAGTGAATTCACAGTTGGTTGTTTAGTTATAGCATTCGTTTCGTAAATCATTTGTTCGTTTTGAAAACCATGTATCGTATAAGTTTGCATCGCGGTCTTTCTGACATGTTTGCGAAGATTAGTGGGGGTTTCCCATGTGTTACTAGACCACGCGTATCGACTGCTACGAAAATATAAGAGGTGCCCTAAGTCAATGTCTATCAGCATTGACCCTTTGCCCATAGTCCATTAGTACACGTCCGTCTGACTGGCACGGTGTGAGGTTTGTTAAACCTAATAGCGCTATTAACTAATGACCCGCTCGCCATAGGCCTCGGCGATTAAGTCGATAAATGAGGGACTTAAAGTGATAGAGTTGATGGTCTTATGATCGTGTACGTAGGTTTTACGTACGTGCCCTTCAATCCGAGGACAGTAAAAAGTAGTTTAACAGTAATGATAGTACAAGTAGTTAATCAATCCCATTCCCAAACCCCTGGGAATCCCATGCCTTAGGAAGAGTGTGAACTCACCTCGGTTTGCTCGGTTAGATTCTCAATATAGCTAACAGTCAAGGTCGGTCAATCACGTCCTAATATAATTTACCAGTTAGTCATTTAGTGGCTTTCAAATAGAACACAAAGTTCCTACACGTATCTATCACACAACATGCATCGTTTTAACGGTTTATGCCCCTCTAAGTTCCCCATCCATTCCCCACTCAAAATCAGACATACGATAATGCACATAACATATATACCATGTTAGATCATTCACGGATAGCACACTCGACATTTAGACACGCAAGTCACAACTTATATCAATTCAGCATTGATATTCAAAACCGGCTGTTTTCGGACGTTTTAATAAAATAGTTAAATTATTCCAAAAATTCCCAAATTTTAACAAGATGTCTTAAACGTTCCATATTTTATTGTGTAAAAATATCGGGGTCCGGTTCACTACCAGTATTTTATAAAAAATCATATTCCGGACTGAACTCAGATTTATGAATTTCTGACCACAGTCCACGGAACAATTTATTAAAAATTCATCGAGTGTCCGATTTACGAAATTCCAGTGGGGTAATTACACATGCATCGGTTGTCATCTACTGTACAAATTTCATGGTCCAATTCATCACAAAACTCAGGTTATGACTGAAAGTACGACACCCATTTATTGCTGTCAAAATCCAGCTTAAGTTGCTGTTACAAATAAATACTTTAAAAATAGTAAACGGAGTCCAAAAATTACGATTCTGGTGCCATTAGAACCGTATTTCCTAATATCACATTTTAGAGTCAGAATATCAGTTTTTCGTTAGATTTATGACCCGTTTACAGCCAACTGAAGTTGGCTGTAAAACTTGGACAGATTCTGATTTTTAGTGTTTAACCTTCTAAATCGTGTTCGATCGATACCGTTAACAAGTTTAGTATTCACAACAACATCAAACATTAATATTATCCAGCAATACTTCAGATCATCAACCAATAATCATAACCACACAAGATCTACATGCTTTACACTAATATTCATTCATTAACCACCTTGTTCATCATTTTAGTAGACTTTTAGATTTGGATCTTGTATGTTCATAATTTTTAACCGACAAATCTCTTATTAACCATATCAAACATGAACAAGAAGTTGATTAGAAGCACTTACAACTAGCTCAAGGCTAGGGAAGAAACTATGCGAAAAAGAGGTGGATAAAAGCAAGATAGAGAGGTCCTTCGCCTTCCGTTAGCTCCAAGACTCCTTATGCGTGACCCGTAACACTTGTATAACTTTGGAATGAGGAGATCAAGAGCCGAAAATGGTGGTGTGTTCAAGGGGGGTCTCGGCCGTGAGCTAGGGAGGAGAGGAGAGAAAGAGAGTTTTGGTGGAATGGTGGTATTTATAAGATCTTCCATATAGCATATTCCTAGCATATTCCAAGCATATTCCTAGCATATTCCTAGCATATTCCTAGCATATTCCTAGCATATTCCTTAGGATATTCCTTAGCATATTCCTTAGCATATTCCTTAGCATATTCCTTAGCATATTCCTTAGCATATTCCTTAGCATATTAACAAATACGTGTAAGCATAACACAGATATCAGAAAGCAGTTAAGTAATTCCACACAGTCGTCAGACACTTTAATTATCATTAATAATTTGTACGGAATACATGGGATTTTGAGGGTTGTCACATTTGTACCATATGGATAACCCAAAAACACTCCCGGCTGTCCGCGTGGAGCCAGCTTGTCACCCATTGTGTCGGTGTTCCAAAATATGCTAGGCACCCGAATACCCTCATGTGATCATAGGAAGGTTGCCTACCAACTAGGGCCTCATATGGTGTTCGGTATTGGATAACCTTGGAAGGCAATCTATTTATGACATAAGCAGCCGTTAAAACACACTCCCCCCAAAACTTGACCAGTAGGTTCGCCTCAAACCGGAGTGCAGGGGAAATCTCTAAAAGATGCCTATGTTTTCGCTCCACTACCCCATTTTGTTGTGGGGGATGTGGGTATGTCGTCTCAAGTGCGATCCCACGTTCATTGTAAAAGGCCTTCATCCGATTAGAGATGAACTCACCTCCATTGTCACATCGGATCCGTCTAACTCTCTTTTTATATTAAGTTTTCACCATGGTGCAAATTTTTATCAAAAAGTCACTAGCTTCATGTTTATGTTTGATCAAGTAAACCCATACCCCCCGACTATAATCGTCTACTATCGTGTGGAAATAGGTCCCTTGTGTCAACGAGAAGGTCCTATATCCACCCCAAATATCACAATGTATCATGTCAAAACACGCATTGGTTTTTATTGAACTTGTTGAAAAAGGAAGTGGAGTCATTTTTGCTCGAATACAAGAATCACAAAAATTGTCTTTTGAATCAGAAATTGCATTCTTAAGAAAACGAACATGAGATATCTTATCGTTGGATGGATGACCAAGTCTTCTATGCCATGTGTTGGTGGTTATTGCCATGACGTTTCGATTTGTTTACATGAAATCCATCCTGTAGAGACCACCACGACACTTACCCATTCCAATCAAGTCCCTCGTCGTCAACCCCTGTATAACAAAGAAATCAGGAAAAACGTAATGGCACATTGTAAGTCTTTTGTCAGTCGACTAACGGATAGGAGATTGCATTTGAAATTAGGAATAAAAGGATCCCTTTTATCCTTATTCCTCCTCGAAATGTGAGTTCCCCATTTCTCTTAATGGGAACCGATTCTCCGTTAGGGATGGTGCCCGGCGTCTCATTTGGATTAGTTGAAAGATTTTCGAGGAACTTTTGCATGTGAGTAACATACTCGGTTGCCCCAGAATCAAGAATCCAATCACCATCCTTATTGAATTTACCTTCCATGTTCACGACCAGTTGGGTTCCTTCTTTCTTTTGATTGCACGCCTTCCCAAAGAATTGTAGAAATGTGTTGTATTGCTCATCGCTTAGACGCGGTATGCGATTGGACGTGGTTTCCGTTAGGGCTGCCTTTGGCTTCACCGTCTCCCTTTTTGTCTTTCCTAGCCACCAGCCAGGATACCCGACTAGTTTGAAACACCCCTCTGAAGGTGATCATCGCGGCCACAATGAGTGTAGTGATCCTATTTGTTTGGCGCCAGTTTCTCCCCTCTTCCCGTCGATCTTTTCTGCGACTACATGTCATGACGAGGCGGACGCTGAGTCTGAAAAGTTGTGACACCTGTGTCACCTCAACCATCAAACAAATGCCAAACCAATGAAATATTGTATTTCATACTTGGGATTTGTATAAATATGTGTATCATTTGCACATATCAATTCTTGTTTGATTTCAAGCTTTAAATCGATTTCTGGAAGGTTGTACGCGCACTGATGCGTAAATATAACTAGTTTAAGGCAACGAACACTCCGGAGTAGTGACATAGGCTTAACATACCTTAAATAACCTTTACATAACTTAGAAATAAGTTTTGGACGGTTTCGTGTGTTGAAATCAAGTTTGTTCGATCGTAGGGACTAATTGTGTCAAACTGCGAAACTATACCGATTTGTATAGTAACGAACATTCTGTAACTTGATCATAAGTTAAACATACCCTAAATATCCTTGACATAGCTTAGAAATATGCTTTGAAGGGTTCGGTATGCCAAAATAAACTTTATGCTCATTCAGGGACTAAAAGCGTCAAAAAGTGCACAAGTTTGCATTTTCGTGCATATCTTACATTCTGAATATATCCAGACATCCAAAAATTTATGTAAGCATTAAAATATTTTATTTGAGTGTTTAGCATAATAAAATTCCATTCGTCGCTTAATTTGGATCGTTTTTGCGTCCTTAACGACTTCCGTCGTAGTTAACCAAACAACGCATCCGTACGACCAAACGAGCTGACATCCGAGATATTTTTAGCACATTTCAAGTTCCCTATACTTTAACTTCATTTTAGAGCCTTAAAATGGGGTTAACGGGGCTTAAACGTGCCAAAACGCATCAAAAATCAAGTTTGGAGATGCAGGGGCCTGTTTTGCCAATTTCTGAAAGTTGCTGCCAGCAAATAGGGTCCTTACGGACCATATGGAGTTGCTTACGGTCTGTAAGCCATCCCCAGGTCAGCAAACTTCATTTTTACAAAACCCAGCTGCTCCCATTGTTTTGCACATGGTTTCTTTCATCTTGTGGGCTGGTTTTGGACTCCCCTAGTTTACCAAATCAGTGTGCCCACATGGATGGTTGAGATTAAAGCTCGGGAATCGAGGAACGATCCTAACGGTGGTCCATTTCCTATAAATACCCACCATAGTTCTTGCAATCCTCATTCAAATCTGATCTAAGATGCTCTAAGTTGAAACCTTTGCTTCAACTTCGATCAAGATTTGCTTGCTTGGACCCTTTGTATGTATTCCTTCGTTCTTTTATCGCTTTTCGAGTCCGAAAGTCAAACTGTGTTTGACTTTCTACATTGACCAGTCTATGGCCAACGTGAAGTTCGTTTGAACTTCGCAACGTGAGCGTAATCACGATGGTTATAATCCCTAGTGACTATGCCTACTGATTACCACGTTAATTAGGTGTAGTGACGAGGCGTAGTTTCGGCCAAAATGCGTGTTTATGCGTATTTTGTAACCAAACTACTCTCGGGTATCAAAACCGTTTGTTTTGATATCCAACTTGTTTTCAAACTTTGTTAAACATGTTTTAAACATGTTTAACTCATCACTTTTAGATTAGTGCTTATATAGAGTCGTAAGTCAAGCGGTCTAAACAACCGCTTAGACTTACGAACTAGACCCGTTTGGTCGATCTTTAGGATCCGACCAAACATGTTTAGTGACCATAGTTGTATAGGGAATAACCTTCCGAGGTTATACCTTATGGTCACTTCGTTTAAGTAGTTGTATGATAGGTAGTTTATATGCCTTAGGAAAATTACCAAAATACCCTTTTTATGCATAATTGATGTTTAAGCATATGTAACCCAAATTTTTGTCATTTAAATGATTAAGCAACAAAATTAAACATGTTAGGGCATATAATACTTGTCATAGGACTAGTTAGGTGGTCCGAACGCGTTTTACGCGAACGACGCGTTAAAGTAGCGTAAGCTACCTAAACGGGTCGTAATGGGTCGTAAGCACGTAGGTTAGGTTTCCTTTTAGTACGTAGGCCTTGTTAAACCATATCATATGAGTTCCCATACTCATTTGGTTTACAAGACCTCATCCTATCCGATCTTCCGTTTTAGGTCCGGTTTATTTATGTAGTTATCAATATTAGGTGTCGTTTGATTCCGTGCTCCCTCTAGCTTGCTTGGTAGTTGTTCAAGACTCCTAAGTACTCTCAAGTGAGTAGATAGTCTCCTCTTTTACAGTTTTCAAACTGTTTTGGGGTGAAGCATGTGTACCTATCTGTTATTTTCTTGTTTTCAAAAGTATAATTGATTATACATATTTGTACTTATCTTTTTACAAACTGAATGATTATTTATGGTTTTAAACACTGATTTTTTCAAAGATTATAAAATTAATTGTTGGAATAGTACTTGTTTTTGTTCATCAGGCCTGTTGGTAGTATGATATAGCGCTATAGGATTTGACACCCCATTCCTGTTGTCATGGAATGTCTGAAACCAATTTATTTTTCTCCATCCAAATAGGGATTGCCTTTGTGGTATTTCTATAGTCTCAAAGGTGTATTTTGATGCACCAGGTCTGAATGAATTCTTAAATCACATTATTTTTGTATATTTAGTTATACTCCCAAAAGTATAGTTTGATATGCTCTCATATGTGATAATGTACAAAACCAACATATATTTTGTTAATCATTAAAACATAATTTAATATGTTATTTTCAAAACCAAAGCATAGTTAATATGTTATTTTCAATCCAGAACATTGTTTAATATGTTATTTATAAATCTAAAGTATACTTTTAATGTACTACTGAAAATTATTATTTTTAACAACTAAAGTATATTTAACATTGATGCGTGTGTAGTGTAATATATTTTAGATGTATATTTTAAGCCCTTTTTACACTTTTAGCCAAGTTTTAAATTTATAAAACACGATATTCACTAACACTAAACACACATTTGGGCAAGTGCACCCATCGTGGACGTAGTATAGTGTTGATAAGATACCGAGGTCGTCCAAGGACACAAGAGCTTTTAGTACCAGTTTATCCTCAACGTCTAACCAAATCAAAATGTTAGAAAAGATTTTTAAAGTAAGAAAATAAAAACTAACTAAATGCTGAAAAATAAAATAAAAATAAAATAGATAGACAAGATGAATCACTTGGATCCGACTCGTGTATTAGTATAACCTTTGATTATTTTCGCACTTTTACACTTGTTTAAGAGATTATCTTAGTTATTGTAGTAGGCCCCTCTTTTGCAGGCTACGTTACCCTCAACCCAGTAGTTTGAGTCAGCAAGGATACAATCCTAAAGGGTCGGATTATTGAAAGATAATGAATTAAGTTATTAATGCAAATTATGGAAGGCCCCTCTTTTGGAGGTGACGTTACCCTCGACTAAGTAGTCTGTGTCAGCAGGGATACAGTCCTAAATAGCCGGGTTATAGTATTAATAGTAGTTAACTTATGAGGGGGTCAAAGAGTTTGGATCCCCGCCATCCAATACCTATGGGTATTGAAGGAGATCCTACTAAATTTGACCCAGGTCCCTTGCAGGACCTCTAAACGCCGAACAAGGGCAAGACCCTTACCAAACCGTTCCCTTAACCCCCGACCAGGTAGCCAACATACCTCCATTTAGACCGTGGAGATATGAATGGTGAAAATCTTTTATTTTATATAGACAGTAAAATAATGCCAAGACACCACGGACACACGATAAGGAAAAGTCACCTTCAACATAAGCAACTAGTTATTAAAGTCATTAATACAAAACTAAATAAAAAGTGCAAAAGATTAAAAATAAAAAGTATTATACTAAACACTTGTCTTCACCAAGTGATGTAAGAGACTTAGGCAAACATGGCCTTGATTGTCAAGAACTCTTACGATCAATCTTGGATCCCGAGACGACTCACACACTCTATGATGGAAAATGGATGATGGTGGTGGATGATGGTGTTATGGTGGTGGTGGGTGGTGGATGAAGTGTGAGAGAGGTGGTGTGCCAATGGATGAGTTGAAATGGCTCCAAGCACTCCTATTTATAGGCTGAATAGAAGCCTGGGCACGGCCCCGTGTTCGTCTGACACTCTCTCTCTTCATTAATTGTAGTTCGCAATTACAATAAATGCGCCTGCAGTACTCTGACCACGCCCCCGTGTCCGCTGGGCACGGCCCCGTGGTGGGCAACAGAAGCTTCTATCACTTTGTCTTTTCTGCCAGGGCTGACCATCCTGGACACTGCCCCGTGCTCGCTGAGCACGGCCCCGTGTTGAGCTGGACACGCCCCGTGTTGAGCTGGGCACAGCCCTGTGCTCAGCTGGGCACAGCCCCATGCTCAGCTTTCTTCTTGTTTTTGCTTTGGGAAGATGCTGTCGAGGGGTCAGGCATGCCACGTTTCTTCCTTTTCTTTGTATTTATGTTGGATTTGGCTGCATTTTTGCTTCTTTTGTTCATTTAAGCTCTTTTAATCCTGAAAATACAAAAGGAAGACAAAAGCACACTTTTTCCAACATTAGTACTTAAAAAGTATTAGTTTTATGCCTCATTTGATGTAATTTATATGTTGTATTTTACACACATCAAATACCCCCACACTTGAATCTTTGCTTGTCCTCAAGCAAAACTCTTTAATATGTGGCTTACACTCCCAAATGGAATGGGTAGAAGAGAAGGTTTTGGGCTTGTCTTGAGTGTCGGGAATCCAAGATCTTTATTGGGTTTTATTTTTATACTATTTACAATCCTATTCGTTATGATTTATTTAGAACGTTTCATAAGATAAATTACTTATTAGGGCATAGCATGCCTTTTTAAAATTTCATTTATATACAAGTTCACATACATCACGGGGGATCACTCAACACTCGACCGAAGGTGTATTTTTAGTGAATCACTCGAGAGCGGCATGGAACTTATTCCTACCATAAGCTTGCCAAGCAATCAATCCTCATCCTTTTTAACTTTATACCTTTGTAAATATCAAGAGGACTTTTTGGGTGAAGGGTTAGGCTTGGGCTAAAGGTGGGTGGTTGGGTTAGTGGTTAGAAAAAGGGCGAAAAGCGTAAAAAGCGTCGGTTTTCGTAAGACCTTTTTTTTGACTTTTTATTTTAATGAAGCAATTTTTTCAAACAAAGTTCTTTTTGATAACCTTGTTTGTTTATTTCTTTTGGCTTCATTATTATCATCATTTTTCTCTCTTTTTTTTTTGATAAGGAAGTCATCAGAAAAACCGCGCTTTGTTACTAAAATAAAGGGTTTAAAATGAAAAAGGGGTTTTGGTGGGAAAAAGGGTGTGTGTTTTGGATTAAGAAATGAAAAGGTTTAGGCTCAAAGGGGTTAACTAGGGGGATTTTGGGTAGGTGGTAAAAAAAAAAGAAAAATAATGGTGTAGAAATAAAAAGGGGTTAGTCCTAATGCCTCCATCATTTACTTACTTGGGTTTAAGTTGGTAAGGACCGGGAATGTATCGTCGTGGCAAGTTCTAGAGTTGTAAGAAAGCAAGCGGCTATTCACACAAGAAACGAAAAATGAGCATTTAATCTAAAGATGTGTATTTGTATGCTCAATAAAGGCTCAAAACTCACTTATTGTGGGAATGGGTTTATAATGTGATCAAGTATATATAATTAAATTTTAACTAGATTTGTCATGCCTTTTCATAATTTTCTTATATTGGTTCTTTTTATCACGACGCTATCGGTTGTAAATTTGTAAAAATATAACCTTTTTAGAACTTGTTATTCCCAAATTAAACCAAGACAAGTAAAAAAACGAAAAGTTTTTGAAAAAATTTGGGGTGATTAGCGGTTCCAATAGAGTTTTGTGTAAGGCTTGTTAATAGGACTTGCAAAATTCAAGGTTTTAGTATCCCCCCACACTTAAATTACACATTGTCCTCAATGTGTCCCAAAAACAAGTTTTTTCGGTTGATTAAAATGTGTAAAAGTGGGTTAAAAAGAAGATTTTATGGTACTGGGTAGCTGAACACGGGGTTGTGTTGGCTGAGCACGGCCCTGTGTCCAGACTGCCAGTTCCAAAAGTAAACAGAAGGCTGGGCACGGGGGCGTGTTCAATGAGCATGGCCCCGTGTCCAGGTACCTGAACTGGGCATTTCTGCAGATGTTTGGGCACGGGGGCGTGTTGGGTTGAGCACGACCCCGTGCTGAACTTGCTGTAATGAAGAAAAATTGTCGAGAGGCTCGGTTTTTGTGCATGGGGTGTTGGTTCAAGCTTCCCTTAGTATCCTTCACCATCCTGAGTGTATTTTATTCCTGCAAATTAAAACTAAACTAGAAAGCATAAAAGTTAAACTAATCTAAAACTAAGGATAGTTCCGCGGAATGCCTCCGTGGTGCGCCACGTTTATAAGGGTCCTTGGCTAGACCCTCCTTATCGGGTGGTTCTGGCTCATCTTCAATTAGGGGGTCATTATTGCCAAAAGGATATTCCGTTGAGCGCTCAAGATCTATGCTCCTTTTAAATGCCCCTAATTGAAGAGGTAGATTGTTGAACTTCCGGTTTTTCAAAGTTTCATGAGTTTTTACAAAAGGTCGTCCCAACACTAGAGGAGCGTCATCGAGGATGACAAAGTCGGTTGGGATTACCATTTGATTTGTTTGAACCAAGACATCCTCGACTACACCGATTGATTTTATTACTTTCCGATCGGATAGAAAAATGGGTATTTGAAGTGGAGAAAAATCACTAATACTTAATTTTTCGAAAATGTAGTTAGGCATTATGTTAACACAAAGATCTTTATCAATGGTGATATTACTAATAAAGGAATTTTGAAAGAAACATAGAACCGGTGTAATGTTAATTTCAAAAGGGTCTTTTTTTATTAGCGAAGTTTGATCATTAGTTAACTTAACACTTACCATTTCTTCAATTTTAGTGCTAGTGTTTAGCTCTTTTAAGAACTTAGCATGAGTTGGTACTAAACAATGATTTTCGAAAGAAGGTGACAAGAGATTAATTTCTTCAAAATTAGACTCTTCTTGAATTTTAACATTATCGGCCTCACCTTTTTCGTTGTTTAACTCATGTGTCGGTTTTTCACTTTCTTGTTCTTCCATTTTTACATTTTCAACTATCTGTACGTTATTATTACAATTTAATTCTTCTCTTGCGCGGGACTCCTCTTCCCTTGCGCGAGATTCTTTTATGCAACATTCGATAGTTTTAATGTGTTCTAATATCCTATCGGTTACTTCGGTGATAGAGAAAGGATCGGGATCCTCAAAGCTTGAATCCGGTTGTTCGATCCTTGGTTCCTCATAGTACCCATATGAAGTAGATGGTTCACACCATTGTTCTTCATTGTAAGCATATGATGGACAAGGGTCGTAATTTTGTTCTTCATAGTACTCATATGAGGTGGGTTGTTCACACCATGGTTCCTCATAAAAAGTATATGAAGGTGGTGGCTCATATCTTGACTCCTCAAAGTATGAGTATGAAGGTTCATACCTTGGTTCATCAAAATATGAGTATGAGGGGTGAGGTTCATACCTTTGGTCTTCATAGGATGTGTATGAAGTCGATGGCTCATACCTGGGCTCCTCATAATGGTTGTATGAAGTGGATGGTTGAAACAAGTTATAATATTGTACCGAGTGCGGGTTACCACAATTAGTGCAATAGTCTCTCATATAATCATCCTCCTCATAGGTGTAGTTGTAGCCTCCTGAGTATTGATCCATAAGAATCACTCAACAGACCACAACTGAGTCTCGGGACCAGAAAACAAAAATAAAGATGGAAACAGAAGCTGGACACGGCCCCGTGTCTGGTGAACACGGCCCCGTGTCTGGTGAACACGACCCCGTGTACAGGGTCTATATCTGGGCGTTTTAGTTAAAGTTACTGGTCTCGTTGAGCACGGGGGCGTGTTCAGTGGATACGGCCCCGTGTTCAGACTCTGTATCTGGGTATCTAACTAAAAATGTGCAGCACGGGGGCGTGTTCAGTGAGCATGGCCCCGTGTTCAGGCTACTGTAAATGCAAACTAAACTAAAATACAGAAAAATGTGCGCGCGTTTTAAAAAAGTTTTGAAAAACTGATTAGGCCGTCGATTTTAAGCTTTCTTAAAATCCTTGTGTCCCCGGCAACGGCACCAAAAACTTGATGCGTGTGTAGTGTAATATATTTTAGATGTATATTTTAAGCCCTTTTTACACTTTTAGCCAAGTTTTAAATTTATAAAACACGATATTCACTAACACTAAACACACATATGGGCAAGTGCACCCATCGTGGACGTAGTATAGTGTTGGTAAGATACCGAGGTCGTCCAAGGACAAAAGAGCTTTTAGTACCGGTTTATCCTCAACGTCTAACCAAATCAAAATGTTAGAAAAGATTTTTAAACTAAGAAAATAAAAACTAACTAAATGCTGAAAAATAAAATAAAAATAAAATAGATAGACAAGATGAATCACTTGGATCCGACTCGTGTATTAGTATAACTTTTGATTATTTTCGCACTTTTGTACTTGTTTAAGAGATTATCTTAGTTATTGTAGTAGGCCCCTCTTTTGAAGGCGACGTAACCCTCAACCCAGTAGTTTGAGTCAGCAAGGATACAATCCTAAAGGGTCGGATTATTGAAAGATAATGAATTAAGTTATTAATGCAAATTATGGTAGGCCCCTCTTTTGGAGGTGACGTTACCCTCGACTAGGTAGTCTGAGTCAGCAGGGATACAGTCCTAAATAGCCGGGTTATAGTATTAATAGTAGTTAACTTATGAGGGGGTCAAAGAGTTTGGATCCCCGCCATCCAATACCTATGGGTATTGAAGGAGATCCTACTAAATTTGACCCAGGTCCCTTGCAGGACCTCTAAACGCTGAACAAGGGCAAGACCCTTACCAAACCGTTCCCTTAACCCCCGACCAGGTAGCCAACATACCTCCATATATACCGTGGAGATATGAATGGTGAAAATCTTTTATTTTATATAGACAGTAAAATAATGCCAAGACACCACAGACAAACGATAAGGAAAAGTCACCTTCAACATAAGCAACTAGTTATTAAAGTCATTAATACAAAACCAAATAAAAAGTGCAAAAGATTAAAAATAAAAAGCATTATACTAAACACTTGTCTTCACCAAATGATGTAAGTGACTTAGGCAAACATGGCCTTGATTGTCAAGAACTCTTACGATCAATCTTGGATCCCGAGACGACTCACACACTCTATGATGGAAAATGGATGATGGTGGTGGATGATGGTGTTATGGTGGTGGTGGGTGGTGGATGAAGTGTGAGAGAGGTGGTGTGCCAAGGGATGAGTTGAAATGGCTCCAAGCACTCCTATTTATAGGCTGAACAGAAGCCTGGGCACGGCCCCGTGCCCGCTAGGCACGGCCCCGTGTCCGTCTGACACTCTATCTCTTCATTAATTGTAATTCGCAATTACAATAAATGCGCCTGCAGTACTCTGACCACGCCCCCGTGTCCGCTGGGCATGGCCCCGTGGTGGGCAACAGAAGCTTCTATCACTTTGTCTTTTCTGCCAGGGCTGACCATCCTGGACACTGCCCCGTGCTCGCTGAGCACGGCCCCGTGTTGAGCTAGACACGCCCCGTGTTGAGCTGGGCACAGCCCCGTGCTCAGCTGGGCACAACCCCATGCTCAGCTGGGCACAGCCCCATGCTCAGCTTTCTTCTTGTTTTTGCTTTGGGAAGATGCTGTCGAGGGGTCAGGCATGCCACGTTTCTTCCTTTTCTTTGTATTTATGTTGGATTTGGCTGCATTTTTGCTTCTTTTGTTCATTTAAGCTCTTTTAACCCTGAAAATACAAAAGGAAGACAAAAGCACACTTTTTCCAACATTAGTACTTAAAAAGTGTTAGTTTTATGCCTCATTTGACGTAATTTATATGTTGTATTTTACACACATCAAACATACTATTTTTTAACAATTGGGTTTTGGTTAGTGTTTAGATAATGGGACGGGTGTAATGTGATGAAAACATGGTAGATACCCCGCTGGTACTTCTTATATATAAGTGTTTTCATCACATTACATACCGTGGCGTTATTTAGTACACTTGGGTAAACGATTTTGAAACTGAAATATATTTTAATATATTACTTATTCGACTTTCTTAAAACCAAAGTATATTTTTGCATATACTATAAACCTTTCTATCAAAATATTGCAAGTTTTGTCCTTTATCTTTAGGCCATTTTGCAAGTTTTGTCCTTTATGTTTAAATTTGACGAGTTTTGTCCTTTATTTTTAAAAATCAAGCACGTTTTACCCTTTGGGCCTTAAAAATCAAGCACGTTTTGTCCTTTATGTTTAAAAATTAAGCACGTTTTGTCCTTTATGTTTAAAAAATCAAGCACGTTTTGTCCTTAAAAATCAAGCACGTTTTGCCCCAAAGGGTAAAACGTGCTTGATTTTCAAACATAAAGGACAAAACTCGTCAAATTTAAACATAAAGGACAAAACTTGCAAAATGGCCTAAAGATAAAGGACAAAGCTTGCAATTCACTTTTTTACTTAATTATTTAATTACCTATGTATTATTATTTTATATCATCTGATTTCTTATAAATTTTAGTATGATTTATAAAAGAAAACCTTTTTCAAGGATCATGACTACTTTTCTTAAACATTTTTCCTTAAACTTATAAGTCATGAATCCTAAATCAATAAAACCTATGTATCTCACAGGCATTTTTATGCTGACGTACCTATTTTTACACATGTTTCAGGTGCTGCTTTGTGATGACTGTTGATACATGCTATACATAGGATGGACTCGTGCCTTAGCGACTTTAAAACTTGAAAGATAATAGTTGTATTTATCTGATTTGTAATAAAACAATGATTCAATAATTCAATAAAACGAAATTATTTATTCCATGGTTGTGAAACAATGATTCTGTTACAACACTCCCCGACGTTTCCGCCACGTTTTGTTGTTTTACGTGGTCGGGGTGTGACAGAAAAGTTGGTATCAGAGCCAATGGTTATAGGGAATTAGGTTATTAGCAATGCTTTGACCTAGACTATAACCTTCCTAGGACCCTAACACAAGTTATCTTGTGTTTAGTTTTAAAACAATACTGTCACTTAACCTTAGGTGACAACCACAATAAGAACAGAAATCTTGAATCCGCTTTGAAAACCAATCATCTGTTCTAGGATGATTGATTACTAGGTTTTGAACCTTCTAAGTTTTCGAAATCTCATCAAAGTTTGGTCTAAATAATGTGAACACGTGCAAACTGGAAGGGTGGGTGCTTGTACCCTAGGTCTTCTGTCTAAGGCAAGAGTGTTCGTACAAATCCGCATTATCGGACCAGTCACTCTTACCTGAGAACTCTTGGGGTGAGTGTCCACTTATAGGCGAGCATGTCTTCGCGATACATTATATTGACCCATTTACTTTGACTAGTCAACGTCTCATTTGTTTGCCTTAGGTAACAAACAAATGATCGCAATTTTATGCATTGTCATTCTGTTTTCATTTCACTTGTTTCCTCCCATATCTTTCATTATCTTCATGATGCCTCTTCATTACAACAACAATGTCCGGACTAGGTGCTACAATTGCCAAACCATTAGGCGTCGTACTCCAGAAGACCATTGATTTAACTATCACCATGACTCGTCTCAGGGATGAAGCCGTGCAAGGAAACTGCTCTTTGGTGCAATCGATGCCACCGTCATTGTCCGAATCAAATACCCTGTTTCAAATGTACCCCCAGTGGACGATAGGGACATTTGATTAACATGCGCCGCTTTGCGATCCAAAGCAAAGCTGTTACAAACCCTGTTGCTGCTTAACCTTCAAGTTCTGCTTCATATGTCGCCTTGGCATATCTAGCGCCTCAACCTCATGAACTTTCTACCTTGTGTATCGACTTAAGCACGCCTAGTGCAAGGTGTCGAAGCACCTCTCGTTACACAAATTCCAAAATCCATATAGGATCTTTCTATCCTCATAATTAGATCCTTGTGGATAAGTATCGCTCAAATCGGAGCCCTTAATTGAATTATTCGTATGCCTTAATATGTATATTACGATTTAATAAGGACAAAGCCGAATTCCTATTAAGATCTTCCTATCTTCATAGTTAGATTCTTATGTTTAAAGTGCCAAATGAAATCCACGGATTGGATTCCTGGTGTGCTTTAAATACCCGTGACCAAAGATAACAAAGTAAAGATCAAGTTAATTAATTATGTGATTATGTGCTTATGTGTTTTCTTATATGTTTTTGTGTTTTTATGCGATCCATCCAAATCTTCGTAGAATCTTCCATATCTCATATGAGGGATTCATAGTAAGATATCCAAAGGTACTATCTTAAATCCTTAATGGAATTTTATGTTGTAGTTAAGTCCCTTGGGTTATGAAGTACTATTCTATAATTGGACCACTTGAGTGGTCTAGTTAAACAGATTGATTTAAAAATCTGGTTAGGAATATCATGCGATGATATAATTGAAAAGATCCCTTTTAGTGGTCTATTTAAGAAGATTGTACGATGGTCTAGTTAAGAAGATCATGTGTTCATCTAATTAAAAAGATCGTTCGTTGATCAAGTTAAAAAGATCCTTTGGTGGTCTAATCAAGTCGCTTCATGTTTATTCAATTGATTTTTACCCTACGCATTATGAAATGAACTGTGCGGACTATGCAAAGAGTTACGTAATTATGGATGCATACATAATTATGGAATTCAGTGCACAGAAACCACAACAAGTTTTGTCATGTGTTAAGACCTATAGTGACAAGAATAATGATACGGGAGAAGTCCTGGACTTTGACCGATGTCATTTTATCTTACACTCCCCAATTCTAATTTCAAGCACACACAAGTTTCCTATGATAAGTCTTCATGAGAAACGTTCTTCTGTCCGTAGTTCAAAACTCCATGTTTTGTTGCTACAAGGACTTCACTTTGAGGGTTGACAATTTCGCTAAGAATCCTAACATGGCCCAGAGTTTTACTTAGGGTTCAATGGATTTATTTGAAAGTTAAACTGTCACAGCTGTCTTCACAAGTTTCCTCTAAAATTAAATTTCGGGACGAAATTTCCTAAAGTAGGGGAGACTGTGACACCTGTGTCACCTCAACCATCAAACAAATGCCAAACCAATGAAATATTGTATTTCATACTTGGGATTTGTATAAATATGTGTATCATTTGCACATATCAATTCTTGTTCGATTTCAAGCTTTAAATCGCTTTCTGGAAGGTTATACGCGCACTGATGCGTAAATATAACCAGTTTAATGCAACAAACACTCCGGAGTAGTGACATAGGCTTAACATACCTTAAATAACCTTTACATAACTTAGAAATAAGTTTTGGACGGTTTGGTGTGTTAAAATCAAGTTTGTTCGATCGTAGGGACTAATTGTGTCAAACTGCGAAACTATACCGATTTGTATAGTAACGAACATTCTGGAACTTGGTCATAAGTTAAACATACACTAAATATTCTTTACATAGCTTAGAAATATGCTTTGAAGGGTTCAGTATGCCAAAATAAACTTTATGCTCATTCAGGGACTAAAAGCGTCAAAAAGTGCACAAGTTTGCATTTTCACGCATGTCTTACGTTCTGAATATATCCGGACATCCAAAAATTTATGTAAGCATTAAAATATTTTATTTTAGTGTTTAGCATGATAAAATTCCACTCGTCGCTTAATTTGGATCGTTTTTGCGCCTGTTACGACTTCTGTCGTAATTAACCGAACAACGCAATCGTACGACCAAACGAGCCGACATCCGAGATATTTTTTAGCACATTTCAACTTCCCTATACTTTAACTTCATTTTAGAGCCTTAAAATGGGGTTAACGGGGCTTAAACGTGCCAAAACGCATCAAAAATCAAGTTTGGAGATGCAGGGGCCTGTTCTGCCAATTTCTGAAAGTTGCTGCCAGCAAATAGGGTCCTTACGGACCATATGGAGTTGCTTACGGCCCGTCAGCCATCCCCAGGTCAGCAAACTTCATTTTTACAAAACCCAGCTGCTCCCATTGTTTTGCACATGGTTTCTTTCATCTTGTGGGCTGGTTTTGGACTCCCCTAGTTTACCAAATTAGTGTGCCCACATGGATGGTTGAGATTAAAGCTCGAGAATCGAGGAACGATCCTAACGGTGGTCCATTTCCTATAAATACCCACCATAGTTCTTGCAATCCTCATTCAAATCTGATCTAAGATGCTCTAAGTTGAAGCCTTTGCTTCATACCTGAGCTACTTGGATCAAGATTTGCTTGCTTGGACCCTTTGTAAGTATTCCTTCGTTCTTTTATCGCTTTTCGAGTCCGAAAGTCAAATTGTGTTTGACTTTCTGCATTGACCAGTCTATGTTCAACGCGAAGTTCGTTTGAACTTCGCAACGTGAGCGTAATCACGATGGTTATAGTTCCTAGTGACTATGCCTACTGATTACCACGTTGATTTGGTGTAGTGACGAGTCGTAGTTTTGGCCAAAATGCGTGTTTATGCGTATTTTGTAACCAAACTACTCTCGGGTATTAAAACCATTTGTTTTGATATCCAACTTGTTTTCAAACTTTGTTAAACATGTTTTAAACATGTTTAACTCGTCACTTTTAGATTAGTGCTTATATAGAGTCGTAAGTCAAGCGGTCTAAACAACCGCTTAGACTTACGAACTAGACCCGTTTGGTCGATCTTGAGGATCCGACCAAACATGTTTAGTGACCATAGTTGTTGTAAGTCCCGTTTAACCGGATCTTTCAATGATATCAAACAACCAATTGATTGTGCGGAATCCAATCAATTGGTGATTCAAGAAAAACACGAAAATATGAATAACAAACCGAATATGAAAAACACACCGAATCACTTTCAACTCTTGCACACGATTCTGTTACTATCAAAGCAAAATCGTCTGGTACAAGTGTTTTCACAACCAATCGCCTCTCTCTCTCACTCTGTAGGAAATTCTGTAACTGTCAAGTTCAAACCCTAAAACAAGTTAGAAACTTGTTTATATACTAACTCAAGCCCACTTCCCTACATGGGCTCCCCTTGGGCCTGCTTGGCCCACATGGCCTAAAGCTTGGCCCAAGAGACCTATAAAGGTCCAAAACCTAATATAAACTAACCCGGTAAAGCCCAGTTCGTAACCATAACCCGTTGTGTCAATTTGATGTGTTAGTCTCAGACTTTAGGTCCTAACAATCTCCCACTAGACTGATGCCATCAAATTGTCTTCATAACTTGAATTCAGCAACGTCTTCAACGAAATCTATGGTTGTCGCTATGTTGCAGATGTTGTGGAAGTTCTTGACTTCTGAACTCTCAGCACTGGGTCTCTTTCTTCAGATTTTGTGGTTAGCTTCATATCAGGATCACGATCAGCATTTGCTTGAAAATCTTGTCAAAAAGAATGTGAGAGGAGGATTCTCAGCAGCTCTTTTCTTCTTCAATCTTTATCTTTCAAGCAGATTCACGGTACTTCTTCAAATGCACTTTCATTGTCAGACGGCGTCTCGTATCCAGTTCTTCTGACTCAGGTACATCTTGTTGTTGTGATGCTTTAGGCTTCTTCAACAATTAACAGCATCTCAGTCTTCATCAATCCCTGTTCTTGATTGAAATCAAGTTCTGCACATGCTCACAAACTCATAAGCAAACATTTCTTATACAACAGGGAGAGTACCATATGAACACTTGGTACATCCAAGTACTTGCACTCGGATTTCACAATTTAAATTCTTTCAACTTTTAATGATCAGTCTAATCTTCAAGAACGGTTACATTTTTAATTTTAAGAAAAACAAATAAGCACTCTATTTTTGGATTTTTGAATTTTTGAATTTTTTTTTTCAATTTTTTTTTAATTTTAAGAACTAAAAACAAATAAAAATCAAAATATAAACAACTACCATAATATACAATTACAATTGCAATGGGATCAAAATTCGTTCTCAGGCAGACTAAGGAACACTTTTCAGCACGAGCCTAATCAAACTGGTCTATGCGATTGCCAATATGTTTGTCCATTTAAACTTTAACGCTCAACTTTCAATTTTTCAACTTCGTGATATGCTTAAGGTAATATTATACTATTATACCCGTGTGTCCCATTCCAAGGCATACCCCCACGATCAAGGTAAGCACAACGATTCATCGTAACAGGTGAGTATACTGATGTCATCCTTTAAGATATCCTGACTGTGTCTAGGTCTGCATATAATCTGTTTTATCATGTTTTGATTTCTTAACAATGAACACCCAAATAAATACTAATCAAATCCTGGAAATATAAATAGCACACTCTATCATGCAAGTATCTTCCCTACCACATATTTCACAAGTCCAATCCAGATTTCTGAAATCTTAACTGGGAATAGATTGAGAAGAGAACAGAATAGATCTTTTGCAGAGATGGTATAATATACAGATCAAATGAGTTTTTCTCAATTTGATATAGGTTTCTTGGGTTTCTTTTGGGCACTAGAGGGCCTCTTTCGGGTGTATTAGATCTATAGCGCGACAACGTACAACTAGGTCAGCATGTATCTGGATGCAGCAGAAGCTGTCGTTGCCTAGCACCTCCAGGTCAGCATGTATCTGGATGCAGCAGAGGAGGTTGGTACGTGCGCGACTGTACATATTTTTACAATGATATTACACACGATTTGGTTTTAAATTTATAAAAGTGATTATTACTTTTACATCAAAACACACACGAAAGAGGCAAGTGTACCCCGTCATATATGTAGTAAAGTATCGGTAAGAACCAAGTATCGATCCATGGAAATGGGCGGAGAAATAATACTAGACCTTTGCCACTAAATTACCGGTAATAACATAAGTTGTTTTGGTTTTAATTAATCTAAAGTAAGCATAAATAAATACTTATAAAACATAGTAAATTATATATAAATAGCCTTGCTTAATACATAACCAAAGCATGTCATCTAAGTCAGTTTTGGCACTAGAAGCATTCGGTCAATTTTCCATTTTAAGACAATTAGGATCCCTTTCGGGAATCCTAACATGACAATCATTCGGAAAGTTAAAACGATAAACACACTTTAACCACCTAAAATTGTTCTTTAACGTGCAATTGATTAATGTCTACAAAAATCTCCTAAAAATAAGTTAGTCATCCGTTAGGAGTTTTCTAACCTCACTTAATCAAGGAAAGCAACACCGATAAACACAATGCAACCACCGAGACAAGCATAAACTAGATTAAATCACAACCGAGTTCATTTTACAAATCTTGCTCATAAATTCACCAAGATAGCAATTTTGGCCGAAACTACTAACTAAGCTAACAAATCATGGCAAGAATTCATAACAACACCATCTAACCCGTTAGAGTCCTTCCGTGAAGGCAAGCTTTCTTGATTAACAATAATTACATTTTATTAAACCACTAATCCGTTAGAGTATCATGGTGCCCACATTTTAACCAAGTTAAGCTAGTTAACCAAATTAAAAGTTTACCAATACATGATTAAATAAGCTTCATTTTTCAACTATCTTACCTAACCAAGCACCAATCATCCAACACAAGTACTTATAATCAAGAAATCAATATCAATAACAAGGTTGCAAACTAATCATCAAAGATAATCATAGAAAACACTTCCAAATTTCATTACAAACATAGATTAACATACTAATGGTTATAATCAAGCAAGGGATTGTTGTGTTTTTGCCCAAAGGCTACAATAATACATAAACATTAACCTAAATGCTTGAAAGATTAACAAAAACATGGAAAGATTAGAAAACCCAACCATAAACAAGCACAAGATTAAGAATCCGGATAGTAAATGAGCAAAACCGGGCAATGTGGCTTGAATCCGAGTGAAAGCAGAAGCCTTCGGAGCCTCAAAATCGCCTGCAAAGCTCTCCAAAATTCCAGAGTTTTCAACAGAATGGTTCTGTTATGTTTTTATGCTTTTTCGCAGTCGCACGGTCGTTCTCCCTGTGGCACGACCGTGCACTTTAAGCAATTATTGGTGGTGGTCCACCATACTGCATGACATCAGCAGATCGTTGACCAGATTCGATATCGCACGACCGTTCTCTATGTGGCACGGTCGTTCATCACCGGGTTGTCGTTGCACGCCTGGTCGCACTGGTCGTTCAGTTCCGAGGTTGGCTTGATCATCGGAAATGCACGGGGTGCATGATATGGAACGACCGTGCGTTCCCGGGTTGGCCTTCAATGCGGAGTTGCACCCTCGTTCACTGCCGGGGTCTTCATGAATCATCGGTGACGCACGGTCGTGCATCAGGTAGCACGACCGTTCCACACGCCCAGGTCAGTTTTCTAACAGAAGTTTCGCAGCTTCGTCGTTTTATCCGGAAAGTCCTCGTTTTCGCTATCATCTTGTCTGGTATGCTGTTTTAGGCCTGTAAACAAAAATGTAGATAATTAAGTATCCGAATGACGGTTTTACGGCCGAAAACGCATAAAATAGGGGTAAAACGGGGGACTAAAATATGTGTAAATTAGCGAATATCAAATCTCCCCACACTTGAACCTTGCTTGTCCTCAAGCAAGCTGAACTAAAAAGTAATAAAAGACAGGAACAAACAAGAACGATAATTTACACACTATTTTACTGAAAACTACTATAAACGGTTAGCCGGTTTGTCGAAAGACAACATCAAAAGACTCAAACCCAACAAGCATATGCAATTATAATAGTGACAACCAAAAAGCCGTGACTTCACATTTAATTGACTCAACATGTTAATCTTCACCCGACTCACAATATTCACACACACTCGGTTTTATTTATGAAACATACATAAAATGTGTATGTGCAAACACTCAATGCCACGTCAATGAAATATGCAATATCATAAGCTTGTCATAAGATCTCGTCTCCACCAACTAACATGCAAATAAGTGTAAATCAAGAGGTCTTTACGGGTTGTAACGTTAGGCTTGGGCGAAGGGTATGGAAGTAGACATATAAAGTGGCGAAAATGGTTAAAACTCGGTAGTAGCGTTTAACTAGCAACAAAGTATACAACTATACATACAAATGTCTTAAAAAGGCGACTATTGCGCAATCGAGCTTATCAACGAAATTTTAACATTTAAGCATTCAAATTGCTCGATTTTTATCAAATTTACCCTATTTTAGGGGGTTTTTTTTTTTGTTTTTTTAACATACTAATTAAACAATAAGTGAAACAAACGCTAGTTAAACGATTATTTTTTTTCGAGTTTCAACACTAGAAAGGGTTTAAAACTTACACAGGCTAAATTTGGCTAAGTGGGCGATAATGTGGGTAAATAAAGGTAAACGGGAAGGCTTAACAGGGGTAATCTAAGTGCCTCTATCATTTTTACACAAATCCACAAGTTCATGGTCTAAACAAGCATACTAGTGACAAATTCTAAATCACACATAACATCCGGCTCACTCCTATATCCGAAATGAACAAATATATAACAATAGGCTCAAATATGCTCACGTAACGGATGGAATGGGTAAAAGCGTGAAAACTATCATGTAAGTCTTTCTTTGTTTGTCACGCTTTCCCGTTTCCTTTTTCAAAAATATTTTGCTTGTCGAGTTTTTATCAAGTCCGAATCTTTCTAAAACACAACCAACCGGTTTATTTATTAAAATATAAACAAAATATAGGTATTTTTGGATGATTTTTCTGATTTTCTGATTTTTTTTTCATTATTGAGGACAAACAAAGTTAACAAAGTTAACCCCCTCCCCACACTTGAACTTCGCATTGTCCCCAATGCGAGACCCGAAATATAGAGAAATAGATAACAATACTCCCCTCAAGATGATGTTGATGCAACGAGACTTCCGAAGCTGTATCTGTCAGGTGCTCCGGTCCAAAATCCAATAGCCCACAATCTGCAAGTATGTCATATGTGCACCAAAATAGAACAGAAACAGAAAAATCACAAATCAACCATAATATACATAAATACTATCAATCCAAACAAAGACATAACGTAAAGTAAAATGTTTTGAAAATAAAATACAATCCGAGGGTGTTTGAAATACTAAGCAAAAAGAACACCCGAAATGACAAGTACTGAAATAATAAAAACAACTAACGAACATCACCACCATCTCCTATTCGTCATCACCATCATCGTCTCTCGTGAAGGATGGGCCTGCATCACCATTACCAGGTGGGTTCCACGGTGGGAACTGTGGAGGGTGCTGAAAGTAGTCGGGATATGCATGGTGCATCTCTCCGAATAGGTATGAAAATCCGGCACTCACCCCCTGGTATAAGCTCTCCTGGCTATGCCTAAGCTGATCCTGAGTGGCCCTGAGCTGATCCTGACTAGCCCGGATCTGGTCCTGGCTAGTCCTAATCTGGTCGATGTACGTACCATGCTGTTCCTGCGTAACACGCATCTGCTGGAACTGCTGATAAAACTCAGGCCAATCCTGATGCTGGTGGTACTCATGGTGCTGTGGCTCATGTGGCGGTGTCTGGTGTGGTGGTGTGTGTGGATGGTGCTGCTGAATCACATGCTGCTCCTGCATCTCTACATCCTCTTCGTCTGCTGGAAGTGGGGGCAACGGGTCCCAGACCTCGTTGTTGAGCCCCCTCAACCTATCCCCCCTATCTAACTCTACAATCACCCCCATGGCCTTGAGTAACCTGATGTTGACATGAACCCCCTCGGTTATCAGAGTGAGACCCTGAAGCACCTCCTCAGTCATACAGTGTTCGTTGTACGCTATTTCGGTCACATACTGACCGCCATGTATCTGACTGCTCGGAGTTCGCCCTGAGCACTTGACGAAGTATTCAGCCATTCGCGCAGCTAGGTTGATAGGTGCTTTCTCTACCAACGCATATAGAAAGATCAAATCTGGTGTTGGACAGTTACCAAGACTGTCCATGCGACCGCATATTGTATAGCTAAACACATGGTGCATCACTCGCACCAGAGGGTCTCTGAGTCGCGAGGCCTTTGACATCCTCGGGTTGTAGGGGTCCCCAACAGCATTTGCAGCCCAAAATGCATCCCGTGCTGCATCAGAAGGGAAGGTGAACTGCTCTGTGAAGACATTGGGATCATCCATATCTTCCCTAGTATAAATCCCGAGCCTTCTACCCAAACGACCAACCGACCACCTATGCCATCGACCACATAACCTGAAAGCTATCCGCTCCTTGTGGCGGAATTTGGGTCGTCGAGCAGCAACCGGCTTTTCGTATGCATAAGATGTGAAGAACTCTATGGTCAGCTCCAGGTAAACGGGTCGGTTACAACCGACCAGATTTGTAAGTGGGCGACTCATCATGTTTTCTAGTCGGTCATACTGATTGAGTTCCTGCATGACCTCCCAATCCAACCATCGGGGACTCCGAACTGCCCCCGTCGTGCCCATAATGCGTCACGTTTCGGAATGCACAAAGCCTCACGCTCATCGTTGGGATCGAATTGAAGGAAAGGATGGTTCATCTGTATGAGAAATGTCATTAGAGAGATGGAAACATAAAAATTTTGAATCAAAAACAGCTGAGCAGCCACTTATAAAGAAGCTGTAAATCTGATCTGGGCATATGGCACGGTCGTGCGACGAGATGCACGGTCGTGCATCGCCGATGACATGCACCATCTGCCCAGAGATGTCGGAACTGCACGGCGTGCGACTAATGGCACAACCGTGCAACACCGGACAACAAGCTGACATCGTGAATCATCCGGAATGGCACGACCGTTCCATCCAAGGAACGACCGTGCAACAAGCGACCTGCAGATTTAAAACCCCTGAACTTTGAATAGCCTGATTTTCCCAAAATCAACAACTTTTTTGTACAAACAGGGGTCGGAAACTCAACCGGGTGTTCATGATAAGCAAGATTCAAACAAGGGTTAGGGTTTTGATTTGTTTATGAAGAGAACCCTAATAAATCCCTTGAAGAATCGGAGGAAATCTAACCTAGAAAGCAAGGAAACAAGAAATCTACAACTAGGAACGTACCGTGCGAAGAAGGGTGTGAGATCGTGCGAAAAATCGTGCGATTTGACGAAGTATCGCTCTGGAACGGCCTGGTGCTGGCATATGCTCATCCAGCATATGAACACATTATTCTACATTTTGAACCGTTGTACTCTACAATACATTTCATGCTACGTACGCCCATTGTGTGCATACGTAGTACATTGTTTCACATTGCATATCTGTTGCATATGCTCATCCAGCATATGAACACAGTATACTACATTTTGAACCGTTGTACTCTACAATACATTTCATGCTACGTCGCGAATTGTGAATGGGGGCTGCAGATGAGGGTATTTATAGTGCCAAATGACAAAACTGCCCTCAGCCTGACGCACGGTCGTTCGACCTTTGGCACGGTCGTGCGTCATCGACATCGTTCAAGCCCATTCATTTTTCTCGGTGATGCACCGAGGGTGCGATCCACCATGCCGGCAGCTCGGGAACGCACGGTCGTGCGAATCCTGGCACGGTCGTGCATCAGCTGCAGATCAGAATTTTCTGCAGAAGCCATTTCCAGCAACTATTTTGGCCGTTTTTCGCCATTTTTTCAACACGCCTACTGTTTTAACAATATTGCAACATAGAACCTTCGCTCGGCACGAATAGAAACTGTACAAACTAAAGGAAACTACCTAACTAACCTAAATTACGCTAAAACTACAAAAACACAAAAAAGGACAATTTTACCCTTATAGCGCCAAAGACGCTCCTGCTACATTTTTGTCGGCGAGTCAGTAGCGTAGACTCATGCTAAATTTTTGTCGACGAGTCGATAGCAAGACTCCAAGCTAAAACTAGAAAAATAAATCCTAAAATGACGATACTACCCCTAAAGTGCAAAATACGCTCTTGCTGCATTTTTGGTCCACGAGTCAGCAGCGTAGACTCTCTTCTCCCCACACTTATGATGTGTGCGGGGTTTGGAGTTCAATGACCTCCATCACCAACTCTGTCGGCCCGGCAACATATAACTTCAAGCGGTGCCCATTTACTTTGAAAATAACGCCGTTCGCGTTCTCTATTGCAACAGTCCCATACGGAAATACCTCTTTAAACGTGTATGGGCCTGTCCAACGTGAATGAAGCTTCACGGGAAATAAGCGCAACCGCGAGTTGTAAAGAAGAACAAGATCGCCCGCTTGGAATTCTTTGTGGTCCTTCAAGCGTTTATCGTGCAATCTCTTCGTGCGCTCTTTGTACAACACGGAGCTTTCATAAGCGCGTTGTCGCAACTCTTCCAATTCATGAATCTGGAGAAACCGGGCTTCACCTCCGACTTTTAGGTCCAGATTTGCGGTTTTTAGAGCCCACATCGCTTTATGCTCCAACTCAACCGGTAAATGGCATGCCTTTCCGTACACAAGCCTAAAGGGAGTAGTCCCAATAGGCGTCTTGTAAGCCGTACGGAAAGCCCACAACGCTTCATCAAGCTTATCCGACCAATCCTTGTGGTTTGCACCTACCGACCGCTCAAGGATTCTTTTCAGCCCCCGGTTCGTGACTTCCACCTGCCCGCTTGTCTGTGGATGATAGGGCGTGGATAGACGGTGATGCACACCGTAATGGGACAAAGCTCTCTCGAGCTGAGTATTGCAAAAATGCGTCCCTCTGTCACTGATAAGCGCTTTCGGAGCACCGAACCGGGCAAATAAGATTTTCAAAAATCTCACGACCACCCTGGCATCATTGGTGGGTAAGGCTTGTGCCCCCGCCCACTTCGATACATAGTCAACCGCGACCAGGATGTACTTATTACCTCGTGAGGGGGGAAATGGTCCCATGAAGTCTATCCCCCAGATATCAAAGACTTCACAAACCTGAATCCAGTTCTGGGGCATTTCATCACGTGCCGATATATTTGTCGCCCTCTGGCAAGCATCGCACGCTCTAACCCAACTCTGCGCATCACGAAATATAGTCGGCCAATAAAACCCGGAATCCAACACCTTCTTGGCGGTAAAGTTGGCTCCATGGTGGCCTCCGGTAGGTCCCTCGTGACAATGGCGCAGAATATCGGTCGCCTCCTTCCCTGAAACACATCTCCTAATCACCTGATCAGCACCTACCCGAAACAAGTAAGGGTCATCCCAAATGTAGTGCTTGACATCCGAAAAGAATTTCCTCTTTTGCTGGTGAGTCAACCCTTTAATCAGAATCCCCCAAGCAAGGTAGTTCGCAAGGTCAGCGAACCATGGCGACTCATCGCATATCTCAACACTCATCAAAGACTCGTGTGGGAAGTTGTCATTTATGGAATCCCAACGCGCGTCCACGATGTCTCCATGCTCTAACCGAGATAGATGGTCAGCCGCTACATTCAACGCACCCTTTTTATCTTGAATTTCAATATCAAACTCCTGCAGCAACAAGATCCACCTGATCAGACGCGGTTTGGCGTCCTGTTTGCTGAAGAGATATCGGATGGCAGCGTGATCAGTATATACAACGGTTTTCGAAAGCACGAAGTACGATCTAAATTTGTCAAATGCGAAAACGACCGCCAAGAGCTCTTTTTCTGTCGTGGTATAATGCTCTTGAGCGTCGTGAAGAGTTTTGCTCGCATAATAGATCGGGTGAAAGTGCTTTTCTCTCTTTTGGCCAAGAACGGCCCCTATAGCGTAATCACTCGCGTCGCACATAATCTCAAACGGCAGACTCTAGTCGAGTGCAACTAAAATAGGGGCCTCAATCAACTTTTGCTTGAGAAGGTCAAAGGCTCTCAAGCAATCATCTCCGAATATGAACGGAGCGTCTTTCTCCAACAAACGGGTCATGGGTCTGGTGATTTTTGAAAAATCTTTGATGAATCGCCGATAGAACCCGACATGACCGAGAAAACTCCGCATAGCTCTAACAGAGGTGGGGGGCGGAAGTCGTGAAATAATGTCGACTTTAGCTGGATCGACTTCCATGCCCGCGTGAGAAATTTTGTGTCCCAGAACTATGCCCTCCTTCACCATGAAGTGGCATTTCTCCCAGTTCAGGACCAGATTCGTCTCCTCACACCTCTTCAACATCTTTCTCAAATTTTCCAAGCAGTGATTGAAGGAATCCCCAAATACCGAAAAATCATCCATGAAAACCTCCATGGAATCCTCGATTATGTCATGGAAAATTGCAACCATGCATCTCTGGAAGGTCGCTGGTGCATTACACAACCCGAAAGGCATCCGCCGGTAGGCGAACGTGCCGAAGGGGCAGGTAAAGGTAGTCTTCTCCTGATCCTCAGGAGCGATAGGAATCTGAAAGTACCCAGAGAACCCATCCAAGAAACAGTAATACAACTTCCCCGACAGACGTTCCAACATCTGGTCGATGAATGGAAGCGGGAAGTGATCCTTGCGAGTAACATCATTGAGTTTGCGGTAGTCAATGCAAACTCGCCACCCAGTGACGGTACGGGTAGGAATTAGTTCATTCCTATCATTCGAGACTACAGTCATACCACCTTTCTTAGGTACGACCTGCACTGGACTCACCCACACAGAGTCCGAAATAGGATAAATCATGCCGGCATCCAACAACTTAATCACCTCCTTCTTCACTACGTCCTGCATATTTGAATTTAAACGCCTCTGATGCTGTGCACATGGTTTGTGCTCGTCTTCCATCAGAATCTTGTGAGTCAAAAAGAAGGATTGATGCCCTTGATATCCATGATTTTCCATGCAATGGCTCTCTTATGAAGTCTCAGAACCTCGAGAAGCTGATTTTTCTCATTCTTTTCGAATGATGCCGAAATTATGACCGGTAAGCGACGCTCCTCGTCAAGAAATGCATACTCGAGATGTGGCGGGAGTTCTTTCAACTCCAAAGGCGTCAGATCTTCAACCGAAGGCTTTGCTTCCTCCTCTTTTACATGCCAATTTCTAGAAACCTCTCCGGACTCTAGGAACCATCGTCACCAATCTGATAGACTGGCTGCTCGAAATCGTGGCCCTCCTGCGTAATGCCAATCAGGTCCCCACACGACAGACTTGTGTCCGAATCAATCTCGTCAACAGTGCCTTGAAAATGAGAGCACACACATGCGTCGACAATGTCGACATAGTAAAGCATGTCATTGTGACTTTGCGGATGCTGCATTGATTTTTTAATATCAAATGTCACGTGCTCGTCATTTACTCGGAGCGTGATTTGGCCAGCTGCCACATCAACAATCGTCCTCGCTGTGTTGAGGAACGGGCGTCCAAGTATTAAAGGCACTCTTGAATCTTCGTCCATGTCAAGGATAACAAAATCCACGGGGAAAACAAATTTATCGATTTTTACTAGCATGTTTTCCACAAATCCGCGCGGATACTTTATTGAGTGGTCTGCCAACCGAATGCTCATCCTAGTGGGTGACGGCTCACCCAGATCCAGCTTTGTAAAAACCTTATACGGCATAAGGTTGATACTCGCTCCCAAGTCAGCCAACGCGTGGCTAACAGACATGTTTCCAATCAAACACGGGAGCGTAAAGCTACTAGGATCTCCCATTTTCGTGGGCAGACGATTTTGCAGAACAGCGGAACAAGTTTCATTCATCACCACACATGATATATCCTCGAGCTTCTGTTTATTCGAGAGGATATCCTTTAGGAATTTGCATACTTTGGCATCTGGGCCAAGGCTTCAACAAACGGTATATTAATGTGTAGTTGCTTAAACAACTCAAGGAACTTACCGTATTGCTCTTCGTTCTTCTGTTTCTTCAGCCTGCCTGGATAAGGTACTGGTGGAGTGTAATCTTTGACCGGCTCCTGGACTTGTGCTGTACTTGCTGGGCGTAGCCTGGCTTGCACCTCGTCCGGTGTGTCAGTCGGGACCGCTTCAGTGATCGGTGCTGAGTCCGATATGACGGGTCCGGTAGTTTTTCCACTCCTGGTCATGATCGCATTCACATGCCCGCCCGGGTTTGGTTCTGTATTACCCGGAAGACCACCTGGGGGCCTTTTGGACATCATCTGCGCCAGCTGACCAACCTGATTCTCGATATTCTGAATCGAGGCTTTCTGACTCCTCATTTCTCCCTCGTTAGCTAGAAAACAATCTTCGCTTTGTTGGTATCGTTTTTCAGAGCTAGAGAGAAGCTAAGCCATCATATCCTCCAGCTTGGAATTAGACTGAGGGGCCTGCTGCTGGGAGCTACTCCCAGTGCCCTGATTCTGGTACGAATATGGACGCTGCTGGTAAGGTTGGTTGTACTGCTGGTACTGCTGACCCTGCTGAGGTGCTGGAGCACGCTGAGTAAATCCCAAAGGATTCTGATTTCCTGCGTTCGCTCGCCACCCAAAATTTGGGTGATTTCTCCAACCGGGATTATAGGTGTTGCTGTACGGGTTGTTCTGCGGCCTCACTTGATTACTCACAAAATCTACTTCTTCGTGGCCCTCATATACGACTCCCTGAAAACATGCCCCAGGCTCGTGTGACACTCCGCACTGGTCACATCCCGAGCCAGCATGCGCAATCATCTGGGACCTGTCGAATCTCGATGCAAGAGCCGAGATTTGTGCAGTAATGGCCGTGTAGTCGTCTACAGCATGAACTCCTGAGCGAGATGATGATGATGATGATCGACCTCTATCTCCTTCCCGACGCGAGCTGGATTTCAACGCAGCTTTTTCTATAATATCATACGCTTCAGTCGGCGTCTTAGTTCCAAGATCGCCTCCCTCGTTCACGTCTAATCGCTCCTGCGTATTATAGCTGAGCCCCTGATAGAACGTCAAAACCAGCTGTCGTTTGGAGAAGCCATGATGTGGCACATCAATCAACAAATCCTTGAATCTCTCCCAAGCCGCATGCAATGACTCGCCCTCGTCCTGGCGAAAGGAAACAATCCGGTTCCGTAGCTTGTTCGTTTTCTCAGGTGGGAAATATTTCTGCATAAACTGCTCTGCCAACTGATTCCAGGTCCTGATGGACCCACCAGGAAGTGACATAAGCCAAGCTCTAGCTTTGTCACGTAATGAAAACGGAAACAACCTCAACCGAATCGCATCCTCCGAAACACCTGTAATCCTAAATGTCGAACAAATAGCAAGAAAAGCAGCGATATGCCTCCTGGGATCCTCATGCTCACGTCCGTCAAACTGTACTGAATTCTGCACCATGTTAATAATACTAGATCTAATTTCAAAAGTAGGTGCATCTATAGTGGGCTGAAGGATACTCGGCTCCGGGCCTGCCCTTCCGGGCTGATTTGTTTCATTCAACGGTCGGTCGTCGTCCGCCATGACGACCCTGTCACACCCCCAAAATCCACCTGCGGAATATCACCGCTTGGGAGCGTGACTGACCAGGATCAAGCCACCAATCATATTGAACATGTAATTAATATCAAGTAAAATAAATGTCAACCAGTCATTCATACGATAGGTGTTCAAAACATAATTATAGTTTCAAAGTGTAGCGGAAGCATAAGTATGAAAACCCAATGTGAGTCATAAGTTCAAATGTTCAAATGTTTTAACATGGCATCCACGATCCATGCTCCACAATGACCTGCTCCTCCCTGTGCAAGCTCCATGTATCTAATGACCTGCAAGGCATGTAACAGAGGATCAACAACTAGTTGAGCGAGTTCACAGAAAGTAAATGCGTAATAGTAAGTTCGTTTATAACATGTGGCTCTACTGGGCCGATAGTACGTTCTATTGGTGGGGGCTTCCCATGTTGTATAACCACTAGACTATTCGTAATCATAAGTGTTCTTCACAACCGAGAACTGTAGTACGTACAAGCTTTACGTAGGTTTACGTAAGTATCCTTCACAACCGAGGATAGTAGTAAGTATAAATACACGTAGGTTTTACGTGAGTATCCTTCACAACCGAGGATAGTAGTAAGTATAAGTACACGTAGGTTTTACGTGAGTATCCTTCACAACCGAGGATAGTAGTAAGTATAAGTATACGTAGATTTTACGTAGGGGTCCTGCACAACCGAGGACAGTAAGAAGCATATGCATATGTGAGCTTTTACGCATGTGTCCTGCACATCCGAGGACAGTAAGTAGTATAAGCATACGTAGGTTTACATATGTGTCCTGCACAACCGAGGACAGTAAGTAGTATAAGCATACGTAGGTTTACGTATGTGTCCTGCACAACCGAGGACACTGGTATGGTAGTCTAGTGGTAGTGTCAGTATGAATCTATTCAACCTTATTCCTTCAATCCCATTCCCAACCCTGGGAATCCCATGCCTTAGTAAGGGTGTGAACTCACCTTGGTTTGCTCGGTATGCTAAGTATGTACTCAAAGTAAATCAATCACGCCCTAAAGTATGCACGTATGCAAAAATCAGTTCATGATCATATTGTTCACGTATAAGCACAATCAATAATCGCTGAGTATCAAAATGCACGTATTCGGAATCACACAAGTATTGTTTTATCACTTAACAGCAGTTAAATATCTCAGTTAATTTCTAACAAGGTTAAATCAAGTTACTGTGCATAATTACCCGCTCGGCGAAACACCCTTGTTTCGCCGTGCACTTCCTTCGACGAAACACCTTTGTTTCGCCGAGAGTCTGTTTCGTCAACCGGTGATACGCCAGCATTTCATTTTCTTCGCAAAACAAAAACGGAAACAATATTGATTCTAAAAAAAATAATCCGATGGGCCCCCAAATGCTAGTGGACCGCTACAACAGCCAATGGCCATCTTTGGGCCGCCCATCCCACCAATCGCAGATTGGCATCTCCTTTGACAATGAATTCTTGATCACCCAACTCCCTAGGGCTCTTACTGACCTCGTTTACTTTCTTTTGTGCAACCAACTTAGCCACCAATTAAGAGTTATCATTCCCTACCCACTACTATTATAATGAACCGACAAATTTTTAACCACCTCCAATTGTTATTGGACCGATAAGTTGGGTGGGTTTGACCATTATACAACACCTTCATATTTATTAAATCTTGCTATGTACATAAGCCAAAAATAGCGCCCAAATGTCACCGCCGGATGCTACTGGATCGACTAAGACATGCACAATTATTAATTTTCTAATTTGAAAATTGTCTAGAACAGGAATCATGTGTGATGATAATTAGCATATGTCGGCCATTAGTTGACAACATCAAGAATTGCATGTGATGATCCTTTAGCTTAATAAATCAAGGTTACATCAATTTATGTCAGTTCATATAATATTCGCCCCCACCCTTTTGATAAGTTTGGTCCAATAGGAAATTTCATGATGTCAGACATATGAGGTAAATTTCAAAGTTGTGGAAGAATAAGATTAATAGTCTAGTCATGCAACCCTAGTTCCTACATATACAGCCATAATGATTTCAAATGATATTATTCCATGCTAAATCAGATTCTAAATCATGTGTAATTGAAATCATATTAATCCATTCCGAATATCACAGTACCATACATATAATCCTATGCCACTTTGTTCAATAATCATACACATAAAGGAACCTAATATCCAGCCAATAGAAATCAGTTTAACACATGACATTATACTAACCGAATTACAAGGGGGCGGATAATGTGCCAGATCCGAGAAGAAAGCTTCGATGAGGGAGGGCCTGCCGTCGCACACAAGGGAAGTACTCAAGGGTTTCGGTTTTTTTTTTTTTTTTTTTTTTTTTTTTTTTGGTGATAAGACTTTTACGTGAGGTAGGGAGCATGATATATATAAAAAAACCCATTACTACTGGGCCAAGCCCATATGTTTTCGCTGGCCATTTGTGGACGAAAACACCTCAGGTGTTTTCAGTCATAGAGTGTTTTCGTAGGATGTGGGTTTTTCTTTTGGCTAGGATGTCAGACAAAGTTCCATATTAATTTATAACACACAATTTAACACAAGGCAATTTATTACTATACATGTATATATATATTGCACAATCAAATATATCATATTAATCACAATATGGTTTAACACATTACAAACGCGCATAGTAGTAACACAAACATGTCGTGTTAATAAACAACTCAAACGATTAACGTGCAATTAATGCGAAGATGGGATCTTGGAAACTCGAATTGTCACATTATCCCCAACTTGAAAGAAATTTCGTCCCGAAATTTAGCATGCGGTTACTGAGGAAGCAAGGTAAGTTATGTCGTTCACTGGTTTTCCTGGGGTGTCACATCATCCCCCCGTTGATTTGGAATTTCGTCCCGAAATTCCACAGTAGTAGCTTCAGTCTTAGTTGCGGTTGCATTGGTTCCGAATAACTGGGGGTACTTTTCTTTCATTTGGTCTTCGCGTTCCCAGGTGTACTCTGGGCCACGTCGGGAGTTCCAACGAACTCGAACAAGAGGGATTCTCTTGCTTTTGAGGGCCTTAACATCCCGGTCCGTGCTTTCAACTGGCTCCTCGACGAACTGCAACCGCTCGTCGATAGTGAGTTCCTTAAAAGGAACTATGAGGGTCTCATCTGACAGGCACTTCTTCAGATTCAACACATGGAATACGTTGTGAAATGCACCGAGTTCAGCTGGTAGGTTTAGTCTGTAGGCTACCTTGCCTATTCTTTCAGTGATTTCGAATGGTCCAACATACCGTGGATTGAGCTTGCCTCGTTTGCCAAAACGAACCACACCCTTCCAGGGTGAGACTTTTAGTAAAACCCGGTCCCCGACCTAAAATTCCAACGGTTTCCTACGCTTATCCGCATAGGCTTTCTGACGGTCGCGTGCTGTCGCCATGCGTTGTCGTATTTGTGCAATCTTTCCTGTGGCGTCCACTACAATCTCCGGACCCGTGATCTGACTATCCCCCACCTCTGCCCAACAGAGAGGTGACCGGCATTTACGCCCGTACAATGCCTCGAATGGAGCGGCTTGTATGCTGGTGTGATAGCTGTTATTGTATGAGAACTCCACCAAAGGGAGATGCTTTTCCCAGCCGTTGCCGAAATCGATAACACACGCCCGAAGCATGTCTTCAAGAGTTTGGATCGTTCGCTCAGACTGCCCATCCGTCTGAGGATGATACGCTGTGCTCATGTCTAACCGTGAGCCGAAAGATTTGTGCATCGCTTGCCATAGCTCTGACGTGAATCGTGCATCCCGATCTGAAATGATGGAGGTGGGCACCCCGTGCCTCGAAACAACTTCTTTAAGATAGATGTCTGCGAGAGTGGAGAACTTATCCGTTTCCTTTATAGCCAGGAAGTGTGCAGACTTGGTGAGTCGATCCACGATCACCCATATGGTGTCATTCCCACGCTGGGATCTGGGTAGGCCGGTAACAAAATCATGGAAATTTCTTCCCATTTCCATTGCGGTATCTTGGGTTGTTGAAGTAGGCCCGCTGGTTTCTGATACTCCACTTTGACCTTTGCACATGTCAAACACTTGCCGACGTAAGTAGCGATGTGGGCTTTCATGCTAGGCCACCAGTATGTAGTTCTGATGTCGTGGTACATTTTATCCGACCCTGGATGTACCGAGTAGCGAGACTTGTGAGCTTCGCCCATTATCAGCTCGCGTAAACCGCCAAAAAGTGGGACCCAAATACGCCCCGTTATATAGTAGGCGCCGTCTTCCTTTTGTTCCATTCGTTGCCTTGAGCCGCGTAAAGCTTCAGCCTTTACGTTTTCTGGTTTCAATGCTTCCACCTGAGCATCTCGTATTTGAGCAGGAAGACCAGACTGAATAGTGAGCTGTAAGGCTCGTACACGCCTAGGTAAAGTGTCTTTCCGACTGAGAGCGTCAGCCACAACATTGGCTTTGCCTGGATGGTACTTGATGGCGCATTCGTAATCATTAAGTAACTCGACCCATCTTCGTTGACGCATGTTCAGTTCCTTCTGCTTGAAGATATGCTCGAGACTCCTGTGATCGGTGTAAATAGTGCACTTGGTACCGTACAGGTAGTGTCGCCATATCTTAAGCGCGAAAACAACAGCTCCCAGCTCTAAATCGTGCGTCGTGTAGTTCCGTTCATGAACCTTGAGTTGACGAGAGGCGTAGGCAATAACTTTATCCCGCTGCATCAATACACAACCAAGCCCCTGTATCGATGCGTCACAATAGACCACAAAATCATCCGTGCCCTCTGGCAATGAGAGAATAGGTGCGCTACATAGTCTATCCTTCAGGTACTGAAAAGCCGTTTCTTGTGTATTACCCCAACGATAGGTGACACCTTTCTGTGTCAACATAGTGAGCGGCTGCGCGATCTTAGAGAAGTCTTTAATGAATCGCCTGTAATACCCCGCCAAACCTAAGAATTGGCGTATTTCCGTTGGTGTATGCGGTGCAGGCCAGTTCCTGATCGAATCTACCTTGGATGGATCGACATGAATCCCATCCCTGTTCACCACATGGCCTAGGAAGTGGACTTCACGAAGCCAGAAGTCGCATTTAGAAAACTTGGCGTACAGTTGCTCCTTTCGAAGAAGTTCCAAGATAAGGCGTAAGTGCTGCTCGTGCTCCTCCTGACTCTTGGAGTAGATCAGAATGTCGTCGATGAAGACAATGACGAACTTGTCTAGATAGGGTTTGCACACCCTGTTCATAAGATCCATGAAAACTGCAGGCGCGTTCGTTAGCCCGAATGGCATGACTAGAAACTCGTAATGGCCGTAGCGAGTTCTGAATGCGGTTTTGGAGACGTCCTCATCTCGGACTCTCAGCTGATGATACCCTGACCTCAAGTCTGTCTTGGAGTAGTAACTCGACCCTTGCAACTGGTCGAATAAGTCGTCAATACGAGGAAGAGCATAACGGTTCTTCACTATGACCTTGTTTAGTTCGCGGTAATCAATGCACATTCTGAAAGTGCCATCCTTCTTTTTCACGAATAATACTGGAGCTCCCCAAGGTGAAGAGCTTGGACGAATGAAGCCCTTATCCAAGAGCTCTTGTAGTTGCTTAGACAGTTCCTCCAGTTCAGTTGGAGCTAAACGATACGGTGCGCGGGCTATAGGTGCTGCTCCTGGAGCTAGCTCGACTTGAAACTCGACCTGGCGATGAGGCGGTAGACCAGGTAAATCTTCAGGAAACACTTGAGGAAATTCGCGTACAACTGGAATATCCTCTATCCTTTTCTCTTTCGTCGATGCATCAGTAACAAGCGCCAAAATGGCAGTATGACCCTTTCGTAAACATTTCTAAGCCTTCAAGAAAGAGATGATGCCAACCACAGCACCACTCTTGTCGCCTTGAACTTCGAGAGGTTCTTGACCAGAACGGGGAATACAAACAATCTTGCTCTTTGCATAGGATCTCCGTTTGCTGTTGGGATAACCAATCCATCCCAATGACGATGTCGATACTACCCAAGACTAGGGAATGAGGTTGATAGAGAATGTCTGACCAACTAAGACGAGGTTACAACCCTTGACTACCAGAAGATTGCTGACCAGTGCTCTGATAGTCATCAATCTTTCGCTGTCGTGCCTGAGACTAAACTGAAGTTGAACCCTTGCTGAAGGTTCCATCCCACCTTCTCTTGTGTCACTGGGAGTAGCAGAAATAGTAGTAGTAGCACCAATGCGTCTAGGCAGCTTGTTCTGTTCCACTGCCTGATCCGTGAGGCGATGAGCAAGATGAGTAACATCCTGGATAGTAGCAAGGTTGGCCGATGTCACATAACTTTGAATCTCCGAGGCTAGACCCTTGAGGTACAATTCGATACGCTTGATCGGAGGGTCCACCATGGTTGGACACAAGATGGCCAGTCCGTTCGACCGTTTCGTATAAGCTTCAATCTCTGACCCCGTCATCTTCAAATGATAAAGCTCCACTTCCAACTTGTGGATGTCATCGCGTGTGCAGTATTCTCGTTTGATCAGTTCCTTGAAATCTTCCCAAGGTGTGGCGTTAGCAGCTGCTAACCCTAGGATCTGTACTTGCGCGTCCCACCAAGTTAGCGCTATCCTTCGAGAGTGCCAGTGGCGTACTTCACCCGGCGAGCCTCAGGGCATTCACACATTTTGAATACTGACTCGAGCTTCTCAAACCAATGGAGTAGTCCCACTGCTCCTTCCGTGCCACTGATCGTGCTTGGTCGACAGTCCATGAAGTTCTTGAATGTGCAGACAGGTTGCCGTGCGTTCTGACCCGTTGTGCGAGAAAGATAGGTCAAGGTCAAGCGCGAGAGTTGGGTCACGAGAGTAGGATCTAACATCCTAGGATAGGTCTGGAATAGCAGATTATACCTCCTGCTTGTGCGGCTGCAAACGCCGTAGCAACTTGTTCGTTAATGAGAGCCGTCAACTGGGCTTGAGTCATGTTAACACGGCCAGACATGATCGAGCAGTAAAGGTAGCATAAGTATGAATGGTTCGCGAGTAGTGCGATGACAGAAAAGTGTAAGCAAGTAGGTGTTCTCAAGCAATAACAAGTAATGAGCAGTGTAATCTAAGCATACTACGAGCAAAATTCTATGCAATTCTAGCATGTAGGCAATAACAATAAACCTTATTACCTAGGATGTTGAGTCTTGCACGTGGAGCGAAGCGTCGTTGTGGATCGTTGAGAGCACTGTTCTGGTTATAGTCCGGTTTTAATAAAAACGTTTTCCCATATTAAAACCAAGTTCTCTATAACCAATGGCTCTGATACCAATCTGTCACACCCCCAAAATCCACCTGCGGAGTATCACCGCTTGGGAGCGTGACTGACCAGGATCAAGCCACCAATCATATTGAACATGTAATTAATATCAAGTAAAATAAATGTCAACCAGTCATTCAATACGATAGGTGTTCAAAACATAATTATAGTTTCAAAGTGTAGCGGAAGCATAAGTATGAAAACCCAATGTGAGTCATAAGTTCAAATGTTTAAATGTTTTAACATGGCATCCACGATCCATGCTCCACAACGACCTGCTCCTCCCTGTGCAAGCTCCATGTATCTAATGACCTGCAAGGCATGTAACAGAGGATCAACAACTAGTTGAGCGAGTTCACAGAAAGTAAATGCGTAATAGTAAGTTCGTTTATAACATGTGGCTCTACTGGGCCGATAGTACGTTCTATTGGTGGGGGCTTCCCATGTTGTATAACCACTAGACTATTCGTAATCATAAGTGTTCTTCACAACCGAGAACTGTAGTACGTACAAGCTTTACGTAGGTTTACGTAAGTATCCTTCACAACCGAGGATAGTAGTAAGTATAAATACACGTAGGTTTTACGTGAGTATCCTTCACAACCGAGGATAGTAGTAAGTATAAGTACACGTAGGTTTTACGTGAGTATCCTTCACAACCGAGGATAGTAGTAAGTATAAGTATACGTAGATTTTACGTAGGGGTCCTGCACAACCGAGGACAGTAAGAAGCATATGCATATGTGAGCTTTTACGCATGTGTCCTGCACATCCGAGGACAGTAAGTAGTATAAGCATACGTAGGTTTACATATGTGTCCTACACAACCGACGACAGTAAGTAGTATAAGCATACGTAGGTTTACGTATGTGTCCTGCACAACCGAGGACACTGGTATGGTAGTCTAGTGGTAGTGTCAGTATGAATCTATTCAACCTTATTCCTTCAATCCCATTCCCAACCCTGAGAATCCCATGCCTTAGTAAGGGTGTGAACTCACCTTGGTTTGCTCGGTATGCTAAGTATGTACTCAAAGTAAATCAATCACGCCCTAAAGTATGCACGTATGCAAAAATCAGTTCATGATCATATTGTTCACGTATAAGCACAATCAATAATCGCTGAGTATCAAAATGCACGTATTCGGAATCACACAAGTATTGTTTTATCACTTAACAGCAGTTAAATATCTCAGTTAATTTCTAACAAGGTTAAATCAAGTTACTGTGCATAATTACCCGCTCGGCGAAACACCCTTGTTTCGCCGTGCACTTCCTTCGACGAAACACCTTTGTTTCGCCGAGAGTCTGTTTCGTCAACCGGTGATACGCCAGCATTTCATTTTCTTCGCAAAACAAAAACGGAAACAATATTGATTCTAAAAAAAATAATCCGATGGGCCCCCAAATGCTAGTGGACCGCTACAACAGCCAATGGCCATCTTTGGGCCGCCCATCCCACCAATCGCAGATTGGCATCTCCTTTGACAATGAATTCTTGATCACCCAACTCCCTAGGGCTCTTACTGACCTCGTTTACTTTCTTTTGTGCAACCAACTTAGCCACCAATTAAGAGTTATCATTCCCTACCCACTACTATTATAATGAACCGACAAATTTTTAACCACCTCCAATTGTTATTGGACCGATAAGTTGGGTGGGTTTGACCATTATACAACACCTTCATATTTATTAAATCTTGCTATGTACATAAGCCAAAAATAGCCGCCCAAATGTCACCGCCGGATGCTACTGGATCGACTAAGACATGCACAATTATTAATTTTCTAATTTGAAAATTGTCTAGAACAGGAATCATGTGTGATGATAATTAGCATATGTCGGCCATTAGTTGACAACATCAAGAATTGCATGTGATGATCCTTTAGCTTAATAAATCAAGGTTACATCAATTTATGTCAGTTCATATAATATTCGCCCCCACCCTTTTGATAAGTTTGGTCCAATAGGAAATTTCATGATGTCAGACATATGAGGTAAATTTCAAAGTTGTGGAAGAATAAGATTAATAGTCTAGTCATGCAACCCTAGTTCCTACATATACAGCCATAATGATTTCAAATGATATTATTCCATGCTAAATCAGATTCTAAATCATGTGTAATTGAAATCATATTAATCCATTCCGAATATCACAGTACCATACATATAATCCGATGCCACTTTGTTCAATAATCATACACATAAAGGAACCTAATATCCAGCCAATAGAAATCAGTTTAACACATGACATTATACTAACCGAATTACAAGGGGGCGGATAATGTGCCAGATCCGAGAAGAAAGCTTCGATGAGGGAGGGCCTGCCGTCGCACACAAGGGAAGTACTCAAGGGTTTCGGTTTTTTTTTTTTTTTTTTTTTTTTTGGTGATAAGACTTTTACGTGAGGTAGGGAGCATGATATATATAAAAAAAAAACCCATTACTACTGGGCCAAGCCCATATGTTTTCGCTGGCCATTTGTGGACGAAAACACCTCAGGTGTTTTCAGTCATAGAGTGTTTTCGTAGGATGTGGGTTTTTCTTTTGGCTAGGATGTCAGGCAAAGTTCCATATTAATTTATAACACACAATTTAACACAAGGCAATTTATTACTATACATGTATAGATATATTGCACAATCAAATATATCATATTAATCACAATATGGTTTAACACATTACAAACGCGCATAGTAGTAACACAAACATGTCGTGTTAATAAACAACTCAAACAATTAACGTGCAATTAATGCGAAGATGGGATCTTGGAAACTCGAATTGTCACAGACCCTCTCCTCGTCCCCTGAGCTTTCGTCTTCAGAGATAATCACCGGCTCGTCGATTGCATTTGCTATGCGTTGTGCAATGACAAGTGACCTTTCGCGCAGCCTCTTACTTCTCCTAAGATTATGCGCTGGTTCGTCAGTCGGCTCAGCAATAGCGAGCGCGGGAGTTGAGGACATCAACCTGCAAACGAAAAACTGACACAATGAATAGTTTATTAATATAATAATGTTTTTTTAGCTGAATAGAAACAAAATATTTATAAAAATGGGCTGCAAGATTTATAAAAATCCGAAAATGGGCCGAAATTTTTATAAAAAATTAAAGCAATGAAAATAATCGAATCGGCTAGTTTAAAAACGATTTTTAAGAGCCGAAAATTCAACGAATAAATGAATAAATAAATCCGGATTAGAATAAATAAAAAGAATAAAAATTTACAAGTGTACAAAAGAATCACGAAAATGAATAAATTGAATTAAAAGCAAGAATTATTAACAAATAAATCAACAAATAAATAATCACGAAAATATACACAAATATTAACAAGTATATACACCGATAACACAATGACTCGGGTCGTTCCTAAAACTCGCCATTCCCCGGCAACGGCGCCAAAAACTTGGTACGTGCGCGACTGTACATATTTTTACAATGAAATTACACACGATTTGGTTTTAAATTTATAAAAGTGATTATTACTTTTACATCAAAACACACACGAAAGAGGCAAGTGTACCCCGTCATATATGTAGTAAAGTATTGGTAAGAACCAAGTATCAATCCACGGAAATGGGCGGAGAAATAATACTAGACCTTTGCCACTAAATTACCGGTAAAAACATAAGTTGTTTTGGTTTTAGTTAATCTAAAGTAAGCATAAATAAATACTTATAAAACATAGTAAATTATATATAAATAGCCTTGCTTAATACATAACCAAAGCATGTCATCTAAGTCAGTTTTGGCACTAGAAGCATTCGGTCAATTTTCCATTTTAAGACAATTAGTATCCCTTTCGGGAATCCTAACATGACAATCATTCGGAAAGTTAAAACGATAAACACACTTTAACCACCTAAAAATTGTTCTTTAACGTGCAATTGATTAATGTCTACAAAAAATAAGTTAGTCATCCGTTAGGAATTTTCTAACCTCACTTAATCAAGGAAAGCAACACCGATAAACACAATGCAACCACCGAGACAAGCATAAACTAGATTAAATCACAACCGAGTTCATTTTACAAATCTTGCGCATAAATTCACCAAGATAGCAATTTTGGCCGAAACTACTAACTAAGCTAACAAATCATGGCAAGAATTCATAACAACACCATCTAACCCGTTAGAGTCCTTCCGTGAAGGCAAGCTTTCTTGATTAAAATAATTACATTTTATTAAACCACTAACCCGTTAGAGTATCATGGTGCCCACATTTTAACCAAGTTAAGCTAGTTAACCAAATTAAAAGTTTACTAATACATGATTAAATAAGCTTCATTTCTCAACTATCTTACCTAACCAAGCACCAATCATCCAACACAATTACTTATAATCAAGAAATCAATATCAATAACAAGGTTGCAAACTAATCATCAAAGATAATCATAGAAAACACTTCCAAATTTCATTACAAACATAGATTAACATACTAATGGTTATAATCAAGCAAGGGATTGTTGTGTTTTTGCCCAAAGGCTACAATAATACATAAACATTAACCTAAATGCTTGAAAGATTAACAAAAACATGGAAAGATTAGAAAACCCAACCATAAACAAGCACAAGATTAAGAATCTGGATAGTAAATGAGCAAAACCAGGCAATGTGGCTTGAATCCGAGTGAAAGTAGAAGCCTTCGGAGCCTCAAAATCGCCTGCAAAGCTCTCCAAAATTCCAGAGTTTTCAACAGAATGGTTCTGTTCTGTTTTTATGCTTTTTCGCAGTCGCACGGTCGTTCTCCCTATGGCACGACCGTGCACTTTAAGCAATTATTGGTGGTGGTCCACCATACTGCATTAAATCAGCAGATCGTTGACCAGATTCGATATCGCACGACTGTTCTCTATGTGGCATGGTCGTTCATCATCGGGTTGTCGTTGCACGCCTGGTCGCACTGGTCGTTCAGTTCCGAGGTTGGCTTGATCATCGAAAATGCACGTGGTGCATGATATGGAACGACCGTGCGTTCCCGGGTTGGCCTTCAATGCGGAGTTGCACCCTCGTTCACTGCCGGGGTCTTCATGAATCATCGGTGACGCACGGTCGTGCATCAGGTCGCACGGCCGTTCCACACGCCCAGGTCAGTTTTCTAATAGAAGTTTCGCAGCTTCGTCGTTTTATCCGGAAAGTCCTCGTTTTCGCTATCATCCTGTCTGGTATGCTGTTTTAGGCCTGTAAACAAAAATGTAGATAATTAAGTATCCGAATGACGGTTTTACGGCCGAAAACACATAAAATAGGGGTAAAACGGGGGACTAAAATATGTGTAAATTAGCGAATATCAGAGGTACACGACTTTTTTTCAGAGAAGATTTCAGAATCAGATCAAAATTGTGTGTATCGGGACAACATACAGAGATTCAAATAGAAATGAGCTAATTCCAAGTGACTTTCTTTCCTGGGGTCATGTACAATTTTAGTTCTGAACAGAAGGACAGCCAAGATATCCCAGGATGATTCAACAATATAAAGACCCGAAACCTCAGATGTTGGCTATCTATCAACGCAAGATTTAAGACCATAAAATCATACGCCGTTGGTATGTTACCCACATGATACATAGTTCATTATGTTTATATCACTTAGTATCTTTTATCATTTTGAGCGTCAAGCCTATCGACATATCGCAGTAGATCCTAGTCTTTCCAGCTATGGCACCTTACATGTGTTAGTCAAATCCTTTAACACAAACATTTATTTCACTTCCCTTATCATGCAATTTATCTTTTTGGCTTTTTCATTTTTCTAAGGTTTTTGTATTTTTCTCATTTTCTCCCCCTAAATTCTATATCTATCTATATGTTCCTCTCCCCCCCCCCTAAATTTGTGCATAAATCTTGTATTTTTGCGCAAATTTACCATTTACTAGAGAAAGGACACTCTCTATACAAAAAAAAAAAAAAACTAAGAAATAGAGAAAATATTTTTGTTTAACCGTTCTATCATCAGATTGAAAACTAATCAAAATCATATCAAAGTACTGAATTTAAACGGTACCTTTTGCTGATCATTTCTTACTTCTCTAATCTCCTCCAAAGGAAACATATCATCTGTAAAAAAAATTTGAACTTTTTGCAACAGTGAAACGTTACCCGTTTTTATCTCTGGAACAACCGCTATCAACATTCCAGAGATTGTCAACAGCTCCTCCTTAGTTGTTCCTGAAAGGTAAGGAGATTAGTAAGACATAGGTACCCAGGCCATCGTGGTCCTGGGATTCCCTGAAGCATCAAAATAAGACACTTCCTTTAAACATAAGTCCCCTTTAATTTCAAGGATTGGAGACATTACTGCCTTGGATTTAGGTTTCCAAATTTGTTTCGGCTTAGCAAACGCGTTTGTTGCCTTCGATTGAGCAACTTTAGCTGTTTCAGACTTGTTAGTTTTAGAAAAACGTTTTTGTTCCTGAAAAGCTTTGCTTTTGTTTTTGGCAGCGTTCTAATCCCCATCAGAAGGTTTAACCTTGGGATTCACATTCTTCATTGCCTTAGGTGAAGATACCTTCATCGGCTTGGAATGATTGTTATCCTTTGGTGTAACCCTCTGATTTTGCATATAATATGGTACGTAGGGACGATGTGTGCAGTTTCTTGCAATGTGACCAGCAATGCCGCAATTGAAGCATGTTTGTCTCTTCACGTGGAAGGCATTCTGAACAGCTGGATTTGCTCTTGCAGGCCCTGAAGGACGAACCGGTCCTTTCTGTGCTTGATTTTGTTGTACATTTCTTGCAGAAGACGATGAATTTGGATGTCTATACTTATCGTTTGCAGGGTCCTTCTGTGGTTGAGATTTCTTTTGATTCTTCTTGTTTTGATTAGACTACAGGTCTTGTTCAGAAATCTCACCAGTCTTTTTGAAAGCTTTGTTAGCACAATCAAATGCATATTTCTCACATTTTCCATTACAGACTGGCTTAACGAAAGCATTTTTCTCATTACGAGCCTTTTTTGGACGATTGCTGCCCATTGAGGATTGTGGAGAGCCTGATCGTCTTTGATGTTTAGGCTTCTTCTTTTCGCATCCTTTACCTACTCGCTTCGGCTCTTGTTGCTTAATCTGAACCTTTTCATTACTAACAGAAGGTTCAGATTGTTTAGCTTGCGTACTTGGAGCCTTGTTCACATCAGTCTTCTCGTCATCCTTCATGTCATCAGCTTTGACAGAATCGGAGAGTTCTGGTTTGTCAGATGAAACACCAGAAACTTTAGTAGAAACTTCAGCTGAAACATTTGACGAATTTTCAGCACAAGACGGTTCTGCACATGACACCTTTGGGCTGAATCCACTAGAATCAACTTGTAGGATCAGTTTTGACCACACGAATGAGTCAATCAGAGCTAGTGCTTACTGAAAATGTGGCGGAAACACATTTTCAGCATGATACAAAGATAAACGTAACAGAAACGAGTAGAAACAGATGAATTCACACTTTAAACACTTTTACTTCACTTGATAACGATTGCCACACGGTCAGCAGTTTGACGTAGAGTACAAGACAACGTTACAAATGAAAACGACTTCAGGGGTATTTATAGAGATTGTGAACCGCTCATGTGACATGTCCACATGAGCGATCCAGCCTGGTTCGCTTTTGTGGACAAATGTCACAAAAGCGGTCCAGCATCATAACTTTCATAATATTACACTTTCAACCCCTAAACTAATACAAAATAATCTATCTAGACCATATACGTTAATCTAACTTCACAAAGACGCAGGCTTTAGACATTATGCACCAACAAACTCCCCCTTGGATGAAGCCGCAGTCTTTGTCTTTAATATTGGTCTTCAGATAGCAGCTTTGTACTGTTCTTCACGCCCTTTAGGCTTCCTGCTCAAAGCAATTCTTATCTTTTCATGCTTTAGCTTCTCTGCCTTCTCTTCTTCCTGTTGTTTCTTCAAAAACTTTCCTCTTTTCTCTTCCATCCTACGATTTTCACGTTCACGTACACGTTTTGCTTTCTTCTTCATCTTTTCATCTAACTCCCACCATGACGATTTCCACTTGCTTTCGGAATTGATTCCTACAGATATGTCTTAAACACTCTAGATCTGAGATCTAAACTTCTTGTTGCCGACAACACACATCTAACGTACAAATCTCAACAATTAACATATTGTACATCTATCAACATCATCAGACGATAACACTCAACCTAGCAATTTAGACAAATATGATATTTAAATGAACAAAACTCGAATCGTTCAAACATACATACCGACAGACGAGATTTAAACACACTAGGACTGAAATTGAAAGATGACTTACCTTGCCCATGATGTAAATGATGGAAATCTATCAAGAACAGGCAAAAACAAAGCTCAAACAGCAAGAAAACACGAAGATCAGTTGAAATCGCTCGAATCGCTTCAGAGACAATGACGTAAAAGCGGTTTAGGGTAATGGCAGAATAAGCGGACCCTGTTCCTTATATATGAGGGTCTGAACCGCTTATTCGTCATGTCCTTATGAGCGGTCCACAATGATCATTTGTCAAAAAGGCGGTCCATAGATGTGTCATAAGAGCGATCCACCCTTAACTTTTAAAAAAATTCAATTTTTAATCATTTTTCAACCTTTTTGATTTCACATGCTGGCACCCAGTTGACCAAGTCCAAGTTAATGACCTTGGAACAACTGATTGATCTTCCAAGTCCAAGTTAATGGCCCTGGATGATCAGATTTATGAAGTACTTTGTCATTTTGTTTCTAAAACAGTTCAACTTAATAAACTTTTGACGTTTAAACCATTTGCACCTTTTATCTGTCAAGCATCATACCAGATCTTTGTTTGCAATCACAGCTTAACCAACCCTCATCAGACACCGACATGATCTGCATACGGGCTTTGAACTTTCAATCCCCAGTATCAGTTGTCGAAAATAAAATGAGAAAATAAAATCTTTTTGGGTTTAAAGCTGTACAAACTAAAATATATACACACACTATTTTTTCGAGCGTGTTAGGGGATCATATCAACTGCCGACAGAACACAAGTACCGTTAAGCTTATTTCATTTTAAACATTTAAGCAATTCGCGTTGATTGTCGGTATATTGATCCACTTTAAATTCTCACAGAATTTTCAAACTGTTCGGGATACGTTATTAGTGTTTTAAAGACTTAAACGTCAACGTGTGTTCCCACCTCAGTATATACTCCCGTATCCGGATCCCAGTATTCAGTCTTACAGGTGAATATACCACAACTGATATCTGTTGGGGGTAGATGCGAAACCGTGAGAGCTCAGGTCAGAACTTCCGTTCAGCAGAGAGATGACGGCTCGACTTTTCGGTGGGTCCCCTTTAGAGGATCTTTTGCATTTCAACAGCAGCGACTATCAATTTTATTGTTTCATCAGCATGCTGAGGGTGAAGCTTATGTTTCAAAGCTTTTTGCATAAAGTATTATCCGGGGACTAGGTCAGTATTTCCATACAGCAGAAGTCCTGGGATAATACCCCAGATATCACCGAGTATAAAGACCTAGTATCTCAGAATACGGGACCTTTCAAACAGGATTTCAGGGGTTACCTATATATCCTGGAGGTGTTCCCCACGAAAACGCAAGTTAAATTTAGTTTATATCCCAAACCGATCTACTAAAACTGTAAGAACCTACCGGCACATCTTTAGCGAGACTGCTTAATTGCATTTTTCATTACATATCACTAGCGTACTGTGCCCGTCTAGCTGATGTACTATCATTTCCCCTATATTACACAGCTCTTTTTGCATTTTTTAATGTTTTTGGATTTTTATGATTTTATCATGTTTTTGTATTTTTCTGCGAATATCTCCCCCTAAAACTAAAACATATTTTTGTGTTTTTGTTTTTAACGAAAAGCAGGAAATACAACTGTACAAACAAAAGTTGACAACTCGATACGGTTCAAGTCAGATCGCCGCCCAATTCGGCTTCACACTCGATAACCCTCCCAGATTGCAGATTTTTTAACCCATTTAACTTTAAAAGATAATAAAATCTCTTTTTATCAAACGGTTTCGTGTAAAAATCAGCTTTCTGATCATCGGTGCTCACATGTTCAATCCGTATTAATTTCTTTTCGTAACAATCTCGAATAAAATGGTGACGGATCTCTATGTGTTTCATTTTTGAGTGGTGAACCGGGTTTTTCGTAACATTGATGGCCGCTTCATTGTCCACAAATATCGGTGTATCCAAGAATTGCAGACCAAAATCGCGCATCTGCTGTTGAATCCAGAGAATCTGAGAACAACAGCTAGATGCTGAGACGTACTCAGCCTCACAAGTTGAGAGCGCGACTGCAGTTTGCTTCTTGCACTGCCAGGTAACGAGCCGAGTTCCGAAGAACTGGCACCCAGCAGTGGTGGACTTGGCGTTCTGCTTACAACTACCAAAATCTGAATCAGCAAAACCAGATAATGTAAAATCACCCGAGCGAGGGTACCACAAGCCGATGCTTGGGCATCCCTTCAAATACCGTAGAATTCGTTTAACGATTGTCAGGTGTGATTGCTTCGGGTTTGATTGATATCGTGCGCACAAACATGTCGGATACATGATGTCAGGCCGGGAAGCTGTAAGGTACATCAACGAGCCGATGATCGATCTGTATAATGTTTCATCCATCTTCACACCTTGTTCATCCGGACAGATACCATGATTTTGTGTGAGGGGGGTTGATGCAGGACTGCATTCTGTCATGTCAAACTTATCCAGCACGTCCTTTACATACTTCAATTGATGAATGAAGATTCCGTCGGGTAGTTGTTCAACTTGTAACCCGAGGAAGAACTTCATCTCCCCCATAGAACTCATCTCGAATTTCTTCTTCATCACAACTTCAAACTCTTTGCATAGCTCGTCGTTGGTGGAACCATAAATAATATCGTTGACATAAATCTGCACAATTAGCAAGTGGCCAGCTACTTCTTTTGTGAACAAGGTGCTATCTACTGTGCCTCTTGTGAACCCGTTGTCCAGCAAGTAGGTCGATAGCGTCTCATACCAGGCTCTCGGGGCCTGGTGGAGACCGTATAAAGCTTTATCCAGCAAATACACCTTGTCTCTGTTTAGCGGATCTGCAAACCCCGGTGGTTGCCCCACGTAAACTTCTTCTCGAATCTTGCCATACAGGAATGCCGATTTAACGTCGAGTTGATAGACTTTGAAATCTTTCCATGAAGCAAAGGCTAGAAAAATGCGGATTGCTTCAAGCCTTGCTACCGGCGCATAAACCTCTTCATAGTCTATTCCCTCCTGCTGGCTGAAGCCCTGGACCACGAGACGTGCTTTGTTCCTCACCACGACTCCTCTATCATCACGTTTACATTTAAACACCCATTTTGTCTTTATCAGCTTCTGATTCTTCGGCAGATCGACCAGTCTCCAGACACCCAGTTTCTCAAATTGTTGCAGTTCCTCCTGCATAGCATTCACCCAGCTGTCCTCGGTCAATGCTTCTTTGTAAGTCCTGGGCTCAATCTGCGAAATAAAACATTTATATGAGACTTCTTTCTGCATATCAGCTATGTCAGAATAAAAGCATGTAAAAGCTTGGTCTATCTGATGTCTTGTTTTGACACCACTCTGTAAATCGCCGATAATTTGTTCTGAAGGATGATAAGACAGGGTCCGTGGCATTGCAGTATCAGGCACCACAACTTCCGATTCCAGATTTGAAATATCGAGATCAACGATTTGATCAACAGCCTCCTCTGATGTCTCATTTGGTTCCTCGTCAAAGGTAGGAGCGGGTTCCTCCTCTGAGTCATCAGAAACGTCAAATGACGGAGCTGGCTCCTCTGGTTCCTCTGGCGGTATATGAACTGTTCCACTAGGTCCAGCTTCATCATCGTGAGTGCCCACAGTTGGCGTAGGAACATCTAGTGGTCTAGATTCCGGCTCTTGCAACTGACTTTGCTGATACAGGTACATAAGAGCAAGTTCCTCCTCACTCGGCTCGGACGGCAGATGAAACGATTCCCAGAGTTTGTCGTAGTCAAATAGGAATCTTTGTCCGGGAAGTTGTTGCGACTGTGTGTGCTTCTGACAATCCGCATGAAGAACCTAAATCACCTTCCCCAGACACGGTACAAATACCCTCTTTAATGGGCTGGCATATCCTACGAAAAATCCTTCATTTGCTTTCGCTCCGAATTTACCATCAGAATCGATGAACGTACACGGAGAGCCAAAAGGTTCCAAGAACTCAAGATTTGGCTTATAGCGATGCAACAACTCAAAACAAGTCTTTTTATATTTCTTCACTGTCAGAACTCTATTCAGCGTATAGCAAGCTGCTGACACCGCTTCACTCCAGAAGAAAATCGGAAGCTTTGAATCGGCCAACATAGTACGTGCAGTCTCAATCAGGGTTCTATTATTTCGTTCAGCCACGCCGTTCTGTTGTGGTGTATATGGCGCACTGAATTCGTGAAGTATCCCCTTTTCATTGCAGAACTCGTACATTTTGTTGTTTTTGAACTCAGTTCCATTATCGCTTCGAATTCTTCTGATCGGCAGCTTGTACACTGTTTCCATCTTTTTGAATAAAACCATTAAAGCCTCGAACGTTTCATCCTTCTTTTCCAAACAAATGACCCATGAAAACCTTGTATAATCATCCGTAACCACCAAACAGTAAGAATCTCCACTAATGCTTTTGACGTTGACCGGCCCAAAGAGATCCATATGCAATCTCTCGAGAGGTAACCGGATTTTGTTGATCATCTTTAGCGGATGAGACTTCCTTACCTGTTTACCTTTCTTACACGCAACACAATCGTCAGGTAAATGAAAATTTTTAACATTCACACCTTCTACCAAATCGTTGTGCACAAGAAAGTTCATTTTACGAATGTGTATATGACCCATCTTTCTGTGCCACATAACCGACTCTTTTTCAGTCGCTTTAGATTTTGTAACAAAGCATTGTTTTTGAGGAGTTGTTGGTGTTGCAGCGCTCATGTCTAAAATGTAAAGATCATTAACCCTAGGGGCGCGCAACAGAACCAACTCATCAGGGACTTTAAACCTTGGTTTTAAAACCAAACATTCTGTTTTTGTAAAGTGTACGCTAAAGTCTTTGTCGCAGATTTGCGAAATACTTAACAAATTGTTCGTCAGTTCAACAATATAATTCACTTTGTCAAACGATATGATGCCGTTCGTGAGCATTCCCTGACCAACAATCCTTCCTCCTTGGTTACCGGCAAATCCAACGTAACTCCCATTAATCGCTTTGACATCATACAACAGTGCTAAGGATCCCGTCATGTGTCGCGATGCTCCGCTGTCCATTATCCACCTTGAGAGCACAGACTTGGGCAGCTCCTGCAATCAATTCACAAACACATCAGTTAAACAATGATGCCCACGACTTTTTAACTTCCGACACTGTACCAAAAACCACATTGCATTTTTCAGTTGTTTTCGGAAAGTTAAATGTTACATTTGGCTCAATTTTCTTTTTATCCTGTTTCACATTGTTATGAAGTTTAGGAAATTCCGACAAAAACTGATCAATTTCAGACTCAAATACAGCAACATCATCTTTCACAGACTGTGACTCATTTTTCAACACATTTTCCATCTTTTTAATCTCACCAGATGGTTTAGATTTCACGATCCATGACTGATTTTCAAAAGTTTTTGCTTTTGGGTAAAGTTTCGAAGTCTTGGGGGACTTAGAAGACTCGCCAATTTCGAAAGTCGATTTCGGCTTATCCTCTGACTTCAACTTTTCACCTCGTTTGAGAATTCGGATCGGCGAAACCATCACCTGTTTATCTTTTGCAACGACCGGTGATATTGGTCGAGGTTTTTGAATGGTCTGTTTTGGCACATTTTTGTTTTTATCCTTAGGTTTTTCAACCTTCGGTTTCTCAACCACTTGTTTCTTAACAGCTTTTACCACAACCGGTTTTTCGATCACTTTCTTACACTGCTTCGCCATGTGGCCGATTTCATTGCAGCGATAGTATACACGTTTGTCATACTCGACAAATGTGCTACCAACAATTTCTACTTTCAGCTTTTGCGCTGCATTGAAATCGTCCACGACCTTTTGACTAAAAATATAATCTTTTTCAGTCTCAGTGCTCGGACCACAAACAAATACATCATCAATTCTATCTTTTGGCTTTACCAACTTCTTAGTCATTTTCTTCTCAAAACCAAGACCTTTATTCTTTAACTGATTTTTCTTGTTTTGGTTTTTACCCACCCCCTCTACCTTTTCTGGACTAGTAGGACGTGACGAACCAACAGATTTGTTTAGTTTTGAAAAGAAATCATTTTTCTTTAACTCATTTACGCTCAGCTCAATCAGCTTAAACACTTTCTGAACATTCTCAAATTTAACATTCTGAAGCGGAAACTCAGTGTTGGAGTAAAGTTTGTCAGATCCAATCATAGTGTAAGCCACCATAATTGAATCATCATCCACACTTTTATCCGTTTTTGTCAAATAACGATCTAAAAAGTTTCCGTCCTCCTCAGACTCACTACCGGACTCCACTGATTTTGCCATCTCAGATTTCTCACTATCATCGTCCAACACCTGATCAATAACATTTTTGATTACCTAGGATTCGTTGTCAATGTCAGACGCAGTAAACGTGATATCAATGTTATCAGGTAAATCATTCTTAAGTGTTTTCAGTTTGATGTTTAATGCAGCTTCCACCCCATCTGGATATTTCTGTGTATAATGATTCCACATTGGGGGTGGAACACTGTTAAAGGCAGGTGAAGCATGTGGTTGTTGTGGTACTATTTGCTCTAACACATATGATGACGCCACATAACTCATCAATTTCTGATCAATTCTATCATTTTCAATTTTAGTCAACTCAAGCTCTTTTCTTAAAGATGCTATTGTGTCTAAATGAAAGTTTACTTCTCTTTGTTTGTCAAATAAAGTTGATTGTGCCAGCTTGGTTGCTTTATCGTTTTCAAGACTTTCTTTTTGGATCATTTTTATTGACCTAGAAAATGTGTCGTACGCCTCTTTTAATTGCCATAAGTCAAACTTCATCAGATCTGCATGTTGTTTCAGTTCCTGATACATGGTGTCTTTTTCAAGACACTCCGTGCATGGTTGTGAACAACGTTGACACGGTGTATCAGAGATTGAAACTTTTTCTACTATAATCTCATTCTCACAAACAATTTTACCAACAGGATTTGACTCCAACTCAGACAACTTGACCATGTTGACTTCTAAGACTTCAGATTCCTCTCCTAGACCTGACACTTTATCGACTGACTCCTGAATGTCTGAATCTACCTCTTTTAATTTGCTCATCAGTGCTTTATCTGCAATCTCCTGTAGAGTTTCTTCAGTCATTTCCTTCGACACATCAATCATCTCCTCGACTTCTTCTTTCTCTGCTTCGAATCTCGGGCATGTTCCGGTTCTTGGATCTTCAAAATAATCTGCAAAAGAACCAAAGACGTTAGGAGGTAAAATTGATTTCATAGTATAGACAAATTCCTCCCGTCGAGATTTAAAACTAAGAACATCAGATACAGTTTCCTCATTTTTTTCAGAATCTTCCATAGAAACATCTTTAACGATCTCCGGAACCTCCTGATCAACAACTTCAATAACCTCTTCAATCATGATCTCAGAAACAGATTCAACAGCTTCAGTAACTGCTTTATCAACCACCTCAGAGCCAGACTCAACAATTCCAGTAACTTCTTCACCAACACTCTCAGTAACTACCTTCTCGAAAACCTCTGGTTCAGCACCCGTCTCGGTAATCTCCACAACTTCAGCCATCATTGCTTGATCGTCTTTTCCTGGAATATACTTATCCCAACTAAAACCAGACGCAACCTTCTCATCATCTTGGTTTACGATCAACGCCTTCTCAGGTTTGTTCTCGATCTGAGGTCTCTGAACTGTAGGCTGTTGGTTCGGGCGATGATATATAGCTTGTCTGTAATAATCATTCGTAAACGGATTCTGATGATTTGTCACCTCATGATTCGGACATTCTCGCTTGAAATGACCTTTCTCTTTGCGTTTAAAACAGGTGACCTTGGTCTTATCGAACCCTAATTTCTGATCCAGACCCGACAAACTGTTTCTACCAGTGATTTCCATAAATCGTTGAGCTCTTCGAACTAAACTTGCCATACACCACTTAATATCTATCAATTCCAGTTCTTCCGGATCGATCTGATCGTAATCCTCTTTAGTCATATCAGGATTTCCGATCCTCCCAGCGACCAAACCTTCATATGCTTCTAGAACTGAACCCAATAACGCGATGTGCTGCTTGGCTGCATTTTCGGTGATTTCATTTCCATTCTTGATGTTAATTGCAATGTTACATTGCACTCCTGACACAACTGTCTGTTGATTTGACCCAGTAGAGCTTTGAGGAGAATTTTGATCTGAGACTTTGACATTCGGCTCGTAGTTGGCAAATGGAGTCGATTGACTTGACTGATAGGCATTTGGAGCAACAGATGAAGTGTTGTCTGCACTAAAACCAGTTTGAATTTTCGGACTCTGAACATTCGATACTACCGGACTACTCTTGTAATACAAAGATACATCCTGTGGCATATTTGCTGAATTCATCTTCTTGACTTTCACCAATTCCAACTCATGAGCTTCAATTTTCTCTATGAACTCACTCAAACTATAATTCACAAAATCTGAACTGTTTTTCAACATCATCACGTACGTTCCCCATTCCTCATAGGGAAGTGCATCGCACAATTTGTCTATCCACTCTTAATTTGTCTTCTCGATGTCCAACCTTCTCATCTCTAACACCAGATGACAGTACCTCTCGATAAGCTGCTTTGTTGATTCACCCTTAATCCCTGTGAAGATGTCAAACTCTTTCTTTAGTAATGCCGTTTTACTTTTAATCATTGACGCGCTGCCTTTGAATTTTTTCTCTAATGCTTGCCATATTGACTGTGAATTATTTTTGTGCTGTAGTAACACTAAAATATCTTCTTTTATCGCTTGTTGTAAGATGCTGATCATCTTTTTCTCGGCTTTGAATTCGACCTGCTCTGCATCTGTCAGACTAACAATTGTCTTTTTTATATTCAACTCGTCTACTGGAGGAACATACTCTCTTTCGATTTTTATCCAACTCTCTAAGTGATTTGCCTGCACCCAATTTTTGAACCTCTCAGACCATCCTGAATATTCATCCAAACTCATCAATTTCGGAGGCTTCTGCATCGTTCCAAGTTCATTTTCTAGACTGACATTTTGCATGATACTTGCTTGGCTTTGAGTCGCACCCACACCCGAGAACATGTTATAGAAATCCTGGCTTTCCATTTTTAGATGTGACGGAAAAATCTTTCAAACAGTCTGTATAAGCGATCCACAGAAGTAGCAATGAGCGAACCAAAAAAACAACTTTAGAGCGATCCAGAAATGTGCACAAAGAGCGATCCAGAAAATTGCACCAAGAGCGATCCTAGAACTTGTCCAAAGAGCGATCCACCGATGAAAAATGAGCGGTTCAGAAGACTGTTTTCGAGCGATCCACAGGTGATACAAGAGCGGTTCAGAAGATTGTATTTCAGGCGGTCCAAAAAAGCGATCCAACACCTAAGATAGCCATTTGGAGCGATCCAGAACTGAAAATTACGAGCGATCCAGCTAAAATTGTACGTAGGAGCGGTCCATAAAAGCGATTCAGAGATGACGTCAGAGCGATCCAACTTTCACGAAGGTTTTTAGGTCACTTTTAGGCCATATTTTGATCCGAAACTTTCAAGGGTTTGTTATTACTGTGTTTCACACCTACTGTCCAAATCTCAGTTCATTTCCACCGCTAAATCAGTCCAGATCTACAAAAGTCCGTGAAAACCACTTCGTATCTAGCAACTAACTCGCAACTGGCTCTGATACCAATTGTAGGATCAGTTTTTGACCACACGAATGAGTCAATCAGAGCTAGTGCTTACTGAAAATGTGGCGGAAACACATTTTCAGCATGATACAAAGATAAACGTAACAGAAAGGAGTAGAAACAGATGAATTCACACTTTAAACACTTTTACTTCACTTGATAACGATTGCCACACGGTCAGCAGTTCGACGTAGAGTACAAGACAACGTTACAAATGAAAACGACTTCAGGGGTATTTATAGAGATTGTGAACCGCTCATGTGACATGTCCACATGAGCGATCCAGCCTGGTTCGCTTTTGTGGACAAATGTCACAAAAGCGGTACAACATCATAACTTTCATAATATTACACTTTCAACCCCTGAACTAATACAAAATAATCTATCTAGACCATATACGTTAATCTAACTTCACAAAGACGCAGGCTTTAGACATTATGCACCAACACAACTGATTCCAATTTCTCAGAATCAGCTGCTTCAGATGAATCACATTTGGAATCAGATGGTTCAACTGGCTCATTTGTTTCATCTGCCGATTCAGACGCTGTTACACAAGCATCAACATTTTCTCCCAAACCATCAGGCCTAAAATTAAACACAGAGCGAAAAACCGAGTTAAAAATACTACACGCCGAAATAAAATCTGGATTAGGTTCATTTATTAAATTTGCAGAAGAACCAGACTCTGATGCTTGTTCATCCCCAATTACATTTTCAACTTTCAATTCATCTGCAGGGGAGGACAAAGTATTAGTATCATTCACAGATGAAGAAGTAAACGTGATCGGAGGAGTCGCTCGTTTTTCAACAGGTTTGCTGTTGAATGATGACTTATCAGTCTTTGGACCGTAAGTCATCTTGCCCTCATTCATTAACTCCTCTTCCGTCATGGGTAAGTATGTGTAATTGTCATTATAGGGAGGAGGAGCCTGATTAAAACCCAAACCACGCCCTTTCTTTTCCTTGTACGCGAGCTGTTGATCACACAAGTTTTTGAATAATTTACTGGAAGAATCAAATTTCTTAATATTAAGCTCATTTATTTGATATCTATCTCTGATATCTTCCATTTCCTTAGTTACAGTGCAAAGTTTCTCCTGAACATATAAGAGTTGACTTGATTTCACACTTACATCATCCTTGAGTTTGACGATGTCTTTTCGCTGAGCTTCAATTTTTTCTTTATAAAGTTTCTCATTTTTCGATAAAGTAAAGGTTTTATTCTTTTATCTTTATATTCTTGAATTAGCTCAGCATTATGTAACCTATATGCCTCATTTCTTTCTCTACACTCACGAGTGCAAAAGACAGAAAGTATATCTTCAAGTTCTTTGCTCACAGGTTTGTCAAACATAAATGACATAATTTCAGTCGGTGGCTGTTACTTTTGTTCTTTCCCCCAAAACACAAACCAAACGGGAACCCGTGTCCTTGCTAACTCAAACCTTTGTAGGCGGATGAACCTGCTTTCTGAATCACACCTCAAAACCTGTCAAACTTTTCACAACCAAACAAACTCCTTTTTTTAATCAATAATTTATAAAAGTATACTTATTATTATTACTACTATTTTTATTGATTATTTTTTTATTGTAAAAGTAAAACCTAATTATTATTAAACAATTATAATTAATGATTATATAATGATTTGAATATTATTATTATTATTATTATTATTATTATTATTATTATTATTATTATTATTATTATTATTATTATTATTATTATTATTATTATTATTATTATTATTATTAAACCTAATGATTATGCAATGATTAGCTTATGATTTATTAATAATTATTATTATATTAAAATCAAAAAGAGAACACAGCCTTATTCTCGATCAAACCCAGCAAACCCTAATATAGCGTCCAGCCGTCACACCCTTATCTCTTCCGTTCCCGGCAACAGACCAAAACCAAAGTGATGTCAGGTGGTAGTTGCAGGTCCGACGACGATGGTTGATGGAGAAGATGACCGGTGAACTAATGATGATATAACTTGGTTGCCAGAGAACTGCGGTTGCCGGAGATGGAACGATGATAATGATAGTTGTCGGTGATGAATGGAGGTTGCGAGTCGGAACGGAGGAGTCGAAACGATGAATCAAAACCGGCACTCGGAACCTCAACTCGAAACAATGGAGGTGGTTGCGAATCAACAGTGATGATGTTAAAGAAGTTGCAGGTTTCATCGAACGGTTATCGAAGAAGAAGATGATATGGTGATCGATGATCGGAGGGTGGTGGTGGTCGGACGTGAACAGAGGTGATAATGAAGATGAATAGTGGAACTCGACGGAGTAGTGGTGCTCGTCGGAGAAGATGAACAGTGGAACTCGAAACCAGTGGAACTCGACGGAGTAGTGGTGATCGATGGAGTCGTAGGTGCTCGTTGGAGAAGATGAACAGTGGAACTCGAAACCAGCTTGTTTTGATGACTCGGAACCGAAACTCGAATCGTTGGACAAGGTTGTGACTCGAAACAAGAAAGCAGAGACGAGGTTGCGACTCGGAATGATGATTGCGAGTCGAGACAATGGTTGCGACTGAAATGATGAGAGTCGAGACCTTGAAAGGTGTGTTGTCGAGACCCTGAAGTCGAGACCAGTTGTGGAGATGACTCGAGACCTGCTGTCAAGGTTGTGAGTCGAGACTGTTTAAAAATTGAACTCGAGACCGTGGAGATGATGGGACTCGAGACTGAGATATTTCAAAAATAGAATCAATGAAGCTGTCAACAAATCTCCGAAAACTTAGGAACTTTTTCAAATCAAGATATTTCCAAAATTTTTTAAAAGATTATGTTAAATCTTTTTAACAACCTTTTCAACAATTGAAACACCAAAATACACTGATTTTTTATAAAATATTGATGAACATACGAAGAACACTAAGAACGCGATGAACAAAAATTCAAAATCTTGAATATTTGATATCAAACCGAGCCTAGAAACAGGTTCTAATGGCTCTGATACCACTTGTAAGTCCCGTTTAACCGGATCTTTCAATGATATCAAACAACCAATTGATTGTGCGGAATCCAATCAATTGGTGATTCAAGAAAAACACGAAAATATGAATAACAAACCGAATACGAAAAACACACCGAATCACTTTCAACACTTATACATGATTCTATTACTATCAAAGCAAAATCGTCTGGTACAAGTGTTTTCACAACCAATCGCCTCTCTCTCTCACTCTGTAGGAAATTCTGTAACTGTCAAGTTCAAACCCTAAAACAAGTTAGAAACTTGTTTATATACTAACTCAAGCCCACTTCCCTACATGGGCTCCCCTTGGGCCTGCTTGGCCCACATGGCCTAAAGCTTGGCCCAAGAGACCTATAAAGGTCCAAAACCTAATATAAACTAACCCGGTAAAGCCCAGTTCGTAACCATAACCCGTTGTGTCAATTTGATGCGTCAGTCTCACACTTTAGGGCCTAACAGTTGTATAGGGAATAACCTTCCGAGGTTATAACTTATGGTCACTTCGTTTAAGTAGTTGTATGATAGGTAGTTTATATGCCTTAGGAAAATTACCAAAATACCCTTTTTATGCATAATTGATATTTAAGCATATGTAACCCATATTTTTGTCATTTAAATGATTATGCAACATAATTAAACATGTTAGGGCATATAATACTTGTCGTAGGACTAGTTAGGCGGTCCGAACGCGTTTTACACGAACGACACGTTAAAGTAGCGTAAGCTACCTAAACGGGCCGTAATGGGTCGTAAGCACGTAGGTTAGGTTTCCTTTTAGTATGTAGGCCTTGTTAAACCATATCATATGAGTTCCCACACTCATTTGGTTTACGAGACCTCATCCTATCCGATCTTCCATTTTAGGTCCGGTTTATTTATGTAGTTATCAATATTAGGTGCCGTTTGATTCGGTGCTCCCTCTAGCTTGCTTGGTAGTTGTTCAAGACTCCTAAGCACTCTCAAGTGAGTACATAGTCCCCTCTTTTACTGTTTTCAAACTGTTTTGGGGTGAAGCATGTGTACCTATCTGTTATTTTCATGTTTTCAAAAGTATAATTGATTATACATATTTGTACCTATCTTTTTACAAACTGAATGATTATTTATGGTTTTAAACACTATTTTTTCAAAGATTATAAAATTAATTGTTGGAATAGTACTTATTTTTGTTTTCTAGGACGGTTGGTAGTATGATATAGCGCTATAGGATTTGACACCCCATTCCTGTTGTCATGGAATGTCTGAAACCAATTTATTTTTCTCCATCCAAATAGGGATTGCCTTTGTGGTATTTCTATAGTCTCAAAGGTGTATTTTGCTGCACTAGGTCTGAATGAATTCTTAAATCACATTATTTTTGTATATTTAGTTATACTCCCAAAAGTATAGTTTGATATGCTCTCATATGTGATAATGTACAAAACCAACATATATTTTGTTAATCATTAAAACATAGTTTAATATGTTATTTTCAAAACCAAAGCATAGTTAATATATTATTTTCAATCCAAAACATAGTTTAATATGTTATTTATAAATCCAAAATATACTTTTAATGTACTACTGAAAATTATTATTTTTAACAACTAAAGTATATTTAATATACTATTTGTTTAACAAGTGGGTTTTGGTTAGTGTTTAGATAACGGGACGGGTGTAATATGATGAACACATGGTAGATACGCCGCTGGTACTTCTTATATATAAGTGTTTTCATCACATTACATACCATGGCGTTATTTAGTACACTTGGGTAAATGATTTTGAAACTGAAATATATTTTAATATATTACTTATTCGACTTTCTTAAAACCAAAGTATATTTTTGCATATACTATAAACCTTTTTATCAAAATATTGTTTTTCAAACAATATATTTTATACAAACTCATTTTACTTAATTATTTAATTACCTATGTATTATTATTTTATATCATTTGATTTCTTATAAATTTTAGTATGATTTATAAAAGAAAACCTTTTTCAAGGATCATGACTACTTTTCTTAAACATTTTTCCTTAAACTTATAAGTCATGAATCCTAAATCAACAAAACATATGTATCTCACATGCATTTTTATGCTGACGTACCTATTTTTACACATGTTTCAGGTGCTGCTTTGTGATGATTGTTGATACATGCTATACATAGGATGGACTCGTGCCTTAGCGACTTTAAAACTTGAAAGATAATAGTTGTATTTATCTGATTTGTAATAAAACAATGAGTTCAATAATTCAATAAAACGAAATTATTTATTCCATGGTTGTGAAACAATGATTCTGTTACAACACTCCCCGACATTTCCGCCACGTTCTGTTGTTTTACGTGGTCGGGGTGTGACAGAAAAGTGGCCGATTCGGTCGCCACCTTCTTCCCAGCGGAGATGTTTCTCTGTTGTTCGTCTTCTGCTATTAGATGATATGCGGTTCCAAGCGTTGGGGTAGGCTTCATTGCAAGGATCTGCGTTCGTATCACCGAAAACTCCGCTTCTAACCCCATCAAAAATTCATACAATCTCTCTTTATCTTTCAGTGCAACCATTTTTTTCCGAGGTCACAGTTACATCCTTCACATTCACAATGTGGATCTGGTAAAACGGTGTCCATCTCGTCCCACAACACACGCAGTTTCGTGAAGTATGCTGAGACAGAGGACCCATCTTGCCGCATTGTTGTGATCGCCCTCTTGAGTTCGTAGGTTCGGGGCGCACTTTCCTTCCCGAATCTTTCTTATAAGTCGCTCCAGATTTCTGCTGTCGTGCCCACATACTTGACACTACTGTGTATGTCTTTCTCTATTGCGGTGGTAAGCCATCCTTTAATGATGGCGTCACACCGCATCCAGCTCATGTGTTTCGCATCTGTCTTCTTGGGTTTGACGAGGGATCCGTCAACGAACCCGATTTTGTTTTTGGCAAACAAGAAATTAGTCATTTCTTGGAGCCAGTCATTGAAATTGTTGTCGGAGAGGTTTTCGTTTACCTGTAACTGTTTCGGGTAATCTGATGGATGCAGATAATAGGGTGAATCGTGGTTTGTTGGATCATCGTCGTGCTTCGGTGGCGGTGGATTCTCACCGGCCATGTCTGACGATATTTTAATGATCTTAATCTTGTATGAATTGCTCTGATACCATAATTGAGTATTCAATCTTAAAAAGGGGAAATCTGTAAATCATAATTGTAAAATGGATTACAGGGACCGAGTAAAAACTAATAAATATATTCAGTGCAAGGCTTGACGTTTTCGACAGGGGGTCGAAAACGTATATACCCAAAAATTTCTATACGAAAACTACATATATAACACTATCGAGCGAAAAGTTCGGGGGGTCGGGCGCTATAACAACCCTCCAAAATATTTCTGACACCCCTATTTCATTTAAAATGTCCCTATACGTCCTAAAAATTCACCCCGTATGCGAAAACCGAGCCCAAAATACCTTATATAATTAAAAATTTAAATAAAAACAAGAAAATATAGGTGCTCGCGGGCCGCGAAGGCTTTGCCTTCAGGCTACGCGGGGTGCGACAGCCAACCCAGCAGGCGGCCCCCTGAGCTGTCACGTGGCTCACTCGTGTCAAAGCTACATCTGACGAATAAGCAAAGCTAGGCCCTACACCCCTACGTCGCGGGCCGGGAAGGATTACCCTTCGGCTTACGCGGGCCGCGAGAAAACCCATTTCAGCTCCTATAAATTGGGAGCATCGGCCTCAGTCCCAACTCGCTCAACTTTTCGAATTCTCTCTCAAATTCTGCGTAGTATACATAATTTCCGGGCATTATACCCCCCTAATTAACGAAGTTCTGCCTCGTTGTAAGTATCATAACCCCCAGTTACGTATTAGATACGCTGCCCGTTTGATCTAGTGTTCCGTAACGGCTGTCGAGGTTCTGCCCGACGTAGTCGTTGGAATTCTGTCTCGAGGAGGGTATTACTAATGTAAATATTGGGTTATTATACTAACGCATGTGCATTTGTGTAATTAATAGATAATTACCAGGAAATCCTAAAGGAAAACCCTAAGATAGCAATGTGAGTAATCTCCTTTTTGCAAACTGTTTTTACAAAACCTCAATTATTTTAATTTATATTTAACAGTGATTGAGTATTTGTACTCTACAATTATCGTCGGTATGTTGGGGTTTTGTATACAAAACTTGTTACTACAATGTGAGTAGTAACATGACCACAAGTCGGGTTGACAATACCGTGGGTGGTAATTAAAGTAGGTGGAAACAAATGTAATTGCGAGATCGCCCTCAATACTATAAAACGGTTTTGCCTGTCTTGATTAAACTGGGATTCACTCACCAGTATTTCCCACTGACAAAATGTTTTTAAACGCGTTTTAGCTAACAAAATGTGAAAGCCAAATAGAAGCCAGCTGGACAGCACTGAAGGCTTGGAAAAGTGGCTACCTAAATAAAGAGATGTTTTTATTTAAATAATATAGGATTTATCCCTATAAAATGTGTGTACTTGAAACTTGGGAATTTCCCATGTGTTTAATATTATAAAAGCGTGGTATTTTACTCTGATTAAATATTTCCTAACTACGGTCCTGATGTAAATTCCGCTGCCAAATTGATAAACACCAATACCACTGAATCTGGTCTCGCGGCCGCCCGTTCCCGAGTAATCAGGGAGCGGGGGTTGCGACAGAAGGTGGTATCAGAGCTAAGCCACTGATTCAGCCACAGAAGTGTTCTGCTGACACCAAAATATTATTCAATATGTTAGGAAATTAATTACGGAACTACGTGCATATCTTTATATTATCGTTGTGTGTTATTTGACTATTTGTTAGTTTACAGTATGAGCGACCAAGGACCTTCCGACGCCTACCGTCAGTTGTCCAGCTCACCTAGGGACGAAGGCACCTCTTCACAGCCTACCCTCTCAGGGTATTTGGCTGACAATGAAGATGGGATATTCGTGTTCAAGGCCCAATCTGAAGAGTCATTCCCTCCCAAGAAAATAGGATGGTTCAGCAGAGGAGCGCATGAACGTAGGAAGAGGATGAAAAAGTTACAACAGCAGCGAGCTTTAGCAGCCGCTTAGAGAGAAACAGATGCTCACACCCAAGATATGCTCAATAGGAGTCTAGCAAATTTTCATATCTTAGCAACTACAGCTACAGACCCTAATCTAGAGCAACTCATAGCTCCCCAACCCTTACCACTGTTTCTCACACAACCAATGGAAATTGAAGCCAAACCAGAAAACCAAATCCCAATGCCTGACCTTGACCCAGCTGAGATACCTAGAATACCAGCACCCCATCCCTCTGACCCTGACTACGACCCGTGGTTTGACGACCATAGGGATTACCAACAACGCTACCCAATACCAGAGGAACCCATGCCAAACCTAGCAACCTACCCAGACCTGGACCCTCTAGACCCCTACTATGATAATGACCAATACATCAGGGAAATTCTAGAGAATCCTTACCCCTACGAGGAACCCATGCCCCAGTTCCCAGACCCAGTACCAGCCCCTACACCACCCATGAGCGTAGAGAATGTGCAAGAACTCCGAACCTTTGGTGAGGAGATTTTAGAAGGAAGTGAGAGGATGAGGCAGATAGGACAACGACTCGTCTGGAAATATGACGAGCGTAATATGGAGTTCTGGATGAACCCATACCAGTAGTAGTAATAATAAAATATTATATCATACGTGTGTATGTTTGAAAAAATATAATAATATATAGTAGTAATAATAGATAAATAGCTATGGATGCATAATAGTATTAGTAGTAGTAGTAGTAGTAATAATAAAATATTATATCATACGTGTGTATGTTTGAAAAAAATATAATAATAATATATAGTAATAATAATAGATAAATAGCTATGGATGCATAATAGTATTGTAATTTCAATTCCAGTTGTATTTATATGGATGCATAATATAAAATAGAGTAAAAAGTCGCAATGTTCGACGATTTTGATCAATATGGTTGTTGTGTGATTGCTTGCATTAAATATTATCTTGTAATATTAGTATGTGGCAAATGTTTAAAATTCAGATGGACAACGAAGTGAACTAGGAGAACCAGAATAACGATAACCAGAATAACAATAACAATGGAAATCAAGTGGATAACAGTGCCATCCAACACATAGTGGCACAAGGAATTATAGACGTGATGCCATATATTATCAAAACGGTTAAGGAAGCGGATAATAAAAGTAATAATGGCATTAAACGACCTACTGAACCTGAACACAGCGTAAACAATGGACCCATACTTCAAGTGCCCATTCCCAAAAGAAGAAGAACCATGTCTTATGGTTGCTCTTATAAAGAATTCTGGTCTTGTAAACCAATAGAATTCTCGGGCAATGAAGGACCCGTTGCAGCCCTACGCTGGATAGAAAAGACTGAGGCAGTCTTGAAAATAAGCAAGTGTGCGGAAGAGGATAAGATAATGTTTGCCTCCAATCTGTTTAAAAACTCAGCCTTAGAATGGTGGAACACTATCCTCCAGTCCAGGGGAAGTGACAGGGTTTATAATATGGAATGAGAGGAATTTAAGAACATGGTGGAAAGGAAATTCTGCCCTCCTAATGAGAAGGAACAGATAGCAAACAAATTCTTAAACCTTAGGATGACTGGAGTGGATAGTAAGGGTTACACTACTTTATTCTTCGAATATGCTAGAATAGTGCCAACCTTTGCATCATCAGAACCAGTATTAATCTCCCGTTACATATGGGGATTAATCAGTGAGATTAAGCATGTAGTCAAGGCGGATAGACCTCAAACTATAGAAGAAGCTGTAGAACTAGCAAACACCTTGAATGATGAATTAGTGCGTACATGAGAAGAGGATCATAGGAGGAACCTAGCTCAAAGGCTTACCCAGGAATTTCGCTACGGTAATTCCAGCCATGGGAAAAATGTAGGTTTGACCTCTACACCTTATTGTAAGGCTTGCAAGAAGAAGCATTCAGGAAGATGCTCCACATACTGTAATTTCTGCAAGATACCAGGACACAAGGAAGAAGATTATAGGAAGAAACCTAGTAATGGAGTGTGCTTCAACTGTGGAGAAAAGGGTCACATCAAGCCGAACTGTCCGAAACTAGCTCCAGCCATGAACAACAAGAACATTAAAAATGCTAGAGCATTTGTTCTGACTGCAGAAGAAGCAAAGATGATCCCGAAACGTGATAGCCGGTACGTTTTTAGTTAATGATGTTTTTGCTAAAGTATTATTTGACTCTGGTGCGAACCAAATTTTTATTAGTACTTCATTTTGCAAACTTCTCAATCAACCATTAACTAAACTCCCACAAGAATGTCTAGTAGAGACAGCAAATGGGGAAACCATTAAGATTTCCGAAATCTTGCAGGGAGCAAAAATAGAATTTTTAAATCAAAAATTTATTGCAAATCTTTATCTAATGAATCTGGCAGGATTTGATGTTGTATTAGGAATGGATTGGTTGGTAGCCAATAAAGCCAATATTCTATGTGATCAAAAGTCAATCCAAGTAAATTCAACAAGGGGTGAAAAGATCACAATTAAAGGTGATAAGCCATCTAGATCCACAAAATTCATCTCCGTAATGAAAACAGCCAGTTATGTAAGAAAAGGATCATTAGTGTATTTGATTTCCATAATCATTAACACTAAAGGAAAAGAACTGAAAGATATTTCCGTAGTATCTCAGTTTCCAGATATATTTCCAGAAGGATTACCAGGACTACCACTAGACAGGGAAGTTGAATTCAGAATCCACCTGCTACCAGGGACAGCACCAATTGCCAAAGCACCTTACCATTTGGCACCCGCAGAAATGCAGGAACTGAAGAAGCAGTTATACGAATTGTTGGAAAAAGGATTCATACAGCTAGGTTCATCGCCATGGGGAGCACCAATATTGTTTGTCAAAAAGAAAGACGGGTCAATGCGTATGTGCATTGATTCCGAGAATTGAATAAGGTCACGATTAAGAATCGGTATCCATTACCAAGAATAGATGATCTGTTTGATCATTTGCAAGGAGCTCGATTTTTCTCTAAGATCCATTTACGTTCAGGATATCGTCAATTAAAGGTACAGGAAGAGGACATTCCTAAGACCGCTTTTAGGACAAGGTATGGCCATTATGAATTTACTGTCATGCCATTTGGTTTAACCAATGCCCCAGCTGCATTTATGGACATGATGAACCGAATATGTAAGCCATATTTGGATAAATTCATAATTGTTTTTATAGATGATATTCTCATTTACTCAAAAAGAAAAGAGGAACATGCAGAGCATTTGCACGAACTTCTAAGTTTATTGAGAAAAGAAAAACTTTATGCAAAGTTTTCGAAGTGCGAGTTTTGGTTAGAACATGTACAGTTTCTTGGACATTTAGTTAATCATGAAGGAATTCATGTGGATCCCACCAAGTTCGAGGCGATTACCAAATGGAAAAACCTTGAGTCACCAACCGAGGTTAGAAGTTTCTTAGGATTGGCCGGTTATTATAGAAGATTTATTCGAGATTTTTCTAGAATAGTCATTCCCTTGACTAAGCTAACCTATAAATCTGTTAAGTTTGAATGGGGACCCATACTAGCGTTACCCGAAGGAACTGAAGACTTTGTAGTCTATTGTGACGCTTCTAAGTTAGGTTATGGATGTGTGTTGATGCAACGTCAAAAGGTTATAGCCTACGCCTCTAGACAACTTAAGAATCATGAAGAGAATTATTCAACCCATGATCTAGAACTAGGAGCTATTATTTTTGCCCTGAAGATTTGGAGACATTATCTTTACGATAGTAGGTTTACCATTTGCACAGATCATAAGAGTTTAAGGTATGTTTTCGGGCAAAAGGAGTTGAATATGAGACAGAGACGCTGGATGGAAATACTTAGTGATTACGATTGCAATATCCAGTATCATGCAGGAAAGGCTAATGTAGTAGCCGATGCTTTAAGTTGAAAGTATCATGAAAAGCCAAAAAGAGTAAGTTCTCTTAAATTAAATCTACAAGTAGATTTAAATGAACAGATTAGAAAAGCATAAGAATCAGTAATCAAGGATGATACTGAAAAGTTGAAAGGAATGATTAAGGAATTAGCACAAGGAACAGATGAAATTTGGAGATTTCATAAGAAAAGAATGTGGATACCCAAATTAGGAAACCTACGCCACCGTATATTAGAAGAAGCCCATAAGTCTAAATATACAATGCATCCTGCAAGTGATAAGATGTATCAGGATTTAAGAAAGAATTTTTGGTGGATAGGAATGAAGAAAGATATAGCAGCTTATGTTGCCAAGTGTCTAACCTGTTCACAAGTTAAAACTGAACATCAGAAACCCTCAGGTTTATTGTAGCAGTAGAAATGCCGGTGTGGAAGTGGGAATTGATAACAATTGATTTTGTTACCAAATTACCCAAAACAAGGAAAGGTAATAATACAATCTGGGTGATTGTAGACAGGCTAACTAAGTCAGCTAATTTCCTACCAATGAAGGAGACTTTCAGTATGGAATAGTTAGCTAAGTTGTATGTAAATGAAATAGTTTCATTACATAGAATTCCTTTATCAATTGTTTCAGATAGAGATAGCCGTTTTACCTCTCATTTTTGGAGAAGTTTCCAAAAAGCAATGGGAACCAAGCTAAATCTAAGCACAGCTTATAGTCCTCAAACGGATGGACAAAGCGAAAGGACAATTCAGACGATGGAAGATATGCTTAGAGGTTGTGTAATTGATTTCGGAGGTAATTCGGACGATCATCTACCATTAATAGAATTTTCTTACAATAACAACTATCACACAAGTATCAATGTTGCGCCATTCGAAGCACTTAATGGATGAAAGTGCCGAACCCCAGTCTGTTGGACAGAAATCGGAGAAAAGCAACTATCTGGACCAGAGATAGTACAAGAAACAACCGACAAGATTATTCAAATCAAGGAACGACTGAAAGCAGCACGTGATTGACAAAAGAGTTATGCTAATAACAGGCGAAAACCGTTGGAGTTTCAAGTAGGAGACAAGGTATTATTAAAAGTCTCTCCTTGGAAAGGGGTAGTCAGATTCATTAAAAGGGGAAAGCTAAGCCCCATGTATGTTGGACCTTTTGAGATTATTAGAAGAATAGGATCTGTAGCTGATGAATCACTAGTAGTGCCTCTTAAGGACATAGAGGTAAATGAAAAGCTTAAATTTGTAGAGAAGCCCCTATAGATTGAAGACAGAAAGGTCAAGAATCTCAAACACAAGAGATTAGTTCTGGTCAAAGTAAAATGGGATTCCAAGAGAGGACCAAAATACACTTGGGAGCTTGAATCAGAAATGCAAAGGAAATATCCACACCTATTCCAGTAGACCTCGAGGACGAGTTCTAAAACAAGGTGGGGAGAATATAACAACCCTCCAAAATATTTCTGACACCCCCATTATATTTAAAATGTCCCTATACATCCTAAAAATTCACCCCGTATGCGAAAACCGAGCCTAAAATACCTTATACTATTAAAAAATTAAATAAAAACAAGAAAATATAGGCGCTCGCGGGCCGCGAAGGCTTTTCCTTCAGGCTACGCGGGGCGCGACAGCCAACCCACCAGCCGGCCCCTGATGTCACACCCCAACCGACGGCGGAATGATGGGCGCGACACTGAGCGAAACAGATTGTCAAGAGAAATTCCATAACGACTAAATTACCAAATAGTTAACATTATGTCCCATACCATAACCCATTAAGTAATCTAATTATTACAGACATCGATATTCTCCAAACGAAAGCATGTTCCGATAACTAAGATTTCAAATAAAAATAAATTGTTTGTTTGTTTCTTATAACGACCCTCCTGAAATTTTTCTGACACTCTAATATATTTTAAAATACCCCAATATGTCTTAAAACATACCCCGTATGCGAAAACTGAGCCCAAAATACATTATATAATTAAAAATTAAATAAAAATAAGAAAATTGAGGCTATCGCGGGGCGCGTAGCGAGTGACGGCTTGCGAAACCCCAGGCCGCCACGTGTTACAACACCCGGCGAGGCTACACCCGTGACCAAGCAACCGTAAGCCCTACGACCCTATCTCACGGGCCGCGTAAACCCTGGCATAATCCTTCGCGGGTCGCGAGGGAAGGCGAAAGGTCGCCTATAAAGGGAGGCCCTCAGCTTTCAGTTTTCGTCGTTCATTTCTCGATCTCTCTCTCTAATTTCTGAATAAAAATTATTATAACAGGCAAAATACCACCCTAAATAACGAACTTCTGCTCCGTTGTAAGTATCATAACCCCTGGATACGTATTAGATACACTGCCCGATTGATCTAGGGTTCCGTAACGGCTATCGTGGTTCTGCCAGACGTAGTCATTGGAATGCCATCTTGGGGAGGGTATTACTAATGTTAAAATGGGTTATTATACTAACGCGTGTGCATTTGTGTAATTTATAGATAATCACCAGGAAACCCTCACAGAAAACCTAAGACAGCAATGTGAGTAATCTCCTTTTTGCAAATTTTTTTCACAAAACCTCACACGATTAATATTATATTAAACAGTTATTAAGTGTTTATATTCTACAATTACCGTCGGTATGTTGGGGTTTAGTATACAAAATTTATTACTACCTTGTGAGGGGTAACATGACCACAAGTCGGGTTGACAGTACCATGGGTGGTAATTGAATAGATGGATACAAATGTAATTGCGCGACCGCCCTCAATATTGTACAATGGTTTTACTAAACTTAATTAAACTGAGATTCACTCACCAGTATTTCCCACTGACAAAATGTTTTTAAACACGTTTCAGGTAATAAAATGTGAAAGCCAAATAGAAGCCAGCTGGACAGCAATGAAGGCTTGGAAAAGTGGCTATAAAGTTACCTAAAATAGAATAGATGTTTTAATTAAATAAAATAGCGTTTGTCCCTATGAAAATGTGTGTACTTGAAACTTGGGTCTTTCCCATGTGTTTAATATAGTAAAAGCGTGGTATTTTACTCTGATAAAATATTTCCTAACTACGGTCCTGATGTAAATTCCGCTGCCAAAATGGATAAAATACAGATACCACCAAAACTGGCCGCGGCCGCCCGTTCCCGGGTTTGTTAGGTGACGGGGGTTGCGACAGAAGGTGGTATCAGAGCTAAGCCACTGATTCAGCCACAGAAGTGTTCTGCTGACACCAAAATATTATTCAATATGTTAGGAAATAAATTACGAAACTACGTGCATAATTGTATTTTATTGTTATGTGTTATTTGACTATTTGTTAGTTTACAGTATGAGCGACCAAGGACCATCCGACGCGTACCGTCAGTTGTCCGGTTCGCCTAGAAGCGAAGGCGACTCTTCACAGCCTACCCTCTCAGGGTATTCTGCTGATAATGAAGAAGGAATATTCGTGTTTAAGGCTCAGTCTGAAGAGTCATTCCCTCCTAAAAAGAGAGGATGGTTCAGTAGGGGAGCACATGAGCGTAGGAAACGAATGAAAAAGTTGCAACAACAGAGAGCCCTAGCAGCCGCTAAAAGAGAGACAGATGCCCACGCCCAGGATATGCTTAATAGGAGTTTAGCCAATTTCCATATCTTAGCAACCACTGCTGCCGACCCTAACCTGGAGCAACTGATAGCACCCCAACCATTACCACTATTCCCTGCTCAGCCAATGGAAATAGAAAACCCAGAAAATCAAGTTGAAATGCATGATTTTAACCCAGAAGAGATACCTAGGGTACCAGCACCCAATCCCTTAGACCCAAACTACGACCCGTGGTGGGACGACAATAGGGACTATGTGCAACGTTACCCGATACCAGAAGACAGCATACCCAGGTTTGGACCCTCTAGATCCCTACTATGATAGTGATCAATACATTAGGGAGATCTTAGAGAATCTTTACCCGTACCAGGAACCCATGCCCTAGATTCATAACCCAGTCCCAAAACCCTGCACCCCCAATGAGTGAAGAAAATGTGCAATAACTTGGGACATTCGGAGAAGAGATCTTAGAAAGTAGCGAGAGGATGAGACAGGTGGGAGAGCGACTCGTCTGGAAGTACGACGAGCGCAATATGGATTTCTGGATGAATCCATATCCGTGAAGGTGATAGTGGTGGTGATAATAATGATAATATAATATAATAATATATGATATGTGTGAATGAAAAAAATAAAATAAAATAAAAAAAACTATGGATGCCTACTACTAGTAGTGTAACTTTAATTTCAGTTGGTATTGTAATTTTTAATTTCAGTACTGGTTTGTATTAGATGCATATTATATATAAGAAAAGAGTAAGTCGCAATGCTCGATGTTTTTGATCAACCTGCGTGTTGTGTGATTGGTTGTATTAAATATTATTTTGTGATATTAATATGTGGTAAATGTTTAAAATTCAGATGGACAACGAAGTGAACCATGAAAACCAGAATGATAATAACCAGAACAATAATAACCCGATTAATGAGAATCTAAACAACAATAACAATGGAAACCAAGTGGATAATAGTGCCATCCAACACATAGTGGCACAAGTAATCATAGATGCAATGCCATTTATTATTCAAACTGTTAAGGAAGCTGATAATAAAAGTAAGCATAGCAGTAAGCGACCAACTGAACCTGAACACAGCGTGAACAATGGACCTGTACTTCAAGCGCCCATTCCCAAAAGAAGAAGAACCATGCCTTATGGTTGTTCTTATAAAGAATTCTGGTCCTGCAAACCAATAGAATTCTCGGGCAATGAAGGACCCATTGCAACTCTACGCTGGATAGAAAAGACTGAGGTTGTTTTAAAAATAAGCAAATGTGCGGAAGAGGATAAGATAATGTTTGCTTCCAATCTGTTTAAGAACTCAGCCTTAGAATGGTGGAACACTATCCTCCAGTCTAGGGAAATGATAGGGTTTATAATATGGAATGGGAAGAATTTAAGAACATGGTGGAAAGGAAATTCTGCCCTCCCAATGAAAAGGAACAAATAGCGAATAAGTTCTTAAACCTTAGAATGACTGGAGTAGATAGTAAGGGGTACACTACATTATTCTTTGAACATGCTAGAACAGTGCCAACCCTTGCATCGCCAGAACCAGTATTAATCTCCCGTTACATCTGGGGATTAATCGGGGAGATTAGGCATGTAGTCAAGGCAGCTAGACCCCAAACCATAGAAGAAGCTGTAGAATTAGCAAACACCTGGACAAATGAGCTAGTGCGTACTCGAGAAGAAGACCAGAGGAGAAACCTAGCTCAAAGATTTACCCAAGAATTTCATTATGCAAATTTAAACTATAGGAATGTAGGTTTTACCTCTGCACCCTACTGCAAAGCCTGCAAGAAGAAGCATTCGGGAAAATGCTCCACTTACTGCAATTTCTGTAAGATACCAGGACACAAGGAAGAAGATTGTAGGAGGAAACCTAATAATGGAATGTGCTTCAACTGTGGAGAAAAAGGCCACATCAAGCCCAACTGTCCGAAACTAGTTCCAGCCATGGGCAACAAGAACACTAAAAATGCTAGGGCATTTGTTCTGACGGCAGATGAAGCTAAGATGATTCCAGACGTGATAGCCGGTACGTTTTTAGTTAATGATGCTTTTGCTAAAGTATTATTTGACTCTGGTGCAAACCAAAGTTTTATTAATACTTTGTTTTGCAAACTTCTTAATCAATCATTAACTAAACTCCCACAAGAATGTCTAGTAGAGACAACGAATGGAGAAACCGTTAGGATTTCTGAAATCTTGCAGGGAGCAAGAATAGAATTTTTAAATCAAAAGTTTATTGCAAACCTTTACCCAATCAATCTGGCAGGATTTGATATTGCATTAGGAATGGATTGGTTAATAGCCAATGAAGCCAGTATTTTATGTGATCAAAAGTAAATCCAAGTAAATTCACCAAGGGGTGAAAAGATCACAATTAAAGGAGATAAACCATCTAGATCCACAAAATTCATCTCTATGATGAAAACAGTAAGTTATATAAGAAAAGGATCTTTAGTGTATTTGATTTCCATAATCACTAACACTAAGGGAAAAGAATTAAAAGATATTCCAGTAATATCTCAGTTTTCAGACGTATTCCCAGAAGAATTACCAGGACTACCGCCGGACAGGGAAGTCGAATTCAGAATCCATCTGCTACCAGGGACAGCACCGATTGCCAAAGCACCTTACCGTTTGGCACCCGTAGAAATGCAGGAACTGAAGAAACAGTTAGACGAATTGTTGGAGAAAGGTTTCATACAGCCAAGTTCATCACCATGGGGAGCACCGATTTTATTTGTTAAAAAGAAGGATGGATCGATGCATATGTGCATTGACTACCGCGAATTGAACAAGGTCACGATTAAGAATCAGTATCCATTACCAAGAATCGATGATCTGTTCGACCAAATGCAAGAAGCTCGATTTTTCTCGAAAATCGTTTTAAGATCAGGATATCATCAATTGAAGGTACAGGAAGAGGACATTCCTAAGACCGCTTTCAAAACCAGGTATGGCCATTATGAATTTACAGTCATGCCGTTTGGTTTAACCAATGCCCCAGCCGCATTTATGGACACGATGAACCGAATATATAAGCCATATTTGGATAAATTCATAATTGTAGGATCGAATTCTGACCTGAACGAGTCTATCAGAGGAGTTTTGATCAGATACAGGTGCGGAAAACAAGTACCTGACGTAGAAACAGCTAGATCTTCACTTAAATCACTTTATTGATTGATATAACAGCGTTTACATCCAATTCTCACACTGGCAGCACCTCGGTATGGAAATCAAGTACGTTCCAAATGATTTTGCTCATGTGGTATATATAGGAAAAAGGTTTCCCACATACGGACATGTACACATAAGCGGAACTATTAGTTTCCCACATATGGACATGTACACATAAGCGGAACTATTAGTTTCCCACATATGGACATGCAGGGAAATCTTGTACAATGTGCCCTAATCTAACATTCTAAGACTAAGACTCGATACAAGACGAAGTCAACAGATGTATGCACTAACAGACTCCCCCTCAGATGTTGACGAGTCTTAAGTGTCGAGTCTTTGCATCTTCAGTCTTGATATGTCTCTGGGCTTTACTCTCTCAATCTTTTTCTTGCAGGTCTTCAGACTCCCCCTTGCGATATGCTGGCATTTCTTCAATTCATCAGCATCATCAGCTTTAGGATCGTTGTCTGGCTTTCCATCTAACAGCTTCTCAATATCAATCAGCCTGACTCTTCATGTTCCAAGATCGTTGACTGGCTACCTCCAATCAGAGTCCTCAGGTATTGGAATCTGGCTCTCATCTAGCTCAGATCTCAGAAATGAATAACCTGGCTCAACTTGACCTGCATAAGCTCTACCTAAAAGGAAATTTCTCTTTTCAAACATATAAACTTGCACTAATTCAGACTCACTCTCAAAACAAACACAGATTTTGATGAACCACTTGAAAGGTTAGAATATGAAAACATTTAATTCCAAACATACACTCCCCTCAAATATTGCTCATCATGTTTAGCACTCGGAATTTTGAAAATCTGCTTTTCAATACAAGTTATCAAAAATTTTTTTGAGTTTTCTGAAAATTTATGCTAAAACACACTGAAAAACTTTTTGGATTTTGAAATAAAGAAACATGTAATGCAGTAAAGAAATATTTACAGACAATATTTTTGTGAGTTCGTGTAAGAGGATCATATCAGTTTTTGAGACATGTCACCAACACTGTTAAGCTTCATTTCATTTAAAGTTCTAAACAATTCACCTAGATTGTCAGTATATTTGTCCACTTAAATTTTCACACAAATTTTAACTGTTCCGAGATACGATATTAATGCTTTAAGCACTTGAACTTATCCGTGTGTCCCACTTCTTGAATATACTCCCGTATCCAGATCCCAATATTCAGTCTTACAGGTGAGTATACAACAGATGATATCTGTTCAGGGGTTAAATGCGAGGGCCGTGAGAGCTTAGGTCGATACTTCCGTATACGCAGAGAGATGACGGCTTCGACTTTTTGGTGTGTCCCCTTTAGAGGATCTTTTTGATTTCAACAGCAGCGACTATCAATTTTATTGTTTCATCAGCTTGCTGAGGGCGATGCTATGCTTCAAGCATTTGCGGAAAGCATTATCCGGGGACTAGGTCAGTATTTCCATACAGTAGAAGTCCCGGGATAATACCCCAGATATCACTGAGCATAAAGACCTAGTATCTCAGAATAAGGGACCTTTCAAACAAGATTTCAGGGGTTACCTATATATCCAAGATGTTGTTACCCACAGAATAAGCAAGTTTAAATTTTAGGTTTATATCTCGTCACAATCTACTAAATGTGTAAAAACCTACTGGCATATCTGCAGTGAGATTGTTTATCACATTTTATCTTTCCAATTCTTTAGCATGTTGTGACAGTCTACTGATGTACTATCATTTCCTCTTTTCACAAAGAAACTCATTTTTGAATTTTATCATGTTTTTGGCTTTTTCAAATTTTCTAATGTTTTTAGATTTTCTGAAATTTTCTACTCCCCCTAAAATGCAAACACATTAAAGAAAAATTTGAAAACTAAGTAAGCTCTTGACCCACTTAAAGAAAATTCAAAACAAACTGCACAGAAACATGACAACCGTTATCAAATCGCCTCAATTCGCCATTCACTAGGCATAAACAATCTGAATTCCCCCTTTCACAAACCATTTTCTCATTTAGATTTCAAAACACTTAAGTTTGTTTTAATCAAAATGATTTTTCCGGAAAATGAGTTTGTTTTTACCACTTGTAAGTTTACCACTTGTTTAAGTACGGGGATATGGTTCATCATCTTGTCAGTTTTATCAAATGTAGCAAATCAAGTACAACTTAATGTCCTTGATTCACTGTTTGCAATCAAGCAACTTCTAAACCACTTGTAAAAATAACCTCTTGTAGGTATAACCAAGCAATACCAATTGTAGGAATGAATCATCTACAATTTACCCATCAAAGTGCCGATTCCTGCTTCGCACTTACCAACCTGGAAGCTCCGGCGTAGTCATTCAAACTGTAAAATTTTAACAATTTTCAAGTATTTTAAAAAACAACCTTATTAAACATGAAAAATGCCGATTCCTGATCCACGATTACAAACTTGGGATCTCCGGCAAGTCAGGTTTTTCAAGCAAAGAAAATGTCCACCCAAGCCTGACCAGCCTTGGGTGATTTCAATTCAGATTTTGTTGGGGTGTAAGTTGCTTTCTTTTTAGCGTAGAAATCCTTTACCCCTTTCACCTTCCCATCAACCATTTTTCCAAAAATCTTCTTTACTTTCCCATTAAATGCTTTCTCAACATCAAAATTATCCTTTTCAGAATAATCCTGATTTGAAATTTCAGACTTTCCAACTTTCCTTTTAAAATTCTCAGTCCTCAATGGTGGAAAGTTCTCATCATCCAATGAAGGAACTGAGTTTTCATCACTCTCATCAAACTGTGGCTCCTCTGATTTTGTGGAATCAGATTCATCACCAGATTTTTACTTCAGATTTCTTAACAACCCATTTTTGGTTGTCAAGTTTCACACTACGCCTGTAAAATCTCTTCGAACACTCACCAACTTCAAATGTTGAATTTTTGAAAACTTTAAATTTTTCAGTTGGTGGTTCGGTTTTATCAACAACAACTTGTTTCCGTTTAGAAACTCCCTGTTTTGTGTTTGTCGCTTTCGGACAGTTCCATGCAATGTGACCAGCTTCATTGCATCGGAAACAGGTTCTTGTCTCTTTCTTCACATAAGCTCCATTCTTTCTCTTCTCGGCAAGAAATTCTTGGTTTGTTTGTCTCCAGAATGAGCTCTTCTTTTCCTCTTCAGCAGATGGTCCTGAAACAAATTTTGTATTTGTTTTAGAAAATTTTTTATTTTTATAGTTTTCAGGTGGAATAAAAGCAACGCCTTTCTTTTTGTAGCTACGATTTTGGTTTGATTTCTTTTGAAAACCAGAACCAGAATTGTAACCCTTTTTCTTGTTTAAACGTTGTTGTACTCTTGAGGTGTAGAGTTTAGGTTTACCATTAAGATTTAAATCTTTTATTTCAGAAATATTAATTTCTGTAAGTTTGAAAACCTTTTTGATCATTTCTGGTTTAACACCTCTTATTGGAAACTCTTTATCAAAATATAATTTGTCAGAAAGTATACACAACTTCAAATGTTTCATCACTCAAATTAGATTTTGACAACAAAAATTCTTTACTATAAACCCGTTTTCCCGACGATTTTGAACTCTTTTCGGACGAACTCGAACTCCCGACTGACTGACACGAACTTTCGGACTCGGATTTTGACTCTGACTCCTCATCCTTATCCAACACCTGATCGACCACTCTTTTTATCAATTCTGACTCATGATCTGTGTCGGACGCTGTGAACGTGACGTCAATATTGTCCGGTAAAACATCGGTTATCTCGAATTCTAACTTAATATTGACCGCCTGTTTTAGTTCTTCCTCGTTAGGTTTTCTAGGCGAGTACCCTTCCCAAATTGGAGGCGGACACTTATTATACAGACACCCTGTTTCTTACCAGTATCCTTTCTCTTCTTTGGTTGTTCATCTTTAAATGCCTCAAAACCTTCAACTGTTGGATAAATTCTGTTGATTATGTAGTCACAACCTTTGTAACTTCACAGCAATCTTCTGATTCTTTCATTCTCAGTTGCTTCACTATCCAACTCTTTCTTCCACTTTGCACATTCTTCTATGTACAAGTTGATCTCTTTCTGCTTTGTCATCATGGTAGCATTCATCATCTTCAAAGCTTTCTCTCTTTCAGAGTTAGTCTTCTCCAGACTATTCACATGTCTGTTCAATACATCATATGACTTTTTCAAATTCTTTACATCAAACAACAATTGTTCTTTCAACTTTTCTAACTCACTAAACCTCTCATCTTTTCTATACATTGTTTACAAGACTCTAAACAAGTAAGACAGGGTTTTGTGATTTCAACGATCTTCTCGACTTCAACTATCTTTTCAATTTCCACAAACTTCTCAACCACTTTGACTTCTTTCAATTCTTTTGCAGCTTTCTTCTCTTTCAGTTTCTTCAATTTTTCTGCAAAATAAAATTCAAAAGTGTTAGAAGATAAATGCGTTTTTCCAAGATTTATCTGTTCCATCTCTTCATCACTATCATTTGTTTCTGATGAACTGTTTTCAGATGAAACAGATCCTTCATCTTCACTTTTCTCTTCATCAGATAACACTTCCATCCATTCCTTCAACATTTCTGGCTTTCGAATAATATGTGCAATAAACGCTTGAACATTTGAATCAGCTGGAATAAACTTGTCCCAGCTAAAACCTTCTGCCATTTTCTCATCATCTTGATCAACGATGCCATAATAAGCTTTCCTGTTTGCATCCTCGATCATTCTTCCATGTGCCGTTTGAGCTTCTTTTTGTTGATTCGGTTGATGAGTGATCTACTGATAGATAGTTTTCCTATAATAATCATCTTTCCCAGATGACTCCTTTGCTCCTCTCGGCTCCCGATTCTTGCACTCTCTTTTAAAGTGGCCTTTCTCCTTGCAACGAAAACAGACAACTTTAGATTTATCAAATCCTAGATCAGAAAGGTTTGCATCCAAGAAATCATTTCTTCCTGTAATCAATCTAAACTTTTCTGCTCTCCTCAAAACACTTGCCAATGCCCATTTGATATCCATCAGTTCCAGCTCTTCTGCATCGATTTGGTCATAATCTTCTTTTGTGAACATTGGATTTCCAATTTTTCTGGCAATCAACCCTTCATAAGACTCTAATGCAGTGACCAATAATCCCATATGGTTCTTTACAATCTCTTCAGAATAATTTTGTCCATTTTGAAGATGTAAAGCCACATTGCACTGAATTAGATGACCATTTCCAGCAGATGAACTTTGAACACTTGGAGGATTCACCGTTGAGAACCCACTAGTGTTGACTGATCCTTGACTGCTTGGTGTAGATTGATTTCCAGCACTAAATGCAGTTTGTATCTTTGGACTTGCTTCAGCAGTTTGAACATTTCCTTTATAGTACAATTTAATATCTTGTTGATGAGTAGAATTGTTCATTCTAGCAATTTTCTGCTGCTCCAGATCCTGTGCCTCCAACTTCTCTATAAACTGTGCAATCGATAACCTGCTAAACTGTCCAGAATTCTTCAATATCATTGGATATGTACCCCATTCCTGTTGCGGTAATGCATCAGCCAGTTTTTCAACCCATTCTGCTGGAGTTTTAGTAATCTTCAACTGTGACATGGTGCGTACGAGATGACAATATCTTTCAATAAGAGTCTTTGTTGTTTCACCAGGCATGCACGTAAAAAAACAAAGCTGCTTTACTCTGTAGCATCTCAGTACTTCCCTCAACTTTCTTTCTAAGAGCTTCCCAGATAGAATAAGCATTTTCATCATGTTGAAGCAACACAAAAATATCCTCTTTAACAGCTTGTTGTAACAGATTGATCATCATTTTTTCGGCTTTGTAACTTTCTCTCTCTAGCTCAGTAAATTCTGAAATGATTTTACCAAGTCCCATTGAATTCTTTGGCCTCTCATATTCAGTTTCGATGCTCTCCCAAGCTTTTAGATGATTCGCCTGAACCCAATTCTCAAACCGTTTCTTCCATCCGTGATAATCCTCGATTCCCATAAGTTTCGGAGGTTTTTGCATTGTTCCGGTTTCAATCTCCATTGTCATGGTCTTAGTAATGTCGGATGGACTAGTCGGAGTTGTAGCAAACGCATTGTAGAATTCAGAATCCATGTTTCTAACTGGTTCACCTCGTAATACACCTGTATCACCTGACGTACACACAAACAAACAAAACACAATCAGTTTAAAACATTTATCAAAGCAACTGAATCAAACTAATACTCTGTGCGAACTGAATCACTCGAACTGATGAATATTCTGTGCGGACTGAAGATTAACACACTGTGCGGACTGCTATGACCCGGATCAAATTCAAAACGACCTTTTCCAATGACCTCACTAAACCACACGACCTTGACCGAGTTTGAAATCAAATGAACTGAACCACCTCTTGTGAATATTATGCTTTGATCTTGAAAAAAAAAAACTTTGAACTTGGGCCGAGATGAATGATGGGCTGACAACACTTGATCAAAAATGTGATTGGACCTCAAATTCCACTAAACCGATAACTGTTTAAATGATATCACAAAATACAATTGAACCAAACACTTTATCTAGCCGACAACATTAATACCCAAAATAATATGATTGGCCGATGAACTATTTCACATGCAATCAACAGTTGGTAAACAATGATTGGACCTATACTCTTTTATAAATGTGGCCGACAACTAATTGGGCCTCAAATAACACTCAATGGGCCGAACACAATTTCAAAGAAATGTTTGATCGTGCTATGTACTGAAATTGACTGACACTTTTTAAATGAAACAAAATCTATTTGGCCGCTATTATGAAATTCAATTGATGGACCCTAACATAACTTTCACGTGACTATATTATCAACAACAAAGATAATTGGGCTGCTTATAAGATGCCTTTCTGATTGGACCATGTAAACTTTATCTTGTGCCACAACATCACGTGGGTCTCTTTAATGAACTGTCAAACAGATAATGCTCACAAATACATGAATCAATCTTTGTTTCTATTTGACCTCAAAGACTTAGTGGACTGACATCTGATCATAAACGACAATTTTTATTGTATCTTCAACTCTCAATAATCAATTCATTAACGGTGGCCGACAATGACTATCCAATACACATTTCTATTGGACCTTTTGATTTTAGTGGGTCGGTACATAAGGTGAATGATTGGGCCGTGAACTTAATGATCAGACAACAATTATTTCATCACACAACCACAAGATGACACATAAGCGTAACCCTTTTGTGACAAACAAGCGAGACCCTGTTGATGTCAAATAAGCGAAACTTTATTGATGACAAATAAGTGGAACCTGTTTTGACTTATAAGCGGAACTTTATTAGACCAAATGAGCGGAACCTGTTTTGACTTATGACTTTTGGAGCGAAACTATCGAATAATGTGACACTGGAGCGAAACTAGGTGGAACTATGAGCGAAACCACAAGTTGTCCAAATAAGCGAAACTACATCCGAAGGTGATTTGGTCCATTTTTAGTGTGAATTTTAAGCTCAAACTTTCAGGGATTTGACTATGATCAATTATCTACAAACTGGGAAATTTTGAGCGGATTCCGACAGTAAAATCTCGTTCTGATGAAGAAAGAAGGTGTAGAAGTAAGAATATATGATGAAATCCAGCAAATCTCTATAGAACTCCTCCTCCTGATGCTCTGATACCACTTGTAGGATCGAATTCTGACCCGAACGAGTCTATCAGAGGAGTTTTGATCAGATACAGGTGCGGAAAACAAGTACCTGACGTAGAAACAGCTAGATCTTCACTTAAATCACTTTATTGATTGATATAACAGCGTTTACATCCAATTCTCACACCGGCAGCACCTCGGTATGGAAATCAAGTACGTTCCAAATGATTTCGCTCATGTGGTATATATATGAAAAAGGTTTCCCACATATGGACATGTACACATAAGCGGAACTATTAGTTTCCCACATATGGACATGTACACATAAGCGGAACTATTAGTTTCCCACATATGGACATGTACACATAAGCGGAACTATTAGTTTCCCACATATGGACATGCAGGGAAATCTTGTACAATGTGCCCTTATCTAACATTCTAAGACTAAGACTCGATACAAGACGAAGTCGACAGATGTATGCACTAACAATAATTGTCTTTATAGATGATATTCCTAAGAATAAAGAAGAACATGCAAAGCATTTACATGCACTTCTAAGTTTATTGAGAAAGGAAAAGCTTTATGCTAAATTTTCGAAGTGCGAGTTTTGGTTAGAACAGGTACAGTTTCTTGGACATCTAGTCAATCATGAAGGAATTCATGTGGATCCCACCAAGATCGAGGCGATTACCAAATGGTAAACCCTGAGTCACCAACCGAGGTTAGAAGTTTCTTAGGATTGGCCGGTTATTATAGAAGATTTATTCGAGATTTTTCTAGAATAGCCATTCCCTTGACTAAGCTAAACTGTAAATCTGTTAAGTTTGAATGGGGATCAAAACAGGAAGAAGCTTTTAGAATTCTTAAGCGAAGATTAACCAACGCACCCATACTAGCATTACCAGAAGGAACTAAAGATTTTGTAGTCAATCGTGACGCTTCTAAGTTAGGTTATGATGTGTATTAATGCAACGCCAAAAGGTTATAGCTTATGCATCTAGGCAACTTAAGAATCATGAAGAGAATTATTCAACCCATGATTTAGAACTAGGAGCTATAATTTTTGCCCTGAAAATTTGGAGACATTACCTTTATGGTAGTAAGTTTACCATTTTTACCGATCACAAGAGTTTAAGGTACGTTTTTGGGCAAAAGGAGCTGAATATGAGGCAAAGACGCTGGATGGAAATACTTAGTGATTATGATTGTAATATCCAGTATCATGCAGGAAGGGCAAATGTAGTGGCTGATGCTTTAAGCCGAAAGTATCATGAAAATCCAAAAGGGTACGTTCACTCAAATTAAATCTACAAGTAGATCTAAATGAACAGATTATAAAAGCACAAGAATCAGTTATCAAGGATGATACCGAAAAATTAAAAGGAATGATTAAGGAATTAGAACAAGGAACGTATGGAATTTGGAGATTCCATAAGAAAAGAATGTGGATACCTAAATTAGGAAACCTATGCCACCGTATATTAGAAGAAGCCCATAAGTCTAAGTATACGATGCATCCTGGAAGTAATAAGATGTATCAAGATTCAACAAAGAATTTCTGGTGGATAGGAAAGAAAAAGGATATAGCAGCTTATGTTTCAAAATGTTTAACCTGTTCACAAGTTAAAGTTGAACACCAGAAACCCTCTGGTTTGCTGCAACAGTTAGAAATGCCCGTATGGAAATGGGAATTGATAACAATGGATTTTGTTACCAAATTACCCAAAACAAGGAAAGGTAATGATATAATCTGGGTGATTGTAGATAGACTAACTAAGTCAGCTCATTTCCTACCAATAAAGGAAACTTTCAGTATGGAACAGTTAGCTAAATTATATGTAAATGAAATAGTTTCATTACATGGAATTCCTTTATCAATTGTTTCTGACAGAGATAGTCGTTTTACCTCTCATTTCTGGGCAAGTTTCCAAAAGGCAATGGGAACCAAGTTGAATCTAAGCACAGCTTATCATCCTCAAACGGACGGACAAAGCGAAAGGACAATTCAGACAATGGAGGACATGCTTAGAGATTGTGTAATTGATTTCGGAGGTAATTGGGACGATCACTTACCATTAATAGAATTTTCTTATAATAACAGTTATCACACAAGTATTAACGCTGCACCATTCGAAGCACTTTATGGACGAAAGTGCCGAACCCCAGTCTGTTGGGCAGAAGTTGGGGAAAAGCAATTATCTGGACCTAAAATAGTGCAAGAAACAACTGACAAGATCATTCAAGTCAAGGAACGACTGAAAACAGCACGTGATCGACAAAAGAGCTACGCTAATAACAGACGCAAGCCATTAGAATTTTAGGTAGCAGACAAAGTGTTATTGAAAGTCTCTCCTTGGAAAGGAGCAGTCAGGTTCATCAAAAGAGGAAAGCTAAGCCCCGGGTATGTTGTACCTTTTGAGATTATTAAAAGAATAGGACCTGTAGCCTATCAGCTACAACTGCCAGAGGAAATGGCAGGAATACATGATGTATTTCATTTATATAATCTCAATAAATGCTTAGCTGATGAATCACTGATGGTACCTCTTAAAGATATAGAGTTAAATGAACAACTTAAATTTGTAGAAAGGCCTCTACAGATTGAAGATAGAAAGGTTAAGAATCTCAAGCACAAGAGATTAGTTCTGGTCAAAGTGAAATGGGACTCTAAAAGAGGACCAGAATACACATGGGAGCTTGAATCAGAAATGCAAGGGAAATATCCACACTTGTTCCAGTAGATCTTGAGGACGAGCTCTAAAACAAGGTGGGGAGGATATAACAACCCTCCTGAAAATTTTCCAACACTCTAATATATTTTAAAATACCCCAATATGTCTTAAAACATACCCCGTATGCGAAAACCGAGCCCAGAATACATTATATAATTAAAAATTAAATAAAAACAAGAAAATTGAGGCTGTCGCGGGGCGCGTAGCCTTTGGCTACAGCCTACGCGGGCCGCGAGCGAGTGACGGCTGGCGAAACCCAAGGCCGCCACGTGTCACAACACCCAGCGAGGCTACACCCGTGACCAAGCAACCCTAAGCCCTACGACCCCTATCTCGAGGGCTGCGTAAACCCTGGCCTAATCCTTCGCGGGCCGCGAGGGAAGGCGAAGGGTCGCCTATAAAGGCAGGCCCACAGCTTTCAGTTTTCGTCGTTCATTTCTCGATCTCTTTCTCTAATTTCTGAATAGCAATTATTATAACAGGCAAAATACCCCCTAATAATGAAGTTCTGCTCTGTTGTAAGTATCATAACTCTTAGTGCATATGTCTGTTGATTTCTTCTTGTATTGAGTCATGTAATAAAATAGATAGACCAAGACACGTTGTACGAGAAAAACGGGAAACAGATCGGAACCAGCCACTTCGCACAAAGTGACCAGTTCGTGCAGACTGGACCAGGTCGTGCGACCTGGACCAGGTCATGTGAAACAGGTTCGTGCGTTTTGGCATCTCCTATAAATAATGAGTCTTGGGTCTTCATTTGTAACTTCTGATTCTGGTAGCGAAGCTCTGCCGAAGTGTCGCCAGCTCGTGTAAACAGTTTCAAATCAATACAAACGACAGTTAATCTACTTCTAAGTGTAAATCAAGCTGCAATCAAGATCAAATCAATGAATTCCGCCTTTGGTTTGGTCTAGAACTCTTCTGATCGACTCATTTGATCGATTCACCGATCCTACAATAACCCCTGGATACGTATTAGATACGCTGCCCGATTGATCTAGGGTTCCGTAACGGCTGTCGTGGTTCTGCCCGACGTAGTCGTTGGAATGCCGTCTCGAGGAGGGTAATACTAATGTTAAAATGGGTTATGATACTAACGCGTGCATTTGTGTAATTTATAGATAATCACCAGGAAACCCTTACAGAAAACCTAAGACAGCAATGTGAGTAATCTCCTTTTTGCAAATTGTTTTCACAAAACCTCACACGATTAACATTATATTAAGCAGTTATTGAGTATTTGTATTCTACAATTATCATCGGTATGTTGGGGTTCTGTATAAAAAATTTGTTACTACCTAGTGAGGGGTAACATGACCACAAGTCGGGTTGACAGTACCGTGGGTAGTAATTGAATAGATGGAAACAAATGTAATTGCGCGACCGCCCTCAATACTGTACAATGGTTTTACTAAACTTGATTAAACTGAGATTCACTCACCAGTATTTCCCACTGTCAAAATGTTTTTAAACGTGTTTCAGGTAACAAAATACGAAAGCCAAATAGAAGCCAGCTGGACAGCATTGAAGGCTTGGAAAAGTGTCTATAAAGTTACCTAAAATAAAATAGATGTTTTTATTAAATAAAATAGGGTTTGTCCCTATGAAAATGTGTGTACTTGATACTTGGTTCTTTCCCATGTGTTTAATATAGTAAAAGCGTGGTATTTTACTCTGATAAAATTAATCCTAACTATGGTCCTGATGTAAATTTCGCTGCCAAAATGGATAAAATACAGATACCACCAAAACTGGTCGCGGCCGCCCGTTCCCGGGTTTGTTAGGGGACGGGGGTTGCGACATTTCTAGACTCTTCCTAACTCGATTCCACAAAGCAAGCATCCTAGCAGGTAGCATCCTAAACACCTGTCGCATACGTTAAAATAAAGGTCAATACACATAGTGTAAAGGTGAGCATACAAGTTTGATATAGCATAGTAGAGTTCGAAATAGTTTACGCGTAACCAGCATGTACAACGTATAATGTGAAGCATGTAAGTTATCGACAAAGATTCTATCAATACCAATGACTGCGATTTGACTGCGCGTAACGAGTGCGCAACGCATGTTCGCCATTGCGAACACGTGAAGTAATATCCTTAACAACCCATGAGTGAACAGGTGCTGAGTCCAAACTATAGTACTATCATTGCTAAGGCAGGTAGACAGCAATCAATGTGTAAACATAACAAACAAGCATTCATCAAGTCACGTATAACATGCAATAGCGGTTAGCGTATAAATAGTGTTTGCGTTGTGTGTCGATTGTGATTTGAATATAGATAACGTATGTAACACCCAAAAGTGCGTAAAGCAAAAAGGGATCGAGTATACTCACAGATTGTGTTTAACAAGTAAACACGCTCTTGGATTGAAGGGAGCGCTGAGAGAGATTAGCCTGAACAGTTAACGATAGCATAAACGATAACCGGCGCCTAAAACGGTGCAATAGTACCAAGTATCGGATGGCAATCGATCGGATGGCCAGTCGATCGGATGACAATCCGTTCAGATGGCCATTCGATTGGATTGTCACATCGTTTGGTGAGGATATGTTTGTGTATGATGGTTTGCCTTTTGAAGTTTTCGTTGTAGCATTTTGAAAACAGAGAAGTATCTCTACCCTTCAGATCGATCGATCGAACGACAGTTCGATCGAGTGACGATCCGTTCGGCGAGGTATTTCTCAGAGAACAAGTTCACAGCAGTGTTGTCACTTGATCGGATGGTCTACCGATCGGGTGGCAATCCGTTGGAACTGGTAATACATTGAACATGTTGAAAATTGGTTAAGTGTTGAAGTCCCAAACATCACAGGGTCGGATGGTCGTTCGATTGGATGGCTATCCGATCGAACGGCAATCCGTTCGACGTTCAGAACTTTAATAATCAAATAAAAAGTTTAAGTGTTGGAACCAAGTGTAAGTCGATCGGGTGACAGTCCGATCGGATGGCAATCCGATCGGACGGCAATCCGCCCCGTGACCTGGTCGTCTTTTACACTTTGATTGCTTTGTAGCTTTGATCGAGACGATGTGATATCGTGCCAAACAACAGAAACCTCGTCAAGACTCAAGTGACCCGATCGGACAGGAACCACCCTAGTCCGACCAGTTAACTGTTCAAGACGGTGTTTCATGTTCAACCCGAAATCAGTAGTCTCTTGGATAGAACCAAGATCTTGAACCAACACATCAACAAGAAGGAGTAGAAGGTCAGAACAAGCTCCGATTCTATCGGTTTTGAATGAAATTGAGTGTAAAAGAGATGAAAGAAAGTTAGAAAACCATCTTTCAATCCTTTTCACCATGAATCTGTTATGATCTATGCAAGATCTTTGTTTATTCATGTGGAAATCGTCCAGATCTAAGTTGTTCTTGGTGGATTGAAGCCAAAACATGACGTTCATAAGAACCTCATGATGACATCATCCTAGAACACCTTAAATCTAGTGATTTCACGGTTAAAAGTTAAGACTCAAAAGAGAAAAAGACGAAGGAGTGCGTGTAGATCAAGAAAGTACAAGATTTAGGTTGAAAACTTACAAGAATCTCGAGAAATCGAGAGAAAGAAGCTTGAGAGCGACTGGGTCGAATGAGAGGCTGTCACATCAAGTGATGTGACAGTTGAGGGTATTTATAGGGTCTCCCAAAAAGGAAAGTGCAATGGGATAGAGTGGGTTACCGAGCGGTCACTCGACCTTGTGGCTCCGACGATTGAGTTTCGGTGTTTCGTTTCGTGTGTTGAGTTTTGCGATGCGTTTCGACTGAGCGATGCGATAGAATTACACATTAATCCCAACTACTATATCTAACATACAATCATCCTAAGTAAGTTGCGTTTAGCGCTTGCGATTCGATTGCGATAGCATTGCGATTGCATTTCGATGAATCACCACAACATAAACATTAAAAACATGCACAAGTAACACATAAAGAGCACACACACGTAAAACAATATCCTGAATGCATAATTCGGGTTGCGAATGTGATTGCGATGCGATAAGTGATAAAGCGATAAAACATGCGATAAATAGCAATTAAACCTCGATTATTAACAAGTACTCCACATAGCACAACTAATGCGATAAAATAAATAGATTATCTACAAGTCAAAACAGTAGTTGAACAAGGAGTGACAGATCGCAATTAGCAATCTTTTCTTCCTTCGACTTCAATGTTGACTTTGACTTTGACTTTCGAAACACGGGGTGTTACAGCCTCCCCTAGTTGAGGGAATTTCATCCCGAAATTAGGATTTAGCCGTAACAAACAGCTGTAGGTACTTCGCTTTCATGTCGCTTTCGAGTTCCCAAGTGAACTCTGCGCCGCGTTTGCCTTCCCATTAGACCTTCACAATGGGAATGCGAGAGCGTCTGAGTTGCTTGGTTTGGCGGTCCATGATCTCGACAGGCTTCTCCATGAAGTGTAGTGTTTCGTTTACTTGAAGATCCTCGAGTGGTACATACAAATCATGCTCAGCCAGGCACTTTCTGAGGTTCGATACATGGAAAGTCGGGTGGACGTTGCTAAGTTCCTCCGGTAGTTCGAGTCTATAGGCCACTTTTCCGATCCTTTCCAGAATCTTAAAGGGTCCAACATATCGAGGCGCGAGCTTTCCTTTCTTGTCCAATCTGACCACACCCTTCCAAGGTGATACCTTTAGGAGTACATGGTCGCCAACGTCAAATTCAAGGGGCTTGCGTCGTCTATCAGCGTAACTTTTCTGACGACTCAAGCTTTCAGTAGATTGTCTCGAATTTGGAGGATTTTGTCAGTCGTTTCTTGCAATAGCTCAGGACCGGTTATTTGCAAGTCACCGATCTCATGCCATACAATGGGCGATCGACATTTTCTTCCGTATAATGCCTCAAACGGTGCCATTTGAATGCTGGAATGATAACTGTTGTTGTACGAGAATTCGAATAAAGGTAAGTATGCGTCCCAATTACCACCGAAGTCTATGACACACGAACGGAGCATGTCTTCAAGGGTACGAATCGTTCTTTCAGTCTGACCGTCGGTTTGGGGATGGAAGGCGGTACTTAGATTAAGCGTAGTACCGAGAGCAGATTGAAACGTTTCCCAGAGACACGAGGTAAACCGACCATCGCGGTCAAAGATGATGTCACGAGGAGTCCCATGTCGACAAATGATCTCATTGGTGTAGATTCGGGATAAATTTTCTACCTTGTAGTCTTCTCGTATCGGCAGAAAATGAGCAGATTTGGTCAAGCGGTCAACGACAATCCAGATGTTGTCGTGACCTGATGGCGTGCGCGGAAGCTTCGTTATGAAGTCCATGGCTGTACTCTCCCATTTCCACATAGGGATCTCGGGTTGGACGAGTAAGCCAGAGGGTCTTTGATGCTCGGCCTTGACTTTCGAGCAAGTCAGGCACTTCGAAAGATATAGAGCGATATCTTTCTTCATGCCCGGCCACCAGTACTTGTAGCGAAGGTCCTGGTACATCTTATCGGCACCGGGATGAATAGAATACCGAGATTTGTGGGCTTCGTCCATCAGAATCTGTCGTAAATTGGTCCGCTTAGGGATCCAGATTCGGTCCAGATACTGGAATATCCCATTCGACTTATTCACTAGCTGGGCTCCATCATTGAGAATCCTTTCCTTCTTCAAAGTGCGCTCGATGAAGCAAGCATGTTGGGCTTCGCGGATGAGAGTTTCGAGATGATGCTGGGCTTGAACATTACGAACGCTATGTAAATAGCTTCACCTGCTGAGGGCGTCGGCAACGACATTCGCTTTGCCTGGGTGGTAACGAATCTCACAGTCGTAATCGTTGAGAAGTTCTACCCATCAGCGTTGACGCATATTAAGTTCTTTCTGGCTGAAGATGTGTTGTAGGCTCCTATGGTCGGTGAAGCCCGTACACTTGGTACCATAAAGGTAGTGTCGCCAAATCTTCAATGCAAAAACAACTGTGCCTAGCTCGAGGTCGTGGGTTGTATAGTTCTTCTCGTGGATCTTGAGCTGACGAGATGTGAAAGCAATAACCTTGTCTCGTTGCATGAGAACACAACCGAGACTAAGGTTCGAGGCATCGCAATAGACAACGAAGTCATCATTTCCGTCGGGTAAAGCAAGGACGGGAGCATTGCAAAGCATATGCTTGAGGGTTTGAAAGGCAGAATCTTGTTCAGTTCCCCAAACAAAAGACCGGTCTTTATGCGTGAGAGAGGTAAGCGGCACGATGATCTTTGAGAATCCTTCGATAAATCGGCGATAATAGCCCGCTAGCCCGAGAAAAGAACGGACTTCAGACGGGTTCTTAGGTGTAACCCAACTCATAACAACTTCGATCTTCGTGGGGTCAACGTGAATACGTTGACTATTGACAATATGACCAAGGAGTTGAACCTCCTCTAGCCAAAATTCACACTTGGAGAACTTGGCATAGAGTCGATTCCCCTGGAGTAGCTCGAGAACCAAACGTAGATGTTGCGCGTGTTCGGCTTTCGACTTGGAATAGACCAGGATAACATCAATGAACACGATGACGAAGCGGTCAAGAAAAGGTTTACACACGTGATTCATCAGATCCATCAATACCGCGGGTGCGTTGGTTAAACCAAAAGGCATAACAACGAACTCATAGTGGCCGTATCGAGTGCGAAAAGCGGTTTTAGGTATATCCTCCTCTTGAATGCGCAATTGGTGATAGCCTGAGCGTAGATCGATCTTCGAGAAACATGAAGCACCTTGCAACTGATCAAACAAATCATCGATTCGAGGCAGGGGATAGCGATTCTTGATTGTCAGCTTATTCAATTCCCTGTAGTCGATACACACCCGGAACGAACCATCCTTCTTTTTGACGAAAAGGACTAGTGCGCCCCAGGAGAGGTGCTAGGGCGAATGAAGCCTTTATCAAGCAATTCCTGGAGCTGACTCGAGAGTTCACGCATTTCGGACGGAGCGAGTCGGTAAGGAGCTCTAGCAACAGGATTGGCCCCAGGAACGAGGTCGATACGAAAGTCGATATCACGACTTGGAGGCAGACCTGGAAGTTCTTCGGGTAATACATGAGGAAATTAACAAACCATGGGAACATCGTTCACTCCAGGATTACCTTTCTTTTCCTTCTCCACTACTACAATGTTGGCCAAGAAAGCTCTGTATTCCTTGCGGAGATACTTGCTAGCTTGGACACATGACATGAGCTTGAGACCTTTCGAGGGAGTTTTTCCATACACACAAAGTTGAATCACCGTTTGCGAGCGAGAATCGAATCATCTTATCAAAACAAACAACTTCAGAATGGTTTTCACGAAGAAATGACGTCAAAACTGCCGAGCTGCATCGGAATGAGGTCGATAGGGAAAATGTGATTGTTGAGTTCGAGAGTACAATCATGAGGAATAGAATTGACGGCGACGGTTCTTCCGGTGGCAACTTCGACATCGAATGATGAGGGAAGATGGGCACGCTTACGATTAAGGAGCTTTTCGAATTCAAACGACACAAAACAGTTATCAGCTCTAGTATCAAACAAACACGAAGCATATATACCATTTACAAGGAACGTACCATTAACCACATTGTTGTCAGCCTGAGCCTGGCGCGCATTGATGTTGAAGGTTCGGGCGCGAGCTGCCTGTTGTTGTTGTTGTTGCTGCTACTGATGCTGCTATTCTGGTTCTTGCTTCACCACTCGATTTGGGCACATGTTCGTGAAGCGGTTGGGATCACCACACGCGAAGCAAGCTCTAGCATGGATCGCGGGTACAGGAGCCGCTTGCTGGCCTTGAGGAGCGGGAAGTAGAGCTTGTTGAGCAGGAGCTAGAGCTGTAGCTTGGCGAGGACCTGTACGGTAGTTGGCGATGAAGTGGCCGTACATGTTGCAATGCACACAGTATCTGCAGGCGATTCCCACTGGGTGATGGTAAGTACAAGTCGGGCAGGCAGGGTGAGGACCAGTATAAGCTCGCTTTGCCGGCGGTGCTTGAGTAACTGGTGCTGCAGCTGATCGGTGTTGAGGTTGCTGCTGAGCTGGTACAGCTTGGAGCGGGGTAGTGGTAGTGACAACACAGTTCTTGTTGCTGGAGTTGCTGTTGTTCTTCCTCTTGCGACGAGAGGATTTCGAGGATTGCGGAGCGGTGGCGGTTTCAGCGGTTGCGGCAGTGGTAGCTTGATGCAGATTCTTAGAAGCTTTATCCCAGTACCCAGACTTGACTCGCTTATCGTTGATCTCAGCGGCAAGCAGGTAAGTTTCCTCGATTGTTGCTGGTTTTGAAGCTTGCACAAAGTCTGCGACACAATCCGGCAGAGCTCGGATGTACTTCTTGATCGTCACATTGGGGGTCTTAACTTGATCAGGACAGATTATGCTTAGTTGCTTGAAGCGAGCAGTAAGAGCAGCATTGTCACCATCCTTCTGCTTGATATGCCAAAATTCGTCCTCCAACTTTTGGCGCTTGTGGGGAGGGCATAACTCTTCCATCATAACGTTCTTCAACTCATCCCACATCAAACCGTAACCTGCATCATTTCCGCGTATGTTTCTCTCGGCCGTACACCAGTCTAAAGCGCGGGACTGGAAGACGCATGTGGCGTTCAAAGTGCGGAGATCTTCAGGACAACCACTCTGGCGCAGGGTGACCTCAATCGAATCAAACCATTGGAAAAGGGCCGTAGGGCCATCTTCGCCAGTAAATTCTTTCGGACCACAAGCTTTGAACTGCTTGAAGCTAAAAACAGGCTTTGGCGAATCAGTCCTGGATTCTTCAGAAGACTTGCTGGTATTCTCGTGCAGGTCGCCAATGATCCGAGGAATAACTTTCGCTATCTGTTTAGCGACGAGAGCAGCAAGGCGTTTGTCTTTCTGATTTCGGCGAGCAGTTCGAGAGTGAAGGGATCCAGATGATGACATTGTCTGCAACAGACATCGCCACAGGACTCAACACAATATAATCGAATCTCACCTCACACGTCTAACGCTATTAAAGCTCAGGAACACAATCAACTATCACATAATCACACAATCACATAAGCATACAATCACAGACACATAAACACATAAGGTACATAGGGCACATAGAAGCACATTGAAGCAGTCAGAATACAGAAACCTATCATTCAAACTCCGCGCACGTTCGAGAATAGCGATTGCCATCAGCGAGTACACAGCGAGTAACATAGTATCCAGTTATCCCCCCAGTAGTAACGATTTGTTAGCGTGTTGAGATAGATGTGCAGTGCGATTCGTGTGTGTCGATCAAAGCGAAGCGAAAAGCGAATACAAATCACCAAAATCGAAACATATAAACATGTCAAAATCACATTAAGCACATAAAATTCACATAAAACGACGAATTATCAGAGTCGGCAGTTGCGAGCTCAAAATCGAAACACATAAAAACCGAGAATAGATTGTCTGCGGCTGATAGACGTCGACTACCGAAGGTGGTTCGACTATTCACAAGGACCTTTAGTACACACTTTGGCTTTCGGGACTATGCTCTCGCCTCGATTTTGGGCGAATGGCACGCATCCCTCAAGTTACAGTGTGACTTCAAGTCGTTGGAGTCCATCGAGACTTTGGTGAGAGTGTTGTAAAACCAAAAATAAAGATCGGAATAGGTCGTCAAGGTTCGGGTTTCACCCCTAACTAAACAACTTCGTTCCTGCTTTGATAAAATAGAGAAGAAAATCTGTGTTAAAGTACGGATTTCACTCCTGATTCAACGCAAATTCTCCTGTTTATAGATAAAAATACGGGTCGAACAAGCGATTCAGTCGAGAGTTTGCGGTTTTCACACCTAATCTCAACCTAATCACTCGCTCATTTTCGAAAATAGAGTGCAGTGATAGTGTAGTGTAAGCGAGAATAGCGAGAAATAGCAAGTAAGCTCGTACAAAACCCTACAGGCTATGCACAAGTCGGTCTGTTGGTACTTAACTATAGACTAGGTTGTTTCTAAGACATCGACCTGGACTAGGTCGAGTCTTGCCTAATTCCCTATAGTTATGACTCTGATACCAATCTGTTACACCCCAACCGATGGCAGAATCATCGGGGTGCGGCACTGAGTGAAACAGATTGTCAAGAGAAATTCCATAACGACTAAATTACCAAATAGTTAACATTATGTCCATACCATAACCCAATAAGTAATCTAATTATTAGAGACATCGATATTCTCCAAACAAAAGCATGTTCCGACAACTCAGATCTCAAATAAAAATAAATTGTTTGTTTCTAGACTCTTCCTAACTCGATTCCACAAAGTAAGCATCCTAGCAGGTAGCATCCTAAACACCTGTCACATATGTTAAAATAAAGGTCAATACACATAGTGTAAAGGTGAGCATACAAGTTTGATATAGCATAGTAGAGTTTGAAATAGTTTACGTGTAACCAGCATATACAACGTATAATGTGAAGCATGTAAGTTATCGACAAAATTCTATCAATACCAATGACTGCGAGTAACGAGTGCGCAACACATGTTCACCACTGCGAACACGTGAAGTAATATTCTTAACAACCCCTGAGTGAACAGGTGCTGAGTCCAAACTATAGTACTATTGTTGCTAAGGCAGGTAGACAGCAATCAATATGTAAACATAACAAACAGGCATTCATCGAGTCACGTATAACATGCAATAGCGGTTAGCGTATAAATAGTGTTTGCATTGTGTGTCGATTGTGATTTGAATATAGATAACGTATGTAACACCCAAAAGTGCGTAAAGCAAAAAAGGGATCGAGTATACTCACATATTGTGTTTAACAAGTAAACACGCTCTTGGATTGAAGGGAGCGCTGAGAGAGATTAGCCTGAACAGTTAACGATAGCGTAAATGATAAGCGGCGCGTAAAACAGTGTAACAGTACCAAGTATCGGACGGTAATCCGATCGGATGGCAATCCGATCGGATGGCCAGTCGATCGGATGACAGTCCGTTCGGATGGTCATCCGAACGGATGGCCATTCGATTGGATTGTCACCTCGTTTTGTGAGGATGTGTTTGTGTATGATGGTTTGCCTTTTCAAGTTTTCGTTGTAGCATTTTGAAAACAGAGAAGTATCTCTACCCTTCAGGTTGATCGATCGAACGGCGGTTCGATCGGGTGACGATCCATTCGGCGAGTGATGGGTGGTCCATAGGACAACCCTTAATGATGTTAAAAGACGAGTTTATCCCTCACTTGATCGTGTAATTATCTTGAATTATATAACTACGGTGGCTTATATTTCAGGTACAGTTCAGGAGCTAAAAATGGATAAAACGCTGCTTTGGACGGATTAGAGTGGAACGGGTCGTGCATGGAAGGAAAGAAGAAACAAAACCAAAGATTCATGGGGTATTGTAGCACAGTCCTGAACTGCCGTAACCACTATGATGTCCACCATAACTTACGGTACGTAAGTTACGGTGGAGGCTGCGGACAAATTCGTAACTGCTCATTAAAACTGTTGTTGATGGTGTCTTTTCACATTATCTCATCATTGGACGTTTCTCTGGAGTTCTAGGGTGAATTTTGGCTTTGGCAAGTGTTTGTGAACAATTTCTAACAATTCGATTTGTCTTTCGATTCATATGAACTTCAATCTTGATGTTATGATAATCCACCAAACAATGTCTGGCTAAACTTTCGGTGATCATCTTAGGTGAAGGTTTCTTATGACTTTTATGTGATGAATCTTTATTTCTAGAATAATAGACTTGGTATGTTTGCTATGTTTATTATGGTGCATGAATGTTTGATTGTAAATTGTTAATTAGTATTGCAATTCTAGTCTAAATCGTACGTTCTTGGTGTCGTTGACAATCGAGATATCACGGGAAGGGTTAGGGTTGGATATTGGTTAATTGATCATCGGGTAACAACCTCGCGTTTATATAATCCGAGTACTTTGTTCCCTTTTATCACAATAAACGTTTATGCATGAGTTATGTCTATGTAACTCTTTCTAGTTGGATTTGTGCACAATTGTTCATGGAAACCGAAACCTGAGATGGTCACTTTCTCCTAATCTGTTACACAACCAATTTTGATTTGCAATTAGTTAGTAATTTAGTTTTAAAACCAAACAAACCAAACTCTTGAATTTTTATTTCTGCAAATTAGTTTACTTGTAGTTAAATTGCAAAGCTATAACATCAACACATTTTCCACATACTCCCTGAGTTCAATACCTATTTACCACTATCTATTAGTTGTTATTTGGATTAAATTGCGTGTACCACGAATGCACGTCAAATTTTGGCGCCGTTGCCGGGGAGTAGTGCGCAACGTGTGTTAATTTAGTAGTTTTGTTTTGTTATTTTCGGGTTTACGCTAGTTGTGTTTAGTGTGCAGGTACTACAGGTGTATGCATACTAGAGGCTCTCACAAGTCGCCACCACTATCGTTTGATCTGGAAATTGAAAGAACGCTAAGGCAAAACCGAGTCTTGTTAAGAGAAAACAGAATCGTTGGTTCACCCACTTCACCCATTACACCAAGAAACATCATGCAAGAATCTCAAGTACCACCCACAACGGATCAATCGAACTCATCATTCATACCTACTGCCACACAACCATCACCAAACACCACTATACCTAATACCACTACTGAACCTTCTCCACCACTTGAAGTTACACCAACCAATACCACTCAACCGATCACTACCCAAGTTGAACCCACTATTACCTTTAACCCTTCTAACACAATCCCACCTTTTTCCCTTTTCTTTCCCCCAACTACGGGTCAATCATCCTCTAATTACATGATAACACCCAATTCAACTATTGTTCATGCTACTTCATCCTTTAGACCACAAAACGAATCGGGTTTTCAATATTCAACTCTTCCCTTTGGGCAATCTTCGGGTATTCAAGGGGATGGATATGATGATGGTTATGAAGAGGATTTTAGAGGTTATGAAGAGGAAGGTTTTTCCTATGGGGGTGACGGTGGATATTTGGGACTATAAGGGGGAGCGGATCAACAAAGTCAACCGATTCAACAATTTCAAGATATGGGTAGATTACCGGTTGGACTGCAACATAATTAGACCGCAAGGGTCACAATTACAACGCCCTACACCGTTACATCAAGTGCGGCCTCAAAACACGCAACCTCAATTTCAAAGGCCGATTCAACAACAACCACCAATGCATCAATACCAATATCAACCACCATTTGCTCCTCAAGGGCCTATGCAAGGGCAAATGGGTCAACCAAGAGCACCATTGGGCGCCCCTCAAAGACATCATCGGGAGGTTGTACGGGGGATCGGAGCTCATTTTCGGCCTATTATCACTAACAATCCTTCGCCGGTAGTGATTCCTCATCATGCGGATGGAAGAACTTTTGAAGTTAGAACAACCGCTCTCTAAAGTCTACCAAAATTCAAGGGGTTAGCAACGGAAGAACCCTATTTTCATTTGGAGACATATGATTCTATTTGCAACACGATTGGAGGTCAAGGGTTTTCCTCGGATTATGTTAAGTTGGTTCTCTTCCAACTTTCTTTGGAAGACAAGGCAAAAAGATGGTTTCATACTCTACCCTCCGCATCTATTCTTACATGGGCCGACATGCAACAAATATTCTTGGATGAATATTACACTTCTCAAAAGACTAATGATGCAAGGAGAGGTTTGAGAAGCTTCCAACAACAATAGGGGGAGATGTTTCATGAAGCCTTCGAAAGGTTTAATATGGTGTTACGGAATTGCCCTCATCACGGGATCCAATTATGGGAGTTATTGAACACGTTTCACGAGGGGTTGAGTTCGGAGGATGCACGGGATTTAATGTCGATCACTAATGGTACATTTGGTACGAATTATGAACATGTTGATTGGGCATTTTTAGAGCAAATGGCAGTGAATTCCAAGAGGAAGGCTCAATCTTCACGAAGGGCAAGGCATGTGACGCAAAGGCCACAAGTGCATGGAGTAGAGAGTGGCAATGTTCAAACTACGAATCAAGTGTACAATGTGTGCACTAATTGCAATGAAATAGGCCACACGGCGGAAGTTTGTGTAGTGGGGGTGGTTGATAAACAAGTAGAGGAAGTGAATGCAATTCAAAGGGGTGGCCAAAAATTCAATATGAACTCCAACACATACCACCCTGGGTTACAAAATCATCCTAATTTCGGTTATGGGAATGTGGCAAACCAAGCTAACCCAAACTTTCAAGGAGCTCATTGTAACTTTGCACCTCGCCAACAATACAATCAAGGCAATTATCGGGGTGGAAACAATTATGGCTACCAAGGGCAATTCCAACAAACGGGTTAAAGTGGTTCGGGTCAAAATTCATCAAGTGGGAATGAAGTCATGGATATGCTTCGGGCTATGCAACAAGATATGCAAAAACAGAATCACCTTGATGAAGTTCGAATGCAAAAGGATGAGATTCGTGACAAGAGCATTCAATCACTAACAACCCAAATGGGTCAATTGGCAACCGACGTGGCGGAGTTGAAGAAAAACAAAGGTCAACTTCCTAGCGACACCAAGGTAAATCCTTCCCATGGTTTGTCACGAGGTAATAATGTTAATATCAGTCATCTTAGTGTATTGAGAAGTGGTAAAGAGTTTAAGGCCAATTTGTCACCGGGTTTGGTTGAGGGGGTAGTTGAGGATGTCACGGGTAATGAAAGTGACGATGATGAAGTTTCACCGGGTAAACCTAAAGAATCAAATGTTAAAAAACCGGGGTTGGGTGAAAATGAAAAAAGTGAAAAAGATGAAGGTGAACCGAGTCAAGTCCCGTTTCCGTCGGCTTTACTTAACTCGGGGAAGAAAAATTTTATTGCATCAAGAGGTCCCCAAAAAGAAGAGTTATGGGACATGTTTAAACAAGTTAAAATTAACCTTCCACTCCTTGATGCAATAAAACAAGTACCCGCCTATGCAAAATTTTTAAAAGAGTTATGTACACAAAAATGGCAACAAAAGAAGAAAATGCCTAAGCGGGTAGACTTGACCGGGCAAGTAAGTGCGGTTTTGAATGGGGAACTTCCCCCTAAGCTCAAAGATCCGGGTATGCCATTAATAAACATACAAGTTGGTAATTTTAAAATGGCAAAGGCGTTACTAGATCTTGGAGCCGGGGTGAGCATTTTACCGGGGGGCTTATATGACCAATACGACTTTGGTTCGTTAGCAAGAGTAGAGACAACGGTTGTTTTGGCCGATTTGTCTCATAAGTTACCCCGGGGGATGGTTCAAAATGTGATTGTTAAAATTGATGAGTTTTATTACCCGGTTGACTTTTTAGTATTGGACTACTCATCCACGGACCCAAAACAACAACAAAATGTTATTTTGGGTCAACCAATTTTGAGCACCGCGCATGCTGTGATCGATTGTAGATTTGGTACAGTCGATATGACCTTTGGAAACCGAAAAATGCGTTTGAATGTATTTACTAACAATTCTAATGTTGTTGGTGTTGATGAGTGTTTCATGGTAGATTTAGTCGACGGATGCAACCCGCATGAGTATGAGGAGGATGGCATAGATGTTTATTTGTGTGATTTTTCTGAACAGGTACATGCTTGTGCATTACGCGTTGAAGAGGAAAAACAGGATGCTATGGCTTTGAAAGAAGGTCGACCGCCATGGACTCACCAATTGAAGGCTTGCCGGTGGAAATAAATTCGGGTACTAGACCATCATTAGAAGAACCACCAAAGTTGGAGCTCAAAGACTTGCCAAGCCATTTGAAGTATGCCTTTCTAGGGGATAAGGACGCACTACCGGTCATTATTGCCTCTAATTTAGAGATGACGCAAGAGCAAGCCTTGTTGGAAGTGTTGAAAGCAAACAAAGGAGCTATTGGATGGACGATTTACCGATCTCAAAGGAATTAGTCCATCAATCGTCATGCACAAGATTATTACCACCGAGGATGTAAAACCGACACGAGAAGCTCAAAGGCGATTGAATCCGAACCTAAGGGAGGTAGTAAAGAAAGAGGTAACAATGGTTGGATGTGGGAATTATCTATCCGATTTCGGATAGTGCTTGGGTAAGTCCTACCCAAGTTGTGCCTAAGAAGGCCGGCATTCAAGTAGTCAAGGATGAAAATGGTGAACAAGTTACCACCCGACCGGTTACCGGGTGGCCTGTGTGTATTGACTACCGTAAATTGAATGCCGCCACTTCTAAGGACCATTTCCCGCTACCTTTCATTGACCAAATTATTGAAAAATTATCGGGTCAAAAATATTACTGCTTTTTGGGCGGGTACTCGGGTTATAATCAAATAGCAATACACCCGGATGACCAACACAAGACCACCTTCACTTGTCCATATGGTACCTTTGCCTTTCGGCGAATGCCATTTGGCTTGTGCAATGCACCGGCAACTTTCAAACGATGTATGATGAGTATTTTCTCGGACATGGTTGGAGAGTCGCTTGAAGTGTTCATGGATGACTTTTCAATTTTTGGTACTAGTTTTGAATCTTGTCTCAACGAATTACAAAAAGTTTTGAAAAGATGTGTTGAGAAAAATTTAGTGCTTAGTTGGGAGAAAAGTCATTTTATGGTATATAATTGTGCTAGGTCATGTGATTTCGGAAAGGGGAATGGAGGTGGATAAGGCAAAAATAAGGGTAATTTCATCTTTGCCACCACCGAAAAATGTTAAGGGTGTAAGGTCATTCTTGGGACACGTGGGTTTTTATAGACGTTTCATCAAAGGTTTTAGTGTTATCACAAAGCCTTTATGTAATTTGTTGTTAAAAGATGTTCCATTTGACTTTACTGACGAATGTTTGCAAGCATTTACTATTTTGAAGGAACATTTGGTCAAAGCTCCTATCTTGCAACCGCCGGATTGGTCAAAGCCATTCGAGATCATGTGTGTCACACCCCCAAAATCCACCTGCGGAGTATCACCGCTTGGGAGCGTGACTGACCAGGATCAAGCCACCAATCATATTGAACAATATAAATAATTAAAGAAATTCATAAACCCAATTCAATACAATTGATGTTCCAACAAAACATAGTTTAAGTAGCGGAAGCAAGTAAGTAACCCAACGTAGTTAATAGTTTTAAATGTCATAACAGTTCAACGTAGTAATCACGATCCTTGTCCACAACGACCGCGCCTCCAGTGCAAGCTCCATAAGTACCTAAGGTCCTGCAAGGCATGCAGCAACGAGTCAACAACTAGTTGAGCGAGTTCACAGTTAACAGTTCAGTAATAATATAGTGTGAGTAGTAGTATGTTCTTTCGTTATGTCATGTATCGTATTAGTTTCCATCGCGGCCTCCCAGGCAGGTATGCGAAGATATTAGGGGATGTTCATCCCGAGTATTCTAGACTAGGTTTATCTGTATCGCGGCCTACCAGGCAGGTGTGCGAAGATTAGTAAATTTCAGTTCGCGGCCTTCCAAAGGCAGGTGTGCGAAGTTAGTCATAATATCGCGGCCAACCCTTGGCAGGTGTGCGAAGATCAGTTCAATAAGTGTTACTAGTCTAGTCGTAGTTCTGTCAGCGGAGTATGTACAATAGTTCATCAAATCCCATTCCCACCCGGGAACCCCATGCCTTGGCTGTGTGAACTCACCTTGGTTTGCTCGGTATGCTTAACTATGTGCTTGCAATTAATCAATCAAGTCCTATAATATGCATGTATATTAAGTCAGTTGTATGTCGATTATATCACGAAGTGTTTAAGCAATCATCGTCATGTTGCACACAACAGTTAATTCACGTTCATAAAATAATACATCACACGACAGAGTAATTCAGAACCATTAGGGTTACCGCACACACACTGAGCTTATATACACAGTTAACACAACTCAGTTACATACCACATACCTGACAGATAGAATAGGACTCACAGTTAAGCATTTAACAGTTCACAGGGTAAATCACTTAACAGATAACGAAACTCGGACCAATCACTTGTTCTTAGAACTCAGATCAAACCATAACATACAAAAGCTCGGACACCCCTTGCCTTAGACAAAACTCGGACACTAGGGCCTTATGAAAACAAAACTCGGACCTTATGTAACAAGCAAAAAAAAACTCGGACAAACATAAACTTTTGGCAAAAAGTCGGACCCTTTTAGCTATACATAAAAGTCGGACCTCATGACACAAAACTTCGGACCACATGTTCTCTTATAATAAAACTCGATCAAACCAAATAATTATTCTCATCTATATCGGCCGTTTCATCACCCAATGATCATAGCTGTTTCATCACCCAATGATCATACTATTAACATATACACAATATATGATATTATTCAAAAACAATTGGTGGCACACTCATAGACCCCCCCATATGTCCACTGACAAACCTATGCTAACAAGAACAATCTAGCCGAATAGGGTATGGTGATTACATGCAAACTAGCTGACAATTTCCTATGCCATCACATGCACAAACATTAACTTGGCTACACTTTCCATACAATCCACATGCCAATCATACCTCACAATAGCCGACAAGTATGTATATTGTTTTCATTTTTCTATTGGACCAAAAATAAATCACTCATAAATCATGTTAGGTTTGCTTGGACATATCTAGTGGATACTCTAATTGGACCGAATAAAATCGGTAGTTTCACACACCTTCACATTTGATAAGTCAACATCCTGTAAGATTCCATAGCACATGTATATTAACTCGCAACCCAATGATAGTCATGATATAAGCATATCAAACAGAGTATAGGCAGTGAACATAATCTGAATATAATCACAAGTATCAACTCTAGTCCATATGAATAACGATAGAACACACAAAAACCCTAACTATTTATAATCTCATTATTTAACTATTATTCTAGCCAAACCATTCTAATCTCAACGTGCATAACCATCATAACAATCAAACTATTGTAACAGAAGATCGAATCACTCAATCAATATCTAAATACTAACCGTATATGGGATGGAACAAACAAGATCTTCAAAAGGAATGATAGTTGCCGTCAAGTTCAAAGGTAGTGAGAGAGAGAGAAAGTGTGATTAGGGTTTTGTCATATTGCACAAATACACGCACAGATTAAAACAAATCCTATATTCATTCGATACTGGGCCAAAGCCCACTTTTGTTTTCGATGAACACCATGGTGGGCGAAAACACTCTCTAGTGTTTTCATGGGGAAATGTGTTTTCAGCTAGGAGGGTTGATTTGTGAGTTCCATGTTCATTATTATTATTAACATTCATGCTCATATTGCACAAGAATATATAAAACACACTTAATGCACACCATATATATCATATCAATCAAACACGGTTTAGCATATTACAAACGCGTTCAGTTGTGAAACAAACAAGTCGTGCCAACAAACAATCTAAACAATTAACGTGAAATAAATGCGAAAATGGAATCTTGGAAACTCGAGTTGTCACATTATCCCCAACTTAAAAGAAATTTCGTCCCGAAATTTGGTACGCACTCACTAAGGAAGCTAGGTAAGCTGTATCGTTCACTGGTTTTCCTGGGGTGTCACATCATCCCCCCGTTGATTTGGAATTTCGTCCCGAAATTCAGTAGTAGTAGCTTCAGCCTCAGTAGTGGTTGCATTGGTTTCGAATAACTGGGGGTACTTTTCTGTCATCTGGTCTTCGCGTTCCCAGGTGTACTCTGGGCCACGTTTGGAGTTCCAACGAACTCGGACAAGAGGGATTCTCTTGTGTTTGAGGACCTTAACATCCCGGTCCGTGATTTCAACTGGTTCCTCAACGAACTGCAACCGCTCGTCGATAGTGAGTTCCTTAAATGGAATTATGAGGGTCTCATCTGACAGGCACTTCTTCAGATTCGACACGTGAAATACATTGTGAACTGCACCGAGTTCAGCTGGTAGGTTTAGCTAGTAGGTCACTTTGCCTATTTTCTCAATGATCTCGAACGGTCCGACATACCGCGGATTTAGTTTGCCCCGTTTGCCAAAACGAACCACACCCTTCCAGGGTGAGACTTTAAGTAAAACCCGGTCCCCGACCTGAAATTCCAATGGCTTCCTACGCTTATCCGCGTAGCTTTTCTGGCGATCACGAGTTGTCACCATGCGTTGTCGTATTTGTGCTATTCGTTCAGTAGCGTCAACTACCATATTCTGGTCCTGTAATCTGACTATTCCCCACCTCTGCCCAACAGAGAGGTGACCGGCATTTACGCCCGTACAATGCCTCGAATGGAGCGGCTTGTATGCTAGTGTGGTAACTGTTATTATACGAAAACTCCACTAAAGGAAGGTGTTTTTCCCAGCTGTTGCCGAAATCGATAACACACGCCCGAAGCATGTCTTCTAGGGTTTGGATCGTGCGCTCAGACTGCCCATCCGTCTGAGGGTGATATGCTGTGCTCATGTCTAACCGAGAGCCAAAAGCTTTGTGCATTGCTTGCCATAGTTCTGACGTGAATCGTGCATCGCGATCCGAAATGATAGATTTGGGCACCCCGTGCCTCGAAACAACTTCTTTAAGATACACGTCTGCGAGAGTGGAGAACTTATCCGTTTCCTTAATAGCCAGGAAGTGTGCAGACTTGGTGAGTCGATCCACGATCACCCATATAGTATCATTCCCACGCTGGGATCTGGGTAGGCCTGTAACAAAATCCATGGAAATTTCTTCCCATTTCCATTGCGGTATCTTAGGCTGCTGAAGTAGGCCCGCTGGTTTCTGATACTCCACTTTGACTTTTGCACATGTCAAACACTTGCCCACGCAAGTCGCTATGTGGCCTTTCATGCCAGGCCACCAGTATGTAGTTTTGAGATCGTGGTACATTTTATCCGACCCTGGATGTACCGAGTAGCGAGACTTGTGTGCTTCGTCCATCACAAGCTCTCGTAAACCGCCATAAAGTGGGACCCAAATATGCCCCGTTACATAGTAGGCGCCGTCTTCCTTTTGTTCCATGCGTTGCCTTGAGGCGCGTAAGGCTTCAGCCTTGACGTTTTCGTGTTTTAATGCTTTTATCTGAGCAGTTCGTATCTGTGCAGGAAGATTGGACTGAATAGTGAGCTGCAAAGCTCGTACACGTCTAGGTAGAGTGTCTTTTCGACTGAGAGCGTCAGCCACAACATTGGCCTTGCCTGGATGGTACTTGATGGCGCATTCGTAATCATTCAGAAATTCGACCCATCTTCGTTGATGCATGTTCAAATCCTTCTGCTTGAAGATATACTCGAGACTCCTGTGATCGGTGTAAATAGTGCACTTGGTACCGTACAGGTAGTGTCGCCATATCTTAAGCGCGAAAACAACAGCTCCCAGCTCTAAATCGTGCGTCGTGTAGTTACGTTCATGAACCTTGAGTTGTCGTGAAGCGTAGGCAATAACTTTATCACGCTGCATCAATACACAACCAAGCCCCTGTATCGACGCGTCACAAAATAGGTGCAAAATCGTCTGTGCCCTCTGGTAGTGAGAGAATAGGTGCGCTGCAAAGCCTATCCTTTAAGTATTGAAAAGCGGTTTCCTGGGAATCTCCCCAACGGTAGGTGACACCTTTCTGTGTCAGCATAGTAAGCGACTGTGCGATCTTCGAAAAGTCTTTGATGAATCGCCTGTAATACCCCGCCAAACCCAGGAATTGGCGTATTTCTGTTGGTGCACGCGGTGCAGGCCAGTTTCGTATCGAATCTACCTTGGATGGATCGACATGAATCCCATCCCTGTTCACCACATGGCCCAAGAGGTGGACTTCACGAAGCCAGAAGTCGCATTTTGAAAACTTGGCGTACAATTGTTCCTTTCGAAGAAGTTCCAAGATAAGGCGTAAGTGCTGCTCGTGTTCCTCCTGACTCTTGGAGTAAATCAGAATGTCGTCGATGAAAACAATGACGAACTTGTCTAGGTAAGGTTTGCACACCCTGTTCATAAGATCCATGAAAACTGCAGGCGCGTTCGTAAGCCCAAATGGCATGACTAGGAACTCGTAATGACCATAGCGAGTTCTGAATGCTGTTTTGGAGACGTCCTCATCCTGGACTCTCAGCTGGTGATACCCTGACCTTAGGTCAATCTTGGAGTAGTAACTCGACCCTTGCAACTGGTCGAATAAATCGTCAATGCGTGGAAGAGGATAACGGTTCTTCACTGTGACCTTGTTCAGTTCGCGGTAGTCTATGCACATTCTGAAAGTGCCATCCTTCTTATTCACGAATAGTACTAGATCTCCCCAAGGCGAAGAGCTTGGACGAATAAAGCCCTTATCCAAGAGTTCTTGTAGCTGCGTCGATAGTTCTTCCAATTCGGATAGGGCTATGCGGTACGGTGCGTGAGCTATAGGTGCTGTCCAGAACTATAGGAATGAGATCGATAGGGAACATCTGACCAGCGAGGATAAGATTACAACCCTGAACTATGTACGGCCTCTAGACCTTTACCACTAGTTAACACTACGACACGTTGGGTGTTCAAGGGAGTTGGTGTACGTTTTAACGTTCGACTAACTTTCAAAGACATATAATTGGTATACACACCCGAATCAAACAAAACAGTAACGTAAAAGTCGTCAAGAAGAAACTTACCCATGGCTACGTTGGGATCATTTCTCGCTTCTCCCTGCCCCAGCACAAATACTCGTCCCCTAGCTTCGTTGCCATTGTTGTTCCCACCATCGTTGTTGTTGTTGCCATTTCCCTGATTGTTGTTATTGTTGCGATTCTGTTCTTGGTTCAACTGGGGACAATCACGCTTGAAATGACCTTCAGCCCCACACTGGAAACATCCCCGGTTTCCACGTTGTGGCTGCTGCTGCTGATTCTGTGGAGCTGGCGGTGGGGGTTGCTAGTTCTGGTTTACTGGTCGTGAGCTCCTACAATCCTTAGCCTCATGACCCATCTTGAGGCATCTTTGACATCTTTCCCTGCGACACCTTCCACTATGGTGTTTGTTGCATCGATTGCACCATGGGTGAATTCCCCGATATCCACCCTGCCCCTGACTACCTGATGATTGCTGATTCGGACTCTGGTAGTCGTTGGTGCGGCGCTGCTGTGTTTGGGACTGAACAGAAACTGATCCCCTGGTGGAATCCCCATCCCATTTCCGTTTGCTATCGCTGGGTGTAACAGGAGTAGCAGCTGGAGTAGTAGTAGCAGTAGTGGAAGCACTGATGCGTTTTGGCAGTCTATTCTGTTCCACTGCCTGATCGGTGAGTCTATGAGCAAGACGCTGAATGTCTTGGATGTTGTTGAGGTTAGCCGACGTCACGTGGCTCTGAATCTCTGGCGCAAGCCCCTTGAGATACAACTCAATGCGCTTAACAGGAGGGTCCACCATCGTTGGGCATAAGATGGCCAGTTCGTTTGACCGTTTCGTGTAAACCTCAATCTCTGACCCCGTCATCTTCAAGTGGTATAACTCATTCTCCAGCTTGTGAATGTCGTCTCGTGTGCAGTACTCACGTTTAATCAATTCCTTGAAATCCTCCCAAGGTGTGGCGTTAGCAGCTGCCAACCCTAGGATTTGTACTTGCGCGTTCCACCAGGTTAGCGCTATTCCTTCGAGAGTGTCGGTGGCATACTTCACCCTGCGAGCCTCAGGGCATTCGCACATTTCAAACACTGACTCTAGCTTCTCAAACCAATGGAGGAGTCCCACTGCCCCCTCGGTGCCACTGAAAGTACTTGGACGACAGTCCATTAAGTTCTTGAAAGTGCAGACAGGCTGCTGCGCATGTTGACCTATTGTGTACGAATAGGGCAAAGTTAAATACGAGAGTTAATGTGGGATCCAAAGATCCTAGTGTGTGCTATACTGCAGGGTGTACTACCTGCTTGAGCTGCTGCAAGTGCCGCAGCGACTTGTTCTTGAATGAGAGCCGCTAACTGGGCTTGTGTCATGTTCACGCGTCCAGACATGATCTTCATAGTAAAAGTAGCGTAAGTGAGAATGGTTCGCGAGTAGTGCGATGACATAAAAGTGTGAGCACGTAGGTATTCTCATGTAATATCGTATAGTAAGCAATGTAATCTAGCATACTACGAGCAAAGTTCTATGCAATTCTAGCATGTAGGCAATAAACATAAACCTTATTACCTAGGATGTTGAGTCTTGCACGTGGAGCGAAGCGTCGTTGTGGATCGTTGAGAGCACTGTTCTGGTTATAGTCTGGCTTTAATAAAAACGTTTTCCCATATTAAAACCAAGTTCTCTATAACCAATGGCTCTGATACCAATCTGTCACACCCCCAAAATCCACCTGCGGAGTATCACCGCTTGGGAGCGTGACTGACCAGGATCAAGTCACCAATCATATTGAACAATATAAATAATTAAAGAAATTCATAAACCCAATTCAATACAATTGATGTTCCAACAAAACATAGTTTAAGTAGCGGAAGCAAGTAAGTAACCCAACGTAGTTAATAGTTTTAAATGTCATAACAGTTCAACGTAGTAATCACGATCCTTGTCCACAACGACCGCGCCTCCAGTGCAAGCTCCATAAGTACCTAAGGTCCTGCAAGGCATGCAGCAACGAGTCAACAACTAGTTGAGCGAGTTCACAGTTAACAGTTCAGTAATAATATAGTGTGAGTAGTAGTATGTTCGTTCGTTATGTCATGTATCGTATTAGTTTCCATCGCGGCCTCCCAGGCAGGTATGCGAAGATATTAGGGGATGTTCATCCCGAGTATTCTAGACTAGGTTTATCTGTATCGCGGCCTACCAGGCAGGTGTGCGAAGATTAGTAAATTTCAGTTCGCGGCCTTCCAAAGGCAGGTGTGCGAAGTTAGTCATAATATCGCGGCCAACCCTTGGCAGGTGTGCGAAGATCAGTTCAATAAGTGTTACTAGTCTAGTCGTAGTTCTGTCAGCGGAGTATGTACAATAGTTCATCAAATCCCATTCCCACCCGGGAACCCCATGCCTTGGCTGTGTGAACTCACCTTGGTTTGCTCGGTATGCTTAACTATGTGCTTGCAATTAATCAATCAAGTCCTATAATATGCATGTATATTAAGTCAGTTGTATGTCGATTATATCACGAAGTGTTTAAGCAATCATCGTCATGTTGCACACAACAGTTAATTCACGTTCATAAAATAATACATCATACGACAGAGTAATTCAGAACCATTAGGGTTACCGCACACACACTGAGCTTATATACACGGTTAACACAACTCAGTTACATACCACATACCTGACAGATAGAATAGGACTCACAGTTAAGCATTTAACAGTTCACAGGGTAAATCACTTAACAGATAACGAAACTCGGACCAATCACTTGTTCTTAGAACTCAGATCAAACCATAACATACAAAAGCTCGGACACCCCTTGCCTTAGACAAAACTCGGACACTAGGGCCTTATGAAAACAAAACTCGGACCTTATGTAACAAGCAAAAAAAAACTCGGACAAACATAAACTTTTGGCAAAAAGTCGGACCCTTTTAGCTATACATAAAAGTCGGACCTCATGACACAAAACTTCGGACCACATGTTCTCTTATAATAAAACTCGATCAAACCAAATAATTATTCTCATCTATATCGGCCGTTTCATCACCCAATGATCATAGTTGTTTCATCACCCAATGATCATACTATTAACATATACACAATATATGATATTATTCAAAAACAATTGGTGGCACACTCATAGACCCCCCCATATGTCCACTGACAAACCTATGCTAACAAGAACAATCTAGCCGAATAGGGTATGGTGATTACATGCAAACTAGCTGACAATTTCCTATGCCATCACATGCACAAACATTAACTTGGCTACACTTTCCATACAATCCACATGCCAATCATACCTCACAATAGCCGACAAGTATGTATATTGTTTTCATTTTTCTATTGGACCAAAAATAAATCACTCATAAATCATGTTAGGTTTGCTTGGACATATCTAGTGGATACTCTAATTGGACCGAATAAAATCGGTAGTTTCACACACCTTCACATTTGATAAGTCAACATCCTGTAAGATTCCATAGCACATGTATATTAACTCGCAACCCAATGATAGTCATGATATAAGCATATCAAACAGAGTATAGGCAGTGAACATAATCTGAATATAATCACAAGTATCAACTCTAGTCCATATGAATAACGATAGAACACACAAAAACCCTAACTATTTATAATCTCATTATTTAACTATTATTCTAGCCAAACCATTCTAATCTCAACGTGCATAACCATCATAACAATCAAACTATTGTAACAGAAGATCGAATCACTCAATCAATATCTAAATACTAACCGTTTGTGGGATGGAACAAACAAGATCTTCAAAAGGAATGATAGTTGCCGTCGAGTTCAAAGGTAGTGAGAGAGAGAGAAAGTGTGATTAGGGTTTTGTCATATTGCACAAATACACGCACAGATTAAAACAAATCCTATATTCATTCGATACTGGGCCAAAGCCCACTTTTGTTTTCGATGAACACCATGGTGGGCGAAAACACTCTCTAGTGTTTTCATGGGGAAATGTGTTTTCGGCTAGGAGGGTTGATTTGTGAGTTCCATGTTCGTTATTATTATTAACATTCATGCTCATATTGCACAAGAATATATAAAACACACTTAATGCACACCATATATATCATATCAATCAAACACGGTTTAGCATATTACAAACGCGTTCAGTTGTGAAACAAACAAGTCATGCCAACAAACAATCTAAACAATTAACGTGAAATAAATGCGAAAATGGAATCTTGGAAACTCGAGTTGTCACATTATCCCCAACTTAAAAGAAATTTCGTCCCGAAATTTGGTACGCACTCACTGAGGAAGCTAGGTAAGCTGTATCGTTCACTGGTTTTCCTGGGGTGTCACAATGTGTGACGCAAGTGACACTACAATTGGTGCAGTTTTGGGTCAACGATTTGATAGGAAGCCGGTGGTAATTTATTATGCAAGCAAGACTTTATCCGAAGCGCAACTGAATTACACCACAACCGAGAAGGAATTACTAGCGGTGGTGTATGCTTTGGATAAGTTTCGTTCGTATATTTAAGGGAGCAAAGTGGTTGTCTATTCGGATCATAGTGCGGTCTGATATTTGATGGAGAAAAAAGATGCGAAGGCTCGTTTAATCCAGTGGGTGTTGTTATTACAAGAGTTTGACTTAGAGATCCGAGATAAAAAAGGGAGTGAGAACGTAGTGGCGGATCATTTGTCTCGAATTCCGGTGGAAGGAATTGACGATGTAAGTGAAATAAATGAAAGGTTTCCCGATGAGCAACTTCTAGCCGTGTCCACCTTCGTTGCACCGTGGTATGCTCACTATGTAAATTACTTAGCCACGGGTGCTATTCCAAATCATTGGACCAAGAAGCGAAGACAACAATTTATGGTCCAAGTGAAACAATACATTTGGGATGAACCGGATCTTTTCAAGATAGGGCCGGATCAAGTTATTCGGAGGTGTGTGCCCGAAACGGAAGTGTTGGAAATCTCGACTCATGCCCATTCATCCCCGTGTGGAGGTCATTTTAGTGGGCATAAAATGGGCTACCGGGTTCTCTCATGTGGGTTTTTTTGGCCCACAATTTTTAAGGATGCGTGTGAGTTTGCAAGGAACTGTGTGAATTGTCAAAAGATGGGAAGCATTTCAAAGAGGGACGAGATGCCATTACAACCAATTTTGGTTGTAGAAATATTTGATGTATGGGGCATTGACTTTATGGGTCCCTTCCCAAATTCCAACGGGTTCTTATACATTTTGGTGGCGATGGATTATGTCTCTAAGTGGATTGAAGCCATTGCAACAAGAACAAACGACCACTCGGTTGTTTGTAAATTCGTTCAATCCAACATCTTTGCCCTTTTTGGCATTCCAAGAGTTATCATAAGTGATGGTGGTTCGCATTTCAAGAACTTCAATTTTGGGAAATTGTTGAAGAGGTATAGTGTGAATCACCAGATTACTACACCTTACCATCTGCAAACTAGTAGACAAGTTGAAGTGTCCAACCGTCAAATTAAAGAAATTCATATGAAGACGGTTCGTACGGATAGGAAGGATTGGTCGAGCAAGTTGGATGATGCATTGTGGGCATACCGAATGGCCTACAAGACTCCGATTGGAACAACACCTTATCGGATGGTTTATGGAAAGGGTTGTCACTTGCCAATGGAGTTAGCTCATCGGGCACATTGGGCGATCAAGACGGTGAATGCGGATTATGATGAAGCGGGAAAGATGAGGAAGTTGCAATTGAGTGAAATTGAAGAGATCAGAGACGAGGCGTATGAGTGTGCTCGGCTTACAAAGACAAGCTTAAAAAGGTACGCGATGCGAAGTTTTTTGAGGAAGAAAACCTTTGAAGTGGGTTAAAAGGTTTGGTTGTACAACTCAAGACTCAAGATGTTTGCGGGCAAGCTTAAAAGCAAATGGATGGGCCCGTATGTCGTTCGGCGGATTGGGAGGTTTGGTGATGTAGATATCCAAGATAAGCAAACCAACAAACAACAAACGGTGAATGGCCATCGGTTGAAGCCATACTTGGAAGGGAATGACATCAACAACTTGGAGGTAGACAAAGCGGGCTACATCTTACGCATGGTCGATGAGGAACAACCATGAGAGGCCCCGGTTTGGTAGTGTAAATAGTTAGCATTTTATTTTGTTTGTTTTGTATAGTTTGCACATTTACCGTACTCGCTTGAAGCTTGTGTTTGAAACAAGTGTGGGGACATTCGGGTCATGAATTGCTCTAACATTGTGCTGAGGACAACACGGGACTTTCGAGGGGGTAGGGTAATTTTTTACATGTTTTGAAAAATTTTAAAAATACAAAAAAATTAAAAAAACTGAAAAAAAAAATATAAAAAAGACACTTAAATTTACATTTTTAGGCGAATCAAGGATGCCCAGGTACCACCGTAATTTACGATGGTATCGTAACTTACGATGGAAATGAAAAAATTGGGGCTTTACGGTGAAACGCTACTGAGGTACGTAGAAACTTTTTGCCAGACTCCACCGTAATTTACGGTGTCCACCGTAAGTTACGGTGGACCTGGCGAACTGATGGGTCGGCGTGTGTACAACAATTACATAAAAAAACAATCAGTCACGTGAACTCTCCTCCTCCACACGATTTCCTTCTTTCTTCCCTAACCACAAACACATCTATCACTTTCAAGTCCCCACAAAATCCCCATAACCTTACAACCTTCTTCCACCTTCAATCCTCCATATCTATCTGAATTCTTAACCAAATCAAGTGAAATCTAGGTCTATCTTGACTAATTTTTCACATACTTGCTGATTTTGAGAAGAGATTTGCGAAAAAACGAAGTTTTCTGGTCCGAATCACAAACCCTAGGTCCGAAGATTTTGGGGGTTTTTGAAGTTTTTGTTTCACTTGTGTTCTAGCATCTTCAAACAAAGGTATGGAAGTTTATTTGTTATATTTTGATGATGCATTGTGAGAAGGAAGGTTATTATTGTTATTTGTTCATACCCACTTGCTTGTTCTTAGATTTTATGATGAAAATAGTTATTTGAACATTGTTATGGCTTGTAGATGTAGGTTTGATGTCAAGTAGTGAACTTTTGGGAATCTCTACATTGTAGAGACATCATGCCCAATTTTTGAGAAAAGATTTATAAAAATTTTGGTTCACTAACATCTACAAACCATAGTAACAAGCAAGTGTGGGGATATTTTGGAGAGAAGGGTCTAACTTTTTGTGTTTGGTTGTGTTGTTTGCTTTGCTATGTGTGTAGAAAAATGGTACGAACGAAGGAAAGAGCGGGAGCTAGTTCATCTTCTTCGTCTAAATGCAAAGGCAAACAACCGGAAGAACGACCGAAGAAAAGACAATATTTGGGTAGAGTTAGTGAAAGTGAAAGCGAGGAAGAGGAGATGATGGAGTTGGACCCGGCTAACAAGCCAAAATAGGAGTCGGGCCCATTGGATGAGCAACCGGATAAATGGCAGCCGACATTATTCCATGACAGTATGAACCGATTGAAAAACAAGGCAGCTGCATTCATCTGTGGAGATGGAGGTGAGAGAGGTTGAATTTGGGCCGTTCAACGTGTTTGCCCAATTCCGTGCCTTAGGATGGGAGGCGTCTCTCAGTTGTTATGATAAGGATAACAGGAACTTGTTCATGGATGAACTTCAAGAATGGATGGCAACCCTCAAGTGGCACAAACGATAGGCCGTCGCAAATGAAGTTAACGGGTGAGGTGAATGGGATTAAGGTAGAGATGTCTTTTGATACACTACGAAAGTTGGCAAGGTACGACAGTCTACCGGCTCGTGACTACATGATCCCTAGTCTTGATGACCTTTTGATAAAACCGGAGAAGCATCCTCGTTGAATGATATGTTAGCGGCTTTGTTCTTGCCCGGTACTTATAGTGGAATTTTGTACCGGAAGAACTTGAAGATTGAAGCGAAGTTGATGTTAATGATTTGCATTCTGAATGTTATCCCAAGGAGAGGAGATAAGGAACAACTGAGATATCCGGAAGTACCCGTCCTCTATTCATTGCTCAATGGGTCTCCTCGTTTCCCGATTCGGTACTTAATCATGAACCATATTTGGATTTGCCGAAACAATATGGGGAGGAGCATTATCCCCTATTGCCGAATTATCACGGGATTGATGAAGCAATTTAAGGCAATCACGTCGGAGGATAGAGGAGCAGCGAAAAGGTACAAGCCTTTTGAGATTTCAAAGATGGGTATTGGGTGGACTTACACCCAATCGGAAAGGTATCATAAACTCAAGTCGGAGGGTCAGCGATGGCGAGCACTGAAAGTTGATGTAAGAGCTCTTCTACCGGGAGAAGAGGATGAACCAGAAAGTGATGCGTAACCTCCAAGTGGTGATGAGGATTATGCGTATGAGCCTCATGGTGAGCATGTGGGAGTGGGTCAAGGGGGCCCAAGTAGAGGTTATGGTGGCGGTTTTTATGATTACACGGAGCGCTCATACGAGCCAAATTGGGCTTATGAGGGCACTATGCAAGAGGTTATCAAGAACCAACGTCCTCCGGCACCCATTTTTGAGTCATGGTTGGGTTCGGAGCGTACGTTATTTGATCAACAAACGATGATGAGTGCCAGTATGGAGCGGGCTTTAAAGCATAATTTCGATCGTCAAGAATCGTGGAACCGTGCACATGTTTACTCCCATGAGCTCGAGATGAATAACCGGTATGAAGATGATCAAGCGAGAAGTTTGCATGTGGATTGGCATGCCGGGCGGCCCGTGGTTGTGGATCCACCTCCGGTGGACTATGCGTCTCTACCACCATACGATGGTAGTGTATCAAATCCAACCCCGCCACTCCATCATTCACAATGGCTTGACCCGCGTCAACAACAAGGAGCTCCACAACAAGGTGGAAGTGGTAGCGGTGCATTCGCTTTCAGAGAATGGAACGAGATGATGTCTTCCATTTTCGGACCGCCTCTGTCACACCCCCAAAATCCCACACGCGGAGTACCACCGCTTGGAGGCGTGACTGACCAGGATCAAGCCATCAATCATATCAAACATAGCATTTAATAATAAAAGTAATTAATGTAAATCATCATGACATGATTGATGTTTCAAAACCAAACATCATTTAAATAGCGGAAGCATAGTAATGAAATCTCGAAACAGTTTAAGTTCAGATATCGTTCACGATCCAAATCCCACAACGACCTGCTCCTCCCTGTGCAAGCTCCATAATGTACCTAAGGTCCTGCAAGGCATGCAGCAAATAATCAACAAACTAGTTGAGCGAGTTCACAGGAAATAAGTTTGTTATAATCATGCGTAAGTTCATCTAATAAGGCTTCCCAAGCATGTGTATTCTATTGGTGAGGAATTCTCACGTTTATCCTTTATAACGGGCTTCCCATTATGGTACTTACTAGACTAACTTCCGACCATGTGTTCTTCTTTACCGAGAACAGGAAAACGTACAGGGTCACGTAGGCTTTACGTGACGTGCCCTTCCCCGAGGACATGGTACGCGTGGGGGCTACGCAGGCTTTACGCAGCGTGTCCTTCCGACCCGGAAGACAGTAGAAGGTATTGGGTTACGTAGGCTTTACGTAACGTGTCCTCCCGACCCGGGAGACAAATGGCAATTACTGGGTTACGTAGGCTTTACGTAACGTGTCCTGACTACCCTGAGGACGATGGTCTATAGTCTAGTGAATGCGTAAGTACGAGTAACTCTTTCAATATCAACATATCCAACCCAATTCCCAACCCGGGAATCCTATGCCTTGGCTGTGTGAACTCACCTTGGTTTGCTCGGCAGATACACAATAAAAGACTCTTGAACTAAGGGTGGTCAACCACGTCCTAACAGGGTTACCACACAAGTCAGGTTCGGTTCAAATAGTACACGTATATATCATGGCAATCACGTATGCACGTAAACACATTAAGTACACCACTTGTGCAATTCGGATGGTTGGGCCAAAGAGCTTGTGCGAGCCCAACCATCTTGCACGATGTAAGTCTAGGCCCAAACCATACCCGGCCCAACTAATTAACGGATCAAATATAGAGGTCAGCCCAAACAATGTTAGTTGGGATCCAATAGCAATCGGCCCAAAATAAAACAAGTAATAAACATCTTGTGCGATCCAGTTCATGTTGTGCGATCTTATAGCAGTCCATCCCAACATTCCATCCGGCCCAAACATTCAAATAACACATGTGCAGCCCAAATAACGTAACAGTCAGCTTGTGCGGTTGGTGTGTGCTTGTGCGAGTGATCGGGATTGTGCGACTGGAATTGGGCTTGTGCGCCTGGACATTTGGGCTGCCCGGCCCAATCAGTCTTAACAATGTTACAGCCGATAAAGCCCAATGAGCCTTGTGCGACCGGTACTTTCTTGTGTGATCGGACCTGTTTGTGCGAACCGTGACCTGTGTACGTTTGGCCCGTTTGTGCGTGTGGTCCATTTGTGCGATTGGACCACCTTGTGTGATTGGACTTCTTGTACACCAAGAAGTCTTGTGCGATTGGTTTAACAAATTCCACCATTCAAGCAATCAGTTACATATTTCCAAGTTTACCAACAATCAACTAACAGTTTCTATCTTACTAATTATCCGATTAAACAAGGATTGTTACCACCAATTTCAAGAACCCTAATAAAAATCATAACATGAACAATAACTTAGAACATTCAACCTATCCGATTTACACATAGAGCCGGTTAATACACATCAACAACAATTAACATCATGTCCGATTCATTTGACAGAAGCATAACAGCCGATTCTTATGAACATCATGATTATAATTCGGACTAAATAACATCACAGCAGTTTAGCAAACATCATCAAATCAATTTCTAAGTTATTCACATGCAAAACCGATCCACAAGATTGTCTATATACGGTTCATATTGTTTGACATAACAATCAATCCTACCCGTTCTAATCAAAGCATGCAATAATAATAACATCATTCAATCACTAAAACACAATCAAGCACTAACCGATTGGAAATCAAAGAGAGGGATGATGATCCTCTTGTGTCTTGTGCCGTCGGGTTCGAGCAAGAAAGAGAGAGCTAGGGTTTTTAGAACTTGTGTGTGTTATCCAAAAATTGTAACAAGTGAGAGAACAACTCCCCTTACGGGTGTTTGTTTGCGTGAGAGTGAAGTGGGCCGAGCCCAACTTGGTGCCCACGGATCCGGATGCAAGGTGTAGAGCCCAAGGCTTGTACGGTCCAGAAGTGTGTAAGTGTTGTGCGATCCGGGTTGTTTGTGCGGTTCAATACATAACATACATACACACATCATGCACAACATACATAATAACATAATCACAAGATTTACGTAACATTCATAAATCAGATATCACATATACACGTAACGTTACAATAAAGTAAGCCTAAAGTTCGAGTTGTCACATTATCCCCAACTAATTGGAAATTTCGTCCCGAAATTTGGTATGCACTCACTGAGGAAGCTAGATAAACTGTATTGTTCACTGATTTTCCTGGGGTGTCACATCCCGAGTTCAGCTGGTAGGTTCAACTTGTATGCTACCTTGCCAATCTTTTCTATGATTTCGAACGGTCCGACGTACCGCGGATTTAGTTTGCCCCGTTTGCCAAAACGAACCACACCCTTCCAGGGTGAAACTTTCAATAAAACCCGGTCCCCGACCTCAAATTCCAAAGGCTTTCTACGCTTGTCCGCGTAGGCTTTCTGACGGTCGCGTGCTGCCGCCATGCGTTGTCGTATCTGTGCAATCTTTTCTGTGGCGTCCACTACGATCTCTGGACCCGTAATCTGACTATCCCCCACCTCTGCCCAACAGAGAGGTGACCGGCATTTACGCCCGTACAATGCCTCGAATGGAGCGGCTTGAATGCTGGTGTGATAACTATTATTATACGAGAACTCCACCAAAGGGAGGTGCTTTTCCCAGCCGTTGCCGAAATCGATAACGCATGCCCTAAGCATGTCTTCGAGTGTTTGAATCGTTCGCTCAGACTGCCCATCCGTCTGAGGGTGATAAGCTGTGCTCATGTCTAATCTTGAGCCAAAGGATTTATGCATCGCTTTCCAAAGCTCTGACGTGAATCGTGCGTCGCGATCCGAAATGATGGATGTGGGCACTCTGTGCCTCGAAACAACTCCTTTAAGATAGACGTCTGCGAGAGTGGAGAACTTATCCGTTTCCTTTATAGGTAGGAAGTGTGCAGACTTGGTGAGTCGATCCACGATCACCCATATCGTATCGTTCCCACGCTGGGATCTAGGTAGGCCTGTAACGAAATCCATGGAAATTTCTTCCCATTTCCACTGTGGTATCTTAGGCTGCTGAAGTAGGCCAGCTGGTTTCTGATATTCGACCTTGACTCTCGCACAGGTCAAGCATTTTCCAACGTACGTAGCAATGTGGGCCTTCATACTAGGCCACCAATATGTAGTGCTGATGTCGTGGTACATTTTATCCGACCCTGGATGTACCGAATAGCGAGACTTGTGAGCTTCATCCATTACAAGTTCGCGTAAACCGCCATAAAGTGGAACCCAAATACGCCCCGTTACATAGTAAGCGCCGTCTGCCTTCTGTTCCATCTGTTGTCGTGAGCCGCGTAAGGCTTCAGCCTTGACGTTTTCGGGCTTCAATGCTTCTGCCTGAGCATCTCGTATCTGTGCTGGAAGGCTAGACTGAATCGTAAGCTGTAGCGCTCGCACGCGCCGTGGTAGAGTGTCTTTCCGACTGAGGGCATCAGCCACAACATTGGCTTTGCCTGGATGATACTTGATGGCGCATTCGTAATCGTTTAGTAACTCAACCCATCGTCGTTGACGCATATTCAAATCCTTCTGCTTAAGAATATGCTCGAGACTCCTGTGATCGGTGTAAATCGTGCACCTGGTACCGTACAGGTAGTGTCGCCATATCTTAAGCGCGAAAACCACGGCTCCCAGCTCTAAATCGTGCGTCGTATAATTCCGTTCATGAATCTTGAGTTGACGTGAAGCGTAAGCAATAACCTTGTCGCGCTGCATTAACACACATCCAAGTCCCCGAATGGATGCATCACAATAAACCACGAAGTCATCTGTGCCCTCTGGCAATGAGAGGATAGGTGCGCTGCAAAGTTTATCCTTTAAGTGCTGAAAAGCAGTCTCCTGGGGCTCTCCCCAGCGATAGGTAACACCCTTCTGTGTCAGTAACGTAAGCGGCTGAGCAATCTTCGAGAAATCCTTGATAAACCGTCTGTAATAACCTGCCAAACCCAAGAGTTGGCGTATTTCCGTTGGCGTACGCGGTGCAGGCCAGTTTCTGATCGAATCTACCTTGGATGGATCGACATGGATCCCATCCTTGTTTACCACATGGCCTAAGAAGTGGACTTCACGAAGCCAGAAGTCACATTTCGAAAACTTAGCGTACAGCGGTTCATTCCGAAGGAGTTCCAAAATAAGATGAAGATGTTGCTCGTGTTCCTCCTGACTCTTGGAGTAAATCAGAATGTCGTCGATGAATACTATGACGAACTTGCCAAGATAGGGTTTGCATACCCTGCTCAATAGGTCCATAACTACAGCTGGCGCGTTCGTTAACTCAAATGGCACAACAAGAAACTCTTAGTGGCCGTAACGAGTTCTAAGTGCTGTCTTGGAGACATGCTCATCCCGGACTCTCAGCTGATGATACCCTGACCGTAGGTCTATCTTGGAGTAGTAACACGACCCTTGCAACTGGTCGAATAAGTCGTCTATGCGTGGGAGAGGATAACGGTCCTTCACCGTCACCTTGTTCAGTTCCCGGTAGTCGATGCACATCCGGAACGTACCATCCTTCTACTTCACGAAAAGTACTGGAGCTCCTCAAGGTGAAGAGCTTGGACGAATGAAGCCCTTTTCCAAGAGCTCTTGTAGCTGCTTTGACAATTCTTCCACTTCAGTTGAAGCTAAGCGGTACGGTGTGTGAGCTATAGGTGCTGTCCAGAACTATAGGAATGAGGTCGGTAGGGAACGTCTGACCAGCGAGGATAAGATTACAACCCTGAACTAAGTATAGCTTCTAGACTTTTACCATTAACTAACACTACGACACGTTGGGTGTTCAAGGGAGTTGGTGTATGATTTATCATTCGACTAACTTCAAGGACATATAATTGGTATTCACACCCGAATCAAACAATATAGTAGCATAAGAGTCGACAAGAAGTAGCTTACCCATTATTACGTTAAGATCGTCCCTTGCATCACCCTGACCCATCCCAGACACACGGTCGTGGGCGTCATTGTTTCTATGGTTTCTCCCGCTGCTAGCCCCATTGCCGTTCCTGCTTCCATGGTCGTGGTTCCGGTTCCAGTTCAATTGTGGATAGTGTCTCTCATAATGATCCTTTGTACTATACTGAAAACATTCTCTGAAACTTTGCTGCTGCCACTGAGCCTGTGGGGCTTGAGGCTGTTGTTCCTGACCTACAGGACGTGAGTTTCGACAATCCTTAGCTTCATGACCAATCTTCAGACATCTCTGACATCGTTCCTTGCGACACCGTCCACCGTGGTGTCTGTTACAATGGTTGCACCATGGGTGAATTCCTAGATATCTTCTCTGCCCATGATTACTAGTAAACTGATGTCCGGGCCAATAGTAGTCATCCAAAATCAATCCCGTGCTCTGTTTTTCATCCCACTTGCGTTTGTTATCTCTAGAAGCACATGCAGTATCAGTCTCAGCACGCTTCGGTAGTTTGTTCTGTTCTACAGCCTGGTCTGTGAGACGATGAGCCAGTCGAGTGACTTGCTGGATAGTGCCAAGGTTAGCTGTGGTCATAAGACTCTGAATTTCGGGCACTAGACCCTTGAGATACAGTTCGATGCGCTTGGTGGGAGAGTCTACCATAGTAGGACAAAATGTGGCTAACTCGTTTGATCTCCTCGTATAAACTTCAATTTCAGACCCCACCATCTGTAGGTTGAGGAACTCTTCTTCTAGTTTGTGGATGTCTTCTCGACTACAAAACTCTTCCTTAATTAAGTCCTTAAACTCGTTCCAGGAAGTGGCGTTAGCAGCTGCCAGCCCTAACATCTGAACCTGTGTTTCCCACCAGGTTAATGCAGCACCTTCGAGTGTCCTAGTAGCAAACTTTACTCTACGAGACTCAGGGCAATCGTGCACCTCGAAGTCAGTTTCGAGCCTTACGAACCAATGGAGGAGTCCAACCGCTCCCTCCGTGCCGCTGAAGGTACTTGGATGACAGTCCATGAAATTCTTGAAATTGCAGGCTGGTTGCTGTGCCAGTTGACCTATTGTGTATGAATAGGACAAGGTTTAATTACAGGGCTAGTTTAGGAGTGTAGGATCTAAAGATCCTAGTGTGTGCTATAGTCACAGGATATACCTCCTGCTTGTGCCGCTGCAAGTGCCGCAGCAACTTGAGCTTGAACTAAAGCCTCTAGCTGGGCTTGTGTCATGCTAATTTGTCCAGACATGATCTTCATTGTAAAAGTAACGTAAATGAGAGTGGTTCGCGAGTAGGGCGATGACAGAAAAATGTAAGTACGTAGGGTTTCTCATGCTATAGTATCATGTGTATCTAAACGTAATGCGAGCAAAGTTCTAAGCAATTCTAGCAAACAGGCAATAAACATAAACCTTATTACCTAGTATGTCGAGTCTTGCACGTGGAGCGAAGCGTCGTTGTGGATCGTTGTGAGCATTGTTCTGGTTATAGTCTGGTTTTAATAAAACGTTTTCCCATATTAAAACCAAGTTCTCTATAACCAATGGCTCTGATACCAATCTGTCACACCCCCAAAATCCCACACGCGGAGTACCACCGCTTGGAGGCGTGACTGACCAGGATCAAGCCATCAATCATATCAAACATAGCATTTAATAATAAAAGTAATTAATGTAAATCATCATGACATGATTGATGTTTCAAAACCAAACATCATTTAAATAGCGGAAGCATAGTAATGAAATCTCGAAACAGTTTAAGTTCAGATATCGTTCACGATCCAAATCCCACAACGACCTGCTCCTCCCTGTGCAAGCTCCATAATGTACCTAAGGTCCTGCAAGGCATGCAGCAAATAATCAACAAACTAGTTGAGCGAGTTCACAGGAAATAAGTTTGTTATAATCATGCGTAAGTTCATCTAATAAGGCTTCCCAAGCATGTGTATTCTATTGGTGAGGAATTCTCACGTTTATCCTTTATAACGGGCTTCCCATTATGGTACTTACTAGACTAACTTCCGACCATGTGTTCTTCTTTACCGAGAACAGGAAAACGTACAGGGTCACGTAGGCTTTACGTGACGTGCCCTTCCCCGAGGACATGGTACGCGTGGGGGCTACGCAGGCTTTACGCAGCGTGTCCTTCCGACCCGGAAGACAGTAGAAGGTATTGGGTTACGTAGGCTTTACGTAACGTGTCCTCCCGACCCGGGAGACAAATGGCAATTACTGGGTTACGTAGGCTTTACGTAACGTGTCCTGACTACCCTGAGGACGATGGTCTATAGTCTAGTGAATGCGTAAGTACGAGTAACTCTTTCAATATCAACATATCCAACCCAATTCCCAACCCGGGAATCCCATGCCTTGGCTGTGTGAACTCACCTTGGTTTGCTCGGCAGATACACAATAAAAGACTCTTGAACTAAGGGTGGTCAACCACGTCCTAACAGGGTTACCACACAAGTCAGGTTCGGTTCAAATAGTACACGTATATATCATGGCAATCACGTATGCACGTAAACACATTAAGTACACCACTTGTGCAATTCGGATGGTTGGGCCAAAGAGCTTGTGCGAGCCCAACCATCTTGCACGATGTAAGTCTAGGCCCAAACCATACCCGGCCTAACTAATTAACGGATCAAATATAGAGGTCAGCCCAAACAATGTTAGTTGGGATCCAATAGCAATCGGCCCAAAATAAAACAAGTAATAAACATCTTGTGCGATCCAGTTCATGTTGTGCGATCTTATAGCAGTCCATCCCAACATTCCATCCGGCCCAAACATTCAAATAACACATGTGCAGCCCAAATAACGTAACAGTCAGCTTGTGCGGTTGGTGTGTGCTTGTGCGAGTGATCGGGATTGTGCGACTGGAATTGGGCTTGTGCGCCTGGACATTTGGGCTGCCCGGCCCAATCAGTCTTAACAATGTTACAGCCGATAAAGCCCAATGAGCCTTGTGCGACCGGTACTTTCTTGTGTGATCGGACCTGTTTGTGCGAACCGTGACCTGTGTACGTTTGGCCCGTTTGTGCGTGTGGTCCATTTGTGCGATTGGACCACCTTGTGTGATTGGACTTCTTGTACACCAAGAAGTCTTGTGCGATTGGTTTAACAAATTCCACCATTCAAGCAATCAGTTACATATTTCCAAGTTTACCAACAATCAACTAACAGTTTCTATCTTACTAATTATCCGATTAAACAAGGATTGTTACCACCAATTTCAAGAACCCTAATAAAAATCATAACATGAACAATAACTTAGAACATTCAACCTATCCGATTTACACATAGAGCCGGTTAATACACATCAACAACAATTAACATCATGTCCGATTCATTTGACAGAAGCATAACAGCCGATTCTTATGAACATCATGATTATAATTCGGACTAAATAACATCACAGCAGTTTAGCAAACATCATCAAATCAATTTCTAAGTTATTCACATGCAAAACCGATCCACAAGATTGTCTATATACGGTTCATATTGTTTGACATAACAATCAATCCTACCCGTTCTAATCAAAGCATGCAATAATAATAACATCATTCAATCACTAAAACACAATCAAGCACTAACCGATTGGAAATCAAAGAGAGGGATGATGATCCTCTTGTGTCTTGTGCCGTCGGGTTCGAGCAAGAAAGAGGGAGCTAGGGTTTTTAGAACTTGTGTGTGTTATCCAAAAATTGTAACAAGTGAGAGAACAACTCCCCTTACGGGTGTTTGTTTGCGTGAGAGTGAAGTGGGCCGAGCCCAACTTGGTGCCCACGGATCCGGATGCAAGGTGTAGAGCCCAAGGCTTGTACGGTCCAGAAGTGTGTAAGTGTTGTGCGATCCGGGTTGTTTGTGCGGTTCAATACATAACATACATACACACATCATGCACAACATACATAATAACATAATCACAAGATTTACGTAACATTCATAAATCAGATATAACATATACACGTAACGTTACAATAAAGTAAGCCTAAAGTTCGAGTTGTCACAGCCTCAACCGCGCTACTACTAGTCAGGTTGTGCTCCTTCTTGTATATTTTGTGAATATGTGTTGTTTTGTTATGTCTTTGGTCGGGTGGATGGGTGGTGTTAGTTTGTTTTGTTATGTTTTGGGTTGGTAGAGTTGGTGGTGTGATTGTTTAAAAAGAAAAAAATATAAAATGAAAAATTCCAAAAAGAAGTTTGTGGTTTGAGTGTTTGAGCTTTTGGGTGATGTTAAAGAGTTTAAGTGATCAAAGCCTCTCAAAACCATACATTGGGGTCAATGTATCCCAAGTGTGGGGATGGGGGAATTTTTGAGGTTTTTGAAAAATTTTAAATCAAGCGAAATAATGTGAGAATTTGAAACACCTTGGATTAACCCCAAATGATGCACTGGCAACCCTTAATACCTTTTGTTCTTGGTGAGAGTTGAAGCCACACTTGTAAATAAATAATTCTTGTTCTTGATGAGAGTGGCAACGGGTGGGGGTGCATTAGAACTTGTGCTTGAATGCGGTTTGAGTCCTTAGTTGAATGTGAATGTGAAAAGGATAAGGGCAATTAGGTAGCCTCGTCTTGGTGAGTGCGAGTGTGGGATTTGGGGGGTTGGACCTCATAAATTATATACATGAGCATGGTTGCGAGAGGGGCGGGTTTTTGGACATTTAGTTGCCCATTTTGTGCCTAAATCCTATCGTTTGTTACCCCTTAGCTAGTTCCTAAAAATTACCCGACTTGACCCGGCTTTATAGTGTTAGTAGTTTTAGTAGTATGTAGATATGTTTGATGTTATGTTGAATGTTGCTATGTTAAAAAAATGATGAAAAAAAATGGAAAAAGCAAAAGAAAAGAAAAAGAAAAAGATTTATGTTGCATTGTCTGGTACATAGTAGTTAAGTTTGGTATTTGTTAGTTTGTTTCATTGTGTAATAAAAGACCGGGTTAAGTTTTCGCTACTTCATATATATTCCATTTCCTACCCATTCGCCTAGCCTTGTTACAACCTTAAAAGTCCCTTTGATTTGCATTCGTATTTGGCACATGTAGGAGGAGGACCGATTTAGGTACAAGCCTATAGTTGTGAACCACCCATTTGCCTTTTGTGTGTCTAGCTCATAGTTGCTAGTGCTTACTTGTTGCCGAGAGGAGAGACATAGCGAGGGGTGCATTATTCTGGGTGTTAAGAAAGGGTTGGTAAAAGGACTACATGTTTATGCTTGATTTATGTTGATCGCTTGTTTTGAAAATGATTTAATGAGTTGCTTGGGACAAGCAACGGTTAAGTGTGGGGATGTGACGGGTGGTCCATAGGACAACCCTTAATGATGTTAAAAGACGAGTTTATCCCTCACTTGATCGTGTAATTATCTCGAATTAGATAACTACGGTTGCTTATGTTTCAGGTACAATTCAGGAGCTTAAAATGGATAAAACGCTGCTTTGGACGGATTGGAGTGGAACGGGTCGTGCATGGAAGGAAAGAAGAAACAAAACCCGAGATTCAGGGGTCCACCGTAGCTTACGGTGGCTACCGTAAGTTACGGTAGCCCTGAAACTCAGATTCTTCCACCGTATCACAGTCCTGAACTGCCATAGCCACTATGATGTCCACCGTAACTTACGGTGGGTACCGTAAGTTACAGTGGAGGTTGCGAACAAATTCGTAACAACTCATTAAAACTGTTTTTGATGGTGTCTTTTCACATTATCTCATCATTGGACGTTTCTCTAGAGTTCTAGGGCGAATTTTGGCTTTGGCAAGTGTTTGTGAACAATTTCTAACAATTCGGTTTATCTTTCGATTCATATGAACTTCAATCTTGATGTTATGATGATCCACCAAACAATGTCTGGCTAAACTTTCGGTGATCATCTTAGGTGAAGGTTTCTTATGACTTTTGTGTGATGAATCTTTATTTCTAGAATAATAGACTTGGTATGTTTGCTATGTTTATTATGGTGCATGAATGTTTGATTGTAAATTGTTAATTAGTATTGCAATTCTAGTCTAAATCGTACGTTCTTGGTGTCGTTGACAATCGAGATATCACGGGAAGGGTTAGGGTTGGATATTGGTTAATTAATCATCGGGTAACAACCTCGCGTTTATATAATCGAGTACTTTGTTCCCTTTTATCACAACAAACGTTTATGCATGAGTTATGTCTATGTAACTCATTCTAGTTGGATTTGTGCACAATTGTTCATGGAAACCGAAACCTGAGATGGTCACTTTCTCCTAATCTGTTACACAACCAATTTTGATTTGCAATTAGTTAGTAATTTAGTTTTAAAACCAAACAAACCAAACTCTTGAATTTTTATTTCTGCAAATTAGTTTACTTGTAGTTAAATTGCAAAGCTATAACATCAACACATTTCCCACATATTCCCTGAGTTCGATACCCATTTACCACTATCTATTAGTTGTTATTTGGATTAAATTTGCGTGTACCACGACTGCACGTCAGCGAGGTATTTCTCAGAGAACAAGTTCACAGCAGTGTTGTCACTCGATCGGATGGTCTACCGATCGGGTGGCAATCCGTTAGAACTGGTAATGCATTGAACATGTTGAAAATTGTTTAAGTGTTGAAGTCCAAACATCGCAGGGTCGGATGGTCATTCGATCGGATGGCCATCCTGTAACACCCCCAAAATTCCACCTGCGGAACCCGCGAGGCGTGTTACGCATCAGAGTTCGAGCCACCAATCACATTGAACCAATGATAAATATTTAGATAAGTCATGACATTAATTACCAAATAGGATGTCAACACGATATCAATTCTCAAAAGTTGTGTAGCGGAAGCATGTAATCGTTTAGCAATCGTTTCATAATAATAATCAAAATCAATGTATTATTTATAAGTGAATCCAAGAGTCTCAATCCATGACCACTCCAGCACTCCCAGATAGCAAGTCCATGTTCCAAGGTTAACGACCTACAAGCATGCAAACAAGTGTGTCAGACTACGCTGGTGAGTTCAAAGTGTTACTTACGTGTTGTGTTACCAGATATATGTTAATGCGATTCAATGTTGTGTTACGATGTTGCTCATGTTAGTTACCCTAGGGACTACGCCCTTACGTAACCGAGGAGTGTGCCTCTTAGCAACCCACTATGTTGTTCACGCTAGTTACCCTAGGGAAAACGCCCTTACGTAACCGAGGAGTGTGCCTCTTAACAACCATAGTGAAACCCAGATAATTAGTTCACCCCCGTCCTTACGGCCCGGTGTGAGGTTTCCCACCTAATAGCGCTATCAACTAATTACCCCCATTGCCCTCCAGGCAATAACCAAAACCGATTAAGTTGTTTACCCAATATTTCCCTTCCAAATGTTTACCAGTTGTCCCAAACCACCGGGACGCATGCTTGAGAAAATGCATTGAACTCACCTGGGGTTGCTCGGTATGATACACGAAAAGGTTCAGTTAAGCTACAATGTGATCAACCACGTCCTAGCAGGTTTATCATACAAGTCAGGTTGGGTTCAAGTAAAGCACGTATGTTTACATAGAACTAGCAAGTTACGAACACGTAGTATTCATGCCATACACATAGAGTAATATCAGACGAGTTTATGTAAAAGCCCATTGTGAATAGCCGGCCCAATAAAACATATGCAGTCCAAGACTGGTGCGGCCCAACAATTAATCAAACGCTTTAACTTATGCAATTCAAATAATCTTGTGCGACAACAAATATTTGTGCGATTAGGAATGACTTGTGCGATTGGGTTTTGGGTTATACGGCCCAACAACGTAATAAGGTTGAATATATAGTGCGGCCCAATATATTGTGCGATCGGCACCCTCTTGTGCGATCCACAGTATATTGTGCGGTCATGCAAGACTAGATTGTACTATGTGCTTCACTCAGTTGTACCCAGCTTGTACGGTTGCCCTTGTGCGATCCAAGAGCTTGTACGATCAGTTTGATATTGCCATGATTTAAGGAATCAGTTATATGCACACAATAAATTTTCCAAAATAGTTACCAAACATTCATCCATTCGATCAAATCCACAAATACCAATTAATGAGTTAATTCCTATGAACCCCAATTATCTAATCATGGCAACCATCACGTGCATTCACAAATTTCCTAATTTTCTAAATCATGAACAATTAACAACCATATGCTAAGCATCATCGTTCATATTAGATTTAATAGCACAAGTTTTCATCAACACAACACTAATGCCCCAACAACTATAATCCTTTACATCATCCATGCAATCCCATCATATACTTAATTGTGATATTATCCAGATCTGATTATTAGAAATCCATATTCCCCCATGTACGAATTAGATTAAACAAATAAATTCTTTAGGTTGACATGATCCCTATTTTCCCTTTTACATCATCAAAGCTATTCCTCCGAGTTTATCTAATCCGATCACTGTTTGCATGTGGATAATCATGGGTCATCATCAATGTCATGCCATTTAGTTTCATATTACATCTAACAGTTTGCTTGGCTACAACCAAACCCTAGCGTCAACAAAATCATGCAAGAATACAGCCAAATTTTGAACATTAATATCACTAATCATCAACAAGCTCTATCATGCGTACTATCCTAGTTTATACCAACAAAGATCACAACCGCATGCACAAGAGATTCAAATCAAAACTCAATTAAATAGAATCAACACACTAACCGATCGATATTGTGTAGGAAGGTTGTGCGAGGAGATAAGGCTTCGAGAGAGAGGATGATGAAGCTGCCGACGACTTCAGAGGAGGGTGAGGGAGGTTAGGGTTTTGATTCTATGATGTGTTTGCATGTTATGAGGATCCATACCAACCGTGTGTATGTATACGCATAAGTATAACACATTGGGCTCACTATTGGATTTCATTTGGGTTGCGGACCAAAGCATAAACAATAGGGGTTTGGGCCAAGGACAAGTCCATCCGGCCATGAGGTGTGCGGTCGTGGGGGTAGTGTGCAACCCGAAGACCTTGTGCGATAGGATTAATCATAAACATTCACACACACTTAACTACTCATAATAAATAATAGTTCAACACATTAGCCACCCCTACAAGGCATACATCAACTATCTTACACAATCAGTGCAAAGAAAAGCAAGTACATAATCAACTTATAAGTATTCAATATAAATCAACTATTCACAAAGCGTTCATATAAGTTATACCAGGGTACGGCGAAAGTCTCTAAAATGCGAGTTGTCACAGTATCCCCAACTAAAAAGAAATTTCGTCCCAAAATTTAGTACGCACTCACTGAGAAAGCTAGGTAAGTTAAAGCAGCTAGATAAGTTAAAGCTAGATAAGTTATATCGTTTGCTGGTTTTCCTGGGGTGTCACATCCTCCCCAACTTGAAAGAAATTTCGTCCCGAAATTCACCAGTGATATCAAGAGTTGGTTCAATCCCTTGAACAATTGAGAACATTGAAGTTTTAGCATATCCTTCCGTTCCTATGTGAACCTTAGTCCACGTATTGAAGTTTAACAAGCCCTCACGATTGTCATATGACTCATGCTAGCGAACCTTGACTTCTTAGCCCATGCTTTCGATAGATTCCCTGATATATACAACTGATCCGATGACCTCAAATTCCGGTAAGGGTATCACCAGGGTTTTATCAGGCAACCACTGCCTTAAACCTAAGGCATACATACCATTACGATAGTTATCCCATTTCATCAATTAGCCCGAGTTTGTGAGCCAAGTCACCGTTTGTTCCAGTAATCCGAATGTCTCACGCGTCGTAAAGTAAGTTTGCCATGTTTTCTATAGCATACCGCACCCCCCCCAGGGTGATGCTTTCGTTTATGACACGTTTGCCTACAACAAACTCCCAGTGTTTCCTAAGCTAATCAGCTTTCCTAGCGCTCATGCGCTGCCATCAAACAATTTCCGATCTAAGCAATGTTCGAGAGTTTTGAGCTCAAGTCCTGGACCTGCGATTACGTTGTCAACTACATTAGTCCAGCAAGGAGGTTGGAGTTACTGTCCAGGTTATGCCTCAGCATGGGTTGTATGCATACACTCATGGTGCAGCTGCATTAGGGCTTCTCCCCAAGATAAGTGTCCTTCCCAACGTTTACTAAAGTCAGTTATGCACATACTTACAACATGCCTTTGTGTGCTCAGATGGTTCGTCACTTTGCTCGATCGTCCTACAGTAATAAGCAATGTTCATGTCAAGACATGAGTCAAAGGTGTGCGCCATGCCCGCCTTAAATGAGGTATAGTCCAATAGGTAATAGGAGTTGGCATCTCATGCCTATAATCCGTCTCTTCCAGAGAAATTTTCACAAGCTGAGAAGACTCATCAGTTCCCTTGTCTGCAAGGAGGTGTGCTGGTCACATTCAGCGATCAACGATTGTTACTGTTTGTGTTTCCATTTCGAGTTGTAATTTAGACTAGTGGCAGCATTCCTAGCAGTCTGCTCCCATCTTCCACATAGGTGTTGCCAGTTTCTTATACTTCGCCTTGACTTTTCCCAAAGTCAAAAGTCATACCCATACATTGTTAGACGGGTTTTCATGCCCAATCATCAGTACAAGATTTACATGTCCAAACGTCTTTCTTTAAAATCCAGTTGAATAGAATTTTCGAAGCCGGTGTGTTTTGCTAACCACAACTTCCCTACCGTTGCTGTGAAATGAGATTTATAGTCGTTCTATGAGTTAATGAATATCGTTCGTTTCACCAAGGTTGCTCTTCCATGCTCCGCATGGATTCTCTCCCGTTAGTTCCCTAGTTTGTATAGAACGAGTTGGGTCAGGTGGGTTAGAGTCGATGGCGAGCTGCAAAGTCCATACACGTTCAGGTTCCACAGTCGTAGTCCACCCAGAAGTTCCATCCAACGATGCCATTTACTGATTTAGCTCTTTCGAAACCAGAGTACACGGAAGGCCCTTGTGTTCGGTCTAAGTAACGCATTTGGTACTGTCCAAGTAATGCCTCCGTGTAACTCCAAAGACCATAGTTTCCACCACCAGTTGTGTGTCATGCAGTTCTTCTTTGTAATTTCAGTACGTAAGTCGTTACTCTCTCGTGTTGCGTCGACGTGTAACTGGGACTCTGATTCAAAACATAATGATATACCACTGTATTACCCATGCCCTTGGGTAAAAATGAGGCTCAGTACCTTACTGAATTAGGATTCGAAAGCTGAAGAGACGTCCTCATATCCTGTCTTTCGCGAACACGGCACCCCGCTGTGCTAAAGGGATCTAAGCTATGCGACCTTCGAAATTCCTGTGATAAATCAAGCGGAATCAAGAGATCGTTGTATCCTCGAAGGACTTTTAGTGTCGATCGGTTTCCAAAGAATACGGGTCTTAGCGAGATTCACGTGCATTCCCACTTTGTTGATTACATTACCCAAAAGGTACCTCTCGAATTCAGAAGCTACATTTATCAAGACTTCGCGTGATGTGGCTCCTCCATCAGGACCTCCCAAATGGGATAAAAAAAGTTGTCCATGTTGTTGCTTTCCCCCCGAAAAGGGTTCAAAATGTCACCCAATAGCACGGTCGGTTCACATGATCTATGAGGCTGATGGTGTGATGATCGCTCTAAAGGTCTTGGAGTGCAAAGTTGTATGGCCGAATTGCGTCTGGTAAGCTTCTTTAAGAACTTTCTCCCTTTGGGTTTCCATCTGATAATAATGCGCTCGTAAGTTAATCCTTGAATGAAAGCTTGCCTTTTGTAACTAGTCGATCGGTTTTCGATACATGGCCGCGGCAAACGGTTCTCAACAGTCGTCTCGGTGGGTGTTCGATAGTTGGTACGTACACACAAAAAGGCTTATCTTCACGGGTATAACTGGGGCTTCCCAAAGTGAGAATTAGGTCCAACAAAACTCCGGTTCAACAGTTCTCGCAGTAGATTTTACAGCTCTTGCAACCCTCCTGGTGTAAGATGGTAGGAGTATGAGTATTCAGAGCTCCCTCTAATCGTGAGATCACTGAGTTTCTGACTAATAGTTGTGGTAGTAGACCTGACAGCTCCTCTAATTGCACTTTGAGATGAGTCGCAACAATCGGTGGGTCCTCAATCCTATCTTACTTAGTCTGATTATTAGATATAGTTTCTAATACAGTGAGGTCCTCCTTCCATAGGCGCTTTCGAGGCTGTCATTACTGACATGATGCTAATCTTCTCACCACTCTGGTACTTTAGAGCATATAGTGACGCTAAATTTCTTCTCACAGGGTACGTCCGGGCGATATGTCCTAATAACCCACCAACACTGACTGTTGCGCTGTAACTGCCAAGGATATCAGAGGTAACACCGGTGTCGAATGTCTGTCCCTCCCAATATCGAGTTTGCATCTCAACTAACATATGCGGTTTCCGCTGACCTGCCATCAGTCGGTTTCATAACAGGTTTGGTTTCAAGAAGCATCAGGGTTAAACGGAATCGAGCCGAAGCGATTTGCTATCCATCCAAACTACCATGTTGTTATTGTCCTGTCGTTGCCCACGTCAATCCTGAATATCCTCTCGCGAGTACCACTGCCGGTGTTATTGTTACAATCACACGGATTTCTACCATACTGTCATCGCTCCCTTGGTTGTCGTCGTTTTGAATCATCAACTGCCATTACATGCCGTAGGCACCTTCATTTTCATGCTGTAAACTACCATTACAGGTGCCTTGATGTCACGATAGTTGTTGCTTCTAATGTTGTTGTTCGAAACAGGACTCTACGATCCTTCACCAATGATGTCCATCTCTTCATATTTCGTGCTAAGTTCCGGGGTGCTACTCGTTGTGTTGGAAGTTACACAGTCCACATCCTGGTCGATTGTCATCGTTTACGTTTCGATTGATTCATAAAAGTCGGCTCCCATAAGTTGCTGACTAGAGTTAAGGATTCGTTTGGAGTCAAATCGTTGATGTTCATTGTCAATAATTGGAGTCGTGCGAATGCTGAAGTCGGTAGGGTACTATATTTACCCTTATGCCCATCGTTCTTACAAGTTGACTGGGTAAAACACGGTAGGTTTCCAAAGTGTTGCAGGTGTGACCGCCCTTCAGGGTCTGAGATGTGGGTTTATTGAGTTCCAACAACAAAGAGGAGTGAGGGGGAAAGAAAAGGGGTATAAACCAATCATGGACGTTGCAACATCCACTCAGGGACGTTCGTACAAGCACCTAGCATTCTACTTAGTTCGCTAGGCGTTCAAAGGGACGTTCAAGTAATATCCGATAACATTGAGATTCAAAAGGATTCAGGGAGAGGTGAGAAAGTCACATTCGAGTAGGAGACGATCACTGTTATGACTCCTATTAGTTTGTTACGTTTCACACTGATCAATTAACAGAGCGGAACCCCTTCTTCACTTGTTAAGCCTTATTGGGACTCGCATGCACCCCACACTATTATTATGTGTGCACCCACAATAATATTGTGATTTGCATGCTCATCTCAGCTCCTCCTAACTCATGTCGAATGGTTCCCCCCAACTCGAATAGTAAACAAAGAGCATCACATAACATAAGTCACGAATGTTTAGGGAGTTACCACCCTATTAGTCATATAACATGTGCAAGGGATACGTAAGTTCATACTATCGTGTTTAACGTGCACCGGCATGCAATATCATATGTAAGTGTCCACTGGTTACGTAGTACAATGAGTATACGAAAGACGAACCTTGCAATCTGGAGCTGAGTGTCATGATCGATTTTCGAAGGTGTTCGGTTATAGTCTGGTTTTACGAAATCGTTTTAAAACCTAGTTCACTATAACCAGTGGCTCTGATACCAACTGTAACACCCCCAAAATTCCACCTGCGGAACCCGCGAGGCGTGTTACGCATCAGAGTTCGAGCCACCAATCACATTGAACCAATGATAAATATTTAGATAAGTCATGACATTAATTACCAAATAGGATGTCAACACGATATCAATTCTCAAAAGTTGTGTAGCGGAAGCATGTAATCGTTTAGCAATCGTTTCATAATAATAATCAAAATCAATGTATTGTTTATAAGTGAATCCAAGAGTCTCAATCCATGACCACTCCAGCACTCCCAGATAGCAAGTCCATGTTCCAAGGTTAACGACCTACAAGCATGCAAACAAGTGTGTCAGACTACGCTGGTGAGTTCAAAGTGTTACTTACGTGTTGTGTTACTAGATATATGTTAATGCGATTCAATGTTGTGCTACGATGTTGCTCATGTTAGTTACCCTAGGGACTACGCCCTTACGTAACCGAGGAGTGTGCCTCTTAGCAACCCACTATGTTGTTCACGCTAGTTACCCTAGGGAAAACGCCCTTACGTAACCGAGGAGTGTGCCTCTTAACAACCATAGTGAAACCCAGATAATTAGTTCACCCCCGTCCTTACGGCCCGGTGTGAGGTTTCCCACCTAATAGCGCTATCAACTAATTACCCCCATTGCCCTCCAGGCAATAACCAAAACCGATTAAGTTGTTTACCCAATATTTCCCTTCCAAATGTTTACCAGTTGTCCCAAACCACCGGGACGCATGCTTGAGAAAATGCATTGAACTCACCTGGGGTTGCTCGGTATGATACACGAAAAGGTTCAGTTAAGCTACAATGTGATCAACCACGTCCTAGCAGGTTTATCATACAAGTCAGGTTGGGTTCAAGTAAAGCACGTATGTTTACATAGAACTAGCAAGTTACGAACACGTAGTATTCATGCCATACACATAGAGTAATATCAGACGAGTTTATGTAAAAGCCCATTGTGAATAGCCGGCCCAATAAAACATATGCAGTCCAAGACTGGTGCGGCCCAACAATTAATCAAACGCTTTAACTTATGCAATTCAAATAATCTTGTGCGACAACAAATATTTGTGCGATTAGGAATGACTTGTGCGGTTGGGTTTTGGGTTATACGGCCCAACAACGTAATAAGGTTGAATATATAGTGCGGCCCAATATATTGTGCGATCGGCACCCTCTTGTGCGATCCACAGTATATTGTGCGGTCATGCAAGACTAGATTGTACTATGTGCTTCACTCAGTTGTACCCAGCTTGTACGGTTGCCCTTGTGCGATCCAAGAGCTTGTACGATCAGTTTGATATTGCCATGATTTAAGGAATCAGTTATATGCACACAATAAATTTTCCAAAATAGTTACCAAACATTCATCCATTCGATCAAATCCACAAATACCAATTAATGAGTTAATTCCTATGAACCCCAATTATCTAATCATGGCAACCATCACGTGCATTCACAAATTTCCTAATTTTCTAAATCATGAACAATTAACAACCATATGCTAAGCATCATCGTTCATATTAGATTTAATAGCACAAGTTTTCATCAACACAACACTAATGCCCCAACAACTATAATCCTTTACATCATCCATGCAATCCCATCATATACTTAATTGTGATATTATCCAGATCTGATTATTAGAAATCCATATTCCCCCATGTACGAATTAGATTAAACAAATAAATTCTTTAGGTTGACATGATCCCTATTTTCCCTTTTACATCATCAAAGCTATTCCTCCGAGTTTATCTAATCCGATCACTGTTTGCATGTGGATAATCATGGGTCATCATCAATGTCATGCCATTTAGTTTCATATTACATCTAACAGTTTGCTTGGCTACAACCAAACCCTAGCGTCAACAAAATCATGCAAGAATACAGCCAAATTTTGAACATTAATATCACTAATCATCAACAAGCTCTATCATGCGTACTATCCTAGTTTATACCAACAAAGATCACAACCGCATGCACAAGAGATTCAAATCAAAACTCAAATTAAATAGAATCAACACACTAACCGATCGATATTGTGTAGGAAGGTTGTGCGAGGAGATAAGGCTTCGAGAGAGAGGATGATGAAGCTGCCGACGACTTCAGAGGAGGGTGAGGGAGGTTAGGGTTTTGATTCTATGATGTGTTTGCATGTTATGAGGATCCATACCAACCGTGTGTATGTATACGCATAAGTATAACACATTGGGCTCACTATTGGATTTCATTTGGGTTGCGGACCAAAGCATAAACAATAGGGGTTTGGGCCAAGGACAAGTCCATCCGGCCATGAGGTGTGCGGTCGTGGGGGTAGTGTGCAACCCGAAGACCTTGTGCGATAGGATTAATCATAAACATTCACACACACTTAACTACTCATAATAAATAATAGTTCAACACATTAGCCACCCCTACAAGGAATACATCAACTATCTTACACAATCAGTGCAAAGAAAAGCAAGTACATAATCAACTTATAAGTATTCAATATAAATCAACTATTCACAAAGCGTTCATATAAGTTATACCAGGGTACGGCGAAAGTCTCCAAAATGCGAGTTGTCACACATCCGACCAGGTGGCAATCCGTTCGACGTTCAGAACTTGAATAATCAATTAAAAAGTTTAAGTGTTGGAACCAAGTGTAAGCCGATCGGGTGACAGTCCGATCAGATGGCAATCTGATCGGACGGCATTCCTTCCCGTGACCTGGTTGTCTTTTACACTTTGATTGCTTTGTAGCTTTGATCGAGAGGATGTGATAACGTGCCAAACAACAGAAACCTCGTCAAGACTCAAGTGACCCGATCGGACATGAACCACCCTAGTCCGAACAGTTAACTATTCAAGACGGTGTTTCATGTTCAACCCGAAATCGGTAGTCTCTTGGATAGAACCCAGATCTTGAACCAACACATCAACAAGAACGAGTAGAAGGTCAAAACAAGCTCCGATTCTATCGGTTTTGAGTGCAATTGAGTGTAAAAGAGTTGAAAGAAAGTTAGAAAACCATCTTTCAATCCTTTTCACCATGAATATGTTCACATCTATGCAAGATCTTTGTTTATTCATGTGGAAATCGTCCAGATCTAAGTTGTTCTTGGTGGATTGAAGCGAAAACATGAAGTTCATAAGAACCTCATGATGACATCATCTTAGAACACCATAAATCTAGTGATTTCACGGTTAAAAGTTAAGATTCAAAAGAGAAAAAGATGAAGGAGTGCGTGTAGATCAATAAAGTACAAGATTTAGGTTGTAAACTTACAAGAATCGCGAGAAATCGAGAGAAAGAAGCTTGAGAGCGGCTGGGTCGAGTGAGAGGCTGTCACATCAAGTGATGCGACAGTTGAGGGTATTTATAGGGTTTCCCAAAAAGGAAAGTGCAATGGGATCGAGTGGGTCACCGATCGGATGGCTGTCCGATCGGATGGCAATCCGACCGATTGACCATCCGATCGAGTGGTCACTCGATCGAATGGCTCCGACGATTGAGTTTCGGCATTTCGTTTCGTGCGTTAAGTTTTGCGATGCGTTTCGACTGAACGATGCGATAGAATTACACATTAATCCCAACTACTATATCTAACATACAATCATCCTAAGTAAGTTGCGTTTAGCGCTTGCGATTCGAGTGGGATAGCGTTGCGATTGCGTTTCGATGAATCACCACAACATAAACATTAAATAAACATGCACAAGTAACACATAAAGAGCACACACACGTAAAACAATATCCAGAATGCATAATTCGGGTTGCGAATGCGATTGCGATGCCATAAGCGATAAAGTGATAAAACATGCGATAAATAGCGATTAAACCTCGATTATTAACAAGTACTCCACATAATACAACTAATGCGATAAAATAAATAGATTATCTATAAGTCAAAGAAGTCAAAACAGTAGTTGAGCAAGGAGTGACAGATCACAAGTAGCAATCTTTTCTTCTTTTGACTTCAATGTTGACTTTGACTTTGACTTTCGAAACACGGGGTGTTACACCTGAGCTGCCGCGTGGCTCACTCGTGTCAAAGCTACATCTGACGAATAAGCAAAGCTAGTCCCTACACCCCTACGTCGCGGGCCGCGAAGGATTACCCTTCGACTTACGCGGATCGCGAGAAAACCCATTTCAGCTCCTATAGATTGGGAGCATCGGCCTCAGTCCCAACTCGCTCAACTTTTCGAATTCTCTCTCAAATTCTGCGTAGTATACATAATTTCCGGGCATTATACCCCCCTAATTAACAAAGTTCTGCCTCGTTGTAAATATCATAACCCCCGGTTACGTATTAGATACGCTGCCCGATTGATCTAGTGTTCCGTAATGGCTGTCGAGGTTCTGCCCGACGTAGTCGTTGGAATTCTGTCTCGGGGAGGGTATTACTAATGTAAATATTGGGTTATTATACTAACGTGTGTGCATTTGTGTAATTAATAGATAATCACCAGGAAATCCTGAAGGAAAACCCTAAGACAGCAATGTGAGTAATCTCCTTTTTGCAAACTATTTTTACAAAACCTCAATTAGTTTAATTTATATTTAACAGTGATTGAGTATTTGTATTCTACAATTATCGTCGGTATGTTGGGGTTTTGTATACAAAATTTGCTACTACACTGTGAGTAGTAACATGACCACAAGTCGGGTTGATAGTACCGTGGGTGGTAATTAAAGTAGATGGAAACAAATGTAATTGCGAGATCGCCCTCGATACTGTAAAACGGTTTTACCTGTCTTGATTAAACTGGGATTCACTCACCAGTATTTTCCACTGACAAAATGTTTTCCAGCTGGACAGCACTGAAGGCTAGCTATAAAAGTTACGTAAATAAAGAAATGCTTTTATTTAAATAATATAGGGTTTATCCCTATAAAATGTGTGTAGTTGAAACTTGGAAATTTCCCATGTGTTTAATATTATAAAAGCATGGTATTTTACTCTGATTAAATATTTCCTAACTACGGTCCTGATGTAAATTCCACTGCCAAATTGATAAATACCGATACCACTGAATCTGGTCTCGCGGCCGCCCGTTCCCGGGTAATCAGGGGGTGAGGGTTGCGACATGCGCCCCTCCCGGCCTCTTCAAAGCTGCGCCTCTGAACATATTCCAAAATCCAAGTTAAGTTTAGCTATATACCATAAGAAAAACACCACCAACATTTATGCATTACTTACTTGTACGGTACAACAAAAAAAATCAGTACCCTATGATCTCATTTTCATCCCCATGGTCCTCAATATGCATTAACTACTTGTACGGTAGAATCAAAATGTGCATTGCCCTATTATGGTCACCCCCACTTGGTAAATGTTATATACATTGAGAGTTGTACGTTGGCATAGGATGACATGATCATTCTGGCTTTGGGAGTTGTACGTTGGTAAACGTTTGAACCCCCACTTCAGTTTCAAGATGAACCGTTGGGAAATTTTTGAACCCCGCCGAACCGAATGTTATGGTCGCTTTTCTTACTAATGACGTCACATTGATTTGTGACTTTAAACTTCATCGCGGAATTTCTTACTAAAGTCTCTATTAGTTTACTCTAAAATTTATTTTAAACTAGTTATTTTCCGTCCGCGCGTTGCGGCGGGGACCCAATGACTGCAAAACGCGTGTCCGTAACGGTAAGCAGATACCGAATATCAAAACATAAATAAAAATGTCGTGAAAATGATAGTTACTCCGTCCTAAAAAAAAGCGATTTTAAATAGCCTAATATATAATAATAGGACCCACATGTCCTACACGTTGGAAATTCGGTTGTTTTCAGTTCAGTTATTACGGTGCTAACACGTTAAAATATGGATGAGCTCGGTACCGATAACGGCACCGAAGGTACCGATCCGGAAAATCATCGAAATTAGGTACCGGCACCGAAAATGCTTGGTACAATACAGTATGGTATTTGAAGGTAAAAATCAATGAATACAGGTATGGCGCTAGACCGGTGTCGAACCGAAAGTAACGATTCTGAAAACGCCAAAAGGTGGGTACCGAATTGGTACCGAAAATGATTTGCTATAGTAAATTTGGTACCGATACGATACTGGTTTGATTATAGGATTTGATATGATTTGTTCATCAATAATCTAAATATCCAAGTTAATTTTACATGTTACAATTCATGCATTACAGAAAAAGACAAAAAAATAAAGCAAAATAAGTTCTTGTGTATATAAAACCTCATTCAAACAAAATACAGTTTACCTACTGTGTGTATTAAAAATAATCTAAACGGTGCAATTACTTGCATTGCTACGCTGCTACAGGATTTGATTAGCTCGGTACCAACCGGTACCGAAAATACCGTTACTGAAATCCCCAAAAGTGGGTACCGGTACCGAATATACATGGTACGGTACGGCTCGATATGGTCGGTACTGATACGACACCGGTATTTGAGGGTAAAAACCGATAAATGCCGGTGCCGAACATCCGGTTTGGTAAATATGTTACCGGTACCGACACCCGATACCATTTACTCATCCCTTTTTTTTATAAACATAGTTGTTGGCCAACGGCTAACCCAAACGGCTAGAAATCTTGGCCAATGCGATCCCGCCATGTCATGCTCGTAGCCCCGCCCAAGAGGCCACGCCGAAACCTAAGCTCACTCGAGATGGTGACTTGGGTATCTGTACCCAACCCACGCCCCAACCCTTACCCCATACCCCATAGTGTTAATATACTTATTATACTATTATTATTACTGTTCAAATGCTTAAGTTTTTAATTTTAACTAGATATTACCCCGCGTGCGCGTTGCGCCGCGCTTCATGATATGATTACTAACACGATTTACCAAGAGTAGCTAAATAGAGCTATTTGCCAAAAACATGATTACCGATATTATTCATTAGCTGCAGTTAAGTAGACTAATTTGCATACCAATTGCCAACATGACAAATCAACTAAAATAAACATGTGTACTATCATGACTTTTTGAGCAAAAAGAGCTAAAGTTGACCTATAAACTTAGCTATAGTGATTAGTGGTGTGATGAATTATGTGGTACTGGCCATAACTTCCCATGAATACAGTCGTGAATGTTTACTGTCCACATAGCTTCCATCAATAATAAGGCAATGTGCCGTCTATAGGGTGGAATGCCATTCCTGATAAAAAAGTATAACCATGATTAAATATCTATATCTTGAAGCTTTCTTGTTTACAAATAAAGAAAGAAAGAAAGGGAAAGGTATTTCGATTATTGTAGATATGATGAGTGGCATGGAGCCACTTGAATAGAGGTTTGAGATCATGTGACTCTATGTGCATCCAGTAGATGCCCAACTCAACAAAAACTAAATAAAGACCCAAGTACCAAACTTATGAAGTCCATCCAACATAGCCTGTGGTTGCAAAACATCTGGTACATCCATTTTCTACGATATATATCTGCAAGTACATTGCTTTTCTAGTAGGGATGGCATCTGCAAGAGTGCAATGCAAGCCCATAAAGATTCGAGTCAGACACTACATAAAACATATATTATTTTTACGTTTTTGTTATTTTGTGTAAGAAAAAGTTATAATTACATATGAGTGGTGTGTTCAACGAAAGAGCTAAGTTAAACCAAATCTAACATGGGCTCGAGGTTGAAACTATGTTTTCTTACTCAACTTATGTACAACTCGAGTTATCTCGTTTTTCTTTAATTAATTAATTAAATACTATCACAAAAGGAAAAACATATTCATTTAGTTGACAATCTGAAACATATAAAGGACCCAACGAAATGTTTGCTTCGTGACATATGATATAACTAATAAAAAAAGCCAGCATGCATAATGTATGTGTTATAAAGAGCCTACAAGATATATAAGTTACCTTATAGTCGATGTTAACCTTTCCATTCGACATGTGTGGCTCACTTGTTAGCTGAGCAGGAAAAAAAGAAAAAAAATCTTATAAATATTAAATTTATTCAGCCAAAACAATGTTAGATAACAAAGCAATTATGTAACTACTTGTAACCAATCAACCTGAGCATCGGCATTCATGCTAAGATTATCCGATAAGTCACATTTGACTCAAGAGTTGACCCGCCCATCGGTCAAAACCCTTCCAAAAAGCATCAACTACTGCCCATCAAGCAACGTTATCAGAGTCAGATCATTAGATCGACAATTAAGATTGAGATCGATAAGACGGGATTGTAAAATGTAAATAGCTCGCCTTTGGATGCATAAAGTTAGCACTAAAAGCATAGTGTGCAGTCGGAATTTTATTATTTCAGCATATTGAGAAGGAATCTCCGTCGGTCCCATGAGGGTGCTGTAACATTAAAATTGGCTTGTCGAATTAAAGAGTTGTGAGATGGGGTTGGGGGCGGGGGGGTTGTTTCAGTCAGGTTGACCCACAAACACTATTTACTGCATTATTAACTAATGCGTTATTAACCAAAATCTTAAATAAACAATTCAAATATAAGAAGGTTGTATGTATTTTTCAACCCGTTTGACATGTTATAATTATATGACCCGTTTGAAATTGAACACAACACAAACCGACCCATATTTAAGTAAATGGGTCAAAATGTAGTTTTGCGCCAATTTAATGAACAAATGTTAATGTGAAATTAGTACCTGTGAGTTAGTGAGAACCTCTGATTGAGAAAGTTGGTAAAATCGACACGCATCCCCTCAAAATGTTACGCATTTAAGGACCCTAAAGAAAAAGAAATTGCATTCAGTCTAAGATTCTGTTAACATATAATCACAGCTAGGGGTGTCAAACGGGTCGTGTTCGCGGATTAGCGGGTTCAACCCGACCTGAACCCGAAAATTTTACACGACCCGAACCCGAAAATCATATCATACATATTAACCCGAACACGACCCGAAGCTTCGTGCGTTGACCCGAACACGACCCGTTTAACCCGAGTTTTTTTATTTTTTTTTTGAAATTAATATATTAAAATTAATATATTAAAATTAATATTTACTTAAAAACACAACTCCTGAACTCGACCCGTTAACCTAAACGGGTTCGCGGGTTCAACCGGAAACTGACCCGAACCCGCTTAGACTAAACCTCAACCGGCGAATTTCGTGTTAGATTCGTGTCGGGTTTTCGGGTGGTGTCAGAAATTCACACCCCTAATCATAGCTTTATATATGTTTCTAATTTGCAAATAATTGAATGTTAAAGTTTGCTAGAATTTATAAATCATCATGCATTCTTGCTAGAAACTGAAATGAATTTTTCATGTGTCCTTGTTTATGAAGTTTAATAAGTGCAATGTTCATAGACAAGGGTGTCAATTATGTCAGGTTGATGGGTTTCGGGTTGAGTTCTTCTACTCTAACCCGACCCATATATGTATTCGTGTCGTGTCGAACCCATTTAAAATCATGTCGTGTTTCGGGTCGACCGTTTAAATAAATTAAACAATCAATTACTCTACTCAAATGAATTTTTTTGTGATTCTATTTAAACAATCAATTACTCTACTCAAATTTCACAGGGTTTATATATTTAACTTAACTACAATCTGATGCACATATTAGATCAAAGTGTATAAATAAATCTGTGAATCAACGAATATGATCCAACAATTGCAGAAAAATCACACACTGTGATAATTAAAATGAGTCTTGTTCCGAACGGAACAATTCTACACCTGAATCCTTCTAGATTTAACAATTCGGATTGTAACAACACATATAACAAAGTAAAGAAAAAAACAGAATGACCATAGGGTAACACTTGCCATAGTTGGAGCACCACACGAACTTCACATGGCCGTGACTATTCTTGTCTCTACATTCGTTCCATCACCTAAAAATGTAAACAAAACGATCCAGTTTTCAACAAAATTGGGTCATAGAAAAGCGTAAAAACATAACAGATTTGATGATCATGAAACAAAATTGAGTGATGCAACTAACCATGTAGCGAAGAACTTTTGGGGGTTTCTCCAGTCGATAAGGGTTCCATCGGTTCCGATTGTCTGAAATTGGCGCTGGTGGTGCCAATCATGTTGAACCACCGTCAGGTCCATCCACACCTGCAGGGCCAGCCGCTGCTAAGTCGTCGGCGTTGTTCACTAATACCTCCGCGGTTGTCGTCGCTGTTCACCACTACCGCCGCCGCCGCCGTATCCCCATGTAGAACGGAACCCTAAAAAACATTCAGGATAAAGAGCGGTGGAGATATCAGCTATATGAAGCGGTGGAGGTTTTGAGAGCAAGAACTATTGAGGTTCCAAAAATACCCCTAGTTACTGTTCAATTACTGTTCAAAACAGGCAATTATTAATATAAACTAGGGGTTTCCTCCCGCGCTTCGCGGCGGGGACAAATCAATTTTTAAACTGAAAGCACAAATTCATATATTAAAGTCGTGATATTCGAAAAAGGATATCAACAATTAATCTAGAATCATACAAACATATTAAATTGAAACGTATTATGGTAAGAATATTGTTAATAGTGGAAATTGTTTGGGTGGTTGTGATCGAAACTCAATAACAAAATGTTTAACCACAAAAGAAGTACCGAAAGTACGGAATAAGAACCATAACGGAGTAAGCAGCAAGCATAGAAATATAGCTCCAGATCTGACATGGCATAAACAAAATACTACAACTGTCCATATCACTTTTCAAAATATTGAGTCCACATTTTAATACATAATCTGCAAACTGAAAGAAAATGGAAAAGTTGTTTTTTTTGCTTACCTGCCATTGTTTTAAGGTTAGTGCCTGATACTAACAAATCTGCAAACCAAAAAGAGGCAGAATATTCAACAAACTTAAAACATGTAATTTGTCATTTAGGGCTCAAGCATACGAAAACCTCAATAAGCAAGTATCAAAACTTCAATCCGTATAATATACATAAACCTACCGCTGAATCGACAACCCATCATTCAATCTTTAACATTTATTTTGACACTCAACTTAAACACATTTTCCTTCTATTTAATATTAATATAGTTTCTAATCAATATATATTTAACCTTTTCAATGCCACCTACAACTGAAACCAGCCCTTCATAAATTTCTTCTTCTGTAAACCAGAACTGAATTGATATATTCTACAACTATTATTTTCAAACTTGAAACTGAACATGTTATATAACAAATAGGAAGAAAAAACCATAACATAAAGAATTGAACAGATTCATGATCCCATTTTAATTGAAAGTGATCTCATAAACTTAACTTTTAAGGTAATCAAAGAAGAAGAGATAGATATAACCTTCTTTATAGCCAGGTTATCAAAGAAGAAAGATAGATTGAACCTTCTTTATAGCCAATGGCGGCAACAAACGTATTTCTTCCGTTAACACAGCCACCACTGAAACCCTAACATAAAGAATTGAGCAACATCAGATACGAAATCAATTTGGGAAGTAATAGAATCAGCTAACAATAAACCCTTTTGAGATAAAGTGAGAGTACCTGGATACAGTCACGTCAAGCGGAATGACAACTGGTGGTTAAGATTAGTTGGATTTACGGAACCATAACCCCTTGTTTCTACGACCTTCCCACCACCGGAGTGAAAAACAACTCCGTCGTCACCGTCGGCGTGAAAAACAACGTAGTTGTCACCATGGCATCTGGCACCTGCCTCGCCTCTGGAGGCGGCCGTTACCACTATTAACCACCATCGTCTTGCTACAGACCACGTTTAAAGCCATCACCTTTAACTGGACGTGGGTCATTGCCTTGCAATGTTTTTTCTCAGCAGTGTCCACCATACGCTCGAGGAAGTTCCTGCACCACTTTGGGTCATGCATCACCCCACTCTGACTCGACTGTAAATCACTTGACTTTGAGGCCTTGGAGTCTGAAAGCCAAGGGTAGCGATTTTTCTCATGACTGGTAATGGGCTTTGTGGCAGGCTCCTCGCCTTAGAATCTGGAAGTTGATATGGGGCAACTTTTCTTTTTAGATGATCAGTTTTTGGAGGTCCGACATTAGACGAAGCGGCTGCAGTTCTTTCTTTGGTCTTAAAACCAAAAGATGCTCGAGGAGCCACAAACAACATCAGCTAAATGGGTGGTAAAATTCACATCTGACCAGTTAGGTGTCTGAATAAACTGAAGAAGACCCTTTTCTGCGAACAAATTACAAACATAAGTTAAAGAAGGACCGAAATCAAACATACCACAACAGTTCTCATTAAGATGGGCCCATTCGAACCAATAGAATAATTATTTTGGATTAAGCATTGCAGCATGACCTTTAATTAACCCAACTAATATTTTTCTTTAAATAAATATGCAATAAAACACACAATCAGAAGTATAGTTAATAATATATTTGTGTGCTGTTAGCGCAATCAAGGTGACAATAATCATACGATACAGAATAATAATTCTCAACTCAGTTTCCCCAAATCCACCCTTTGATAAGAGCTTTACCGGAATCACTTACATGCCTGATAGCATCATCATCGGTCATTGAACTTTCAAGAAAACCAAACTTACAGTGTAAAAAGGCGCCCCGTAATCTTGCTGGAACCCTAGTTGAGTCACGGAGTTCGTTTCTAAAGTCACCGACATGCCTATAACCAGAACCTCCATCATTGCCTTCTTAATCGTCATTACCTTCAATTGAACGGCGGCCGGAACCCTGGAACTTAGCCCACCCGATAGCGATTCTGATAAAGAGAACAATGGCGATACCATGTTTCATGGCGGAACCCTAACCGCCGCCGCCGCTAACGACTGAACCTTTTCGCAGCCATCTCCGTCATCATCGCCGCTTTGTAACCAAAATCGCTATCATCGTCGTCTTCCTTATCTCACTTCTTTCTCCTTCTGTCTCTGTGCAATTAGAAGTGAGGATGATGCGTGTTGTTGGTGAAACACCAAAAGTACCCTTTTTTACTGTTCAAAACGTTGTTTTATTAATATATAGGAGAATAAATAAATAAATAAGGATAATTTAATTAATATATATATAGAAGAATGTGTATAAGAGGAGGCCAAGATTTCACATCTCACGTTGTCTTTAAAATATAAGGCTTTTCAATCTATTGATTTTTTTTTTGTTTAGGAAATGTTTTCGAATTAATAATAATAGCAATTCACTTTTTTTTGGAAACCCTTTATTCATTGTGATCACCACGAGTCTATGACGTGATACTCAATACAACCCCTTTCTCGAAAGTCGTAGTGTAATTTGCACTCATTGAATAGTGAATCGTCGGTGATATTCATGCACCACTGACACACCATACATACACCATCCCTTATACTGGCCATATAACAAGGCGGTATCGGACATAAGGGACATATGAGAGGGCTAAGATGGCTATACGACTCGTATGTGAGGGTGTTCATCCAAATCATACGACACACTTTTGTTGGTTTGTAATTCGTTGGATGATTCATATTTACTAATTACATCCTATGAATTTGTTCCACTGTTTTGTCATATTTCATTACATTCTTAAATTAACATGCATATTCCCATTTCAAACTATTCAATTAGTTAGAATTTTTTTTAGAACATTAGAATAATGTGAATCTGCAATCTTTTGTTGAGTGATTGATTGTTTAAAACTCACTTACCATAATGTTTTATAGTGATTAAAGAGAATGAAAGCTAAATACATCAATACATAAGACTTACTGCATACACTGTAACCCAAAAAATAAAATCATGTTTATATAGATCAAAAATCATTAGAAAATCATTTTTGGTTGTTTTCACATTGGTTCTCGTGGTTCTCGCAATAAAGGGTGGTTCCTAACGGATCTTTATCCTATATATATATACTAGAATTTTGACCCTACCGCGCGTTGCGGCGGTAACATCACGTTTGTGCCTTAATCGCAAATTGTTCTTTCAATCTACAAAATCAGATCTGTAGATTATAAATAAGGATTCTGAGTAAGCCAAGGGCACCAGCAAGATTACAATCACTCCATTAAACAAAAAAGAGAAAGAAGTGAGCACATGGGTTGTGTGATAACCTCATCCGAAGGCAACCACCATCATATTCTCTTGGATAATCTGATGCCCTGTAATCATCCAATTCAAAAACCACTTCAACAGCAAATAATATTATAAACCAAACCATTAGAAATTGACACTATAATCCGCGACAATCCTTTTGGAAAACCGCTTTCAATCTCAAGAATTAAATCATGTAAGAGCTCAAAAATTCAATTTTGTTTCAAACACCATAACATTCAATTACATAATCAATTGAAAGAAGTTAGAGAGAGAGATATAGATACAGAGTATTGAGTATTGGCATGTTGAATATCAGCTTCAAGGGATTTAAAAGTGAATCTTTGAAAGACTCTCATGACCCCCCTTTCCTTCCCCTGTTAAAACCAATTCCCATCAACCAAACCAAATCTTCTTCAGCTTTTGCACCACCACTTTCACCCCCTAAAATCAAATCTTTTTCAATTCTACAAACCAAATTCACCGCTTTCAACCCTCAAAATGAATCAAAATCCAATCTTTTTCAACTTTTCCACACCAAATTCACACTTTCACCCCTCAAATGCAATCAAAATCAATTTTCTTTTTAACTTTTTCAGCACCCAATTCACCACTTTCACCCCTCAAACTAAACCCATATCAAATCTTCTTGATTTTTAATCTTTAATCAACAATAACCAAACCCCACAAAAATCTTGATTCCTGCTATGTATAAATTATTTATAATTCGTATGCGTACCAGTCCAATACTACCTTTGCCTTTTGTGTCATTGAGTATACAAATTCAGCTTTACACTTATATGATCATGCCAATTTATACAAATCAGCTAGTCCAAGTTTTATTACAAACTTATATAAAAAACATTCTTCTGATTAGATTTCAAGTTAAGATTTTGTATGAGTTTCAGCTTTTGACATAACATCTCAAAATGAGATATATAAAGAAACAATATATTGGAATCACTAAAAATAGTAACCAACAAAATAGATAACACAATGAAGGGGCTTCTTACCAGCTTCCTTGATGTAGAGGATCTACAAACAGTTGATCTCGGAGTTGATCAGGCCTCTTTAAGTTTCCAATAACCTACAAATTATAAGAGCAATTATAAAGGTAAAAATAGACAACTCATTCAACCCACTTTTTCTACTCACCCTATTCTTTCTTCCTCCTTGGCCCTTGCTAAATCGATCTTAGTCAATTACAACAGATAAGAAATTCCTATCACACAAATCAAAATCCTTTGAATAATAGTGAAAACCCAAATACACATACTTGGGAGCTAAAGTCAAAAGGCTGGTGATTCAGGAATTGCAGCGGCAAGAGAATGCGAAACACTGATTTAGGGTTTAGGGTTAGTTCATGTAGAAGAAAATAAATACAAAAGAACCATCGAAAATGGAATACCTTCGCTGGGTAGTACTCATGTCTGAAGATCTCACAAAACCGTTGATCTTCAACTGGTCCGGCATGAGATCTCGGTCTCTGTTGCTTCTTCCGATCTATCTCTCATTTATGAAAACTCGCAAAGAAGAGACCATCTTGAAGAAACTCATTATTTTGAAACTTGGTGAAACCTTAAACTCATAATCTACAGATCCATGGCGTGCAAAGGTGAGGAAACAAAGAAGAAACTCTCATGTGTTTGGATATTTGTGAAAGACACATGTCTGGCAAAAAGAGAAGAAGCGTAATCCGAGTAGATAAAGGTAAATAAGAAGACAAATGAGTTGTTGGTTGGTGGCACTGTTGTCACCGACCTTTCTCTTTAATGTTATATAAATATATATATATATATATATATATATATATATATATATATATATATGAGAAGTTGCATGCTGTAAGCCTGAGCCCAACAACCCGTTAATAGTTATCAGCCCAGCAACAGCTTCAAAGCCCAGAACCTTATCAGCCCACTAACCAAGTAAGCTTAAGTATACACAAACATTTAGTTAAGACCACCACGATATCCAAACAATTTATTTTTGTATTCTATTCTAACACAATTAAAAATGCAAGATGCTTGTGCAGAAATTTAGAAGCTCTTGCTCTCAAGTAAATACAACTAACCTAATCTAAATAGTTTGATGGCACGAAAATCATCCACAGGTTACTCGTTCGATTTGTGTTCCAAATTTTCCAAATTTTTCCAACATCCTTTGTGGTAATTTCTTATAATGCTTGATGTGTTTGGACTGTTATAGTCAATGCATCATGATGATAACATTTAATTTATAGATTAGATTAATTTGAGTCACTAAGTGAACCTGCAAATTTAAGGTGTAGAAGATGGTGGAGGACTATGTTTTTGTTTCGTTTTCAATGTTTTTAAACCCCAATTGTTTCATGGTTTTACTTGAAGGGGTTTAGCACTCAACAACGGAATAGAACCGGTCACAAGCACAGGAATTATGAACATCTCAATTGAAGAAAATCGCAACTTTTTAGATGGTGCAGGGTAAGCTCTTACTCTATTTATAACGTTGTCCAATTGTTATTGCATCTATAAGTAAACCTTTTATGATGTAACATTATAACTAGTTTTTTAATATATATAGTGAACACTAATGTATTTGCGAACTGAGTGAACAAATCCTAGCCATTAATCTATACAAGTGTATGGCTAGGATCTCATCATCAAATCGTAAAATACACTAGTGTATTTCAACATCAAATCCTGGTCATTGATCTACACACATATATGGCCAGGATTAGTTCACTCAGTTCGCATGCTACATTAGTGTTCACTCTTGAACCTAATCCTATATATATATATAGGGAGGGGCTCATGCGAGAACTCCATTTATTGTGAGAACCGCGAGAACCAACGTGAACACAACCTAAAATAGCTAATCCCCCCCCCCAAGCTAAATGCTAAAAACTAAAACCCCCAAAAAACCTAAAAAAACCTAACCCCACCCCCCCCCCCCAAAAAAAAAAAAAAAAAAAAAACCTAAACCCCCCTCCCCCACCCCCCAAAAACCTACCCCCCCCCCAAGCTAAAATGCTAAAAACTAAACCCCAAAAAACCTAAAAAAAATCTAACAAAATAAAAAAAAATCTAAATTTTTTTTTTAATATTTTTTATGCTCAAATCGCTACTTTTAGCGGCAAAAAAAATTTTTTTTTTTTTAAATTTTTTTTTATTTTTTATTTTTGGCTTCGAAAAGTAGCGATTTTTATATAAAAAAATACTAATTTTTTTTTTTTTGTGATTTTTAGCTATTTTTAGGCATTTTTGTTTGTGTTCACATTGGTTCTCGCGGTTCTCGCAATAAGAGGTGGTTCTCGCATGATCTTCTCCCTATATATATATATATATATATATATATATATATATGGGGAGGTTCATTTGAGAAGAATTTTCTTAAAAGAAGAAAAAATGAATTAATCTAAATCCTATATTTTTTTGATCAATGGTTGTGAATTAAGATATCATTTTTGTCAACTTTTAGTTAATGTTTTAATTACTAAGGGTAGTATAGACATTTTGATGTAGAATACTAATAAATATTTTAAAGAGTTACTCAAGTCTTATTAATGCAACCATAAATTACTCCTTCACCATCATTAATGTATTGGCTCCTGCACAAATTTTATTAGAAATGACAAAATTATTTAAAAAGTTTGTGTCCTACACATATTTTATTATGAGTCGTAAAATTATATAAAAGTGTTTGAGTCCTACACATTCTGTATGCTACACCAAATATTGTTTTAACGGTGTAGGAAAAAATGTAAGATCATGTGCAAGATTGTTTTTATTGTGTAAGGTGCATAACAATTTTATAAGATAGGTTCATTAAATGATTAGAGTTCATTAATTTGAATAATAAAAATAAATAATAGACTCATTAAATGATTTGTTCAAATTACCTTTGTATCCTTTATTCTTTTTGTTCTTAATTTTTAATTCTTCTCATTTGAACTCTCCACTATATATATATATATAGGCCGGTTATCATACAATATGCCTAATCGTACATTATGTACGCTATAACCCCAACCGTCAGATCTTCTCAATTAAACCCCGTGCTTAACTATTAAATTAATCAAATTAAAATATATATATATATGAAACCACCAAGGTTAAAATCATCCATTATGAAATCAAAAACCCCCGATAATCAGCAAACAAAAACTCACAATCATGCCGTAAGATTCTTATTCAAAATCGTATTCGAAAATCCAACAAGTAATAAAAAATCGATCAATTCTTGTTCACCAACTCCTTCTGCGATTTCAATTTCTGCTGAATTTGGAACTTCAGAACTGAAACAAATCGATAGACCGTCTATCGAAGAAGATGATGCAGGATGAAAATCAAATAAAATATGCGAAATACATATCAAACGTGCGAAAAAACATTGCAGACAAAAAGAAAGGTTGTGTTTTTTGTAAAGTTTGCGAAATCATATAATATAACATGCGAATTAAAAAAAAGGTAATAATATTTAAGATGTCTTATGATGTGCGAATTCATGATTTAGACACATGCGATTTCAAAAAAAGTTAATAATCTTTGAAATTTCTTATAGTTTGCGAATTCATGATTTTACACATGCGATTTCAAAAAAAGTTAATCATCTTTGAGATTTCTTATAGTTTGCGAATTCGTTTTCGAATCGTGTGCGATTTTGAATAAAATGCTGCTAATATTTTCATGTAACTTTGTCCTAAAAAACGCAAAAAAAAATTACGAATTAATAACGAAAATAAATAAAAATTAACTATTTTATATAAAAAAATAAATTTATTACCGATGTGACTGTAATTTGACATGTAATGATCAATTTTACCATAAATACTACTGAACTTACCACCCTACCTACATAATAAATTTACTATTTTAATATAAAATACCCAAGTATAACTACCTTCCATATTAAGACATAGAACACAAAAACACACACAACACACCCACAAAAAATGGCATCTGAAGATTCAGAAAAAATAAAAAACATTGCAATAAAGAAACTATTGTCAACTCGCACGTTGTCAGAAATAAGCACCGATGTCACCTCTTCTCATTTGATTCTTGATGTGCAGGGGAAAATTCTTGAAGAACTCAAGAAAAATCAAGAGATGTGGGAGAGACTCCTTGAAGAACCACCATCAAGCTTCAGAGACGCAGCTTTGAATCACATAAAGGAACAGTCTAGAGCTGATGACTTAGCCTTCTCTTTCCTGAAAGATGCTCTAAACACAGTGAAGGAGAAGATGGAGTTCAGCTCGGCTGAATGTGACAAAATCTTTGCTTCAAGTAACTAAATTTCTGTTTAATCGTTTTATGGTTTTAGCTGTGATAGACAATAACAACTACTTTATATTTATGTTTTGGGTATATGTTTTGAATACATCTTAGGCTTCATTATAATATAAATCGCATGAATGATTTAGACATCTTTGTCACAAAAAAAACAAGATAACTCAAAATCGCATGTACTAAATTGGAAACAAAATGAAAATCGCATGTAACCTACGTATATGATTTTGCATATGAAATCGCATTTTTACAAACTAAATCGCATAGTTGTATGAACTAAACTCATATGTATGAAATCGCATGTTTGCCTGTAAAATCGCATGTACATTAAAAAAATTAATCTTTCTCATCTGAAACCTCCTCCCACTGATCTTCTTCTTCAGAGCCATCATCACTACTTCCGCTGTAATCTTCAAACTCATCTTCCTCTTCATCGTCTTCGACCTCGTTGTCTTTGTCTCTGGGATCTTTTTCAATCTGGACTCCCTTCATCTTCTTTTGTTGTTTGCCTTGTTGTTTGCCTTTCAGTATCTCGCAAGTCCGAATATCATGACCTTTTTCATTGCATACACTACATGTCCTTGACCTTTTTCCTTGGCGGCTGATCATTTGTTCCTTCTTGGATTTAATCCTTTTATGCGAGCCACGACCTTTGTTTCTTATACCAGCCGACACACGGACAGTAGGAGGTGCATTAGTTACTGGTTGTTGGTAACCAATCAACTTTGAAAATTGGTCAAACTTTGGTTCAAGCTGCTTGGTTATACGACTCTGATCAACTCTCTCTTTAAGCTGCCTCATTTGATCCCTCACTAAAACAAGTTGATCAAGGTCGGAAATCAAATTGCTAACCAAATACTCCCCTGTGTGGATGATTTCATGAGCAATCTGTTTAGCCTTGTGTTGCACATCCTTGTCACCCACCTTTATATCGAACTTCACGTTTAATTCATTCGGCACCACATCCTTTGTCCATCTCTTCATAACATATTTGTTTGGTATTTCTTTAACACCAAACATCTTGAAAAGAAAATAGATGTGTTTACATAGCAGCCCATACTGCTCAAAACGCAAACAGCTACACTGTGCACTTACATCATTTTCAAGATTCTTGAACCACACCTAAGAAAACCAAAAAATATATATATTATAAATTAAAATCGCATGTGTAAATTAACAATTTCGCATGTCTAAAAATCATTTAATTGTATTAATTTAAAATTGCATGCGTACATCAAAATCGCATATTGCAAAATCATGTTCTGAAATGAAATTCGCATGTAGGTTTTCAAAATCGCATGTTTTAAATATATATGCTATAATACCTCTAATAAACCATCTGTATGAGCTTTAAAGTCTTTCAATGATATCCTGATCTGTGGACCCTCGATTTTGGTGTCCATCGGCAGACATTCGGTAATAGTTCCATATATCTCTATTTGCTAATTAAAGAATACAGACCTGGTGTATATCTTAGCAGCATCTTTTTCCAAAGTAGTTTGGCTCCAATCATTAGGCTCAGTATATCTCGAAATATGATCATTCTTTCTGTGATTGAACCTTTGGACATCCATTGCACCGTCAAAATGATTCATAAACTCTACAAGAGTGAGTTGTGAATTTGCCACCTGGCAAAAAAAACGATTCTCGCTCTCTGATCTCGAAGTTGTTCGCATGAGTCCAGACATGGGCTCATGCCGGTAAAAAGCCGGAATCCACATGTATCTCATCTAAAACATATCATCAATCCATTTGTTTTCAGTGAGACCGTAGTCAATCATCACCAACTTCCATTGTCTCTCGAATTCTTCTGGCTCAATGGAATCAGTCCATACAATGTCGCACATCCTCCTTTTAAATGCTAATGGAATCAATCCATTTGTTCAAGAGTGAACACCCCCCTCAGTTGTGAACTGTGTGAACTCATCTTGGCCCTTGATTTCTATGATCTTGAGATTTAGATGAGTGGCATGATGGTAATTATGTGGTTAATTTTTTCCATTTAATTAAATACAAAAAGGGTATATGTGTAATTTTCATCTTAAATTGATTGCATAAATCATGTTCTCTCTCATAAATTAAATAGGAAAGTAATTTTATAAAAAAAAAATAGATTTAAATCATTATCTTAATAATTGAAATCAGTTACATATTTCCCATTTTAATTCCTTATCCATAATATCTTTCCTATTTAATTCATTATCCTAGCTCTGTTTAAAGGCGATGTACACATGTGTATTTTGATTTTGCCCTGTTTTTAATGCGATGTACACATGTGTATATCGTCTGTTTTTGTGATATCTCAGAATTTTTTTTTTGTATTGAATGTTTGATGTACACTTGTGAATTACTGTACACATATGTATGATGCTGAGTACACATACGTACTGTTCTATTTATATCCAAGTACACATGTGTATACCGTTGAAATATGAAGGTTTCGTGGATCTTAAAAATTAAAATTTGAATTCTGGTGATGAAATCTGAAAAATAAAATTGAAATAAAAGATATTGCGGATAATGAATTTAAAATTGGAAAGATACTATGGATAAGGAATTAAAATAGGAAATATGTAACTAATTTCAATTATTAAGATAATGTTTAAATCTAATTTTTTTTATAAAATTACAATCCTACCCTTAACAACTAAAAAGGAAATCAAGGGTCCAGATGAGTTCACACATTTCACTCTTGGGAGGTTGTTCACTCTAGAACCCCACCCTATATATATATATATATATATATATATATATATATATATATAGGGCAATGCTCTATAAGAAACCCATAATTTTTAGAAAACTTTGCAAACTTAACATGTGGCCTACATTTATCCACGTCATCCAAGTCAACTCATTATGCTTATTGCCTCTAAGGGTATATTAGTAATTATATATCTACCCACCCAACCCAAGAACTCTTCCCCATTTGATTTGATAGTAGCATTAATGCCCATCACCTCACAAATCACCATACCCCCCATTTATAGATTATTTCATTTTTTAAAAGCCAAAATTTCTAGATCTCGTCCCTCATATCTCCTTTAACATCTTCACCTGCATACCACCGCACCACCACCATCATCACCACCGCACCACCATCAGTATTGTACCTCCGGCACCACCGTAAACACCTCCAACCCTGTTGCACAACCCCCACCACCGTTGCACCTTTACCACTATCGGCCGACCCCCGCTGCACAACCCCCACCACTACCCCTCCACCACTGCCATCCCCCAACCCTAACCCATATATTCAGATGTGGAACTGAATATATTTAACCCAAATGGCTATTCTTTATTCCTTGAAGAACCATGTGGGTCCGTAGCATCCTTAAAATGACACCAGATCTGAATGTTGCCATCATCAACTACTGCTTAAAGGTCACCGATGTTGACGAGCTCTTGAGATCGTATCAATCTGAACCCGAATGTTCTCCATCCAAAGATTATATTTGGGGGAATGATCTTTTTGTTATTAGGATGGTGATGGATACAAGGGAAACAAGATCCAATTCTCGGGACCGTTGGTTTCGTCAAACGTGTTTCAGATGCTTAAGGATCATGACCATGTTTATGTTACAGCACAACACAACTAACACGTGTTATAGTTTGAGCTTCAGGACATGCATGTGTTACATGTGACGTGAAACCCATGTACAACGTAACACGTGTTAGTGCTATGTATTTTTGTTTACTAGTAATATGTAATGTGAGACTCTTGTTGTTTTCTCTAGTACACGATGTTAAAACGGTCTAGACTTAACACATTTTCTGTTGGAGGCGCCCGTATTTGTACCTCTACTGTTACAGTTACTATTGAAGTTTATGCATCCATTCTGGAAGTCCTAACACATGTTATAATAGATGCTTAACACACGTTATATCAGGTTTACTCTATTGTTATTAAGTTACTATTGGAGTTTATTCATCCATTATGGAAGTCTTTACACACGTTATAATAGATGCTTAACACACGTTATACATTTCAGTCGCTTAACACATGTTACAGTATGTATATACACATCATGGTGTTTTGGAAACCAATAGCTTATACATGACACCATGTTAGGTTAAACCAAGATTATAACAAAGGGTTAACACATTTTATCCCAGGTATACAGTGTTACGATATTAACTTGTATGTTCCATATTAACTTGTTCACGTGTTACGATCAGTATATGCACATCATAGTGTTTTGCAAACCACTTTCATATACATGAATACAACTCGGGTTACAACAACATTATAATGGATGCTTAACACATGTTATCATATGTATACAAGTGGGGTTACAACATTACGATATTAACTAAACTCACCATTAAACCCATCACCTCCGTCAACTGTGTTCAACCTTATCACATGTTAAGCAACTACATGTAATTTGAGACTCTTATTGTTTTGTCTAGTAGATGATGTTAAAACGGTATGGACTTAACACATTCTGGAAGTCTTAACACACGTTATAATAGACGCCTAAGACACGTTATATCAGGTATACTATGTTGTTATAATATATACAAATCATGGTGTTTTGGAAACCACTAGCTTATACATGACACCATGTTGGGTTAAACCAAGATTATAACAGAGGATTAACACATGTTATCCCAGGTATACGGTGTTACAATATTAACTTGTATGTTCCATATTAACTTGTACACGTGTTACGATCAGTAGATGCACATCATGGTGTTTTGCAAACCACTTTTGATATACATGAATACAAGTCGGGTTATAATGGATGCTTACATGTTATCATATGTATACAAGTGGGGTTACAACAATATTACGATATTAACTAAGCTCACCATTAAACTCATCGCCCCCGTCGACTGTTTTCACCCTTGTCACATGTTAATCAATTTCATGTTCCGAACAGACAAATTGTAACACATGTTAGATCAGTATATACACATCATGGTGTTTTGTAAACCACTAGCTTATACATGAATACATGTCAGGTTACAAAAAGATTATAACAGAGGCTTAACACATGTTATACATTCAAAATTGTGCAAAACAAACACATGTTATAAATGAACGAAGAGTTCTTTCCACGTTATATATCATTCTAACAGGGGCTTAACACATGTTATACATGAACACATGTCAGGTTACATCATGATGTTCTGTTACAGCATGAACCACTAACACATGTTATAAACGAACGAAAACTTCTTTCCCAAAAGATTTGACTTATTCAATGTCCCCGCATTAACGTCGCCTACATCCATCCAGCTTGTCAATTGAATATCTTTGTGGATCTGTTTTTGTAAATCAACACACGTTATATATCATTCTAACAGGTGCTTAACACATGTTATGGGTCTGTTTCTGTAAATCAAACAACCCAACAAAAAAGAAACACTTACTGTTCAGATCAAAAGCCCAAACCAGCAACCAAACCAACAAAAAAAAAAACAATTATTGTTAAGATCAAAATCCCCAAACAAGCAACCAAACCAACAAAAAATCTCGTTCAAAATCTCATCCTAAAGTTTTCGATTTATTTAAAATACATGAACATTAACCATTACTAGATCTTGATTGAGGACAGAGGAGCGGAGAGAGAGAGAGAACATTAACCATTACTAGATCTTGACTCCGACGACGTTCCGAACTCCGGCGCCACCAACCACCCACCCTCCACCACCTTCTACAACCATCCACTGCCGCCGCTATCAACTACCAATAACCCAGAATGAACCAGCCACCACCTTCCACCAACCACCAGATCTGCAACCACCATCGTGCCTAACTAATCGTGCATCTACCGCCTCCCCTGCCCCAACCATAACGGGCAACAACACCACCGCCACCGCCACAGCGCTGCTGCTGCCGTGGGTGGCTGGAAACCCACCAGTTTTCTCTCTCTCGTTCGATTTCTCTGAACCTCTCTTTCTCTTTCGATTTCTCTGGTACTCTCTCTCACGGCTCTCACTCTCTCTCTAGGCTTTGCAGGTTGTAAGTGTTGTGTAGAGAGAAGGGAAAGTCATGGGGGCTAGGGTTTTGATTTGGGGAGGAGAAAATGAGATCTGTGATTTTAGTGAGAGGGAATTGAGAGAGTTGAGATGAGATTGTGATTTTGAAATGGATATGAAGAGAGAGAAAGATCAGTGCATTAAAGAGAGATGATATGATTGGACAGTGGAGAGAGAAGGAATTTACTTCCGAAAATGCCCTTCCAGTTGACTAATGTGTATTATAACATTTCTTTTAAATCTAATTGTTACCAAAATTATGAGAGCTATTGATCAAGTGAGATGAAAGTTAATCAATGGGTGACAATGGGTTTGTATAGTTTTTTAAAAAAGATAGAGTTTCTTATATAGCGAAGCCCTATATATATATATATATATATATATATATATATATATATATATATATATATATATATATAGGGTAAGGTTCATGCGAGAACCACCTTTATTGCGAGAACCGCGAGAAACAATGTGAACACAACCTAAAATAGCTAAAAAAAACCTAACCCCCACCCCCCCCCCAAGCTAAATGCTAAAAACTAAAACCCCCAAAAAATCTAAAAAAAAACCTAACCCCCCCACCCCCCCAAGCTAAAATGCTAAAAACTAAACCCCCAAAAAACCTAAAAAAATCTAAAAAAAAATCTAATTTTTTTAATATTTTTGTGTTAAAATCGCTACTTTTAGTAGCCAATTTTTTTAAAAAAAAAATTAAAATTTAAAAAAAATTTAAATTTGTTTTTTAGCTACTAAAAGTAGCGATTTTCTTATAAAAAATATTAAAATAAAATTTTGTGTATTTTTTAGCTATTTTTAGGCATTTTTGGTTGTGTTCACATTGGTTCTCACAATAAAAGGTGGTTCCTAACGGATCTTTGTCCTATATATATATACAGGGTAAGGTTCATGTGAGAACCACCTTTATTGCGAGAACCAATGTGAACACAACCAAATATACCTAAAAAAACCTAACCACCACCACCCCCCCCCCAAAAAAAAAAAAACCTAACCCCCCAAGCTAAATGCTAAAAACTAAACCCCCAAAAAAACCTAACCCCCCACCCCCCAAAAACCTAACCCCCACCCCCACCCAAGCTAAAATGCTAAAAACTAAACCCCCAAAAAACCTAAAAAAATCTAAAAAATAAAAAAAAAACACACAAAATTCTTTTTTTAATATTTTTTACATTAAAATCGCTACTTTTAGTAGCCAAAAAAAATTAAAAAATATTAAATTTTTTTGGTGGCGAAATCCAGCGATTTTTTATTAAAAATATTAAAAAAAAATTGTGTGTTTTTTTTAGCTACTTTTAGGTATTTTTGGTTGTGTTCACATTGATTCTCGCGGTTCTCGCAATAAAGGGTGGTTCCTAACAGATCCTTCTCATATATATATATATATATATACATATATATATAGTTAAAAGATCCTGTAAAAAGTCCTACTTTTGTAAGAAGTGTGAGAAATAATTTGGGGATGACAAGTGTCCTTTATCTTAATTAATTAAAAAGGGTACATTAGTAATTTACCTTTCTTATCAATTAATTGTGTGTAGCGGTTTTGGAGTTATTTTAGGAGATACATATCTTTATAATTGATGAACGTAAGGATACAAACAAAGAAAATATTGACCTGCAATTATATATGTGGCAACCTCGAAGAAGCACAGATTTTACATCATTCATGGAGATTTCTTGCATATGATATCCTACCTAACAAACAATTTGTTATCATTGTAGATGGCGGCTGATCCCATTATAAAGATCAATAATGCAAGGTGAATGCAAACCATAGATATAATATTGAAATAAAATAAAGAAAGGACATAAAGTATTTTTGTCCAGATGTTTAAAACACCACGCCATGAACAATGTCTCTAGATAAAACACCATGACTTGAATCATAGTCAATTTATCCAGTTGTTTTAAAACACCACGCCATGAATCTGATTATACAATGTCTCCATATAAAATACCATGACTTGAATCATAGATGTTTAAAACACCACACCATGAACAATGTCTCCAGATAAAACACCATGACTTGAATCATAGTCATGGTGTTTTAAAATCTAGGAATGTTTGGTATTGATAAAACACCACGCCATGAACAATGTCTCCAGATAAAACACCATGACTTGAATCATAGATGTTTAAAACACCACGACATGAACAATGTCTCCGGATAAAACACCATGACTTGAATCATAGATGTTTAAAACACCACGACAGGAACAATGTCTCTAGATAAAACACCATGACTTGAATCATAGTCAATTTATCCAGTTGTTTTAAAACACCACGCCATGAATCGGATTATAGATCTCTTTATGATAACGTATGAAGAATATGCAACCAAAGATCTTCTACAATTAAGGTGAATCATTAATTCCTATATTTAAGGAAAAAGAAGTGAATGTAGGTATTTTTGGTTATGTAGGTTATGGTTACCATATTTCAAACATTGAAAAAGACACTATTGCCCTTCAATTTTACATAAGGTCCCTCTAATTAAAACACAATTTACATTTTTATACCCTATTGATCTCAACCATTAGATCAAATATCTAATGGTTTAAAACACTTCTTACCCTTCTCACATTTTAAATACTTTTTACCATATCCCTACCCTATATATATATATATATATATATATATATATATATATATATATATATATATATATATATATATATATATATATATATGGTCATGACCTTTTTATGATACGTTCTTACATTTTTACATCTACTTGATATCAAGACTGAAAGTTTGAAACGATATATATATATATATATATATATATATATATATATAGGGAGAAGATCATGCGAGAACCACCTCTTATTGTGAGAACCGCGAGAACCAATGTGAACACACCAAAAATGCCTAAAAATAGCTAAAAATCACACAAATTTTTTTTTTTAATATTTTTTATATAAAAATCGCTACTTTTCGAAGCCAAAAAAAATTTTAATTTTTAAAAAAAAAAAAAAATTTTTTTTGCCACTAAAAGTAGCGATTTGAACATAAAAAATATTAAAAAAAAAATTTTTTTTTTTGATTTTTTTAGATTTTTTTTAGATTTTTTTAGGTTTTTTGGGGGTTTAGTTTTTAGCATTTTAGCTTTGGGGGGGGGGGATGGGGGGGGGGGGGGTTAGGTTTTTTTTAGGTTTTTTGGGGGTTTTAGTTTTTAGCATTTAGCTTTGGGGGGGGGGTTAGGTTTTTTTTTGGGGGGGGGGGGGTGGGGGGTTTAGGTTTTTTTGGGGGGGGGGTGGGGGTTAGGTTTTTTTTAGCTATTTTAGGTTGTGTTCACATTGGTTCTCAAGGTTCTCACAATAAGGGTGGTTCTCGCATGAGCCCCTCCCTATATATATATATATATATATATAGGGGGCCGCTAGAATGAGAACCACCTCGAGTTGTAAGAACTGCGAGAACTACTTGATCCGGGGTGAGATGGACCAATTTTTTTTCAAAAACGTAGATGCATGTATTATAAACAGTTTCGTAAAAAAAATTAAAAAAAAAAAGCCGTGTGTGTAGTTTTTTACACCACAAGTTTGTGGTTTACGAGTCCCGTAAATTTACGGGACTCGTAAACCACAAAGTTGTGGTGTAAAAAACTACACGCACGGCATTTTTTTTAATTTTTTTTTACGAATGTTTACGAATGTGTTTATAATACATGCATCTATGTTTTTGAAAAAAAAATTTGGTCCACCTCGCCCCGTACGGTGTGGTTCTCGCGGTTCTTACAACTCGAGGTGGTTCTCATTCTAGCGGTCCCCTATATATATATATATATATATTATAACCTCTTGTTATTATTTTGTTAAAAGCATGCTTGATCATTCCATAACCATTGGAGAAGAAGAAGAAGAAGAAGAACTCCTTGTTGTTGATCCAAGCAGTATAGAATAAATGACCAACAAACTACAAGGTAAGTGTTAGTGTATGCGTCTGTAGCTTCCGTCAGTATAGAGTCTTATTTTGTATGTTTTTGTCCTTTGTGAACAATTATGTTTGTGAATGTATGTACGTAGTATGACAACTCAGGATATGGGATTGGATTGTAAAAGTGTTGACCTTAGTTGACTTGTGTCACCCGATCGGATGGGCCATCCGATCGGACAGCACTGTCAGCCGATCGAACAGCAGCCATGCCATCCGATCGGACAGCACTTTGTAGCATCCTGAGTTGCCTATAAATACCCCATCAGGGTATGTCATTTAGAACTTTTTACAACTCTTAGATCTGCTGACACTTTGGTGTACTCTATCAAAGTCTGACTTCTACTGGCTTCTTGTACTTTCATATCTACTAAATAGAAAGATCAGACAGTTTTTAAAACGTAGAATACTTTGTCATACTTCTGTGACTTGATCCAAAGGATTCCGCACTTTGATCAAGATCGGTTCATCTACGTTTGCATCAATCAGATCCAGTACAAACCGGGCCTAACAAGTGGTATTAGAGCATCCAGGATACTGAATCGAGATCTACGACAACGAATTCACCAGAATTGAAGCTTTTCTTGCCGATCAGATCAAATTTCACCGGAAATTTGACATATTCTCTCACTTTCTACTCACTTCTTTCTGAAATTTTCACTTTTAAACACTAAAAATCAGAAAAACCTAAAATGGAACATGAATCTATGGTTAAAATTTGATGAAATTGTTATCAATCTGTTCGCAATTGTTCATAGCATAATCCTTCAAGATTTCATAAGAAAATTCCTACAAAAACTAGATCAAAATCATCAAAAACTATGCTAAACTGTTCATGTTTGATGATGTCATTCGCTTGTTCGAACAGTTGTTCGAACGATTTGGATTAGTGTGTTCTTGATTAGTGATTGCTAACATCATCAGTGTTACCCAATCGAACTACCATTCGATCGGACAGCATTGGTTGTCTGGTTTTCATCTGCTTACATCATCTTGTTTCCCGATCGGATCTCTGTTCGATCGGACAGTAGGTTGAAAAGTCAAAACTTTCATAAGATTTTGTAGTATTCGTTCGGACAACCACTCGATCGGACAACCATCCGATCGAGCAACAATCTGATTCGTGTACTCCTTTCTTGATCTTACTGTGTCACTCAATCGAACAACCATTCGATTCAAGTGCACCAATGTGAAACTTTTGAAAATCACAAAAATTTGTCTAAGTGTTGGTAAATTGTTTCAGGTACTCTAAAATGGGGGACGATTTTCTAAACCCATTTAGTGACGTATTTGCTTACACCAGCAACACAGGAGGGAGCACGTCAGACAACACGAACACCACTGAACCAAACCCGAATCCTAAGAAAGCCATTGCTGATTCACTGAGCGTTGATAACGCTTATGGCACCTACAACAAACAACCCAAGCAGATGGCCATAGAAGAATACAACAGATGGGCGAGTAGGTTTGAGGAATGGCTGAAAGCATTCGCCTACCAAAGTTGGAAAAGTTTGAGAAATGGTTTTGACCTCAGAAGAAGTGACTATGAAAATTTAACTGATACTGAACAAGAAAGTTTCATTGCAGAACAGAAATGCATTGCCTTGCTACATCAATCAGTGAGGGATGATATTATATCTTTAATAGACTATAAAGATTCCAGAGATTTATGGGAAAATTAAAGATGAAGTGCGTGGGTGGAGCAGAAATTGTTAAGAACAAGAAAAAATTGTTGAAGAAAGAATTTGATCTGTTCGGTTGTATAAAAAATGAGTCTGTGTCAAAGATGATAGAAAGATTTTGTCACTTAAAGATCGAACTTGTAAGATATGGGATCACGTTTACACAGAAGAATTGGTTGATAAGTTGTCTGATTCACTGCCTGATGAAAAAGATTGGCAGTATTTTGGGCTAATGTTGAAGAACACAGTGAAGTCAACTGATCTGACAGTTGATTTGCTAATTGAGAGGTTGGAAAGTCATGAGCTGGAGATTAGAAAGACAAACAAAGTCAACAACACCCAATATCAACAAAATGTTGATTTATATTATCGAGGAAGCATGATTCCAAAAACTGTGTCACCAAAGACTGCATTCTCAGCAGAAAACTCAAGCATGCCAAATCAAGAAAGTCAAAACAACAGTTCTACTCCGAGCAGTGGATATCATGGAGGATCGTCTTCTTCTACTCATGTCAACAGCAGCAATCTGTTCCGAAAAACATGTTCCAGTGCAATATTGCTGTAAACCTCAACAATGCACAAAACTTCAGTGAAGAAGCAGCCAAGCAGCAGATGGTGTTTCTGGCATCCATCTTGGAATCCTATGAGAGCCTAGTTGCCGGAAAGATCGGAAACACCAACCTCACCAAAGAAGACTATGATCAAATCGACCCCGAAGAGATGGAGTTGATTGACATTAGATGGTGTATGGCGAGCGTTGTTCGGAGAGCACAGAGATTCATGGAGATAACCGGTAGACACTCCATTGGTGGACCTTCAACAAAGCTAGGTTTTGATAAATCGAAGGTTACATGTTTTAAGTGCAAGCAAAAGGGACACTTTAAACGAGAATGCCGAAATGCAGCTGCTGATAAAATGGAAAATCCATTTTATGACGATTATTACAAAAGGGCCATTTATCACCGGAACAAAGAAGAACCACCCGAATGAAGGAAATTGAAGCAAATCCCAAAGAAAAGTCGAGAGCCTTAGCCGTTATCCATGATGATGAGGGATTTGATTGGAGTGATCTGTTACCGGAAGAAGATGCAGTGGGTTATGCCTTCATGGCAAAAGTCGTTCCATTCAAGGATACCCGTACTGAAGAAGAAAAATATCGTTTTAGGAAGATGTTAGCCCAAAACATGAAAGATAAAATTTATCGAACATAGAAAGAGGCAAAAAGTGCAAAATGATGGGATGCTGATCGGGAATGCTATTTGGATCCTAAAGGAAACATAGTTGTTGAACCATCATCAATCAGTGTTGAAACCCTCATAGAACAAATAGCAGAACAGAAGAAGCAAGACAGAGAATGTGGGCAAGAGAAGCTGAAGAAAAAGAAAAAGGAAAGGAGTTACAGTCAAAGAAGGTCGATGATGGGATAATCGACACGACCAAAGAGATGACTGCAAAAAATCTAAAGAAAATGGCTGACAAGGTGCTCGCAGCAAAAGAGTTAGAGGTAGATTCTAAGTCTGGAACTGAGTCACAGAGCAAGGTCAGTTCTAATGATTCAACAAATGGGTCAGGTAAGACTGATAAAGCCAAAATTGAAAGGGACTGCAAAAATTGCATGAAAGACTGCAAGGTTTGTAGTACACATCGTGTAGCTGACCCGAACGAGTCGTTCAGAGGAGTTTTGATCTGTTTCAGGTGCGGAAAACAAGAAACAGACTTAGATACAGCTTGCAATTCACTTTAAACACCTTGTAGATTGATATAACACTAATTACACGCAAGAATCAAACCGACAGCACCTCGGTATGATTTTCAAGAACTGTTACGACTCTGCTTCTGATTTCGCTTGAAACATGTATATATAGGGCTTCTGATTTCGCTTGAAACCGGTTCAAGCGAAATAACAAACAATGTGATTCCGCTTGAAAATGACCAAAGTCATTTCAAGCGGAATAGCCCTCTCAAGCGGAATCAGACCATTTACACACTAAATCATCCTATTTTCTCGTACAACGAGCCCTGATCTAACCTATCTAGAAAAAGACTCGATACAAGAAGAAGTCGACAGATGCATGCACTAACAGACTCCCCCTCAGATATTGACGAGTCTTACTGTGTCGAGTCTTTGCAACTTCAGTCTTGAACAGTCTCTGGGCTTCACTCTTTCAATTAGCATCAACAGACTCCCCCTAACAATGTGCTGGCATTCCTTAAGTTCATCAGCATCATCTGTTTCAGGATCGTAATCTGACTTTCACAAGTTCAAGATTGTTTCCTGGCTCAACCTTTGTCCACCGAGTCTTCAGGTATCGGAACCTGGCTCTTTAAACACAAGCTTCTCAGGATCGATCACCTGGCTTTTCTATATCCAAACACTCTTTGATGCTGTTCCAAGATTGTAACCTGGCTTTCATCCAGCTCAGATTATCTGCACAAACTCTACCTCAAAGTAAATTTCTCAAATTTAAACATTTCAAATTTTGGAATTTAGAATCTCCCTCAATTTTAACTAGAATCTTGATGAACCACTTATAAATTTGATTAAAATACTTTTGTTTCCAAACACAGACTCCCCATCACAAACAGTCATCATGTTTAGCACTTGGAACTTTGAAAATCAGCTCTTCAACACCAGTTGTCAAAAATCTTTTTGAATTTTTCAAAAATTTATGCTAAAACACACTAAAATCTTTTTGGAGTTTTGATTATAAAGTGCAATAAAGAAATATTTACAGACAATATTTTTGAGAGTTTGTGTAAGAGGATCATATCAGTTTCTGAGACAAATCATCAACACCGTTAAGCTTCATTTCATTTTCAGATCTAAACAATTCACTTAGATTGTCAGTAATTGACCCACTTAAATTTTCACACAAAGTTCAACTGTTTCGAGAGACGATATTAATGTCTTAAGCACTTAAACTTATTCGCGTGTCCCACTACTTGAATATACTCCCGTATCCAGATCCCAATATTCAGTCTCACAGGTGAGTATACCAGAGATGATATCTGTAAAGGAGTTAGGTGCGAAACCGTGAGAGCTCAGGTCAGAACTTTCGTTCAGCAGAGAGATGATGGTTCGACTTTTGGTGTGTCCCCTTTAGAGGATCTTTTCTTCAATAGCAATGATTATCAATTTTATTGTTTCATCATTTTGCTGAGGGCGAGCTTATATTTCAAAGCATTTGCAAAAAGTATTATACGGGGACTAGGTCAGAATTTCCATTCAGCAGAAGTCCCGGGATAATACCCCAGATATCACTGAGCATAAAGACCTAGTATCTCAGAAAGAGGGACCTTTCAAACAAGATTTCGGGGGTTACCCATATATCCAAGAAGTTATTACCCACGATATAAGCAAGTTTAAAATTTAGATTTATATCTCGTTACAATCTACTAAATGTGCAAAAACCTACTGGCATATCATCAGTGAGATTGTTTATCACATTTTATCTTTCCATTTCTTTAGCATGTTGTGACAGCCCACTGATGTACTATCATTTCCTGTTTTTGACAACAAAACTCGTTTTCATTTTTTCATGTTTTTGGCTTTTTCAGATTTTCTAATGTTTTTGAATTTTCTGAAATTTTTACTCCCCCTAAAATGCAAACATATTAAAGAAAAATTGAAAATAAACTGTACAAGAAAAATTGACAACCGATATCGAATCGCCTCAATTCGCCATTCACTTGTCATAAACAATCAGAACTCCCCTTTCAACAAACTATTTTCTCATTAAGATTTCAAAACACTAAAGTTTGTTTTAATCAAAATGATTTTTCCGGAAAATAGGTTTGTTTTTACCACTTGTAGGGACTGGTTCATCATCTTGTTCATTCAACCACGTATATGAGGATTACATCAAGCTAAAACTAATGACCTTGACGAATCACTTGTAATATCCAACCTATTACCATTTGTAAGTATATCCAAATCATTTAACCACATGTAGGAATAAAACATCTACACAAACCATTTTAGCAATCAAGATGCCGATTCCTGCTTCACACTTACTAACCTGGAAGCTTCGGCATAGTCCATCACCTGTAAAATTAATCAACATTAAAATCTTTCACAAAATCTATCATAACAAGCATGATGCCAATCCCTGATCCACGAACACAAACTTGGGATCTCCGGCAAGTCCAGATTTTCAAGGAAAGAGAATTTCCACCCAAGTCTTACCAACCTTGGGTGTTTTCAGCTCTTGTTCAGCCGGGTTATAAGTTGCTTTCTTTGTTGCATAGAAATCTTTAACCCCTTTTACCTTCCCATCAATCATTTTCCCAAAAATTTTCTTAACATTCCCATTGAATGTTTTCTCGACATCAAACTGTTTCTTCTCGAAGTAAAACTGATCCGAGATTTCAACCTTACCAACTTTCTTCAATGATGGAAAACTAACATCATTCATTGAAGACACTGATTTTTCTTCTTTTGTCTTAACCTGTGGCTCCTCTGATTTTGTGGAATCAGGTTCATCGCCGACTTTCTCATCACACTGGCCTGTAAATTAAATGGCCTGTAAATGTATGAGGGAAAACTAACATCATTCATTTAAATCAATGATGGAAAACTAACATCATTCATTTAATTTACAGCTCACAGTTAAATGTAAATTTACGGGACTCGTAAACCACAAACTTGTGGTGTAAAAGACTACACGCACGACATTTTTTTTAATTTTTTTACGAATGTGTTTATAATACATGCATCAACGTTTTTGAAAAAAAAAATTTGGTCCACCTCGCCCCGTACGGTGTGGTTCTCGCGGTTCTTACAACTGGAGGTGGTTCTCATTCTAGCGGTCCCCTGTATATATATATATATATATATATATATATATATATATATATATATATATATATAACAAGCCAAGGATTTGTGAGAAAACTTGTGAAAACTTCATTTGATCATTACTAAACCCTGAGCTTCAAGAAATAAACCCTAAACTTATAGCTAAGTACGAAAAGTTAAAGCTAAACCTTAAACGCTGAAATCTAAATCTTAGAAAAAAATCAACGCTTATATATATATATATATATATATATATATATATATATATATAGGGTCAGGATTCAGAGAAAACGGTGAAAAGTGTGAGAACGGTGAGAACGCTTATGAATCGTCAGATCAAAACAATCTATGAACTAGATTGGCGTGGTGGCGTTTTCGTAAATAACATCAATTTTATTACTTGAACGTGCTTCATTAAGGGTAAAAAGGTCTTTTACTGCTCAAATTCAAAACGCCAAACTAATGAGCAAGACGCCATTCAAAACGACTAAAACACCATTAAAACAAAACGCCAAACCTTAATGTTAAAACGCGTTGTAGACTAAGCAGGTAGATGAAACAAACAGTAACTGAAAGTCAATTATTAACATTTATTACAGAAAATTCCCTCCTAAACTACGCGCCAAAAACATCATTATATAAACGACGTTACCATCGCTTCAATCATCACTTCCATTGATCATACTAAAAACACCATCTTTAACCAAAACGCCAAATTTAACCAAAATGCCAAAATGGTAACCATCGTTTCATGGAGACACACCCTTAGAATCAAGAGATTCGTGATCCGTTTTGACAACTGAAGAAGAGTGTTTGTTAAAACAACCAAAGCCATTTTGAACATGGAAGAACACGTACAGAGGGGGATCCTATCACTTGGCATCCCTCTTGATAACCATTGTGATGAAACACATAATGTCGCAGCCCCCGACCCCTACCCCGGGAGCGGGCGCCGCGAGATCCAGATGGGTGGTATCGGTGTTTATTAATTTGCAGTGGAATACATCCGGACCGTAGTTAGGAAGGATTTTTATCAGAGTAAAACATCAAACTTTTATAATCATAATTTATTGGGATAAAACCCCACTTCATTTGACAATACATTTGTAGGGATAAACCCCAATTATCGAATATAAAACTTCTTCTTTTTATAGGTAACTTTTATAGCCACTTTTCCAAGCCTTCAGTGCTCTCCAGCTGTCTTCTATTAGTTTTCAAATTATGTTACCTAAAACGCGTTTTAAAAACATTTTATCAGCAAGAAATACTGGCGAGTGCATCCCAGTTTAATCAAAACAATTTTTATCACTTTACAGTATTGAGGGCATCCGCAATTACATTTGTTTATATCCACCCAAGTACTCATTTAGTACTGTCAACCTGACCTGTGGGTCATATTACCCATTGGCTAACTCTTTGTCCAATGGTAACGTCTTTCTTATTTTGTATACAAAACACCAACATACCGACAGTAATTATAGAATCACAAATACTCAATTACTGTTAAGTGTAATTTAAAACAATTGAGGTTTTGGTAAAACATTTGACTCACAAAAGATTTACAAAAAGGTGACAAAAAGCAGATGTACTCACATTGTTGACTTAGGTAAAACTAAAGCTTCCTGGTGATTCTCCTGGTTATTATCTATTAAAATCAAACAATGCACATGTGTTAGTAAAATAACCCAAATCACATTAACCGTACAACTCGAGACAGAATTCCAATGACTGAGTCGGGCAGAGCCGACATGCATTACGGAATCCTAGATCAATTGAGTGTAACACGAGACAAAATTCCAATGACTGATTTGGGCAGAGCCGACATGCGTTACGGAATCCTAGACCGATCGTGTAGGGTAATAGTACTTACAACGAGGCAGAGCTTTGCTTTATAGTGGGTATTATGCCTGGGTATAGTAATTGCTATTCAGAAGTTGAGAGGAAATTTAGAAATTGAACGAGTTGAAACTGAGCTCGTCGAGCTCTATTTATAGGCATCAAAGGCGGCTCGCGCCCCGCGTAAGCTTCTGCTTCGGCCTTCGCGGCCTGCGAGAACATATGGCTAGGCCCTAGCCTTGACCAGACAGCGTACTAGCCTCGACACCCATCTGGACACGTGGCACTATGTAGTGTCGTGCAAGCAAGGGTTGTCGCGCCCCGCGACAGATGTTGGTGTCTGAGTCGCGGCCCGCGAGCGACTAGTGAACTTTGTTTTGGATCTCGTCCTCGAGATCTACTGGAACAGGTGTGGGTATTTCCTTTGCATCTCTGATTCGAGTTCCCAAGTGTATTCTAGTCCTCTCTTGGAATCCCATTTCACTTTGACCAGAACTAGTCTCTTGCGTTTGAGATTCTTGATCTTTCTATCTTCGATCTGAACAAGTTTCTCAATAAACTTAAGTTTCTCATTTACCTCTATGTCCTTAAGAGGTATTGACGTGCTGTCGTAGTACACGCAAATTTAATCCAAATTACAACTAGTAGATAGCAGTAAATGGGTATCGAACACAAGGAGTTTGTGGAAAATGTGTTGATTCTATAGTCTTGCAAATTAACTACAATTAAACTAATGTGCAGAAATTAAAGATCAAGAATTTGGATTGTTTGATTTAAAAACTATGTTATCAACTAATTGCTAATCAAGATTGGATTTTTAACTCGGATTATGAGAACAATGACCATCTTAGGATTCAGTTTCTTTTAACACTTGTGCAAAATTCCAACTAGAAAGAGTTACATAGACATAAATCATGTACAAACATTTGTTGTGATAAAAAGGAACAAAGTACTCGGATTATATTAATGCAACGTTGTTTCCCGATGATCAATCAATCAATATCCAACCCTAACCCTTCCCGTGATATCTCGATTGTCAACGACACCAAGAACGTACGATTTAGACTAGAATTGAAACATCAATCAACAAGCTACAATCAAATATTCATACACCATGATAATCAAAGCAAACACACAAAGTTATCATTCTAGAAATTAAAGAAAATCACACAAGAGTTGTAGAGAAACCTTCACCTAAGATGATCACAACAAATTTAGCCGGACATTGTTCAGTGGACCATCATAACATCAAAGTTGAAGTTCATACGGATCGAAAACTAAAACCGAATGTTAGAAATTGTTCCCAAATGATATCCAAAGCTAAAATTCGCCCACCAAGTGTAGAGTAACGTTCCCAATCATGAATTACTTGAAAAGACACAAGAAAAACCATTTTTAATGAGCAGTTACGTCTTTTCCTCGTCGCCTCTACCGTAACTTACGGTAGCTACCGTAAGTTACGGTAGACTTCAAATCGATACAGTGGATCTCTACTGTGGTACGGTGGAAGAATGGGAGTTTCAGGGCTACCGTAATTTACGGTACCATAAATTACGGTAGACCCCTGAGATCTTTGTTTTGTTTCTTCTTTCCTTCCATGCTTGACCCGTTCCACTCCAGTCCATCCAAAGCAGCGATTTATCCATTTTAAGCTCCAAAACGTACCTGAAACATAAGCAACTGTAGTCATCTAATTCAAGATAATTACACGATCAAGTGAGGGATAAACTCGTCTTTTAACACCATTAAGGGTTGTTCTATGGACCACCCGTCACATCCCCACACTTAACCGTTGCATGTCCCAAGCAACTCATCAAAACCATTTTCAAAACAAGCAATCAACATAAATCAAGCAATAACATGTTGTCTTTTTACTAACCCTTTCTTAACACCCAAAATAACACACCCCTCGCTATATCTCTGCTCTCGGCAACAAGTAAGCACTAGCATTTGGAAGCTAGACACACAAAAGGCAAATGGGTGATTGCACAACTATAAGCTTGTACCTAAATCGGTCCTTCTCCTAACAAGTGCCAAACATGAATGTAAATCAAAGGGGCTTAAAGGTTGTAACGTGGCTAGGCATACGGTAGGAAATGGAATATATATATGTAGTAGCAAAGGACTTAACCCGGTCTTTTATTACACAATGAAACAAACAAACAAAACCAAACTTAAACTTCTATATACAAGACAACTCAACATCATTTTTTCTTTTTCATTGCTTTTTCTCTCTTTTTTTCTTTTTTTTTCTTTCCATATCTTTTTTTTAAAGAAACATTCAACAAAACATCAAAACGTATCTACACACTACTAGAACACTACTAACACTATAAGACCGGATCAAGTCGGGTAAATTTTTTGGGAAACTAGCTAAGGGTAACAAATGATAGGCTTAGGCACAAAAATGGGCAACTAAATGTCCAAACCCCCGCCCCTTTCACTACCAAGCTCATATATATAATTAATGAGGTCCAACCCCCCAAATCCCACACTCGCACACACTATGACGAGGCTACCTAAATGTCCTTATCCTTTCTACATTCATATCCAACTAAGGCCTCGAACCGTATTCAAGCACAAGTTCTAATGCACCCCCACCCGTTGCCACTCTCATCAAAGACAAGTATTATTTATATACAAGTGTGGCTTCAACTCTCACCAAGAATAAAGGGTATTAAGGGTTGCCGGTGTGTCACTTGGGTTTAGTCCAAGGTGTTCAAATTCTCCCAATATTTTGCTTGATTTAAAAATTTTTCAAAAACCTCAAAATTTCCCCCATCCCCACACTTGGGATACATTGACCCCAATGTATGGTTTTGGGAGGATTTGATCGCTAAAGCTCTTTAACATCAACCAAAAGCTCATAATCTCAAAACACAAATTTCTTTTTGGTAGTTTTCATTATATATATATATATATATATATATATATATATATATATATATATATATATATATATATATATATATATATATATATATATATATATATATATATATATATTTCTTTAAAACATCACACCACCAACTCGCATAACCCAAAACATAACATCACATACTAAACACCACCCATCCACCCTACCATAAACATAACAAACCAATAAATATTCATAAAATATACAAGAAGGAGCATGACTGACTAATAGTATCATGGCTGAGGAGGCCAGAAAATGGAAGACATCATCTCATTCCATTCTCCGAAAGCAAATGTGTCGCTACCACTTCCACTTTGTTATGAAGCTCCTTGTTGTTGACGCGGGTCCATCCACTGCGAATGATGGAGCGGCGGGGTCGGATACGATACACTATCATCGTAAGGTGGTAGAGACGCATAATCCACCGGAGGTGGATCCACAACCACGGGCCGCCCCGCATGCCAATCTGCATGCATCCTTCGGGCTTGATCATCATTGTATCGGTTATTCATCTCTAACTCATGGGAATAAGCGTGTGCACGGTTCCACGATTTGGTTCGGTCAAAGTTGTGCTTTAAGGCTCGCTCCATACTAGCACTCATCATTGTTTGTGATCAAAGAAAGTATGCTCCGACCCCGACCATGTATCAAAAATGGATGCCGGAGGACGTTGGTTCTCAATAACCTCTTGCATAGTACCATCGTATGCCCAATTCGGCTCGTATGAGCGCTCCATATAGTCAAAGAAAGCACCACCATGTCCACTACTTCGGCCCCCTTGGCCCACATCCACATTCTCACCGTGAGGCTCATCCGCGTAGTCCTCATCCCCACTCGGGGGTTCCGCTTCACTCTCCGATTCATCCTCTTCACCCGGTAAGAGTGCCCCTGCATCAATTTTCAACGCTCTCCATCTTTGACCCTCCGATTTGAGCTTGTGATATCTTTCCGATTGATTGTAGGTCCATCCAATACCCATCCTTTGTATATCAAAAGGCTTGTGCGTTTTTGGTGCTCCTCTATCCTCCGATGTAATCGCTTTAAACTGCTTTAACAACCCCGTAATAATTCGGCAATACGGGATGATACTCCTCCCCACTTTGTTTCGGCATATCCAAAGATGGTTCATAATCAAATACCGTATCGGAAAGCGAGGAGACCCATTGAGTAAAGAAGAAAGGACTGGTATCTCCGGAAACCTTACCTCTTGCTTATCTCCTCTTCGTGGAATGACATTCAAGATGCAAATAGTTAGCAGCAATTTTGCTTCAATCTTCAAGTTTTTCTGGTACAATATGCCACTATAAGTACCGGGCAAGAATGAGGCCGCTAGCATGTCATTCCACCTCAGATGTTTCTCCGGTTTAATCTACAAATCATCAAGACTAGGGATTGTATAATCACGAGCAGGTAGATTGTCATATTTCACCAATTTCCGCAATGTATCAAACGATATTTCTACCTTTATCCCATTAACCTCGCCCGTCAACTTCATCTGCGATTTTCCAATCATACTCGTTGCATTTCAAAGTTGCCATCCATTCTTGAATCTCGTCCATAAACAAGTTCTTGTTGTCTTTGTCGTAACAACTGAGCGCCGCCTCCCAACCTAAGTTGCGAAACTGGGCAAACACATTAAACGGCCCAAACTCAACTTCTCTCACTTCCCTTTCACAGATAAACGCAACAGCCTTATTCTTTAGACGGTTCATTCGATCATGAAATAGTGTCGGCTGCCACTCCTCCGGCTGCTCGTCTAAAGGACCCGATTCCCACATTGGCTTGTCAGCCGGGTCCAACTCTACCATTTCTTCCTCATCACTCTCACTATCATCATCCCTACCCAAATACCTACTCTTCTTCGGTTGTTGTTCCGGATGTTTGCCTTTGCCTTTAGACGAAGAACTAGCTCCGGCTTTTTCCTTAGTTCTCACCATTTTCCTACACACATCACAAAAACAAACAACACAACCAAACACAAAAATCAACCCTTTTTCTCCAAAACATCCCCACACTTGCTTGTTACTATGGTTGTAGATGCTAGTGAACAATAAAATTTCACAAGTCATTTTCTTAAAAATTGGGCATGGTACCTCTACAATGTAGAAGTTCCCAAAAGTTCACAACTTTAACATCAATCCTACATCTACAACCATAACAATGATCAAGTAACAATTTTTCATGACAAAAACTATGAACAAGCAAGTGTGTATGAACAAATAGCAAAAAATAACCTTCATCTTCACAATGCATCATCAAAAATAACAAATAAACATCACATACCTTGGATTGAAGATGCTAGAACACAAGAAACTTCAAAAACTTCAAAAACCCCCAAAAATTTCGGTTCTAGGGTTTGTAAATCGGACCAGAAAACGATGTTTTCTCATAAATCTCTTCTCAAAATCGGTAAGTACGTGAAATTTCAGTCAAGATAGACCCAAATTTCATAAGATTTGACCAATAATTGAAGAGGATATGAAGACTGGAAGGTTGGAGAGTTATGGAGTTTTCTTAGATCTTGTGGGGTTGAATGATAGTGATAGAAGATGTTTGTTGTTAGGGAGAGATGAAGGAAACAAGTGGTCAGGGAAAGAATCACGTGACTTGTTTATTTTTTTTTTATGTAACCGCTGACCTGATCGCCCCATTAATTCGCCAGGGCCACCGTAAATTACGGTAGCCACCGTAATTTACGGTGGCACGTGGCAACAAAACCCCACCGTAATCCAGTAGCTTTCTACCGTAACGCAAAAAAATTTTAAAAGCCACCGTAATTTACGGTGCCTACTGTAAATTACGGTAGGCACTGGGCATTCCCATTTTGCCAAAAATTTCACTTTTCAAGTGTTTTTCTTTTTATTTTTCAGTCTTTTTAATTTTATGTTTCTTAAATTTTTCATAAACATGGAAAAATTACCCTACCCCCTCGAAAGTCCCGTGTTGTCCTCAACACGATGCTAGAACTATTCATGACCTGAACGTCCCCACACTTGTTTCAAACACGAGCTTCGTGCGAATACGGTAATGTGCAAGTAAACAAAACAAACAAAATAAAAATACTAACTATGTACATTACCAAACCTGGGCCTCTTATGGTTGTTGATCATCTATCGGGCGTAGAATGTATCCCACTTTGTCAAGCTCCAAGTTGTTGATGTCATTCCCTTCCAAGTATGGCTTTAACCGATGGTCATTCACCGTTTGTTGTTTGTTGGTTTGCTCATCTTGGATATCCACATCACCAAATCTCCCAACTCGCCGAACAACATATGGGCCCATCCTTTTACTTTTAAGTTTGCCCGCAAACATCTTTAGCCTTGAGTTGTACAACCATACCTTTTGACCCACTTCAAAAGTCTTCTTCCTCAACTTTGCATCATGGACCTTTTTGAGCTTGTCTTTGTAAGCCGATGCACACTCGTACGCTTCGTCTCTAATTTCTTCTATTTCACTCAATTGCAACTTCCTCATCTTCCCTGCTTCATCATAGTCTGCGTTCACCGTCTTGATTGCCCAATGCGCCCGATGAGCTAATTCCATTGACAAATGACAACCCTTTCCATACACCATCCGGTAAGGTGTTGTGCCAATTGGAGTCTTGTAGGCCGTCTAGTATACCCACAACGCGTCATCTAACTTACTAGACCAATCCTTCCTATCCGTTCGAACCGTCTTCATGAGAATTTCTTTAATTTGACGGTTGGACACTTCGACTTGTCCACTAGTTTGCGGATGGTAAGGTGTAGCAATACGGTGGTTCACGCTATATCGCTTCAACAATTTCCCAAAATTAAATTTCTTGAAATGCGAACCGCACTAATAATAACTCTCGGAATACCTAAACGGGAAAAGATGTTGGATTGAACAAATTTGCAAACAACCGAATGGTCATTTGTTCTTATTGCAATAGCTTCAATCTACTTCGAGACATAGTCCTCCGCTACCAAAATGTATAAAAACCCATTGGAATTCGGGAAGGGACCCATAATGTCAATGCCTCATACATCAAATATTTCCACAACCAAAATTGGTTGCAATGGCATCTCATCCCTCTTTGAAATGCTTCCCATCCTTTGACAATTTACACAATTTCTTGCAAATTCACACGCATCCTTGAAAATTGTGGGCCAATAAAACCCACACGACAATACCCGATAGCCCGTTTAATGCCCGCTAAAATGACCTCCACAAGCGGATGAGTGGGTATGAGTTAAGATCTCTAGCACCTCCGTTTCGGGCACACACCTCCGAATGACTATCGGGCCCGATCTTGAAAAGATCCGGTTCATCCCAAATGTATTGCTTCACTTGGACCATAAATTGTTGTCTTCGCTTCTTGGTCCAATGATTTAGGATGGCACCCATGGCTAAGTAATTTACGTAGTGGGCATTCCACGGTGCAACAAAGGTGGACACGGCTAGTAGTTGCTTGATGTGCGTTAGGTGTAATATATTTTAGGTGTATATTTTAAGCCCTTTTACACTTTTTAGCCAAGTTTTAAATTTATAAAACACGATATTTACTAACACTAAACACACATATGGGCAAGTGCACCATCGTGGACGTAGTATAGTGTTGGTAAGATACCGAGGTCGTCCAAGGACACAAGAGCTTTTAATACCGGTTTATCCTCAACGTCTAATCAAATCAAAAAGTTAGAAAAAGGTTTTTAAACTAGAAAAATAAAACTAACTAAAATGCTGAAAAGAAAAATAAAAATAAAAGCAGATAGACAAGATGAATCACTTGGATCCGACTCGTGTGTAGTGTAACCTTTGATTATTTCCGCAGTTATGCACTTGTTTAAGAGATTATCATAGTTATTGTAGTAGGCCCCTCTTTTGAAGGTGACGTTACCCTCAACCCAGTAGTTTGAGTCAACAAGGATACAATCCTAAAGGGTCGGATTATTGAAAGATAATTAATTAAGTTATTAATGCATAATGTGGTAGGCCCCTCTTTTGAAGGTGACGTTACCCTCGGCTAAGTAGTCTAAGTCGGCAGGGATACAGTCCTAAGTAGTCGGGTTAAAGTTTTAATAGTAGTTTAACTTATGAGGGGGTCAAAGAGTTTGGACCCCCGCCATCCAATACCGTTGGGTATTGAAGGAGGTCCTACTAAATTTGACCCAGGTCCTTTGCAGGATCTATACACTGAACAATGGCAAGACTCTCACAAAACCGTTCCCTTAACCCTCGACCAGGTAGCCAACATACCTCCATATAGACCGTGGAGATATGAATGGTGAAAATCTTTTATTTTATATAGACTGTAAAATAATGCCAAGACACCACGGACAAACGATAAGGAAGAATCACCTTCAACATAAGAAACTAGTTATTAAAGTCATTAATACATAACCAATTAAAAAGTGCGAAAAGATTAAAAATAAAAAGTATTACACTAAACGCTTGTCTTCACCAAGTGATGTAAGAGACTTAGGCAAACATGGCCTTTGATTGTCAAGAACTCTTACGATCAATCTTGGATCCCGAGACGACTCACACACTCTATGATGGACAATGGATGATGGTGGTGGATGATGGTGTTGTGATGGTGGTGGGTGGTGGGTGAAGTGTGAGAGAGGTGGTGTGCCAAGGGATGAGTTGCAAGAGCTCCAAGCACTCCTATTTATAGGCTGAACAGAAGCTCGGGCACAGCCCCGTGTCCATTGGGCATGGCCCCGTGTCCATCCTCTTCTCTTTCTTCATTAATTGCAGTTTGTCTGCATTAGTTGACCACGCCCCCGTGTCCACTGAGCACGACCCCGTGTGCAGAAGCATATCTGTACTATCAAGATTTTCCTGGATTTCGCGAATCTTATAGTTGACCACGGCCCCGTGTCCGCTGAGCACGGCCCCGTGGTGGGCGATGGAAGCTTCTACAACTTTGTCTTTTCTGCTGACACTTAGGCACGCCCCCGTGCTCATTGAGCATGGGGCGTGTTCAGCCCTCTGTTTCCTTGTTTTGCTTGGGAAGATGTTGTCGGGAGGTCGGGCATGCCATGTTTGTTCCTTTTCTTGTATTTATGTTAGATTTAGCTGCCTTTTTGCTTCTTTTGTTTATTTGAGCTCATTTAATCCTGAAAATACAAAAGGAAGACAAAAGCACACTTTTTCCAACATTAGTACTAAAAAGGGTTAGTTTTATGCCACAATTGATGTAATTTATATGTTGCATTTTGTGCACATCAAATACCCCCCACTTGAATCTTTGCTTGTCCTCAAGCAAAACTCCTTATAATGTGGCTTTTTTCACTTCCAAATGGAATGGGTAGAAAAGAAGGTTTTTGGGCTTGTCATAGAGTGTCGGGATTTCCAAGATTCTTTATTTAGTTTTATTTTTATTTATTTACAATCCTATTCGTCATGATTTATTGAAAACATTACACAAGATGAATTACTTATTAAGGATAACATGCCTTTATTTAAAAATTTCATTTATATACAAGTTCACACACCTCACGGGGAATCACTCAACACTCGGCCGAAGATGTATTTTAGTGAATCACTCGAGAGCGGCATGGAACTTAGTCCTACCATAAGCTTGCCAAGCAATCAATCCTCCTCCTTTTAAACTATATACCTTTGTAAATATCAAGAGGGCTTTTTGGGTGAAGGGTTAGGCTTGGGCTAAAGGTGGGTAGTTGGGTTAGTGGTTAGTAAAAGGGCGAAAAGCGTAAAAAGCATCGGTTTTTGAAAGACTTTTTATTTTTGACAATTTATTTTATTTTGATGAACCATTTCTTTCAAACAAAGTTATTTTTGATAAACTTGTTTGTTTATTTGGTTTCATCATATATATTTTTTTTCAACATAAGTCATAAGAAAAACCGAGCTTTGTTACTAAAAGAAAGGGTTAAAATGAAAAAGGGTTTAGGTGGGTAAAAAGGGTATTTGTTTTGGGTTAAGAAATGAAAAGGTTTAGGCTCAAAGGGGTTAACTAGGGGGATTTTGGGTAGGTGGTAAAAAAAATGGTGTAGAAAGAAAAAGGGTTAGTCCTAATGCCTCCATCATTTACTTACTCGGGTTTAAGTTGGTAAGGACCGGGAATGCATTGTCGTGGCAAGTTCTAGAGTTGAAAGAACCAAGCGGCTATTCACACAAGAAACGAAAAATGAGCATTTAGTGTAAAGATATGTATATGTATGCTCAATAAAGGCTCAAAACTCACTTTTGTGGGAATGGGTTTTTATGTGATCAAGTATATATAATCAAATTTTAACTAAGTTTTTCATGCCGTTTCATAATTTTCTTATGTTGGTTCTTTTTATCACGACGCTATCGGTTGTAAATTTGTAAAAATATAACCTTGTTAGAACGTGAAATTCCCAAATTAAACCTAGACAAGTAAAAAGAAAATGAAAATTTTTGAAAAAAAATTGGGGTGATTAGCGGTTCCAATAGAGTTTTGTGTAAGGCTTGTTAATTAGGACTTGCAAGATTCAAAGTTTTAGCATCCCCCCCCCAGACGTAAATTATACATTGTCCTCAATGTGTCCCAAAAATAAGTTTTTAGGTTGATTGAATGTGTAAAAAGGTGTGAAAAACAAAATTTCATGTTACTGGTACTCTGGACACGGCCCCGTGGTGACCGGGCACGGCCCCGTGTTCAAGTGCCAGTAACAAAAGTTTGTAAAAAGAAACAGAAGCCTGGACACGGGGGCGTGTTCAGTGAACACGGCCCGTGTCCAGTTACCTGAACTGGGCATTTTCTGCAGATTGTGTTGCACGGGGCCGTGTCGGGCGGACACGACCCGTGTCGAACTTACTGTATTGAAGAAATTTTTGTCGGGAAGCTCTGTTTTCGTGCATGGGGTGCTGTTTCTCATTTCCCTTGTCATCCTTCCCCATCCTGAGCGTGTTTTACCCATTAAAACATCATCCAAACACCAAATTAACTAAAACCATCATTCATTAAACCATAGAGAGAATTACATAATATTCCTAGAAAATTGAAAACAAAGAAGAAAAATAAAAGTTAAAATTCCTAAACTAGATAGGTCAAGCGATACATAAAATTATCATAAGGAGTTCTACTTTTTCATTAAGAACCAAAATCCCGGAAATAGTTTTTCGATATTGAGAAGTGTAGTAGGACTCTCGGCCGAGGGTTATTTCCTAGATGTTGTTAAAGCCATTCTTCTATCTCTCTTGGGAGGAAGAAGGCGGCTTCATTTTCCTCAACATCTTGTGGAGGAGGAGAAACACCAACCGGGACTCCTTGTAATATATCACGAGGAGGTCCCGGGTGTATGGTGTACCACTCGGCTAGTATGATGACTTCAGGCACCACGTCCCATGCCCTTTGGGTTACTATTCGCACCAAAGGAGGAGAGGCGAGAATGTTCAACCTCTGGTGCAAGAGGTTGACCTCCCGGAGACACCCTTCCAGTCCCACCGTTAAGTGATTGATACGGTCGACCAATGCTTCTTCCACCCCCGTCATTTCATCAATAGCCTCTCTTAAGGCGTACACATAGTTTACAAGAGAGTCTTCCGCCGTTGATGACCTCCTCCCCTGTCAGTGGTTCCTTGAGTGCGATGAAGACGTTCCGCTTGTTCTGCTCGCCATTCTGGGAAAACAGACCAAAAAGAGCTCAATTTTTATGAAACAGTACCTCGGATACTGTGACAACTCGAATTTCCAAGATTTCTATTTCGCAGTTGTTGCACGTTTATTGATTGTTTAATTGTTTTCTTGCACAATTAGTTTGCTGTGAAGTTGTAACGTTTTTTATTCAGTTAAGTAATGTGTTGATTATGAAAGATTTGTCAAATGTGTGAATGTGGTGGTGAAACTGTGAACTATTTTGAGATGGGGTGCTATTGTAAATTATGATACTTAGGGATGCATAGAGTAATTAGTGAAACTCTAATCATTGTTAACCCTAATCCCTTTTCACTAATCATTTTCACAAAAAAAAACCAAAACACTGTACTCTCTAATCCTCCCTACAACCATCTTCTCATCATTCTGGGATTCACAAGTTCTTTTGCATCAAGTTTGATTACGAATCCACCGAAAATCATTCAAGGTAATTGTGTAATCATCGTTTATTGGTTGTTTGATTGTTATCAATGCTTGATTCTTGTAATTCTTAGCAAAACCCTAGTTCTTCATAGCATGGTTTTTGTATTTACTGAATTGAATCTTGATTATTGTGTTATGTTGATGTTTACTTGCGAAATCGGTTGTTTGATGACAAGATATGCTTGATATGATGAAGATGTTAATTGTTGAATTGTTTTTCTGCCGTGCAATGTATAAATTAGGGTTTTGGATCGTATATCAACGTAACTGATGTTCATGCGATTGAGTTTCTGCTTAATGATTGATCTTACTTGATGTCCGAAGTTTGTATAAATGTTTGTCAGAGTTTTTAGGAACTTGAAGATAGTCCGACCTTTATATATGTAACATGGAGTTATATAGTTCGAGTTTTAAAGGCATGTTGTCTGAGTTTTTGCTTGACATGAAATGTCCGAGTTTCTAAAGACATAAGGATCCGACTTTTATATTGACTGCTAGAGTCCGAAATCTTAGTAGACCAAGTAGGTCCGATTTTCAAGTGGCTTGCAAGATCCGACCTTTATGTGATATAAAGGGGTCCGAGTTTCATAGATGGATGTGGTCCGAGATTCATGGCAAGGGCTATAAGTCCGACTTTTATTTGGACTTGGGGGAGTCCGAGCTTTTAACTAGGGCGGCCCCTCTCTTGTCCGACCTTTAGGGTCTGAGTTTCATGCCCACCTCACTTAATTCGAGTTTTTAAACATAGAAACCCCCCCCCACTTGGTCCGAGCTTTAGGCTTTAAAGCCTTTAGTCCGAGTTTTTAAGGGCAAGCCCATATCCGACTATTGCTTGTTTTTAAGGGCCTGACTTATACATGAATGACACAAGATCTGATATTGTGAAGTTTATAAGGTCCGAGTGCTTATGTTGATGTTTTGTCCGAGCTTTTAATTGCATAAGGGTTGTCTGAGCCTGTGGTGCGTGAATTGCCTGAATTTGTTTATGAAGCTGATAATGCTAAGTCAAAACCTGTATGAAGAGCACTTGCATATTCCTGTATATTGCTGAATGTTACTGCATGATCCTATATGGGTGCACAATCTTTATCATATCATCATGTACACAGTAAGCACATAAACACAGTTACTTGAATATCCAGGATATGTAAACCCTAATTTAATGCAATCACTTATCTTGGATTTATGTGCAATATACCTTAGGTCGTGAGTAACGGACTTAAACATTAATTAACCCTAGAAGCAATAACATACCGAGCAAACCAAGGTGAGTTCACACTCTTACTAAGGCATGGGATTCCCAGGGCTTGGGAATGGGATTGAAGGAATAAGGTTGAATAGATTCGTACTGACACTAATACTAGACTACCATACCATTGTCCTCGGTTGTGCAGGACACATACTTAAGCTATTCACTGTCCTCGGTTGTGCAGGACACATACTTATGCTACTCACTGTCCTCGGTTGTGCAGTACACATACTTATGCTACTCACTGTCCTCGGTTGTGCAGGACACCTACTTAAGCTACTCACTGTCCTCGGTTGTGCAGGACACATACTTATGCTATTCACTGTCCTCGGTTGTGCAGGACACATACTTACAATCTACGTAGACTTATACTTACTACTATCCTCGGTTGTGAAGGATACTTACGTAAAACCTACGTAAACCCCCGCGTACTCCTATCCTCGGTTGTGAAGGATACTTACGTAAAACCTATGTAAACCCCATACGCGCTACTGTTCTCGGTTGTGAAGAACACTTATGGTTACGCATAGTCTAGTGGATAAATAACATGGGAAGCCCCCACCAATAGAAACCAATATCGGCACAGTAGAGCCACCTGATACTCATGAACTTACTATTACGCATTTACTTTCTGTGAACTCGCTCAACTAGTTGTTGATCCTCTGTTACATGCCTTGCAGGACGTTAGGTACTTGGAGCTTGCACAGGGAGGCGCGGTCGTTGTGGACAAGGATCGTGTTTACTTTGATTTGAACATTTTGACAAATACACACTTAATTTATGATTGGGTTGTTATGCATTTGCTTCCGCTAAACTTTGATATGATACTTATGTTTTGGAACACCTTTCATATGGATGGGTTTGGTTTAATACAATTACTTTTACTTTATACATGGTTCTATATGATTGGTGGCTTGATCCTGGTCATGTCACGCTCCCAAGCGGTGATACTCCGCAGGTGGATTTTGGGGGTGTGACAGATTGGTATCAGAGCCATTGGTTATAGAGAACTTGGTTTTAATAAGGGGAAAACGTTTTTATTAAAACCAGACTATAACCAGAACAGTGCTCTCAACGATCCACAGCGACGCTTCGCCCCACGTGCAAGACTCGAGATCCTAGGTAATAAGGGTTATGTTTATTACTTGCTTGTTAGAACTACATAGAACTTTGCTCGTAGTACGCTAGAGTACATTGCTTACTAATCGTTAGTACATGAGAATACCTACGTGCTTACACTCTTCTGTCATCGCACTATTCGCGAACCTTTCTCACTTATATCGCCTTTGATGTGAAGATCAATGGCCGGACGCGTTAACCTAACACAAGCCCAGTTGGCGGCTCTCATTCAAGAACAAGTTGCTGCGGCACTTGCAGCTTCACAAGCAGGAGGTCAACACGCGCAGCAGCCTGTCTGCACATTCAAGAACTTCATGGACTGTCGTCCAAGTACTTTCAGTGGCACCGAGGGGGCAGTGGGACTCCTCCATTGGTTTGAGGAGTTAGAATCAGTGTGTGAAATGTGCGAATGCCCTGAGGCTCGCAGGGTCAAGTACGCCACTGGTACTTTGGAAGGAATCGCGCTAACCTGGTGGAACGCGCAAGCACAGATACTAGGGTTGGCAGCTGCTAACGCCACCCCCTGGAACGAATTCAAAGAACGCATTAAAAGGGAATACTGCACACTTGATGACATCCACAAGTTGGAAGTGGAGCTTTACCATTTGAAAATGACGGGGTCAGAAATTGAAGCTTATACGAAACGGTCGAATGAACTGGCCATCTTGTGTCCAACCATGGTGGACCCTCCAAGCAAGCGTATCGAATTGTACTTCAAGGGTCTAGCCTCAGAGATTCAGAGCCATGTTATATCGGCTAACCTCGACAATATCCAAGACATTCAGCGTCTTGCTCATCGACTCACCGATCAGGCGGTGGAACAGAACAAGCTGCCAAAACGCATCAGTGCTACCACTACTGCTGTCACTACTTCTGCTACTCCCAGTGACAACAAGAGAAATGGGAGGGGGATTCCAGCAAGGGATCGGTTTCTGTTCAGTCTCAAGCACAGCAGCGCCGCACCAACGATTACCAGAGTCCGAATCAGCAATCATCAGGCAGTCAGGGGCAGGGTGGATATCGGGGAATTCACCCATGGTGTAGTAGGTGCAACAGACACCACAGTGGTTAGTGCAACGAAGGACGTTGCCAGAGGTGTCTCAAGATGGGCCATGAAGCTAAGGGTTCAGGAGCCCACGGCCTGCGAATCAGAATCGCCAGCAGCAACAGCAAGCAGAAATCCTATGCAAGGAAAAGATTGTTCGTATTCCTCGTTCTAGTCAAGAACCTCTCGAAGTTCAAGGCGACAATAGTGGTGCTGTGGTTGGCATCATCTCCTTCTTGAAGGCTCAGAAATGTCTACGAAAAGGTCACGCAACCATTTTGGCACTTGCTTCAGACGCATCGACTAAAGAAAAGAGACTGGAGGATATACCAGTCGTACGTGACTTTCCTCAGGTGTTTCCTGAAGATTTACCTGGTCTACCTCCTCATCGTCAGGTCGAATTTCAAATTGAGTTAGCTCCTGGAGCAGCACCTATAGCTCGAGCACCGTATCGTTTAGCTCCAACCGAACTGGAAGGACCGTCGAAGCAGCTACAAGAGCTCTTGGAAAAGGGCTTTATTCGTCCAAGCTCATCGCCTTGGGGAGCTCCAGTACTTTTCGTGAGAAAGAAGGATGGCACTTTCAGGATGTGCATCGACTACCGTGAACTGAACAAGGTGACGGTGAGGAACCGTTATCCTCTTCCGCGTATAGACGACCTATTCGACCAATTGCAGGGGTCGAGTTACTACTCTAAGATAGACTTGAGGTCAGGGTATCATCAGCTGAGAGTCCGGGATGAGGACGTCTCCAAAACCGCATTCAGAACTTGCTACGGTCACTACGAGTTTCTTGTCATGCCATCTGGGTTAACGAATGCGCCTGCCGTATTTATGGATCTGATGAACAGGGTGTGCGAGCCGTACTTAGACAAGTTTGTAATTGTCTTCATCGACGACATTCTGATCTACTCCAAGAGTCAGGAGGATCACGAGCAGCATTTACGATTGATTTTGGAACTCCTTCGAAAGGAACAACTGTACGCCAAGTTTTCTAAATGTGACTTCTGGCTTCGTGAAGCCCACTTCTTAGGCCATGTGGTGAACAGGGATGGGATTCATGTCGATCCATCCAAAGTAGATTCGATCAGGAACTGGCCTGCACCGCGTACACCGACAGAAATACGCCAATTCCTGGGTTTGGCGGGTTATTACAGGCGATTCATCAAAGACTTTTTGAAGATCGCACAGCCGCTTACGCTACTGACACAGAAAGGTGTCACCTACCGTTGGGGAGATTCCCAGGAAACCGCTTTTCAGTACCTAAAGGATAGGCTTTGCAGCGCACCTATTCTCTCATTGCCAGAGGGCACGGATGATTTTGTGGTTTATTGTGACGCATCGATACAGGGTTTTGGTTGTGTATTGATGCAACGGGATAAAGTTATTTCCTACGCTTCACGTCAACTCAAGATTCACGAACGGAACTACACGACGCACGATTTAGAGCTGGGAGCTGTTGTTTTCGCGCTTAAGATATGGCGACACTATCTGTACGGTACCAAGTGCACAATTTACACCGATCACAGAAGTCTCGAGCATATCCTTAAGCAAAAGGATTTGAACATGCGTCAACGAAGATGGGTCGAACTTCTGAACGATTACGAATGCGCCATCAAGTACCATCCAGGCAAAGCCAATGTTGTGGCTGACGCTCTTAATCGAAAAGACACCTTACCTAGGCGTGTACGAGCTTTGCAGCTCACTATTCAGTCTGATCTTACTGCACAGATACGAGATGCTCAAGTGGAAGCATTGAAACCAGAAAACGTCAGGGCTGAAGCCTTACGCGGCTCAAGGCAACGGTTAGAACAAAGGGAAGACGGCGCCTACTATGTAACAGGACGCATTTGGGTTCCACTATACGGCGGTTTACGAGAACTTGTGATGGATGAAGCTCATAAGTCTCGCTACTCGGTACATCCAGGTTCGGATAAAATGTACCACGACATTAGGACCACTTACTGGAGGCCTAGTATGAAGGCCCACATTGTAACATACGTCGGCAAGTGTTTGACTTGTGCGAGAGTCAAGACAGAGTACCAGAAACCCTTAGGCCTACTGCAACAACTCAGGATACCACAATGGAAATGGGAAGAAATTTCCATGGATTTCGTTACAGGCCTACCTAGATCTCAGCGTGGGAATGATACTATATGGGTGATCGTAGATCGACTCACCAAGTCTGCACACTTCCTAGCTATTAAGGAAACGGATAAGTTCCCCACTCTCGCAGACGTTTATCTTAAAGAAGTTGTTTCGAGGCACGGGGTGCCCACCTCCATCATTTCGGATCGGGATGCACGATTCATGTCAGAGCTATGGCAAGCGATGCACAAATCTTTCGGCTCACGATTAATCATGAGCACAGCGTATCACCCTCAGACGGATGGGCAATCTGAGCGCACGATCCAAACTCTAGAAGATATGCTTCGGGCATGTGTTATCGATTTCGGCAACAGCTGGGAAAAAGCATCTCCCGTTAGTGGAGTTTTCGTACAATAACAGTTACCACACCAGCATACAAGCCACTCCATTCGAGGCATTGTACGGACGTAAATGCCGGTCACCTCTCTGTTGGGCAGAGGTGGGAGATAGTCAGATTACAGGTCCAGAAATGGTAGTTGACGCTACTGAACGAATAGCACAAATACGACAACGCATGGCGGCAGCTCGCGATCGCCAGAAAAGCTACGGGGATAAGCGAAGGAAGCCATTGGAATTTCAGGTCGGGGACCGGGTTTCACTCAAAGTCTCACCCTAGAAGGGTGTGGTTCGTTTTGGTAAACGAGGCAAGCTCAATCCACGGTATGTTGGACCGTTCGAAATCACTGAAAGAATAGGCCAAGTAGCCTACAGACTGAACCTACCAGCTGAACTCGGTGCAGTTCACAATGTATTCCACGTGTCGAATCTGAAGAAGTGCCGGTCAGACGAGACCCTTATAGTTCCTTTTAAGGAACTCACTATCGACGAGCGGTTGCAGTTCGTCGAGGAGCCAGTTGAAATCACGGACCGGGATGTTAAGGTCCGCAAAAACAAGAGAATCCCTCTTGTTCGAGTTCGTTGGAACTCCAAATGTGGCCCAGAGTACACCTGGGAACGCGAAGACCAGATGACAGAAAAGTACCCCCAGTTATTCGGAACCAATGCAACCACTACTGAGACTGAAGCTACTACTGCGGAATTTCGGGACGAAATTCCAAATCAACGGGGGGATGATGTGACACCCCAGGAAAACCAGTGAACAATACAGCTTACCTAGCTTCCTCAGTGAGTGCGTACCAAATTTCGGGACGAAATTTCTTTTAAGTTGGGGATAATGTGACAACTCGAATTTCCAAGATTTCTATTTCGCATTTATTGCACGTTTATTGATTGTTTAATTGTTTGCTTGCACAATTAGTTTGCTGTGAAGTTGTAACGTTTTTTATTCAGTTAAGTGTATGTGTTGATTATGAAAGATTTGTCAAATGTGTGAATGTGGTGGTGAAACTGTGAACTATTTTGAGATGGGGTGCTATTGTAAATTATGATACTTAGGGATGCATAGAGTAATTAGTGAAACTCTAATCATTGTTAACCCTAATCCCTTTTCACTAATCATTTTCACAAAAAAAAACCAAAACACTGTACTCTCTAATCCTCCCTACAACCATCTTCTCATCATTCTGGGATTCACAAGTTCTTTTGCATCAAGTTTGATTACGAATCCACCGAAAATCATTCAAGGTAATTGTGTAATCATCGTTTATTGGTTGTTTGATTGTTATCAATGCTTGATTCTTGTAATTCTTAGCAAAACCCTAGTTCTTCATAGCATGGTTTTTGTATTTACTGAATTGAATCTTGATTATTGTGTTATGTTGATGTTTACTTGCGAAATCGGTTGTTTGATGACAAGATATGCTTGATATGATGAAGATGTTAATTGTTGAATTGTTTTTCTGCCGTGCAATGTATAAATTAGGGTTTTGGATCGTATATCAACGTAACTGATGTTCATGCGATTGAGTTTCTGCTTAATGATTGATCTTACTTGATGTCCGAAGTTTGTATAAATGTTTGTCAGAGTTTTTAGGAACTTGAAAATAGTCCGACCTTTATATATGTAACATGGAGTTATATAGTTCGAGTTTTAAAGGCATGTTGTCTGAGTTTTTGCTTGACATGAAATGTCCGAGTTTCTAAAGACATAAGGATCCGACTTTTATATTGACTGCTAGAGTCCGAAATCTTAGTAGACCAAGTAGGTCCGATTTTCAAGTGGCTTGCAAGATCCGACCTTTATGTGATATAAAGGGGTCCGAGTTTCATAGATGGATGTGGTCCGAGATTCATGGCAAGGGCTATAAGTACGACTTTTATTTGGACTTGGGGGAGTCCGAGCTTTTAACTAGGGCGGCCCCTCTCTTGTCCGACCTTTAGGGTCTGAGTTTCATGCCCACCTCACTTAATCCGAGTTTTTAAACATAGAAACCCCCCCCCCCCACTTGGTCCGAGCTTTAGGCTTTAAAGCCTTTAGTCCGAGTTTTTAAGGGCAAGCCCATATCCGACTATTGCTTGTTTTTAAGGGCCTGACTTATACACGAATGACACAAGATCTGATATTGTGAAGTTTATAAGGTCCGAGTGCTTATGTTGATGTTTTGTCCGAGCTTTTAATTGCATAAGGGTTGTCTGAGCCTGTGGTGCGTGAATTGCCTGAATTTGTTTATGAAGCTGATAATGCTAAGTCAAAACCTGTATGAAGAGCACTTGCATATTCCTGTATATTGCTGAATGTTACTGCATGATCCTATATGGGTGCACAATCTTTATCATATCATCATGTACACAGTAAGCACACAAACACAGTTACTTGAATATCCAGGATATGTAAACCCTAATTTAATGCAATCACTTATCTTGGATTTATGTGCAATATACCTTAGGTCGTGAGTAACGGACTTAAACATTAATTAACCCTAGAAGCAATAACATACCGAGCAAACCAAGGTGAGTTCACACTCTTACTAAGGCATGGGATCCCCAGGGCTTGGAAATGGGATTGAAGGAATAAGGTTGAATATATTCGTACTGACACTAATACTAGACTACCATACCATTGTCCTCGGTTGTGCAGGACACATACTTAAGCTATTCACTGTCCTCGGTTGTGCAGGACACATACTTATGCTACTCACTGTCCTCGGTTGTGCAGGACACATACTTATGCTACTCACTGTCCTCGGTTGTGCAGGACACCTACTTAAGCTACTCACTGTCCTCGGTTGTGCAGGACACATACTTATGCTATTCACTGTCCTCGGTTGTGCAGGACACATACTTACAATCTACGTAGACTTATACTTACTACTTTCCTTGGTTGTGAAGGATACTTACGTAAAACCTACGTAAACCCCCGCGTACTCCTATCCTCGGTTGTGAAGGATACTTACGTAAAACCTACGTAAACCCCATACACGCTACTGTTCTCGGTTGTGAAGAACACTTATGGTTACACATAGTCTAGTGGATAAATAACATGGGAAGCCCCCACCAATAGAAACCAATATCGGCACAGTAGAGCCACCTGATACTCATGAACTTACTATTACGCATTTACTTTCTGTGAACTCGCTCAACTAGTTGTTGATCCTCTGTTACATGCCTTGCAGGACGTTAGGTACTTGGAGCTTGCACAGGGAGGCGCGGTCGTTGTGGACAAGGATCGTGTTTACTTTGATTTGAACATTTTGACAAATACACACTTAATTTATGATTGGGCTGTTATGCATTTGCTTCCGCTAAACTTTGATATGATACTTATGTTTTGGAACACCTTTCATATGGATGGGTTTGGTTTAATACAATTACTTTTACTTTATACATGGTTCTATATGATTGGTGGCTTGATCCTGGTCATGTCACGCTCCCAAGTGGTGATACTCCGCAGGTGGATTTTGGGGGTGTGACAGATACAGCCCCGTGTTCAATGAACACGGCCCCGTGTCCAATTGTCTGCAGGTTTTTAAAGCAAGGAATCTTGGAGTTTTAAATTATTTTTTTTTAATTTGTAGGTTAATTTTAAGGATAAATAATTCAAAACAAAGTTGTATAACTTATTTTAAGCAAGATTCCTTGAATAATAACCTTACAATCATCACAATAAAGTTTGGAATCATGAAGCTTCTAAGCTTTAATGGAGGTAGTGATTGAAAATTGAAGAAGAAGACAATGAACAAAAGTGGAAAAGACAAGATGGTTGTTGAGAACCTTCTTTTAGAACATACCTAGGATGGTATGAGTGAAGACCCCAGAAATCTTTGTCTTTTGGAGTGGTCCAAATAAGCAGGAATCTTGCTGCATTTATAGAAAACGACAGCACGCTGCACACGGCCCCGTGTTGGCTGGACACGGCCCCGTGTGCAAGCAGAGTCCTGACACATTTTGTCCGTATTCTGATGAAATCAGAAGAGAATCTTTTTGGTGGACACGGGGGCGTGTTGACCTGGGCACGGCCCCGTGTCTGGAAGCTGTCTTATGGAGTTTTATTTAATTCTAAGGAACTTATCCGAATTGGGTGGTTCCTTACTGGACGGAACAACCCCAAAGTGCCTAAGATACCATAATTGCTCTAGATTAAGACGAGAACGCAAGAGGTTGTCGGTGAGGGTGATTCCTATGCTAAATGTAGGTGGACAAGTCCAACCCTTTCCCGGGCTCTCGTTAAAGAAGGTGTATGCCGAATCACTCAGGTCTATGTATGCATCGAACGAAGTCGATGGAGAGTCCTTCACGGCATAATCGGCACAGGGACGACTATCGATCAAGTCCTCGCTAGAGTTGGAGGTATCATCGGGAATATCAGAGTTGTTTGAATGCGATCCCAACAATTCTTCTTTGGTATCGTCTTGAGATGAATCACTAAAATCCATCCTAAGTTCTTTTAACCAATTAAGAATTAGATCTTCTAGTTGAAATTGTTCATCAAGAAGCATTTCTCCTATAATGTCTGGTTGGACGCATTCGAGGGAGAGATAGGGATTATTTTTACTTTCGCCCCTCTTAAGGCTACAGGAAAACAATGGGTCTATATAGTGGGGCTTATAATTTAGAAAATAACATTTTAGTTCTTCATGAGAGCCTCCACATATTTGACACCACGTACCATAAGAGTGCTGAAAGTAAAAAGTATCAGTATCACTCATGTTTGTGTCAGAAATTACCAACCGTCAGGATCTTATGGTTCTGTTTTCAGTAACTGAATCTTGGCCACGGGGGCGTGTTGAGTGGGCACGGCCCCGTGTTCAGCTTACTGTCTGACTTAAAACAGGATTGCCAGTTCCAATGATTGGGCACGGGGCGTATTCAGCAAGCACGGCCCGTGCTGAGTTCTGCAGAAGCTGAAAAATTACAAAAATCCTAAAAAAAACAGAAAAATTAAAAAAAAAGATTAGGCCGCTGATTCCTAACTTTCTTAAAATCCTTGTGTCCCCGGCAACAGCGCCAAAAACTTGATGTGCGTTAGGTGTAATATATTTTAGGTGTATATTTTAAGCCTTTTTACACTTTTTAGCCAAGTTTTAAATTTATAAAACACGATATTTACTAACACTAAAAACACATATGGGCAAGTGCACCTATCGTGGACGTAGTATAGTGTTGGTAAGATATCGAGGTCGTCCAAGGACACAAGAGCTTTTAATACCGGTTTATCCTCAACGTCTAATCAAATCAAAAAGTTAGAAAAAAGGTTTTTAAACTAGAAAAATAAAACTAACTAAAATGCTGAAAAGAAAAATAAAAATAAAAACAGATAGACAAGATGAATCACTTGGATCCGACTCGTGTGTAGTGTAACGTTTGATTATTTCCGCACTTTTGCACTTGTTTAAGAGATTATCTTAGTTATTGTAGTAGGCCCCTCTTTTGAAGGTGACGTTACCCTCAACCCAGTAGTTTGAGTCAGCAAGGATACAATCCTAAAGGGTCGGATTATTGAAAGATAATTAATTAAGTTATTAATGCATAATGTGGTAGACCCCTCTTTTGAAGGTGACGTTACCCTCGGCTAAGTAATCTGAGTCAGCAGGGATACAGTCCTAAGTAGGCGGGTTAAAGTTTTAATAGTAGTTTAACTTATGAGGGGTTCAAAGAGTTTGGACCCCCGCCATCCAATACCGTTGGGTATTGAAGGAGGTCCTACTAAATTTGACCCAGGTCCTTTGCAGGATCTATACACTGAACAATGGCAAGACTCTTACCAAACCGTTCCCTTAACCCCCGACCAGGTAGGCAACATACCTCCATATAGACCGTGGAGATATGAATGGTGAAAATCTTTTATTTTATATAAACAGTAAAATAATGCCAAGACACCACGAACAAACGATAAGGAAGAATCACCTTCACCATAAGAAACTAGTTATTAAAGTCATTAATACATAACCAATTAAAAAGTGCGAAAAGATTAAAAATAAAAAAGTATTACACTAAACACTTGTCTTCACCAAGTGATGTAAGAGACTTAGGCAAACATGGCCTTTGATTGTCAAGAACTCTTACGATCAATCTTGGATCCCGAGACGACTCACACACTCTATGATGGACAATGGATGATGGTGGTGGATGATGGTGTTGTGATGGTGGTGGGTGAAGTGTGAGAGAGGTGGTGTGCCAAGGGATGAGTTACAAGAGCTCTAAGAACTCCTATTTATAGGCTGAACAGAAGCTCGGGCACGGCCCCGTGTCCATCCTCTTCTCTTTCTTCATTAATTGCAGTTTGTCTGCATTAGTTGACCACGCCCCCGTGTCCGCTGAGCACGACCCCGTGTGCAGAAGCATATCTGTACTATCAAGATTTGCTTGGATTCCGCGAATCTTATAGTTGACCACGACCCCGTGTCCGCTGAGCACGACCCTGTGGTGGGCGATGGAAGCTTCTACAACTTTGTCTTTTCTGCTGACACTTGGGCACGCCCCCGTGCTCATTGAGCACGGGGCGTGTTCAGCCCACTGTTTCCTTGTTTTGCTTGGGAAGATGCTGTCGAGAGGTCGGGCATGCCACGTTTGTTCCTTTTCTTGTATTTATGTTAGATTTAGCTGCCTTTTTGCTTCTTTTGTTTATTTGAGCTCATTTAATCCTGAAAATACAAAAGGAAGACAAAAGCACACTTCTTCCAACATTAATACTAAAAAAGGGTTAGTTTTATGCCACAATTGAAGTAATTTATATGTTGCATTTTGTGCACATCATTGCTCATCGGGAAACCTTTCATTTATTTCACTCAAATCATCAACCCCTTCCACCGGAATCCGAGACAAGTGATCCGCCACTACGTTCTTACTTCCCTACTTGTCTCGAATCTCTAAATCAAACTCTTGTAGCAACAACACCCACCGGATTAAACTAGGCTTTGCATCTTTTTTCTCCATCAAATACCGGACCGCACTATGATCCGAGTATACAACCACCTTGCTCCCCCAAATATACGAACGAAACTTATCCAAAGCATACACCACCGCTAATAACTCCTTTTCGGTTGTAGTGTAATGCAGTTGCACTTCGGATAACGTCTTGCTTGCATAATAAATTACCACCGGCTTCTTGTCAACTCGTTGACCCAAAACTGCACCAATTGTAGTGTCGCTTGCGTCGCACATGATTTCGAATGGCTTTGACCAATCCGGCGGTTGCAAAATGGGAGCTTTGACCAAGTGTTCCTTCAAAACAGTAAATGCTTGCAAACATTCATCAGTAAAATCAAACGGGACATCCTTTAACAACAAATTACATAAAGGTTTGGTGATAACACTAAAACCTTTTATGAAGCGTCTATAAAAGCCCGTGTGTCCCAAAAATGACCTTACACCCTTAACATTTTTCAGTGGTGGCAAAGATGATATTACCCTTATTTTTGCCTTATCCACCTCCATACCCCTTTCCGATATCACATGGCCTAACACAATGCCCTCTTGCACCATGAAATGACTTTTCTCCCAATTAAGCATTAAATTTTTCTCAACACGTCTTTTTAAAACTTTTTGTAACTCGTTGAGACAAGATTCAAAGCTAGTGCCAAAAATCGAAAAGTCATCCATAAACACTTCAAGCGACTCTCCAACCATGTCCGAGAAGATATTCATCATACATCGTTGGAAAGTTGTCGGTGCATTACACAAGCCAAATGGCATTCGCCGAAATGCAAAGGTTCCATATGGACAAGTGAAGGTGATCTTGTGTTGGTCATCCGGGTGTATTGCTATTTGATTATAACCCGAATACCTATCCAAAAAGCAGTAATATTTTTGACCTGACAATTTTTCAATGATTTGGTCAATAAAAGGTAGTGGGAAATGGTCCTTAGAAGTGGCGGCATTCAATTTTCGGTAGTCAATACAAACATGCCACCCGGTAACCGGTCGGGTGGCAATTTGTTCACCATTTTCATCCTTGACTACTTGAATGCCGGCCTTCTTAGGCACAACTTGGGCAGCACTTACCCAAGCACTATCCGAAATCGGATAGAATAATTCCCGCATCCAACCATTTAATTACCTCTTTCTTTACTACCTCCCTTAGGTTAGGATTCAATCGTCGTTGAGCTTCTCTTGTCGGTTTTGCATCTTCGGTGGTGATAATCTTGTGCATGACGATTGATGGATTAATTCCTCTAAGATTGGCAATCATCCATCCAACAGCTCCTTTGTTCTCTTCCAAGACTTCCAATAAAGCTTGTTCTTGCGCCATCTCTAAATTAGAGGCAAGAATGACCGGTAGAGTGTCATTATCCCCTAGGAAAGCATACTTCAAATGGCTTGGGAAGTCTTTGAGCTCCAACTTTGGTGGTTCTTCTAGTGATGGTTTAGTACCCGAACTTATTTCCACCGGAAAGCTTTCAAATTGGTGAGTCCATGGCGGTCGACCTTCTTTCAATGCCATAGCATCGTGTTTCTCCTCTTCAACCCTTAACGCACAAGCATGTACCTGTTCAGAAAAATCACAAAGACAAACATCCATACTATCCTCCTCATACTCGTGTGGGTTGCATCCGTCGACTAAGTCTGCCATAAAACACTCATCAACACCAACAGCATTAGAATTGTTAGTAAAAACATTTAAACGCATTTTTTCGATTTCCAAAAGTCATATCGACTGTACCAAATCTACAATCGATCACAGCATGTGCGGTGCTCAAAAATGGCTGACCCAAAATGACATTTTGTTGTTGTTTTGGGTCCACGGATGAGTAGTCCAAGACTAAAAAGTCAACCGGGTAGTAAAACTCATCAATTTTCACAATAACATTTTGAACCATCCCCCGAGGTAGCTTATGAGACAAGTCGGCCAAAACAACCGTTGTCTCTACCCTTGCTAACGGACCAAAGTCACATTGGTCATATAAGGCCCCCGGTAAAATGCTCACCCCGGCTCCAAGATCTAGTAACGCCTTCGCCATTAGAAAATTAATGGCGTGCCCGGATCTTGGAGCTTAGTCATTTTCTTCTTTTGTTGCCTTTTTTGTGTGCATAATTCTTTTAAAAATTTTGCATATGCGGGTACTTGTTTTATTGCATCAAGGAGTGGAAGATTAATTTTAACTTGTTTAAACATGTCCCATAATTCTTCTTTTTGGGGACCTCTTGATGCAATAAAATTTTTCCTACCCGGGTCAAGTAAGGCCGATGGAAACGGGACTTGACTCGGTTCACCTTCATCTTTTTCATTCTTTTCATTTTCACCCAACCCCGGTTTTTTAACATTTGATTCTTTAGATACAACGGGTGAAACTTCATCATCGTCACTTTCATTACCCGTGACATCCTCAACTACCCCTTCAACCAAACCCGGTGACAAATTGGCTTTAAATTCTTTGCCACTTCTTAACACACTAACATGATGAACATTAACATTACCTCGTGACGAACTATGGGAAGGATTTACCTTGGTGTCACTAGGAAGTTGACCTTTGTTTTTCTTCAACTCCACCATGTCGGTTGCCAATTGACCCACTTGAGTTGTTAATGTTTGAATGCTTTTGTCACGAACCTCGTCCTTTTGCATCCGAACTTCATCAAGTTGATTCCGTTTTTGCATGTCTTGTTGCATAGCCCGGAGCATGTCCAGGACTTCATTCCCGCTTGATGAATTTTGACCCGAACCACCTTAACCCATTTGTTGAAATTGCCCTTGGTAGCCATAGTTGTTTCCACCCCTATAGTTGCCTTGATTGTATTGTTGGCGAGGTGCAAAGTTACCTTGAGCTCCTTGAAAGTTTGGGTTAGCTTGGTTCGCCGCGTTTCCCATAACGGAAATTAGGATGGTTTCGTAACCCGGGGTGGTATGTGTTGGAGTTCATGTTGAAATTTCAACCACCCCCTTGAATAGCATTAACTTCTTCTATTTGCTCATCAACCACTCCCACTACACAAACTTCTGCCGTGTGGCCTATGTCATTGCAATTAGTGCACACGTTGTACACTTGATTCGTGGTTTGAACATTGCCACTCTCTACTCCATGCACTTGTGGCCTTTGTATCACATGCCTTGCCCGCCTTGAGGATTGGGCCCTCCTTTTGGAAGTTACCGCCATTTGTTCTAAAAATGCCCAATCGTCTTGTTCAAAGTTTGTACCGAATGTACCATTAGTAATCGACATCAAGTCACGTGCATCCTCCAAACTCAACCCTTCATGAAACGCGATCAACAATTCCCAAAGTTGGATACCGTGATGAGGGCAATTCCGTAGCATCATATTGAACCTCTCAAACGCTTCGTGAAACATTTCCCCCGATTGTTGTTGGAAACTTCTCAAACCTCTCCTAGCATCATTGGTCTTTTTGGAAGTGTAAAACTCATCCAAGAAAATCTGTTGCATATCGGCCCATGTAAAAATCGATGCGAAGGGTAAAGTGTGAAACCATCTCTTTGCCTTTTCTTCCAAAGAAAATTGGAAGAGAACCAATTTGACATCATCCAAAGAGAACCCTTGACCCCCAATGGTGTTGCAAATAGAGTCGTACGTCTCCAAATGAGAATAAGGTTCTTCTGTTGCTAACCCCTTAAACTTTGGTAGACTTTGGAGGGCGGTTGTTCTAACTTCAAAAGTTCTTCCGTCCGCATGATGAGGAATCACTACCGGTGAAGGATTGTTAGTGATAATAGGCCGGAAGTGAGCTTCAATTCCCCGTACTACCTCCTGGTGATGTCTTCGAGGGGCACCCAATGGTGCTCTTGGTTGACCCATTTGCCCTTGCATAGGTCCTTGAGGAGCAAATGGTGATTGATATTGATATTGATATTGATGCGTTGGCGGTTGTTGTTGAATCGGCCTTTGAAATTGTGGTTGTGTATTTTGTGGACGCACTTAATGTAACGGTGTAGGGCGTTGTAATTGCGGCCCTTGCGGTCTAATGTGTTGCACCCCATCCGGTAATCTACCCGGGTCTTGAAATTGTTGAATCGGTTGACTTTGTTGACCCGCTCCTCCTTGAGGTCCCAAATATCCTCCATCACCCGTATAATAAAAACCGTCCTCTTCGTACCCCCCAAATTCGTCATAACCATCATCATATCCATCCCCTTGAATCCCCGAAGATTGCCCAAATGGAAGGGATGAATATTGGAAACCCGATTGGTTCGGTGGTCGGTATGTAGATGTAGTATGGATGACGGTTGAGCCTTGTGGTAATGGGTGGGTTGAAGATGATTGACCCGTGGTTGGGAAGAAATGTGAAAGTGGTGGGATTGTAGTAGAAGGGCTAAAGGTAAGATTGGGTTCAACTTGAGTAGTAATCGGTTGCGTGGTGTTGGTAGGTGTAACGTCATGAGGTGGAGTAGGATTGGTAGTGGTATTAGGCATGGTGGTATTTGGTGAAGGTTGTGTGGAAGTAGGAAATAAATGATGAGGTCGTTTGACCCGTTGTGGGTGGTATTTGGGTTTCTTGCATGATGTTTCTTGGTGTAATGGGCGAAGTGGGTGAACCAATAATTCTGTTTTCTCGTACCAAAACTCGGTTTTGCCTTAACGTTCTTTCAATTTCCGGATCAAACGATAGTGGTGACGACTTGTGAGAGCCTCTAGTATGCATACACCTGAAGTACCTGCACACTAAACACAACCAGGGTAAACCCGAAAATAACAAAACAAAACTATTAAACTAACCCACGTTGCGCACTACTTCCCGGCAACGACGCCAAAATTTGGCGTGCTGTCGTAGTACACGCAAATTTAATCCAAATTACAACTAGTAGATAGCAGTAAATGGGTATCGAACATAGGGAGTTTATGGAAAATGTGTTGATTCTATAGTCTTGCAAATTAACTACAATTAAACTAATGTGCAGAAATTAAAGATCAAGAATTTGGATTGTTTGATTTAAAAACTATGTTATCAAATAATTGCTAATCAAGATTGGATTTTTAATTCAGATTATGAGAACAATGACCATCTTAGGATTCAGTTTCTTTTAACACTTGTGCAAAATTCCAACTAGAAAGAGTTACATAGTCATAACTCATGTACAAACATTTGTTGTGACAAAAAGGAACAAAGTACTCGGATTATATTAACGCGTGGTTGTTTCCCAATGATCAATCAATCAATATCCAACCCTAACCCTTCCCGTGATATCTCGATTGTCAACGACACCAAAAACGTACAATTTAGACTAGAATTGAAACATCAATCAACAAGCTACAATCAAATATTCATACACCATGATAATCAAAACAAACACACAAAGTTATCATTTTAGAAATTAAAGAAAATCACACAAGAGTTGTAGAGAAACCTTCACCTAAGATGATCACCACAAATTTAGCCGGACATTGTTCGGTGGATCATCATAACATCAAAGTTGAAGTTCATACGAATCGAAAACTAAAACCGAATATTAGAAATTGTTCCCAAATGATATCCAAAGCTAAAATTCGCCCACCAAGTGTAGAGTAACGTTCCCAATCATGAATTACTTGAAAAGACACAAGAAAAACCGTTTTTAATGGGCAGTTATGTCTTTTCCTCGTCGCCTCTACCATAACTTACGGTAGCTACCTTAAGTTACGGTAGACTTCAAATCGATATGGTGGATCTCTACTGTAGTACGGTGGAAGAATGGGAGTTTCAGGGCTACTGTAATTTACGGTAGCTACCGTAAATTACGGTAGACCCCTGAGATCTTTGTTTTGTTTCTTCTTTCCTTCCATGATTGACCCGTTCCACTCCAGTCCATCCAAAGCAGCGATTTATCCATCTGAAGCTCCAAAACGTACCTGAAACATAAGCAACTGTAGTCATCTAATTCAAGATAATTACGCGATCAAGTGAGGGATAAACTCATCTTTTAACACCATTAAGGGTTGTCCTATGGACCACCCGTCAGGTATTACTAATGATTCGTCTGCTAAGCACTTTTTAAGATTACATACATGAAACATATCATGTATTCCTGCCATTTCCTCTGGCAGTTGTAGCTGATAGGCTACAGGTCATATTCTTCTAATAATCTAAAAAGGTCCAACATACCTGGGGCTTAGCTTTCCTCTTTTAATGAATCTGACTACTCCTTTCCATGGAGAAACTTTTAATAGTACCTTATCTCCTACTTGAAATTCTAAAGGTTTTCGTCTGTTATCAGCATAACTCTTTTGACGATCTCGTGCTTCTTTTAGTCTTTCCTTGACTTGAATTGTCTTATATGTCGTTTCTTGCACTATCTCTGGTCCAGATAATTGTTTTTCTCCAATTTCTGTCCAACATACTGGAGTTCTGCATTTTCATCCATACACTGCTTCAAATGGTGCAACATTAATGCTAGTACGATAGTTGTTACTATAGCAAAATTCTATTAATGGTAAATGGTCGTCCCAATTTCCTCCGAAATCAATTACACAGGCTCTAAGCATATCTTCCATCGTCTGAATTATCCTTTCGCTTTGTTCGTCCGTCTGTGGATGATAAGCTGTGCTTAGATTTAACCTGGTTCCCATGGCTTTTTGGAAACTTGTCCAAAAATGAGAAGTAAAACGGCTATCTTTATGATATACGATAGATAGAGGAATTCCACATAATGAAACTATTTCATTTACATATAGCTTGGCTAACTGTTCCATACTGAAAGTTTACTTCATTGGTAAGAAATGAGCACATTTGGTCAATCTGTCTACAATCACCCAAATTATATCATTTCCTTTTCTCGTTTTGGGTAATTTGGTGACAAAGTCCATTGTTATTAATTCCCATTTCCATATTGGCATCTCTAACTATTGCAATAATCCTGAGGGTTTCTGATGTTCAGTTTTAACTTGTGAACAAGTTAGACATTTAGCAACATAATTTGTTATATCCTTTTTCATTCCTATCCACCAGAAGTTCTTCCTTAGATCTTGATACATCTTGTCACTTCCGAGATGTATTGTATACTTAGATTTATGAGCTTCTTGTAGAATTCTGTGGCGTAGGTTTCCTTGTTTAGGTATCCATATCCTTTCCTTATGAAACTTCCAAATTCCATCTGTTCCTTGTTCTAATTCCTTAAACATTCCTTTTAAATTTTAGCATGTTCCTTGATTGTTGTTTTCTGTACTTCTCTGATTTGCTCGTTTAAATCTACTTGTAGATTTAGTGTGAGAGAACGTACTTGTTTCGGCTTTTCATGATACTTTCGACTTAAAGCATCAGCTACTACATTAGCTTTTTCAGCATGATACTGGATATTACAATCATAATCGCTAAGAACTTCCATCCAGCGTCTCTGTCTCATATTTAGTTCTTTTTGCCCCAAAATATATCTTAAACTCTTATGATCGGTGAAGACTACAAATTTATTTCAATATAAATGGTGTCTCCAAATCTTAAGAGCAAAAATTATGGCTCCTAATTCTAGATCATGGGTTGTATAATTCTCTTCATGTTTCTTAAGTTGTCTAGAGGCATAAGCTATAACCTTTTGACGTTACATTAACACACATCTATATCCTAACTTAGACGCATCATAATAGACTATAAAGTCCTCAGTTCCTTCTAGTAATGCGAGTATAGGTGTGTTGGTTAATCTTTGTTTAAGAATCTTAAAAGCTTCTTCCTGCTTCGGTCCCCATTCAAACTTAACTGATTTGCAGGTTAGTTTGGTCAATGGAATGGCTATTCTAGAAAAATCTCGAATAAACCATTTATAATATCCTGCCAGTTCAAGAAAACTTCTTACTTCCGTTGGTGATTCAGGGACTTTCCACTTAGTAATCACCTCGATCTTTGTGGGATCCACATGAATTCCTTCATGATTAACCAGATATCCAAGGAATTGCACTTCTTGTAACCAGAATTCACATTTTGAGAATTTAGCATAAAGCTTTTCTTTTCTCAACAAGGTCAGAAGTGTATGCAGATGCGCTGCATGTTCCTTTGTACTCTTAGAGTAAATTAGAATATCATCTATAAAGACAATTATGAATTTATCCAGGTATGGTTTATATATCATGTTCATCATGTCCATAAATGCGGCTGGGGCATTGGTTAAACCAAATGGCATGACGGTAAATTAATAATGACCGTACCTTGTTCTGAAAGCAGTTTTAGGAATGTCCTCTTCCTGTACTTTCAGTTGATGATATCCTGAGCGTAAATCGATCTTAGAAAAGAATCGAGCTCCTTGAAGTTGATCGAACAGATCATCGATTCTCGGTAGTGGGTACCGATTCTTAATCATAACCTTGTTCAAGTCTCAGTAATCAATGCACGTACACATTGATCCGTCTTTCTTCTTAACAAACAATAATGACATTCCCCAAGGTGATGAACTTGGTTGTATAAAACCTTTGTCAAGAAGTTCGTCCAATTTTTTCTTCAGTTCCTGCATTTCTGTTGGTGCTAATCGATATGGTGTTTTGGCAATCGGTGTCGTTCCTGGTATTAGGTGAATTCGAAATTCAACCTCTCTATCAGGCGGTAATCCAGGTAAATCTTCTGGAAAAAGGTCTGAGAATTTAGATATTACAGGAATATCTTTTAGTTCTTTTCCTTTAGTATTAATGATTACAGAAATGATATATACTATTCCTCCTTTCCTTTCATAACTTGCAGCTTTCATCATAGAGATGAACTTTGTCGATCTGGTTGGCTTATCTCCTTTAATTGTGATCTTTTCACCAGTTGGTGTACTTACTTGCACTATCTTTTGATCACATAGAATGCTAGCATGATTGGCTACCAACCAATCCATTCCTAATACAACATCGAATCTAGCCAGATTAATTGAGTAACGGTTAGTGTAACACCCCGAAAACGGGTTTGGTAATTAAACCACGTTAATATTAAATGACGGGTAAAGTACCGTTAGAGGTAAAAGTAACCCGGTGAATATTATGATTTTAATTAAATGAACCTAACATTTAATAAAAAGTTGAACGAAAGCTTTTGAGGAACTAAAGTTTATAAAAAGGCCCAAGTTAACGGGACTTAAAATAAACTGAGTCATAGATTCCCAAAATCCACTAATTTAACTAGGAATGTTTAACCTAGTTAATAAGTGGAAGTATTGTTAGAAATAAGTAGGTCGTGGCCTACTTAACTAACCAAACAAGAGGGTCCAAATCAGGATAACTTGAAAGTTATGTTATAAAAGTAAAAGTTTAATTAAAACACACACTTAGTGTGTTTTCTGGGTGTTCTGTTCGAACCCAGAAACTCCCAGGAGTTCAAAACCCTAAACTCTAGCAAAATCATCAAATTGAAGGCTTAAACGCAACTCAAATTCACAATTGAACGTGAATTAATAATCACCTAAGCTAGGGGATCATAAGGTATGTTGAATTTTGATGATTTGTGAAGTTGTGAAATTTGGATAAACATCTTAATCGCGAATTATGAATGAATTATTGAAGCTATGATTGAATTAGTGATGTATACTTGCTTAGGAACAAAACCCTAAGTGAAAATTTTACATTTGATGCTATGAATTGAATGATTTGATGAATTACCACACTAGGATAAGTGGGTATTAATCATAAGATTAATTTGATGATATAATTATGATTAAAATCATTATATCTGATAGTAATCAGGAAATACTTGAACAAATTGTGTGTTTAAGTACATGATCATACTTGCTAGGAAATGGATTAGTATGATAAAATGAAAATGATGATATATTATGATCAAAATGATGTTTGATATCATCCTGTGTTAATCGAATGAAATTCGATTACAATAACTTGATTTCATAAGTAGTTAAAACGGTAGCATAATAAGGATGCTTATCATATAGTGGCAAAGTAATAAAACGAGTCGTTAAGCTACATCGTGTAATTACTTTTGTCAATAGGCAGTTTGACTTTTTAAAGTCAAAATGACCTTTTATATGATCGAATGATAATTTTAACCTAAAGATCGTAGGATGGAATAGTCGTGAATGATTATGACTAGTCTAACCATCTTACAAATTACAATGATAGTTTGACGCTTGACAAGCTAGGTGAAAGCTTGGGAAGGAAACGGGTCAAACGAATCAAGAATGAAGGAAAAGCATAATCTGGATGCTAGGTAAGTAAATCTTACACCTTTTATTTAATACCTATTGGTTTTATAGGTTATGAATAATATAAAGTCTTGTTTGAATTATGATGTTCCAACACGACATGTGTGGTTCGGAACAAAAGACAATGAAAATAAACAATGTGTAATGGTTAAAAAGGACTAATACGATTAATTGGTCATGCAATGACTGATAGATAATGAGTTTCGAATGGTTACCTTATAGGGAAAACTAACATAAATAATAAGGGTAAAACGGTAATTCGATCACACGTTGACGATAACCGTTAGTTTGTGAAAGACACTTTATGGCGTAAGCCATAATGGGTCAAAAGAGTTAAGAAATTGTTTATAAATAAAATGACTGTACGGTGGAGCGAGTCATGTAGACGAGATGAAAATAAATACCATCTCGCAAAGATATATGGTCATTTAGACCAAACAGGTCAAAAAGTGAAAATATCATCCTTTGACGATATCGACTAATGACTTTGTCGAGTGTATGATTACAGGAATTAAAAATCGAATGGATAGTTGCATCGCTATTACTTAGCGGCTACTAAGGCAAAGTATTGAAATGGGTCAATATATTGATCCGAGCCAGGTATGTGTAATAGGTTAACGACTCATTTGGAACGAAAGGTTCATTGAGAGTTAAATGATGTCAAAATAGACATTTGGTTACTTTAATGAGTAAACCGAATGATTCAAATGATGGTCATTTTGATTTGAAAACATAACGACTTTTGGGTTAAACATGCTTTCAAAAGTCCTTCATCGTAAATGAAAGGCTAAAATGGACCAAAACGCCCTTGTAAGCTAAATTGTGCAAACGACCTTTAAAGGTTGTTTGGAAACGAGTTTTATTATTAAATATATACTTAGAATAAGTATGAAAAGTGAAAGCTATAAATCTTTGGTCAAATGACTCTATAGGAGTCTTTGCCGTAAAAAAATGTCCGAGGGGTAAAACTCGGATTATATACATCCCCACATTAAATCCGCCACAATTATAGTGGTGGTGGAAGATCGATTGATAAGTAAGGTGGAAATAAGATGCTAGGAAGTAAAGGAGTATGAATTATGCAGAAAAATGCTTAAATACCCTTAACGGGTCAAAATAATCATTTTATTTTAAAACGGGTTTAAGAATGTATATAAACCCGGGATTTGAACCTAATATGATAGACAATATCGAAAATATAAGGTTCATGAGAAATTAGAATCAAATAACATGTTTGTTTGATTAATACATAAACGGGTCAAAAGTTAGCAACTACATTTTAAGCCGAAGGCTTAAAAGTCTAAAATTTTGTTAATCCGGATGTCGGATATTAACTCCATGTGATGGAGGATAATTTTACGATCACGTAGGAAGAAACGTGAGTCAAATCGGATAAAAAATGAGCAAGTTATGGTCGTTTTCATAAAATATGGTTTGGCTGGAAATGTGCAGGTTTTTAAACAAAACCTGCTGGAAAAAATGACTTGTCGCGCCACACGACAGCAACAGAAGTCACCGTCGCGACACGCGAGAGCCCTCACGGCCTGCAAAAGCTGAGGTCTCTTCTGTCGCGCCCCACGACAGACCTCCAGACCTAGAAAAACTTTGTTAACTGTTGTTTTAGCTTTTGAACTTAATTATACACGTTATAAACACCCTAAAACTAACTCATTTCATGTTTATATGAAATGTAGGTGTTATTTTATTTACCGGAAGATGATCAAGCCCAACGAGGAACCGAACACATAAAGAATAAGGCTTCCGCGAAAAGTTTCGTCGTCATGTTTTAAACAAGAATGTATTTATAAAATATTGAATTGTTTTATTTCTTAAAAGTTTTTAAGAAATGGGTATTTTGTAAGTCATGTATACGCAGATTTATACAAGTATAGTCGAAAACTATATAAAAACGGTAATAATCAACCAAGGGTCTTACAGTTAGCAAAGAACAATGGTTTAGGATTTCTATTCTTGCTCCCTGCAAGATTTCACTTATCTTAGCAGATTCTCCGTTTGCCGTCTCTACCAGACAATCTTGTTGAAGTTTGGCTAAGGGTTGGTCAAGAAGTTTGTAGAAAGAAGTATTGATAAAACTTTGGTTTGCACCAGAGTCAAACAATACTTTGGCAAATATATTATTAACTAAGAACATACCGGCAATCACATCCGGAATCATCTTGGCTTCCTGAGCTGTCAGAACAAAGGCTCTGGCATTCTTCTTAGGTGCTTCAGTTGTCTTAGCCTTGTTGGTTGTGGCTAGAGCTAGTTTCGGACAGTTTGGTCTGATGTGCCCACTTTCTCCACAATTGAAACATATTCCATTACTAGGTTTCCTCCTACAGTTTTCTTCCTTGTGTCTCGGCATTTTGAAAAAGTTGCAGTATATAGAGCATTTTCCAGAATGCTTTCTTTTGCAATATCTACAATAAGGTGTAGAGGAAGAACCTGTTCGTTTCCCGTGGTTGGAATTACCGTAGCGAAATTCCTGGGTAAGCTTTTGAGCTAGGTTCCTTCTCCGGTTTTCTTCTTGTGTACGTACCAATTCATCAGTCAGGGTATTGGCTAATTCTACTGCTTCTTCTATGGTTTGTGGTCTAGCTGCCTTGACTACGTGTCTAATCTCACTAATTAATCCCCAAGTATAACGGGAGATTAACACTAGTTCAGGTGAGGCTAAGGTTGGCATATCCTAGCATATTCGAAGAATATAGTAGTTGTAACCTTTGCAGTCTATTCCAGTCATTTTGAGATTTAGTGTTGGTGCATCCGTCTGTCGACTTCGTCTTGTATCGAGTCTTGTATTTGTTTAGATAGATCAGGGCACGTTATACGAGAAATCTGTCAAATCTGGGTTTGAAGGTGATTTCGCACGAAATTTGATTTCATGTGAAACCTAATTTCGTTTGTGGTATTCCGTGCGAAATTAGCTCTCCTATAAATACCCAAGGTGCCTTGTCATTTGTAACTTTCCGGCTTGAGTACCGAACTGCTGCCGAAGTGTCGTCTCGCTGTAAACGTTGTCAAATCAATCAAAAGACAGTTTAAAGTGTATATCTAGCTGAATTGAACTTGATACGATTGTTTCCGCCTTTTGTATCGAGCAAAAACTCTTCTGATCGACTCATTAGGGTCAAGTAACGATCCTACAAGTGGTATCAGAGCTCAGGAGGAAGAGTTCATACCAATTCAGCTGCAAATTCTGATTTCTACACCTTCTTTTTCACAATTAACAAGTTTTCACGGTCAAAATGCTTTGAATTTCACATATCATATACGTAACAATGTTTTAACAAACCCTAGAAAGTTTCAGATCTTAAAACGGCTTAAAACTTGATCAATTTGACAAAATTTAGCTCGAGATGATGACATCAGCATAATTTCTCACGAAATTACCTTATTTCGCTTCAGATTGTAATTTCATTTGAGAGTTCCACACGAAATTAGTAATTTCGCACCAAATTGGAATTTCGTTTGAGTATTTCGCACAAAATTACATATTTCGTTTGAAAGTGTGTTATTTCATACGAAATTAGGGTATCTCGCACCAAAGTTGTAATTTCGTTTGAGCAGGATAATTTCGCTTGAAGGGGTAATTTCGTTTGAGGATAATTTCGTTGGAAACTGACTGTTTGGAAATTCTTGAAAACCGAATCATGAAAGAGGAATTTTATAACGCCTTTGCTACTCCGATTACCATTACTCAGCAAGCAATGTTAGAAAATGAAACGGGCACCATGCAAAAACCGCCTAAGCTTATGAACATTGAGGAGTATAAAGGATGGGAAGAACGGTTTGAAAATTGGGTACAAGCAAATTATTTGGATTCTTGGGAATGCGTTGAAACGAAATATGTTAGACCAATGACTGATGATGAGGAGATTATTGCAATTAAAGATCTTAGTGCCGAAGAGAAAAAGAAATACAAAGATGAAAAGATGATGATAAGTTTATTGCATCAAGCTGTGAAAGAAGATATCTTGGTTTTATTGCAACACAATGGAACTGCATACTCTATCTGGAAAGCATTAAAATCAAAGTTTGTTGGAAGCAAAGAAATGATTAAGAACAAGAAATCGCTTCTGAAGAAAGAGTTTGATCTATTTCGTGGTTTGAGAACCGAGAGCACCAAGCAGATCATTGAAAGATGCTGTAATCTGTTAGTCAACATGAAGAGGGTGGGCATCACAAAAGATAATGAGGAATTGATTGAAAAGCTGGCTGATGCTTTGCCACATGAAACATGGGGCACATATCTGATGATGTTGAGAAATAAGAAATATTTTAGCAATCTAACACTGAGTAAGTTCATTGAAAAGCTTGAAGCTCAAGAGATGGAACAGAGAAAGATTTCTAGAATGAAAGATTTTGATAGTGAACAAGATATTGGGTTGTATTACAAAGCAGGGTTGAATGATAAAACCACCAACATGTCACCAAAGGTTGAGACTACGTTCAATGCTAAGAGTTCATCTAGAGGTTCATCTAAAGGAACAAACAGCAAAACTAGTTTTTCGTCATATCCTTCATTTGATCCAAACTTGTCAGCAACAAAGAATGGCAAAAAGTTACAATGCAATATTGTATTGAATCTTGAGAATGATCAGGATTATTTAGAAGAAATTGCAAAAAGTCACATGTCTTTGTTGGGAACTGTTCTTGAGTCATATGGGAGTCTAGTTGCAGGAAGGATCGGGAATCCAATGTTGACAAAAGAGGATTACTATCAGATTGATGCTGAAGAGATGGAGTTGATGGATATAAAATGGTGTTTGGCTAGTGTGCTTAGAAGAGCCGAAAAGTTTAAACAAATTACGGGAAGAGATGATTTCCGTGATGCAAATGTTTCTACTTTAGGTTTTGATAAATCTAAAGTCACTTGTTTTCGTAGCAGGGAAAAGGGACACTTCAAGAGGGAGTGCACAAACCGCGAAGCAAGTGGAGCTCAAAATCCATTCAACAACAATGACTACTATCGGAAAGCAATTTATCATCAAGTTGCTCAACAACAACAACCACAAACTGCTCATGCCAGGAAGGAGATTGAAGAATCATCAAAGAGAGCTTGTATGGTGAATCAAGAAGATAACAAATCATCAAAAGGATTCAGTTGGGACAAATATGTTTCAGCTGATGGTAAAGCATGTCTGATAAATCAAGATGATGAGAAGTAACCAGAAGGTTTTAGTTGGGAAAGTTTCAGTTGGGATAACTATGATCCTAACAAAACTTCAGATCACAAAGCTTTTGTTGCTCGAGTTGCTGAAGATAGTGATAATGATGATGATTACTATGCAAGAAGAATGGAGGAGCATTTAAAGTTGATGGAAGAGAGTGACAGTGATGATGAAAAAGCTAAAAAGAAAAAGAAGAAAGTTAAAACACCAGTCAGCAGTGATGATGAAGAAGTTCCAGTGATCAAGAGAAAGATAAAAGAAGTTCCAGCTTTCAAAGTCGATACAGAAGCTGATGCACGAAACATTCCGGTGATATGTGAGAACTGTGAAGCAGTGAAGAAGCAAAACAGTACTTTGATTCATAACGTGAACAGGTTAAAAGAATCCTATGATGTTCTGAACAAAGCAATGAATCATTACAACTAATCCAGCAGTGAACAAGCAACAGCCATGAAGACACTTCAAGGAGCTTTCATGACAAAACAAAGAGTCGTCAACAATTACATTGAGAAGTCTGCTATTCTAGAACAAAAACTGGGAACTCAGAGAATTGAAACAGAAAGAGTTAATAGGTTGTTTAAAAGTTACTCATGTACTTCTTATGTCATTGACATGATCTATCCAACTGTGGAAGGCATGAAGGCTTTTGAAGAAGATGAAGGATCTGAGGAAAAGACATCTGAAATAAAGAAGGATACTAAAGTGAAAGTTTCTAGTAAGAAACAAAGTGTCAGTTACAACAAGTGTCCACCCCCTCTTGAAAATGGATATTCGCCTCGAAATCCAAATTCAGAAAGAGTCGAAAAGGCAACCAACTTACAGTGGGAGTCCGAGTCTTCAGAAAACTTGCCAGAAAATATTGATATCACGTTTACATCATCTGACACTGATCATGAGTCCGAGTTAATAAAGAAAGTGGTCGATCAAGTGTTGGATAATGATGAAACAAAGGAGTCAAAGTCGGAGTCAAAATCAGAGTCAAAGTCTGAATCCGACATGTCAGGTTCAAAAAACAAAAAAGGCAAAAGAGTTTACAATAAAGGATTCTTGTTATCAAAATCTAATTTGAATGATGAAACATTCAAGGTGGCATATACTTTGAATGATTCTGACAAATTATATTCTGATGAAGAATTTCCAATAAGAGGTGTCAAACCTGAAATGATAAAAAAAAGGTTTTCAAACTAACAGAAATCAATATTTTTGAAATAAAAGATGTGAATCTTTCTAACAAACCTAAAAAATACACCTCAGGAGTTCAACAAAGAGAAAACAAGAAAAAGGGTTACAGTTCTGGTTCTGGTTTTCAAAAGAAATCAAACCATAACAGTAATTTCAAAAAGAAAAGATTTGGTTTTATTCCACCAGAAAATTATAAAAATGAGAAAACTTATAAACCAAAAACAGTGTTTGTTTCAGGAGCAAGCTCGGAAGAAGAGGAGAAAAGTTCATTCTAGAAACAGACAAACAGAGAATTCCTTGCAAAGAAGCAAGATGAGATGAAGAATGAAGCAGTTCAGAAGAAAGAGACAAGAATGTGTTTTCAATGCAAAACAATTGGACATATTGCCAAAGATGGTCCCATGGCAATACGATCAAAACAGGGAGTGTCTCTTAAAATGAAAGAAAAGATGGTTGAAACTGAACCACCAACTAAACCATTTATAGTTTTCAAAAACTCAAAATTTGAGGTTGGTGGATTTTCAAAGAGATTTTACAAGAGAAAAGCAAACCTTGACAACCAAAAATGGGTTGTTAAGAAATCTGATGATAGTTCTAGCAATGATTCTGATTCGTCAAAATCAGAGGAGCTAACTTCTGGTGATGAATCTGATTCCACAAAATCAGAGGAGCCACAAGTTGATTCAAAAGGTGAAAAATCAGTTCCTCCAATGGATGATTCAAATTTTCCACCATTGAGGGCTGAAAATTTTAAACAAAAAGTTGGCAAAGTTGAAATTTCAAATCAATTCTTTTCTGAAAAGGAAGAATTTAATGTTGAAAAAGCCTTTAACCCCAAAGTGAAGCATATTTTTGGAAAAATGATTGATAGAAAAGTCAAAGGGGTAAAGGAATTTTATGAGAAGAAAAGGAAAGGTAAGAAACCGAGTGTTGGTAACTCGGAATCTCCCAAGGTTTGTCAGGCTTGGGAGAATCTCTTTAACTAAAAAAAACCTGACATGCCGGAACTCCCAGGTTGGTAATTGGGGAGTAGGAATCGGCATCTTTCTTGAGAAATTCACAGGTTGGTAACTGTGATATTTCAACGTTCAAGTGGTTAAACAGGGACATTAAGTTGTACTTAATTTTCTACAAGTGGTTGTATTTGTTGGTAAAAATCTAAAATTGTCATACTTTTCAAGTGGTTGAAGAAAACAATGTGATGAGTTAACCCCTAACCTACAAGTGGTTTGAGAAAATCAACAAAACTTATTTTCCGGAAAAACCATTTTGATTAAAACAAACTTAAGTGTTTTGAAATCATTATGGGAAAATAGTTTGTTGTTAGGGGGAGTTCTGATTGTTTATGCCAAGTGGATGGCAAATTGAAGCAATTCACAACAGTTGTCACTTTACTTGTACAGTTTATTTTCAATTTTCTTTAAATGTTTTTGAATTTTAGGGGGAGTAAGAAAATTCAGAAAATCCAAAAACATTAGAAAATTTGAAAAATCCAAAAACAGTGAAAAAAATGAAAAAGAGTTTTGTTGTAAAAAGAGGAAATGATAGTACATCAGTGGACTATCACAGCACGCTAAAGAATTGGAAAGTCAAAATGTGATAAACGATCTCATTACAGATATGCCAGTAGGTTTTTATACATTCAGTAGATTATTTTCGGGATATAAACATAAAATCAAACTTACTTATATCGTGGGGAACATCTCTCGGATATATGGGTAACCCCCGAAATCTTGTTTGAAAGATTTTCTATTTCTGACATACTAGGTCTTTGTGCGTGGTGATATCTGGGGTATTATACCAGGACTTCTGATCTTGCGGGAGCAATAGCCTAGTCCTCGTATAATACTTTGCATAAGCTTTAATCTTAAAGCTAGCCCTCAGTACAAAAAATGATGAAACATTGAAAAATGCTAATCATGTGCTGTTGAAGAAAAGATCCCCAAACGGGACACACCGAAAGTCGAGCCATCATCTCTTTGTACGAACGGAAGTTCTAGCCTGAGCTCTCACGGTCTCGCATTACCCTTTACAGATATCATTAGTGTACATTCACCTGTAAGACTGAATATAGAAGTCTGGATGCGGGAGTATATTCTGAGGTGGGACACGCGAATAAGTTTAAGTGCTTAAGACATTAATCTCGTATCTCGAAACAGTTGAACTTTGTGTGAGAATTTAAGTGGACCAGTATACTGACAATCTAGGTGGATTGTTTAGAACTTAAAATGTGTAAAGTTTAACAGTGTTTGTGATGTGTCTTAAAAACTGATATGATCCTCTTACACAAACTCACAAAAATATTGTATGTAAATATTTCTGCATTTCTTTAAAGTCAAAAATCCAAAAAGATTTTCTATGTGTTTCAGCATAAATTTTGAAAAATACAAAAAGATTTTCGACAACTGGTGTTGAAAAGCTGATTTTCAAAATTCCGAGTGCTAAACATGATGAACATTATGTGAGAGGGAGTTTGTATATAATGGAAAAAGATTTGAATGTTTTGTCTTCAAGTGGTCATCAGAAGCTTTTAAATGTTAAATCATTCTATTTTTACAAGTGGTTCATCAGAGATTAATATTGTAAAATCATGTATTGTTTGATTAATACCTGCATTTTGTTTTCTATAAGTGGTAAGCAGAGAACATAAAACTATCAAATTTTAAATTGGTGAAATTTATTGTGAGGTAGAGGATGTGCAGGTAAGCCAGGTTTCGATTCCTAAAGAGTGCCAGGTCACGATCCTGATCCCAGCTTATTGTTAAGGGGAGTCTGTAGATGGAAAGAGCCAGGTTCTGATACTATAAGAGCCAAGTAACGATCCTGGAGCTCAAGTTCATGCAAGCTGATGATGCTGATGAATTTAAGGAATCAAGAGATCTGATCAAGATAATGTAAGAGCCAGCTACAGATCTTGGGATGTTAGAGTGAAGATAGAGCCAGGTCGAGATCCTGGAGATGAAGAGAAGAGAGAGTTTGAAGATGTTTTACATTGTTAGATACTTCAAAAGAGTTCGAGAAGACTGATAAAGATTGAAGATTGAAGACTCGACACACCGAAGACTTCGTCAACATCCGAGGGGGAGTCTGTTGGTGCATCCGTCTGTCGACTTCGTCTTGTATCGAGTCTTGTATTTGTTTAGATAGATCAGGGCACGTTATACGAGAAATCTGTCAAATCTGGGTTTGAAGGTGATTTCGCACGAAATTACCAATTGGTAATTCCACACGAAATTACATGGTAATTTCGCACGAAATTTGATTTCGTGTGAAACCTAATTTCGTTTGTGGTATTCCGTGCGAAATTAGCTCTCCTATAAATACCCAAGGTGCCTTGTCATTTGTAACTTTCCGGCTTGAGTACCGAAATGCTGCCGAAGTGTCGTCTCGCTGTAAAACGTTGTCAAATCAATCAAAAGATAGTTTAAAGTGTATATCTAGCTGAATTGAACTTGATACGACTGTTTCCGCCTTTCGTATCGAGCAAAAACTCTTCTTATCGACTCATTCGGGTCAAGTAGCGATCCTACATTTAGGAACTTATTGGCGATTTGTTCCTTCTCATTAGAAGGACAAAATTTTCTTTCAACCATTTCTTAAAGTTGATCCATTCCATATTATAAACTCTGTCACTTCCCCTAGACTGAAGAATAGTATTCCACTATTCTAAGGCTGCATTTTTGAAAAGGTTAGAAGTAAACATATTCTTATCTTCATCTGCACATTTACTTATTGTTATGACTGCTTCTGTCTATCCAATGTAGGGTTGCAATGGCTCCTTCATTGCCTGAGAATTCTGTTGGTTTGCAGGCCAATAATTCTTTATAAGAACAACCGTAAGAAGCGGTTCTTCTTCTTTTAGGAATTGGAGCTTGGATAATAGGTTCGTTATCATTATTCACACTGTAACTTGGTTCAGTGTGTTGACATTTACTTCCACTATTTTTTGCTTCTTTAACAGTCTTGATGTCACACCCTTACTAATATTGAACGATTTACGTATAAATATCGACAATTAAATGTGTATTTGCGACTACACATACTTATGAAATACGGGTTTATTAAAACTTTTCTCAATAAAAACAATACAACAAAATATGTATAAGTTCGTCATTTAAAAATGACGACGAAACAATGTGCGGAAGCTTGTAACTTATTCGTGTTCGGTTCTTCGTTGAGCTTTATCGTCATCCGGTACTCCAATTATTACCTACATATCATAAATCATGATATACATTAGTTATATGAAATCTATAACTAAACTAGCTAAGCCCGAAAGCTCAATACGATAACCAGGTAACTCGTATGGGTTATGGCAACTGATAACCCAGATGACCAAATAACTTGTCTGGGTTATGGCAACTGATAACCCGGATGCCCAAATAACTTGTCTGGGTTATGGCAACTGATAACCCGGGTGAACTGATAACTTTTATGGGTTATGGCAACTGATAAACCAGATGAACAGATAACTCGTATGGGTTATGGAAACTGATAACCCAGATATATATTAACAATTCTGGGTTACAGAACTTGGCCATTTTTCCCTTTTAGTAAATGTTGCGTAACTTCTCTGATGTTTGTTCGTTTAGCTTGAAACTTGTTTCTAATTGATCGTAATACATTTGCCTACATTGTTAACCCCTAATCTTTAACCCGGATTCATAAATTTTATGATTTACACAACCATTACCGGGTTTATGCGCATTATTATTTTGACCTGTTATGAGATTTAAGCACTTTAAGCTTAAATTATCCACAACCCTTCATATCTTTTATTCCCGCTTAATGATCTTTATTCATCTATCATCACAACTTCAGTTGTGATGGATTATGATAGATAAATTCATTATACTACTATTCTACCATCGAATTTGACATTTTTACAAAAATGACCCATTACACATACCTGGCTCGGGTCAAAGCATTGACCCGTTTTAATACCTTACATTATTAGTTACTAACTAAAAGCAATGCAAGCCATACGCTATTCTTCCTGTGAGCACAAAACTCGACAAGCAACCATTAGTTATTATTGTCAATGGTGATAACATCACCATTTGACCCGTTTGGTCTAAATGACCATTTTACCCATTATGGCTTACACCATAAGGTAACTTTTCAAAACTCATTGTTTATTCGTCAACACATGACCAAATTACCGTTTTACCCTTTTCACCATCAAATATGGTTTCTTACCATTTTTACTTGTTCCGACCCGTATTGGTTCGCGTCGGAACGTCATAATTCAAAGACTCATTTCAAATACTAGATTACTTTGTTATTAACCAATACATAAGTAGATGTTCTACTTAAAAGATGTAAGCTTTACTTACCTTGCATCCGATTATGTTTTTCCCGCGTATTTGATCTTCTTGACCCGCTTCTTCCCAAGCTTCCACCTAGCTTGTCAAGCGTCAAACTACCATTTAACATTCGCAAGATGGTTAGATTAGTCATCATTTATGATGACTATTCCACCTTACGGACTTTATATCAAAATTACTATTTAATCCTATTATAGGTCAGTTTGACTTTTAAAAGTCAACTGCCTATTAACATATGCAAAAGCACAATTAAGTTTAACAAACTCATTTAGGCATTTCATCAAATACTTGGTAGGCATTTATTTTAGGCCACCATTTTAACTAAATTCCCAACCCAGTTCGTATCATTTCTTTCACTTTAACAAGTTCATGTAATAGTTAACATCAAGTTAACCTAGGTTTGAGTTACCAATACTAGTTCACCCATTTATCATGCTTTGCTAGAACTAAGGGTTTTCATCTCTATGTGAAAACCCATTTCATCATATTACTAAACATTCATCCGAACACCTAATAAAATCAAATTCTCCATACAAACTAGTAGACATGATGATTTCAAGCACCTATTAAGATCAATAATACAGAAATTTAATCATTTCATACAAAACCCATTTCATGTAATGTATGAACACTTGACCTAGTCTCAAATTATTCAAGTATTTCTCAAATACTAACTAGTATGATAATCATAAATATAAATACATCATCAATTTCATCATGTTACTTAAAATATTGAACTCAAAGTTATCGCCTTCAAGTTCATCCACATACTTATCATCACCAAAGCATAAATTACAACATACCTTATGATCTCTAAGCTTAGATGATCACGAATTTATGTTCATGCATGTGATATGGCCCTAATTCATCCTCCAATTTGATGGATTAAGGTTGAACAAGGGTTTGTTCCTTGTTCTTCTTCTTTGATCGTTACTCTCACACACACTTAATGTGTGTTATGCTTTAATTTGTTTATTAATAAACCTAAGTTTCACTCCTTTTTCCTTTTTGGCCCCTCTAGTTTGTCTAAATGTTTAAACCCCCATATAACACTTACTATCAATTAACCAATTCTCATAACTAGGTTTAAATGTTCCTAGTTAACTTATTGGGTTTGGGGAAGTTATAACCCAGTTTATTTGAAGTCCCGTTAACTCGGGCTTTTTATAAACTTTGTTTTCTCAAAAGCTTTTATTCTCTTTTTATTTAATATTAGGTTTAATTATTTAAATCCTAATATTTACCGGGTTAACTTTTACCACTAACGGTATTTTAGCCGTTCATTATTGTTAACGTGGTTTGACTATCAAACCCGTTTTAGGGGTGTTACAAGTCTATCCCCCTTAAAGAGGTTTTGTCCCCGAAACCTTTCTTATGTAGTTCATCGGTTTAGACCTAACGAACTTAGTTTCGTTTTCATTTGAGCATTGCTCGCTTTTAATAATTTCAATAATCTTACCGGGAGTGTATGGTAATATCTTTCGGGCTCCAGGTGGTGTCCGACTCCTTTCTGATGCTCCAATCTTGCATCCTTCTTTTGGTTAACACCCTTGTTCCTCCGGTCAAGGATTATTATAAGCCACGTCGTATGTGCCTTTCATGTATAAGTCCTCGTGGGCCGTTAGTTTCATCTAATATTCCTTGTCTTTATTACTTATTATAACGAGTCGTCCATTTGGCCACTCAGTTATCTGATGTAGTCAACATATTACCCTATGCTAATCCTATCAAGACAAATGCTTTCATTAAGTTATAATTACTATTTTGACCTTACACGGTCTTCCCGGTTAGACTTTCTAGTCGCCGGTTACCTCATACCTCGTCATTCGGGTATACTATATTGCCATCATCGACCTTTTACGTGTTTATGATTTCATATCTCGTAATCACGTTACAACGTGGTTATATTCTATATCACTTTTTGTGTGCGTGATCACATCACGTCATATTTAAGTTTATGTCGACCTTTTAATTATCAAAAATCTTTCTTTCGAATGTATTGTCTTATAACTATCGTGTTAAGAACTATATCCTTTAATATTAACCATTTTCTAATTTCTCTCATAACATTCATATTTGTTAAAACGTTGTTTCTCATTAAAACTGAATTTTTAGTTTACCGTTTTTTTAACACATGTCAATTAATCATATCGAGAAATTGACGACAAGAATTATTCTTTTCTGTTATTGTTTTATGTGGGGAATCATAACTAGTTCCCATGCTTTATCCAAGTGACCCGTAGGTTCTTTCACTTAGTTTGGTAGGCTATTTCCTTAGGCTTTCACCTTTTTAAGGTGAGACCCATATAGTTCGTTTCTTTTATCCATGACCCGAGGGTCATTCGGTCTCGTAGACCTTCACACTGTTTACTACCAAAGGTTTTGGTTGTGTCATAGGTCATCCCCTTACTTATTTCGTTCTAAAAATATATTTTCGGTGTCAAAGCACCCTTTTTTTAAGTTTAGCAATCATTCATTTTCATTCTTGAATTCTATTGACCTTGACCGTAGTCTAAGACTACATTCATTTCCTTTTTGGACCAATCTTCCGACTTTACGACTCCTTACGTCATTTACACATCGGTTTGTTCTATGCTTACCGTTAACCGGTTCATACTTATACTTCTTTACAACTCGTTACCCGGATTCTTTATCTATATGTTTTTAACACTCTTGTTTCACTAGTTTGCGTTTTCCTTTTTATATTCTCTCATGACTCATTACGTAGGTTTATTAACATCTTGCGCTCTCATTATTCGGTTTGCGCTTAATTGCATTTTCAAGCGTTATTCTTTATTTATCTCGTTTGACTTGTTCGTATGAGATTTCATCACTTATGAATGTCAAACTTCATTCTTTGTTCAACCCGTTCAACTTTAAAATAGTTGAACGTAATTATCAAAATTTCCGTTTGCAGAATCTTATCGTCTTTTAGTCATAATTCATAATTTGAGTCTTTGGACTTTCTAATCCATGTTCCCGTCTCTTGGTTTACACATATACTCAAAATCCTACCCATCTTTCGGGTATTTTACCGAAGTCATCATCAAAGCAACCATTCTGGTTTGCATTTAGACTTCATTTTAATTTATTTGGTCGTCTTAGCGAAATCCATTGCTTTTATTCAACAAAGTCCTTTATTTTTTATTTAATCCGTTTGACTTGTCTGTGTGAATTTCATCACTTATGACGGTCAAACTTTATCCCTTATGCCTTAGTATCCTCATTAGTCGGTTTGTATTTATAATTACTTTGATTCTTGTCCCTTCCCTCGGGCTCGTTATTCTAATGTAATACGCTTCCGTTACTCGGCTTGCGTTTACATTTATTATCAAATATTTTACTTATTTGATCCGTTTTTGGGTACCTTTTTAATTCGTCCTGTAACACCCCCAAAATACCACCTGCGGAAACCCCGCGGGGCGAGTTACACATCAGAGTCTGAGCCACCAATCACATTGAACCAATAGTAAATACTTAATTAAACACGTCGTTAATAGCCAAGATTAAAGGTCAAACACAATATTAATTCTCAAGAGTTATGTAGCGGAAGCATATGACAAGTCGTTTAGTAATTGTTTCAAAATAAACTTAAAACCAATGTATCAATTATAAATAATCCAGTAGCTTCGATCCATAACCACTCCAGCACGCCCAGATAGCAAGTCCAAGTTCCAAGGTTAACGACCTACAAGCATGCAAACAAGTGTATCAGACTACGCTGGTGAGTTCAAGGTTTTGTAAATGAGTTGTGTTACCAGATATATGTTAATACGATTCAATGTTGTGTTACGATGTTGCTCATGTTAGTTACCCTAGGGACTACGCCCTTACGTAACCGAGGAGTGTGCCTCTTAGCAACCCACTATGTTGTTCAGTTAGTTACCCTAGGGAAAACGCCCTTACGTAACCGAGGAGTGTGCCTCTAAACAACCATAGTGAAACCCAGATAATTAGTACCTAATAGCGCTATCAACTAATTACCCCCATTGCCCTCCAGGCAATAACCAAAACCGATTAAGTTGTTTACCCAAAGTTTCCCTTCCAAAGGTTTACCAGTTGTCCCAAACCACCGGGACGCATGCTTGAGAAAAATGCATTGAACTCACCTTGATTTGCTCGGTATGTTACAGTAAGTGCTCACAAACAATCAGTCAAGTCCTACGGTACGTATATGTATATGATCAGTTGGTATTCACAAAGTTGGCACGTATGTGTAATCACAAAGGACAACGCATCGATAACTACTAAGTAGCACATTGTACACATTCGAATTCATATAAGTCATGCGTATCACTTAACATCAGTTAAATATCTCAGTTAACTTCTAACAATGTTAATTCAGGTTACTGTGCAAGTATTCAAGTTGGCGAAATACACTTTTGGCGAATCACACTTTGGCGAATCACACCTTTGGCGAAACACAACCTGTTTCGTCAACTCCCTTTTGGTGAAACACAACCTGTTTCGTCAACTCCCTTTTGGCGAAACAAGATTCCATCTCGTCAACTTCCTTTTTGGCGAAACACATTCTATTTCGCCAAGATCTCTGTTTCGTCCACTTGCCAGTTACGTTGAACATCAGTTACGTCAAAAGTATTCATCAGTTACAATTTTACAGAAACCCTAATCATGGTTTGTAGTTCAGCCGTCACCGACATCATCAATCATCATCAACAGAAATCATCAAACAGAAATTACATAATCGTCGTTCATACATAACAAAGCCTACACTACGAATCACTATTCCACATGCATCACAATGTAACCGTTAACGTAGTAGAACAATAAGTATATCGTCATTTAGTTTAATCACAAAAACCCTAGTAGTTTGCCAATTCGTATACATCAACAATTTTCGCATTTATACACAGTCGTTCACCAACATCACGCAACATAACTCATCGTTAGAACAATAGTCCACACATGATCGTTACTAGCACTCTACTCGATTGCCCTGATCAGATTAACGAAAACAACCATATACACATACAAGACAATTTACAAGACTAATCACACTAACCGAGATATTCGTAAGGATGGTCTGATCGTCAAGCGGGTGTGAAAGTATGCAGAGCTGCCGTCACACAGGGAAGAGTTCTAGGGTTTCAGTTTGCTAAAGTGTGTGACGAATGGGTCGGTTAGCTATTTAAAGTCACGTAACACGTTTTGGGCCGTAAAGGGCTTTGGCGAAACTGGTGGGCCGGCGAATCAGATCCATTTCGCCGAAACTGAAGTTGACGAATCAAACTCCTGTTTCGTCGGTGAGTTGTTTGAAGAATCAACTTCTGTTTCGTCGAGTGGTTCAGTTTCTAAACAACTTATGCACTTAAATTTCCAACACATAACGAGCAAACACAATACATTTCGTTATAGCATCACATATACAGTTACAATTTAACAAGTCAGATGACTACACAGTCAAAGTCAATGCACATTAAATACAAAAGTCAAAGTCAGAAACTCGGGTTGTCACATCATCCCCAACTTGAAAGAAATTTCGTCCCGAAATTTGATAGGCCATCCGCAACACGATGCGATGCTAATCAAGATGACTGTGCATTTTCCGCGGGTGTCACATCATCCCCAACTTGAATGGGAATTTCGTCCCGAAATTCACTAGTTACATGAGATGCAGAATTGCTAGGCTTGGTCTTGTCTTTGGGAAATAAGTGTGGATACTTGCGTTCCATCTGGTCCTCGCGTTCCCACGTGAACTCCGGACCACGTCTTGAGTTCCAACGAACTCTCACAATGGGTATACGACTATGCTTACGCACTTTAACTTCCCGATCCATAATCTCAATAGGTTCTTCGACAAACTGTAACTTGTCATCTATTTTCAGCTCCTGAAATGGTACAACTAGTGTTTCGTCAACCAAACACTTCTTTAACTGCGACACGTGAAGTACATCGTGAACATTACCCAACTCAGCAGGTAATTCCAACCTGTAAGCTACCTTTCCAATTCGTTCCAGAATTTTGAAGGGTCCTACGTAACGGGGGTTTAGTTTGCCGCGTTTCCCAAAACGCACCACACCCTTCCAGGGTGAGACCTTTAACAAAACGCGATCATTAACTTCAAATTCCAACGGTTTACTACGCTTGTCAGCGTAGCTTTTCTGGCGGTCGCGGGCTGCGGCCATACGGTTTCGGATCTGCACAATGCTTTCTGACGCTTCAAGCACAAACTCAGGGCCTGTGATCTGACTATCACCCACCTCAAGCCAGCAGAGAGGTGAACGACATTTCCGTCCGTACAGTGCTTCGAACGGAGCTGCCTTAATACTTGTATGGTAGCTGTTGTTGTAGGAGAACTCTATCAATGGCAAGTGTTTCTCCCACCCCTTCCCGAAATCAATTACACATGCCCGCAGCATGTCTTCAAGTGTCTGGATGGTGCGCTCGCTTTGACCATCCGTCTGCGGGTGATAAGCGGTACTCATGTCGAGTTGGGAACCGAACGATTTATGCATTGACTGCCATAACTCTGAAGTGAAACGCGGATCTCGATCTGAGATGATAGAAGTTGGTACCCCATGCCTAGAGACGACCTCTTTAAGATAAACCGCTGCTAGTTGCGAAAACTTGTCTGTCTCCTTGATTGCCAAGAAATGTGCTGACTTCGTGAGACGATCAACAATCACCCAAATGGTATCGTTTCCGACCTGAGTTCTTGGTAGTCCTGTCACGAAATCCATGGCGATCTGTTCCCACTTCCATGTGGGTATCTCTGGTTGCTGCAGTAGACCTGAGGGCTTTTGATGTTCCGCCTTGACTTTAGCACAAGTCAAACATTTACTGACGTATGTCGCTATATGGGCTTTCATGCTAGGCCACCAGTATGTGGTTTTCAAGTCGTGGTACATCTTATCTGATCCAGGATGTACGGAGTAACGTGACTTATGTGCCTCATCCATTACAAGTTGTCGTAAGTCACCATAGATTGGAACCCGGATGCGTCCGGTTACGTAGTAAGCACCGTCTCCCTTTTGTTCTAGTCGTTGTCTTGAGCCGCGTAAAGCTTCAGCTTGGACGTTCTCTGGTTTCAACGCTTCTAGCTGATCGTTTCGTATCTGGGAAGGAAGATTGGACTGGATCGTGAGTTACAATGCTCGTACACGCCTAGGTGCATTATCCTTTCTGCTGAGGGCGTCAGCTACAACGTTCGCCTTGCCCGGATGATACTTGATGGCACATTCATAATTGTTCAATAATTCAACCCATCGCCGTTGCCGCATATTCAATTCTTTCTGGTCGAAGATATGCTGAATGTGACAACTCGAAATTTAGAACCTTTCGTTGTAACTTGCTTGTACATTTTGTGACTAGCTGTCCGGTTAAACTTAATGATAACGTGAACCTTTTATGTGATAAGTGCTTTGTTACGTGTGTATTGTATATATATATATGTGTACGTGTTATATGTGAACCGAGAACCCGACACGAAACAACAAGGAACCCGACTCGAGACCATGAGGTCTCGAGTGAATAGTAATCGGTTTTGGGCCTTGGGCCGAGAACCTTTGGCCGGTTGGGCCTTTGGGCCGTGAACCCCCACTCGAAACCCACTAAGGGTGCAAACACTTGGAACTTGACTATAAATACACCACCTTAGTTATTTGTTACCATTTTGTTGAACATTAGAACACACACACACTTCTACCTTCTCTCCCACTAGAACTCTAGCACACAAACACATATCCAAGACTCTCGGATCCACTCGGTTGACACAAGAAACTCTCGGATTTGGACTTTGGATCGGCACACACACACACCTCACCAACCGGTTAGTATTTCTTGTTGGTTATTGTTGAATGCTTAGTGTTAAATATGTTCATGATGTGTTTGTGCTTGAATAAATGTATGATAAGATTATGTGATAATATGGTAGTTGAGTTATGCATGATATTTGAAAAGAAATCGGTTCATGAATGCTCTTGTTATATGTTGAAATTTGCATAAATGCTTGATGTTAAAAAATAGATTCATTGTATGATAAAAATGAAGGATGAAATCGGGTTGCACTTGTGATGAAATCGGACATATATAGAAACCGAGTTGTGTGTTATGTTTAGTGTTTTGATGATTGTTCATAGTTGTGGTTGATATAAGTGTTGAAAATGCTATGAACTTAATGAATATAAGTTTGAATATTTGAAGAACACTTTGAATGATAGTTGAAGATTGAAAACCCTTGTGATTTTGATCCATCTTTGACTAATAGCCTGATTAGGAAATATGTTAGTGGGATTCTATTGGTTATTTCCGGATTTGGGCCTGATTATATTGTACCACTAATCTGACTACATCTGCATCAACACGTGAACTTGAAAACGACTGCTACCGACTCGCAATCACCCGGTTGCGACTCGCAACCACAGCGTGATGACTCGAGACCACGCGGTTGCGACTCGCAACCATATCAGGACAAGCCGAAACCGCAGGTTACGAGTCCCGTTGCGACTCGAGACCTCAGCATGATGAACCGAAACCATGGTTGCGACACCGGTTGCGACTCGCAACCATCCATGATCAACACACAGCATGACTCGAGACCATGCTTGCGAGTCCGGTTGCGACTCGAGACCACACTTTTTGGGCCTTAGTTAATGGGCCAGACTGATGGGCTTCTGTGATTATCTGCTTTTACGTGTTTGGGCCTAAGTAGTTGGGCTGAACTTGTGAACCTTATGAGCTACTGTTGATACTGTGAACTGTTACTGCTAAACGTGCTTGCCAAACGTGTTGAACATTTGTGCACTACTTGGTTCGAATCTGATTATACGTGATATCCGTGTTAGGACGTTATTGACTACTTGCGACTTGATTGACTTTCTGTGATTAACTGCCGAGCAAACCAAGGTGAGTTCACACCCTTTACAAAGCATGGGATTCCCTGGGTTGGGAACGGGGTTAAGGAACGTGGATTCCTCGTCTACCTTGGGTAGGACGTCAGTGGTTCAGGAATGTGATTCCTCGTCCGGATGGACGAATAAACGTACTAGACTAAAACTCTATCACGAAGTCCCTCCTTTTTGTATCGACTAATCGCCGGGCCAATGGCGAGCGGGTCATTAGTTAGATAGCGCTATTTAGGTCTGACAAGCCTCACACCGTGCCGCAGAGGACGGGCGTGAACTAATGGATCTGGGGCACGTCAATGATGATAGACATTGATGTTTTCAGGGCACATAAACATGACTACAGTCAGCAATCGATACGGTAACGAGTCTAGTATACACATGGGGTAGCCCCCACGGCTGGAGAGCCGGAGTAACTGGGAACGAACATGTCACGTTTTTAAAATATGGGGTAACCCCCACGGCAGGATGCCAGATAAAGTAAACTGTTTTCGAAACAACTAAAACGAACGCCCACCCGTGAACTCACTCAACTAGTTGTTGACTCGTTACTACATGCTTTGCAGGACCATAGGTACTCAGTGGGAGCTTGCATGGAGGAGGATCGTTGTGGGACAGGGATTGCTACAAGACTATGTTTAACTTGAAATTTTTGGAACTTATGTTATAACTTTAAACTTATGCTTCCGCTTGCAACTTAAACTCATCTGTTTTTGAACACCAATCGTGATGGTTAAACTTTTATAAATACTTATATGCTTGTTCAGTATGATTGGTGGCTGGATCCTGGTCAGTCACGCCTCCAAGCGGTAGTACTCCGCTGGTGGGATTTTGGGGGTGTGACAGATTGGTATCAGAGCCATTGGTTATAGTGAACTTGGTTTTAATAAAGGAGAAACGTTTTTGTTAAAACCAGACTATAACCGGTTTAGTGCTCAACGGTCCACAACGACACTTCGCTCCTCATGCAAGGCTCGACGTTCTAGGTAATATGATGTATGTATATTGCCTACTTGTTAGTTGCGTAGTACATTGCTCATGGTATGCTTGATTAGTATGACTACTGTTGTTTGATCACGTGCGTGCTTACTCTGTCCTACTATCGTACTTTCGCGAACCTCTCTCACACGTATTACTCTTGTTTTGAAGAACCATGTCTGGACGCGTTAACATGACACAAGCCCAGTTGACGGCTTTGATCAACGAACGAGTTGCCGCAGCGCTCGCAGCTGCACACGCAGGAGGTATATCCTGCAGTCCGAAATTGTTCTAGGATCGTTTGGATCCTACTCTCGTGAACCAACCTTTGTGTTAAACTCTGTCTTTTCTTTCACCTACCTTAGGTCAGTATGCTCAGGCACCGGTGTGCACTTTTAAGACCTTTATGGACTGTCGACCCACAACTTTTAGCGGCACTGAAGGAGCAGTAGGTCTCCTACACTGGTTTGAGAAACTGGAGTCTGTGTTCGAAATGTGTGAATGCCCTGAAGCGCGCAAGGTAAAGTATGCTACTGGTACTCTCGAGGGTTTGGCTCTCACGTGGTGGAATGCTCAAGTGCAGATGTTAGGGTTGGTTGCTGCCAACGCCACCCCATGGGAAAACTTCAAGGAAATGATCAGGGAGGAATACTGCAGTCGTGACGACATTCACAAACTGGAAGATGAGTTCTACAATCTTAAGATGTCGGGATCGGAGATTGAGGCATACACTAAGAGATCGCATGAGCTTGCCTTGTTGTGTCCTACTATGGTGGATCCTCCGTATAAGCGAATTGAACTCTATCTCAAGGGCTTGGTGCCAGAAATCCAAAGTCATGTGACTTCAGCGAGGTTGACTACTATCCAGCAGGTTGTACAGTTAGCTCACCGTCTCACTGACCAAGCGGTGGAGCAGAACAAGTTACCGAAGCGTATAGGTGCTGCAACTACTTCTGGTGCTTCTAGTGGGGATAAACGGAAATGGGATGGAACTTCAAGTAGGGGTTCAACTTCGGTGCAAACTCAGTCTCAGCAGAGAAAGACGGACGATCACAAGAGCCCTAGTCAGCAATCGTCCGGTGGTCAAAGTCATGGTGGGTACAAAGGAAATCACCCCAAATGCAATCGTTGCAACCTACACCACAGTGGGCCATGCACCAGGGGCAACTGTCATCGATGCAACAAGCCTGGTCATGTTGCAAAGGATTGCAGAAGCGCATACCCCGTCAACCAGAATCGTCAGCAACCTCAGCAGAATCAGCGACAGCAGCAGGGTAACAACAAAGGGTGCTTTCAGTGTGGAGCTGAAGGTCACTTCAAGAAAGATTGTCCCCAACTAAACCAGAACAACAACAACAACAATCAGGGGAATGGTAACAATGGGAACAACAACAACAATGGTGCTAGGGGACGAGTGTCCGTGATTGGTCAAGGTGAAGCAAGGAATGATCCCAACGTGGTGACGGGTAAGTTCCTTCTCGACGACTTTTATGTTACAGTCTTATTTGATTCGGGGGCCGATACTAGCTATGTGTCACTAGAAGTTAGTAAGATGCTTAAGCGTATTCCTACACCCCTGAGCGACAAGCACACTGTAGAGCTAGCTAATGGTAAGAGTTTGGAAGCCTCACACGTAGTCAAGGGTTGCCAGCTTATTCTCGCTAACCAGACTTTCTCTATTGATCTTATTCCTATTGTCTTGGGTAGTTTCGACGTTGTCATTGGGATGGATTGGTTATCCCAACACCGAGCAGAGATCCTTTGCAACGAGAAGATCGTTCGTATTCCTGGTTTAGGCAGTGAACCTCTCATGATTCGTGGCGACAAGAGAAGTGCTGTTGAGAACATCATCTCTCTTCTAAAAGCCCAGAAATGCTTACGAAAGGGCCACACTGCGATTTTGGCTCTAGTTACTGATACCACAGAGAAGGAGAAGAAGCTAGAAGATTTTCCCGTTGTACGCGACTATCCTGAGGTATTCCCTGAGGAATTACCTGGTCTTCCGCCCCATCGCCAAGTCGAGTTTCAGATTGATCTAGCTCCTGGAGCCGCGCCTGTAGCCCGTGCACCTTATCGTTTAGCGCCATCAGAGTTGGAAGAACTCTCCACGCAACTACAAGAACTCTTGGATAAGGGTTTTATTCGTCCTAGCTCATCGCCTTGGGGAGCTCCAGTGTTATTTGTGAAGAAGAAGGATGGTACCTTCAGAATGTGTATCGACTATCGCGAACTCAACAAAGTGACTGTGAAGAATCGTTATCCTCTACCGCGTATTGACGACTTGTTCGACCAGTTGCAGGGGTCGAGTTACTACTCAAAGATCGATCTGAGATCGGGATATCACCAGTTGAGAGTTCGGGAAGAGGATGTCTCTAAAACGGCCTTTAGGACTCGATATGGGCACTATGAGTTTTTGGTCATGCCGTTTGGGCTGACGAACGCACCGGCAGTTTTTATGGATTTGATGAATCGAGTGTGCAAACCGTATCTGGACAAGTTTGTCATAGTCTTTATCGACGACATCTTGATCTATTCTAAGAGCAAAGAAGAGCACGAACAACATCTACGACTTATTTTGGAACTCCTTCGGAAGGAACAGCTTTACGCGAAATTCTCGAAATGCGACTTCTGGCTTCGTGAAGTCCATTTCCTAGGGCATGTGGTGAACAAGGATGGGATTCACGTTGATCCATCCAAAGTGGAATCTATTAAGAACTGGCCTGCACCCCGTACACCAAAGGAGATTCGCCAATTCTTGGGATTGGCAGGTTACTACAGGAGATTCATTAAGGATTTTTCTAAGATCGCGCAGCCTCTCACTTTGTTAACACAGAAAGGCGTTGTTTATCATTGGGGAAATGCACAAGAATTAGCTTTTCAGCATCTAAAGGATAGACTCTGTAGTGCACCTATCCTTTCACTGCCAGAGGGCACAGAAGATTTTGTGGTTTACTGTGATGCATCAATTCAAGGTCTTGGTTGTGTATTGATGCAACGAGATAAAGTCATAGCTTACGCCTCACGACAACTTAAAGTTCACGAGAAGAACTACACGACACATGATTTAGAGCTGGGAGCTGTTGTTTTCGCACTTAAACTATGGCGGCATTACCTGTACGGAACCAAGTGCGCCATCTACACCGACCACAGAAGTTTAGAACACATATTCAAGCAGAAGGAACTGAATATGCGGCAGCGACGATGGGTCGAACTGCTGAATGATTACGAGTGCTCTATCAGGTATCACCCGGGCAAGGCCAATGTTGTGGCAGACGCCCTCAGTCGAAAGGACACTACGCCTAAGCGCGTAAGAGCTTTACAACTCACGATCCATTCTAGTCTACCTTCGCAAATACGAGCTGCTCAGATAGAGGCACTGAAACCAGAAAACGTTAGAGCAGAAGCTCTACGCGGGTCAAGACAACGCTTAGAACAGAAGGAAGACGGCGCTTATTATGTAACAGGACGCATTTGGGTCCCACTCTATGGCGACTTACGCGAACTTGTGATGGATGAAGCGCACAAATCTCGCTACTCGGTACACCCTGGTTCGGACAAGATGTACCACGATATTAAAACTACGTATTGGTGGCCTAGCATGAAGGCCCACATAGCAACTTACGTCAGCAAGTGTTTGACTTGTGCGCGAGTCAAGACGGAATATCAGAAACCTTCAGGCCTACTCCAACAACCAGAGATACCACAATGGAAATGGGAGCAAATTTCCATGGATTTCGTTACTGGCCTACCTAGATCACAGCGCGGAAACGATACTATCTGGGTGATCGTGGATCGACTCACAAAATCCGCACACTTTTTGGCAATCAAGGAGACGGATAAGTTCTCCACTCTAGCGGAGATATACCTCAAGGAAGTTGTTTCAAGGCACGGGGTGCCCACCTCTATTATCTCTGATCGAGATGCACGCTTTACTTCGGAACTGTGGCAGGCAATGCACAAGTCTTTTGGATCACGTTTAGATATGAGCACAGCGTATCACCCACAGACGGACGGGCAGTCCGAGCGAACTATTCAGACCTTAGAAGATATGCTTCGCGCTTGCGTAATCGACTTTGGCAACAGCTGGGAAAGGCATCTGCCACTCGTAGAATTCTCGTACAATAACAGCTACCACACCAGCATTAAAGCTGCTCCGTTTGAGGCATTGTACGGACGTAAATGCCGATCACCCCTCTGTTGGGCAGAGGTGGGGGATAGTCAGATCACTGGTCCAGAACATGTGGTAGACACTACTGAGCGGATTGCTCAAATACGACAACGTATGGCGGCCGCTCGTGACCGTCAGAAGGCATACGCCGATAAGGGCAGGAAACCACTTGAGCTCCAGGTTGGGGAGCGGGTTTTACTCAAGGTTTCACCCTGGAAGGGTGTGGTTCGTTTTGGTAAACGCGGCAAACTCAACCCACGATACGTTGGACCTTTCGAAATCCTTGAGAAAATAGGCAAGGTGGCCTACAGACTGAAATTACCAGCAGAACTCGGGGCAGTTCACAACGTTTTCCATGTGTCAAATCTGAAGAAGTGTCTGTCAGATGAGACGCACGTAGTTCCTCTGAAGGAACTCACGATCGACGAACAGTTGAAATTCGTCGAAGAACCTGTCGAGATCACGGACCGGGATGTTAAGGTCCTCAAGAGCACTAGAATACCTCTTGTTCGAGTTCGTTGGAACTCACGTCGCGGCCCAGAGTTTACCTGGGAGCGCGAAGATCGGATGAAACAAAAGTATCCCCAACTGTTTGAGAACAGTACAAACGCTACTGAGGCTGAAGCTACGGAATTTCGGGACGAAATTCCAGATCAACGGGGGGTGGATGTGACACCCCAGGATAACCGGGAAAACCATGCAACTTGACTAGCTTCCTCAGTGAGTGCCATCAAATTTCGGGACGAAATTTCTTTCAACTTGGGGATGATGTGACAACTCGAAATTTAGAACCTTTCGTTGTAACTTGCTTGTACATTTTGTGACTAGCTGTCCGGTTAAACTTAATGATAACGTGAACCTTTTATGTGATAAGTGCTTTGTTACGTGTGTATTGTATATATATATATGTGTACGTGTTATATGTGAACCGAGAACCCGACACGAAACAACAAGGAACCCGACTCGAGACCATGAGGTCTCGAGTGAATAGTAATCGGTTTTGGGCCTTGGGCCGAGAACCTTTGGCCGGTTGGGCCTTTGGGCCGTGAACCCCCACTCGAAACCCACTAAGGGTGCAAACACTTGGAACTTGACTATAAATACACCACCTTAGTTATTTGTTACCATTTTGTTGAACATTAGAACACACACACACTTCTACCTTCTCTCCCACTAGAACTCTAGCACACAAACACATATCCAAGACTCTCGGATCCACTCGGTTGACACAAGAAACTCTCGGATTTGGACTTTGGATCGGCACACACACACACCTCACCAACCGGTTAGTATTTCTTGTTGGTTATTGTTGAATGCTTAGTGTTAAATATGTTCATGATGTGTTTGTGCTTGAATAAATGTATGATAAGATTATGTGATAATATGGTAGTTGAGTTATGCATGATATTTGAAAAGAAATCGGTTCATGAATGCTCTTGTTATATGTTGAAATTTGCATAAATGCTTGATGTTAAAAAATAGATTCATTGTATGATAAAAATGAAGGATGAAATCGGGTTGCACTTGTGATGAAATCGGACATATATAGAAACCGAGTTGTGTGTTATGTTTAGTGTTTTGATGATTGTTCATAGTTGTGGTTGATATAAGTGTTGAAAATGCTATGAACTTAATGAATATAAGTTTGAATATTTGAAGAACACTTTGAATGATAGTTGAAGATTGAAAACCCTTGTGATTTTGATCCATCTTTGACTAATAGCCTGATTAGGAAATATGTTAGTGGGATTCTATTGGTTATTTCCGGATTTGGGCCTGATTATATTGTACCACTAATCTGACTACATCTGCATCAACACGTGAACTTGAAAACGACTGCTACCGACTCGCAATCACCCGGTTGCGACTCGCAACCACAGCGTGATGACTCGAGACCACGCGGTTGCGACTCGCAACCATATCAGGACAAGCCGAAACCGCAGGTTACGAGTCCCGTTGCGACTCGAGACCTCAGCATGATGAACCGAAACCATGGTTGCGACACCGGTTGCGACTCGCAACCATCCATGATCAACACACAGCATGACTCGAGACCATGCTTGCGAGTCCGGTTGCGACTCGAGACCACACTTTTTGGGCCTTAGTTAATGGGCCAGACTGATGGGCTTCTGTGATTATCTGCTTTTACGTGTTTGGGCCTAAGTAGTTGGGCTGAACTTGTGAACCTTATGAGCTACTGTTGATACTGTGAACTGTTACTGCTAAACGTGCTTGCCAAACGTGTTGAACATTTGTGCACTACTTGGTTCGAATCTGATTATACGTGATATCCGTGTTAGGACGTTATTGACTACTTGCGACTTGATTGACTTTCTGTGATTAACTGCCGAGCAAACCAAGGTGAGTTCACACCCTTTACAAAGCATGGGATTCCCTGGGTTGGGAACGGGGTTAAGGAACGTGGATTCCTCGTCTACCTTGGGTAGGACGTCAGTGGTTCAGGAATGTGATTCCTCGTCCGGATGGACGGATAAACGTACTAGACTAAAACTCTATCACGAAGTCCCTCCTTTTTGTATCGACTAATCGCCGGGCCAATGGCGAGCGGGTCATTAGTTAGATAGCGCTATTTAGGTCTGACAAGCCTCACACCGTGCCGCAGAGGACGGGCGTGAACTAATGGATCTGGGGCACGTCAATGATGATAGACATTGATGTTTTCAGGGCACATAAACATGACTACAGTCAGCAATCGATACGGTAACGAGTCTAGTATACACATGGGGTAGCCCCCACGGCTGGAGAGCCGGAGTAACTGGGAACGAACATGTCACGTTTTTAAAATATGGGGTAACCCCCACGGCAGGATGCCAGATAAAGTAAACTGTTTTCGAAACAACTAAAACGAACGCCCACCCGTGAACTCACTCAACTAGTTGTTGACTCGTTACTACATGCTTTGCAGGACCATAGGTACTCAGTGGGAGCTTGCATGGAGGAGGATCGTTGTGGGACAGGGATTGCTACAAGACTATGTTTAACTTGAAATTTTTGGAACTTATGTTATAACTTTAAACTTATGCTTCCGCTTGCAACTTAAACTCATCTGTTTTTGAACACCAATCGTGATGGTTAAACTTTTATAAATACTTATATGCTTGTTCAGTATGATTGGTGGCTGGATCCTGGTCAGTCACGCCTCCAAGCGGTAGTACTCCGCTGGTGGGATTTTGGGGGTGTGACACTGAAGACTCCTATGGTCGGTGTAGATGGTGCATTTGGTACCGTACAGATAGTGCCTCCAGATCTTCAACGCAAATACCACCGCTCCTAACTCCAAGTCGTGTGTCGTGTAGTTTTTCTCATGAATCTTCAACTGTCGCGAGGCATAGGCTATCACCTTCTCGCGTTGCATTAACACACATCCGAGACCCTGAATAGATGCATCACAGTAGACCACAAAATCTTCGGTACCCTCTGGTAAAGACAAAATCGGTGCGCTGCAAAGTTTCTGTTTTAATAACTGGAAGGCCTCTTCCTGCTTCGTTCCCCAAGAGTATACCGTGTTCTTCTGTGTCAGCGAAGTGAGGGGTTGTGCGATCTTCGAGAAATCTCTAATAAACCTCCGATAATATCCAGCGAGACCAAGAAATTGTCGCACCTCAGAAGGAGTCTTTGGTGCCACCCAATTCTTAACTGCGTCCACTTTCGCAGGATCCACATGTATCCCTTTCTCGTTAACAACGTGCCCAAGGAAATGCACTTCTCGAATCCAAAAATCGCACTTAGAAAACTTAGCATACAGTTGTTCCCTTCTCAAAAGTTCTAAGATGAGACGTAGGTGACGCTCGTGATCCTCCTTGTTCTTTGAATAAACCAAGATGTCGTCAATAAACACTATAACAAACTCGTCGAGATATGGCTTACATACACGGTTCATGAGATCCATGAAGACCGCTGGTGCATTCGTCAATCTAAACGGCATGACCAAAAACTCGTAGTGTCCGTAGCGCGTTCGAAAAGCAGTCTTGGGAACGTCTTCTTCTCTAACCCTTACCTGGTGGTAACCCGACCTTAAGTCGATCTTTGAATAAAAACTTGACCCTTGCAACTGGTCAAACAAGTCGTCGATGCGTGGTAACGGATAGCGGTTCTTAATGGTCACCTTGTTGAGCTCTCGATAATCGATACACATGCGGAATGACCCGTCTTTCTTCTTTACAAACAGAACTGGGGCTCCCCAAGGCGAAGAACTGGGTCGAATGAATCCCCTATCCAACAATTCCTGTAACTAATTAGACAATTCCTGTAGCTCCCCAGGAGCCAACCGGTATGGAGCTCGGGCAATTGGGGCCGCTCCTGGCGCCAGATCAACCTGAAATTCTACTTGACGGTGAGGAGGTAACCCTGGTAACTCCTCTGGGAACACATCAGCGAAATCCCGCACCACCGGCAAATCCTCGATCCTTCTCTCCTCAGACTGAGCGTTTGTAACTAACGCTAACATCGCAGGATACCCCTTTTGTAGACACTTCTGCGCATGCATAGCCGAGATAATACCAACCATCGTCCCACTACGATGCCCTTGAACCAGTAATGACTCCCCATCAGGGAGAGGGATACGCACCACCTTCTCCTTGCACAAAATTTCTGCTTGGTGCTTGGACAGCCAATCCATGCCTACCACTATATCGAAACTACCGAGCGTAACGGGAAGGAGATCAATATCGAATACTTGACCCACGAGATCTAGCTTGCACCCGAAGAGGACATTCGAGGCTTCTATTGTTTTACCATCTGCTAGTTCTACTACTTGCTTAACTTCTAAAGGCGTTGGGGTTATCCCCAATCGTTGACTAAATTCTAGGGACACGTAACTCCAGTCGGCATCAGAATCAAATAATACAGAAGCAATATGATTGTTTACAGGAAACGTACCGGTGACAACATTGCCGTCATTCCTAGCTCCCCTGCCCCAAGCTGGAACACCCTTCCTCGAGCACCATTACCGTTACCCCCATTATTGCCGTTATTGTTGTTGTTGTTGTTCCCGGCATTGTTATTATTCGGGCGGTTGTTGTCGTTGGCGTTCTGGTTTAACTGAGGGCAATCCCGCTTGAAGTGGCCCTCGTCACCACACTGGTAGCACCCCTTCCTGAAACCTTGGTTCTGCTGGGGTGGTTGCCCCTGTTGTCTCTGGTTTTGCTGGTTCTGTTGCTGCTGGTGTTTGGGTTGTGAGGTTCTACAATCCCTGGCCTCATGGCCTGGCTTACCACACTTGTTACACGTCCGACCACACGGCCCCCAATGATGATAGCCACATTTGTTACACCGTGGCTTTCTCCCTGCATATGAACCCTGGCTGTGGCCACTTCCCTGGCCTTGATTGACAGAAGATGAATGACTGATGTTGCGGTTGCTGTTGTCTGGCCTTTTCTGAGTCTGGCCAGCACTGGATGCCTTGTCATAATCACTCCACTTCCGCTTGTTATCATTAGCGGACGCAGTGGCAGTGGGTGTAGCAGTAGTAGTGGCCGAAATACGCGGGGGTAACGAATCGCTCTCTACTTCTTGGTCCACAATCTTATGAGTCAGACGAACGATCTGTGTTAAATCATTGATATGGGCTGCAGTGACCAAACTCTTCACACGCGGAGGCAACCCCTTGATGAATAACTCAATCCTCCGAGACATAGGCCGGGACAAGTTCGGGCACATGTCCGCCAATTCATACGATCGCTTCACATACGCTTCGACTTCAGATCCAACCATCTTCAAGTCATAGTACTCGTTTTCCAACTTCTGAACCTCATCCCGAGGACAATACTCCTCTCTGATCAGTTCCTTAAAATCATCCCAAGTTGTAGCATTTGCTGCCTCGATGCCCAACAACTGCACTTGGGCATTCCACCACGTTAGGGCACCATCCGCCAAGGTACCCGCAGCATATTTCACCCTGTCCCCAGCGGGACAGTTACAAATAGCGAACACAGACTCTGCTTTCTCGAACCATCTCAGAAGTCCCACAGCCCCTTCTGTCCCGGTGAAGGTCTGTGGCTTACAGTCCATAAACATTTTGAACGTACACGCAGGCTGGTGGGGTTGAGGTTGCGCTTGCTGACCTAAATGACGAAAGGAAACACGTTACAGGAGTGAAAAGACGTGTATGCGTTATAAGAGTAAGAGTACTTGGTACATTCCGTACCAGCTTGATAGGCTGCTAAAGCCTCAGCCAAACGAGTGTTGATTAGGTCAGTCAACTCAGCCTGAGTCATGTTGATGTTGCCACGCCCGTGTCCTCGTCCACTCATGATTCTATATATAAAGATGAACCGATTCAGGAAATCGAAATGAGATGGATATCAAGTATCAGGTTGATATCTACGTACTACCAAGTTCACACATAATAAGGCAGAACCCTTCTCACGCTCGATAAGCCTCACTGGGACTCGCATGCACCCCACGTTATTATTAAGTGTGCACCCATAATAATAAGGCAATTTGCATGCTTATCTCAGTGCCTCTTAGCTTGCGCTCGAAGTTTCCCCCGTTCACACAACACAATGGATGGTATCACAGGTTTACTATTCACATAAGTCGATGAGTAGTGTCTCACTATCTAGTCACCGTAGTAGCGAGTATATCGTGTCATGCAAGTTATGAGTGTGTGACTACTAAAGAAGTAATGCATAAACTAAACAGGAGACGAACCTTGCAATCTGGAGCTGAGTGTCATGATCGATTCTTCGAAGGTATTTGGTTATAGTCTGGTTTTATAAAACGTTTAAAACCTAGTTCACTATAACCAGTGGCTCTGATACCAAACTGTAACACCCCCAAAATACCACCTGCGGAAACCCCGCGGGGCGTGTTACACATCAGAGTCTGAGCCACCAATCACATTGAACCAATAGTAAATACTTAATTAAACACGTCGTTAATAGCCAAGATTAAAGGTCAAACACAATATTAATTCTCAAGAGTTATGTAGCGGAAGCATATGACAAGTCGTTTAGTAATTGTTTCAAAATAAACTTAAAACCAATGTATCAATTATAAATAATCCAGTAGCTTCGATCCATAACCACTCCAGCACGCCCAGATAGCAAGTCCAAGTTCCAAGGTTAACGACCTACAAGCATGCAAACAAGTGTATCAGACTACGCTGGTGAGTTCAAGGTTTTGTAAATGAGTTGTGTTACCAGATATATGTTAATACGATTCAATGTTGTGTTACGATGTTGCTCATGTTAGTTACCCTAGGGACTACGCCCTTACGTAACCGAGGAGTGTGCCTCTTAGCAACCCACTATGTTGTTCAGTTAGTTACCCTAGGCAAAACGCCCTTACGTAACCGAGGAGTGTGCCCCTAAACAACCATAGTGAAACCCAGATAATTAGTACCTAATAGCGCTATCAACTAATTACCCCCATTGCCCTCCAGGCAATAACCAAAACCGATTAAGTTGTTTACCCAAAGTTTCCCTTCCAAAGGTTTACCAGTTGTCCCAAACCACCGGGACGCATGCTTGAGAAAAATGCATTGAACTCACCTTGATTTGCTCGGTATGTTACAGTAAGTGCTCACAAACAATCAGTCAAGTCCTACGGTACGTATATGTATATGATCAGTTGGTATTCACAAAGTTGGCACGTATGTGTAATCACAAAGGACAACGCATCGATAACTACTAAGTAGCACATTGTACACATTCGACATATAAGTCATGCGTATCACTTAACAGCAGTTAAATATCGCAGTTAACTTCTAACAATGTTAATTCAGGTTACTGTGCAAGTATTCAAGTTGGCGAAATACACTTTTGGCGAATCACACTTTGGCGAATCACACCTTTGGCGAAACACAACCTGTTTCGTCAACTCCCTTTTGGCGAAACACAACCTGTTTCGTCAACTCCCTTTTGGCGAAACAAGATTCCATCTCGTCAACTTCCTTTTTGGCGAAACACATTCTATTTCGCCAAGATCTCTGTTTCGTCCACTTGCCAGTTACGTTGAACATCAGTTACGTTAAAAGTATTCATCAGTTACAATTTACAGAAACCCTAATCATGGTTTGTAGTTCAGCCGTCACCGACATCATCAATCATCATCAACAGAAATCATCAAACAGAAATTACATAATCGTCGTTCATACATAACAAAGCCTACACTACGAATCACTATTCCACATGCATCACAACGTAACCGTTAACGTAGTAGAACAATAAGTATATCGTCATTTAGTTTAATCACAAAAACCCTAGTAGTTTGCCAATTCGTATACATCAACAATTTTCACATTTATACACAGTCGTTCACCAACATCACGCAACATAACTCATCGTTAGAACAATAGTCCACACATGATCGTTACTAGCACTCTACTCGATTGCCCTGATCAGATTAACGAAAACAACCATATACACATACAAGACAATTTACAAGACTAATCACACTAACCGAGATATTCGTAAGGATGGTCTGATCGTCAAGCGGGCGTGAAAGTATGCACAGCTGCCGTCACACAGGGAAGAGTTCTAGGGTTTCAGTTTGCTAAAGTGTGTGACGAATGGGTCGGTTAGCTATTTAAAGTCACGTAACACGTTTTGGGCCGTAAAGGGCTTTGGCGAAACTGGTGGGCCGGCGAATCAGATCCATTTCGCCGAAACTGAAGTTGACGAATCAAACTCCTGTTTCGTCGGTGAGTTGTTTGACGAATCAACTTCTGTTTCGTCGAGTGGTTCAGTTTCTAAACAACTTATGCACTTAAATTTCCAACACATAACGAGCAAACACAATACATTTCGTTATAGCATCACATATACAGTTACAATTTAACAAGTCAGATGACTACACAGTCAAAGTCAATGCACATTAAATACAAAAGTCAAAGTCAGAAACTCGGGTTGTCACATCATCCCCAACTTGAAAGAAATTTCGTCCCGAAATTTGATAGGCCATCCGCAACACGATGCGATGCTAATCAAGATGACTGTGCATTTTCCGCGGGTGTCACACGTCCCATTCACCCATCCTTACCACATCGGATGTAAACGTTTCCACTATAAGAAGTTCATAGTATCATATGTTCACTACTTACTTGGCCAGAGTAAGCGATCAACACATACACACATGACCTTTTTATAATTTTCGTGTCACGCCCCATGTAAGTAACTCCTCTAATAAGTTCCATATTCATGGTTTCAATCGGTAAAACTTTATTTAATTGTTATTTAGCAATCATTAGTTTTACCCGTTTTATTCTTGAACATCTATAATGTTTTCCTTTTATCAAACTGTTATACCATCACCTTCGTTAATGTGATCGCTACTTTTCTCAATATTATTATATTGAGAATTATTTACTTGGATGATTACTTCCATCCAAGTTTCTATGTAAACTAATTCTGTTAATATCTTGTTATTCACAATCATGTATAACACTTATTTCTACTTAATTGCTCCTGGAAACATCATCCTGGATAGGTATCCTATTCATGTTTTTCCAAGTTTTTATCTTACATATGCAACTGTCAGTCTCTTTTATTTGTTGCATATTACTATTTGTGCAATAATTTAAAATGTGCACCTATAATGCTTGCCCCAACGGGCTTTCCTTTCCATTTCTCTTATTCAAATTCAGACCGTTCCATCTTCATATCTGTTGTCACGTCCCCCGACCCCATCCTGGACGGAATCGGGAGCCGCGAGCAGTCCAGTGGTACCGGTGAGTTATTTTGAAAAATATTGCAGCGGAAATTTTATCAGGACCGTGAGTTAGGAAAAATATCAGAGTTTAGAAACACCGGATTTTGTTTAAATAGATGGAATAAATTCCATTGTTACAAAGGTAGCTTTTAATAAAAACAATATTTCTTAATTTGATTTAATTAATAAAATAAGCCACTTCTTGAAGTCTTTTAGTGTCGGATCCAATCCTTACTCCAATCTACTGTAATTACCTGAAACGTGTTTTAAAAAGGTTTTGTCAGCGGGAAATACTGAGTGAATCATTCAGTTTACTAAAACGACTCATTTGTTATAATTTACAGTATTAAGAGAGATTACAATGTTTCTGATATCAAACCAACTACCCACAGTATTTGTCACTCGACCGGATCTGTGACTGTGGTCATATCACCATTGGTTGCCCCAATGAATGACGAACATCACTTAATTTTAGGTTCGTCCACCTAAAGTGATAACAACAGTAGTAATGTGCACAATACCCCACATACCGGCTGTAATTTGGTGATTACATAAACTTAATCACTGTAATTATAATTCTGAAAATAATTTGGAGTATTGTAAAACATTTGATAAAAAGAGAATGACTCACTTTATAAGCATTCAAGATTGAGTTAACAAGCTTCTTGATTCTACTTCTTCCGATAATTAAGCATGCACTTTATTATTCTGGATCTTCTGATGATTTAATAGTTTGTTTGATTGTGAATGTGTAGTGGGGAGTATTTTCGATAGTTAAACATATAGTTTAACAGAATGGAATACGTATTTGTGTAAAACCCAAATCAAACCTTAACGGTAGTCACGAGATTCGAACCTTAACGAATTTCACAAAGTATAGTCTTATTCAGATAGTACTTTGGTATCCATTTAATGAACTCACAAAGTATAGTACTTTGGATTCCGTTTAACGAAATTCACAAAGCACAGCACTTCGGCATTCGTTAGATGGTTCCTGAATCGATCGGACATAACATCGCTTTGGTGATTATTGGTTAGAACACCAACGTATAGAGAAAAGAAGAAAGAAATGAGCAACGAAGAATGAAATCCTAAGTTCCTATTTATAGCAAGCAAGCAAGCACCTCAACAATTCTTCTGATCGATGTGGGATTTCAATTGACATGCCTACCTACCTGCTTGACATGCCTACCTACTTGCTTGACATGCCTACCTACCTGCTTGACATGCCTACCTACTTGCTTGACATGCCTACCTACCTGCTTGACATGCCTACCTACTTGCTTGACATACCTACCTACCTGCTTGACATGCCTACCTACTTGCTTGACATGCCTACCTACCTGCTTACGAGTTCTAATTTCTAGATACACGGGAACCCGCATTAGTGTATTAACTAAATTCAACTTTAACGATAATCACGAGATAAAACCCTCACAATGATTTACAAGTGCAATACTTAACAATTCAGCGGATTCACAACAAATGACAGAGTATAGCCCGAGTTCGGACAGCACTCAAACATTCAAGTCGAAATCACGATGAATAACAAAGTATAACTCAATTTGAGCAGCACTCAGACAATCGTTGGATAGTTATAATCGATCGGATAAAGTATCGTACCAGTGATTAGAGTTATTACCCTAATAACGGGCAGAGTTTAGGGATTTAGAGGGTAAAATCCCGAGTTATTATTTACAAAAATAAAAGCTGACGGAAAGAAAAGAATTGAACAGAGATCGAGTTAATATCCGGTATTGTAGCAGCACCCCGCTACACTAATTAGTGATTTGTGTGTTGTAAAGTGAATAACTCGACGTCAATTTAGAAATTGAGCGTCGTTTGAACAGCAGAAATCGAATGCCAATGTCTGCTATTTATACACGAAAATTGACATGCTTACGGACCGTAAGCAGTATCCCTTACGGTCCGTAAGGGACACCTAATCACTATAGACTTGCCGCGTGTGGGACTAGCCTAGATGAGTCAACACTTTCGAGAATTTAGATTTTGACAACGTTTAATAGGGATAATCGTTAACTAGGGTTTACCCCCCTGAGTTTTAGGGGCCCTGATCCTGATTCCGATTGTTCTGAAATTTTTAGGGTTTGTGCAGAATCACTTGGGTGTCTTAATTAGGGTTTCCTTATTGGATAATTATTATACTAAATATTAATTTTAGTGAGAGTTGTTACATCTGTAAATCATTAAACTCTCGCCATCTCCAGATGCGAGTGTCCTTCAACTAAAACATTCACAAAATATTAGTAACGTTGAAACTAATAAGCACCCGTACTAGAATACAAGGTTTTCTACGATACTTGTTAACACAAGTAATTCACTATTTATACCAGTCTTTTACCAATTTATTTGAGATAAAGTGGGTTCACACAATAGCCCCATGTGTTATTTACAACACTTTTATCATAATAAACCATTATTATAAATATACTTACCGGATTTGCGATTAAGTCTCGAACTGAACACTTTACTCTTTAACCTTGAGCTCTGATTACTAACTTGTCACACCCTTACTAATATTGAACGATTTACGTATAAATATCGACAATTAAATGTGTATTTACGACTACACGTACTTATGAAAATACGGGTTTATTAAAACTTTTCTCAATAAAAACAATACAACATAATATGTATAAGTTCGTCATTTAAAAATGACGACGAAACAATGTGTGGAAGCCTGTAACTTGATCGTGTTCGGTTCTTCGTTGAGCTTGATCATCATCTGGTACTCCAATTATTACCTACATATCATAAATCATGATATACGTTAGTTACATGAAATCTATAACTAATATAGCTAAGCCCGAAAGCTCAATACGATGACCAGGTAACTCGTATGGGTTATGGCAACTGATAACCCAGATGACCAAATAACTTGTCTGGGTTATGTCAACTGATAACCCGGATGACCAAATAACTTGTCTGGGTTATGGCAACTGATAACCCGGATGAACAGATAACTCGTATGGGTTATGGCAACTGATAACCCAGATGAACAGATAACTAGTATGGGTTATGGCAACTGATAACCCAGATATATATTTAACAATTCTAGGTTACAGAACTTGGCCATTTTTCCCTTTTTAGTAAATGTTGCGTAACTTCTCTGATGTTTGTGCATTTAGCTTGAAACTTGTTTCTAATTGATCGTAATACATTTGCCTACATTGTTAACTCCTAATCTTTAACCCGGATTCGTAAATTTTATGATTTACACAACCATTACCGGGTTTATGCGCATTATTATTTTGACCCATTATGAGATTTAAGCACTTTAAGCTTAAATTATCCACAACCCTTCATATCTTTTATTCCCGCTTAATGATCTTTATTCATCTATCATCACAACTTCAGTTGTGATGGATTATGATAGAGAAATTCATTATACTACTATTCTACCCTCGAATTTGACATTTTTACAAAAATGACCCATTTCACATACCTGGCTCGGGTCACCCGTTTTAATACCCTACATTATTAATTACTAATTAAAGCAATGCAAGCCATACGCTATTCTTCCTGTGAGCACAAAACTCGACAAGCAACCATTAGTCATTATTGGCAATGGTGATAACATCACCATTTGACCCGTTTGGTCTAAATGACCATTTTACCCATTATGGCTTACACCATAAGGTAACTTTTCAAAACTCATTGTCTATTCATCAACACGTGACCAAATTACCGTTTTACCCGTTTTACCATCAAATATGGTTTCTTACCATTTTTACTTGTTCCGACCAGTATTGGTTCACGTCATAATTCAAAGACTCATTTCAAATACTAGATTACTTTGTTATTAACAAATACATAAGTAGATGTTCTACTTAAAAGATGTAAGCTTTACTTACCTTGCATCTGATTATGTTTTTCCCGCGTATTTGATCTTCTTGTCCCGCTTCTTCCCAGGCTTCCACCTAGCTTGTCAAGCGTCAAACTACTATTTAACATTCAGAAGATGGTTAGATTAGTCATCATTTATCATGACTATTCCACCTTACGGACTTTATATCAAAATTACCATTTGATCCTATTCTAGATCAGTTTGACTTTTAAAAGTCAACTGCCTATTAACATATGCAAATGCACAATTAAGTTTAACAAACTCATTTAGGCATTTCATCAAATACTTGGTAGGCATTTATTTTAGGCCACCATTTTAACTAAATTCCCAACCCAGTTCGTATCATTTCTTTCACTTTAACAAGTTCATGTAATAGTTAACAACAAGTTAACTTAGCTTTGAGTTATCAATACTAGTTCACCTATTTATCATGCTATGCTAGAACTAAGGGTTTTCATGATGTGAAAACCCATTTCATCATATTACTAGACATTCATCCGATCACCTAATAAAATCAAATTCTCCATATAAACTAGTAGACATGATGATTTCAAGCACCTATTAAGATCAATAATACATAAATTTCATCATTTCATACAAAACCCATTTCATGTAATGTATGAACACTTGACCTAGTCTCAAATTATTCAAGTATTTCTTAAATACTAACTAGTATGATGATCATAAACATAAATACATCATCAATTTCATCATGTTACCTAAAATATTGAACTCAAAGTTATCGGCTTCAAGTTCATCCACATACTTATCATCACCAAAGCATAAATTACAACATACCTTATGTTCTCTAAGCTTAGATGATCACGAATTTTTGTTCATGCATGTGATTTGGCCCTAATTCATCCTCCAATTTGATGGATTAAGGTTGAATAAGGGTTTGTTCCTTGTTCTTCTTCTCTGATCGTTACTCTCACACACACTTAATGTGTGTTATGCTTTATTTTGTTTATTAATAAACCTAAGTTTCACTCCTTTTTCCTTTTTGGCCCCTCTAGTTTGTCTAAATGTTTAAACCCCCATATAACACTTACTAGCAATTAACCAATTCTCATAACTAGGTTTAAATGTTCCTAATTAACTTAGTGGGTTTGAGGAAGTTATAAACCAGTTTATTTTAAGTCCCGTTAACTCGGGCTTTTTATAAACTTTGCTTTCTCAAAAGCTTTTATTCTCTTTTTATTTAATATTAGGTTTAATTATTTAAATCCTAATATTTACCGGGTTAATTTTTACCACTAACGGTATTTTACCCGTTCATTATTATTAACGTGGTTTGACTATCAAATGGGGTGTTACACTTGATAATATAAGGCACAACATCTATAATTCCTTGGGCTACTATATTTTGTATGGCACTGTTATCTATTTGGTTTCCATTATTCTCATTATTCTGGTTTTCCTGAATTACTTCGTACGACATCTGAATTGTGAACATTTATCAGGTATTAATTATCACAGAATAAAATTTAGTACAATTATAATCACACAAACAATTTGATCAAAAACGTCGTACAATGCGACTTTTACTCTTTTTCATATATATATATGCATCTATTACGAACTACAACTGGAATTTTAAATATACTAGTAGTTATGCGTCCGTATCTATTTTAATCTATGTATACATATATATATATATATATTCAAAATACAAAATTACACATATATCTAGGTATTTTCTAGGTATCATGTATCCAATCATGTATATCACGCTCGACATGCTTCCACATAAGCTTTTCTCCTTTTAGCTGAATTCTATCTCCTTCCTCTACTAATTCGTCACCCAATGAGCGAAGTTCTTCCAAATTTTCCTGGCTCATAGGTGGCATGGGTGATGGTACTGGATCAGGGTGTTGAGGGATAGGTTGTCCATAAGGGTGTGGGTTTCTTATTACACTCTGCGTCCACCATTCGTTACTACAAAAGGGATCTAAAGGGTTAAGGTCAGTGTACTGAGCTATGGGGTTTGGTGGGGGAATTCTGGGAATCTCATAGGGATCTACATCTGGGATTGGAAATGGATCCTCCTGGTCAGGTTCTAGCATTTGTTGGTCTGGGAACAAAGGTAACAGTGGCAGTTCGGCTACTTGGTTTTGGTTAGCATCTACTGTTGTAGTGGCTAACATGTGAAAATTTGCCAGCTGTTTATCTAGTTCCTCTTCCCAAGGTGGCCTATTGACTGTCTCCTAAATCTGTGCATTTGCTTCCCTATTAGCCCTGACTATAGCCCTCTGTTGTTGTAACTTCATCATTCTTTTTCTTCTCTCATATGCTCCTCTATTAAACCAACTCTTTCCTTAGTAGTAAAGGGTTCCTCAGACTGTGCCTTAAATATAAATATTCCTTCCTCAGTATCGGCTGAGTGTCCTGAGGGATCAGGTTGAGATGATGTTCCCTCATCTTTTAGTGAACTATCTAAATGACGATAAGCGTCCGAAGTTCCCTGCTCGCTCATACTGTAAACTAACAAATAGTCAAATAACACAAAATAATATTTGCACATAAATTATTTCCTAACACAGAATTTAGGTGTCAGCAGAACACTTCTTTGGCTTAAACAAGTGGCTATAGCTCTGATACCACTCTCTGTCGCAGCCCCCTACCCCGGGAGCGGGCGCCGCGAGATCCAGATGGGTGGTATTGGTGGTTATTAATTTGGCAGTGGAATACATCAGGACTGTAGTTAAGAAATATTTTTATCAGAGTAAAACACCAAACTTTTATAATAATAATTTAATGGGATAAAACCCAAATTCATTTGACAATACATTTGTAGGGATAAACCCTAATTATCGAAAATAAAACTTCTTCTTTATTTAGGTAACTGTTATAGCCACTTTTCCAAGCCTTCAGTCCTCTCCAGTTGGCTTCTATTGGCTTTCACATTATGTTACCTGAAACGCATTTTAAAAAACATTTTATCAGCAAGAAATACTGGCGAGTGCATCCCAGTTTAATTAAAACAATTTTTATCACTTTACAGTACTGAGGGCATCCGCAATTACATTTGTTTATATCTACCCAATTACTCATTCAGTACTTTCAACCTGACTTGTGGGTCATATTACCCAATGGCTAACTCTTTGTCTAATGGTAACGTCTTACTTATTTTGTATACAAAATCCCAACATACCGGCAGTAATTGTAGAATCACAAATACTCAATTACTATTAAGTGTAATTTAAAACATTTGAGGTTTTGGTAAAACATTTTGACTCACAAAAGATTTACAAAAAGGTGACAAAAAGCAGATGTACTCACATTGTTGACTTAGGTAAAACTAAAGCTTCCTGGTGATTCTCCTGGTTATTATTTATTAAAATTAAACAACGCACACGTGTTAGTAAAATAACCCAAATCACATTAACCGTACAACTCGAGACAGAATTCCAATGACTGAGTCGGGCAGAGCCGACATGCATTACGGAATCCTAGATCAATCGAATGTAACACGAGACAGAATTCCAACGACTGAGTCGGGCATTGCCGACATGCGTTACGGAATCCTAGATCGATCGTGTAGGGTAATAGTAGGGTTATAGTACTTACAATGAGGCAGGGCTTCGCTTTATAGTGGGTATTATGCCCGGGTATAGTAATTGCTATTCAGAAGTTGAGAGGAAATTTAGAAATTGAACGAGTTGAAACTGAGCTCGTCGAGCTCTATTTATAGGCTGATCAAAGGCGGCTTGTGCCCCGCGTAAGCTTCTGCTTCAGCCTTCGCGGCCCGCGAGAACATAGGGCTAGGCCCTAGCCTTGACTAGTCAGCGTACTAGCCTCGACACGCATCTGGACACGTGGCACTATGAAGTGTCGAGCAAGCAAGGGTTGTCGCGCCCCGCGACAGACGTTGGTGTCTGAGTCACGGCCCACGAGCGACTAGTGAACTTTGTTTCTCTTGATTTTTATAAGTACAGAGGTATTTCGGGCTCGTTTCTCGCGTACGGGGTATATGTTAGGACATTTAGGGGTGTCCAAAAATATTTTAGGAGGGTTGTTATACATAAGGTTATAAGAAGATTAACTAGAAATTTGGACCAAACAAAGCAAATGTAAAAATGGACCCAGTCATCACATCATGACATTTTGATGAAGATACAGACATGATCTCCGTTGTATGTGACAACGGAGCGCAGGAAGACTACATACTTGAAGACATCATGACCAAGCAGGGTCTTGGGTTCCTGGAGGAGTTACACAACACCACATGTTTGAACACAGACATGAACATAAAATTGGCATTGATGCAGGACATGTTCAAATGGAGGCTTCAAAATCTTCAAGAACAAGAAGCCAATGAAAGTGAAAGTGATGACTTGGATGGGAGTCTGGAAGAAGAATCCGAAGAAGAAGAGAAGGGGGGTGATGGATACTTCTCAGACAAAGTCCCTTCTGACGAGGAGTTTTAATTTTTTTTTCTTTTTTTTAATTTTTTCTGTCTTTGTTATGTACTTTTCAAATAATAAAATACTATATTTCTCTCGTTATTTACAAAACGCCAAAAAGCCTCAATAGCCATTAAATACAAATCGCTAAAATAATAAAAACTATTTTTTCTGTGTTATTTTTTCTGTGTTTTAATTAGTGTATTTTATCAGTTGGAGTTTGGATGAACAATCAAAGACGGTGAAAGTAACTTATCAACAAGGGATGGATTATTCATTGACAATGGGCGAAATGCTGAACACAGATAGACTACATCTTCTTGAACAGCTCTGTGATTTAGCACCTTCGAACGATGCAAGATCCAGGGTTGTGATGATATTTAAGTATAGGATGCAACAAAGATGAGACGAGATTATGGCATTATACGCCAATGCACAAGATGATGATAATGATGAGTCTGAAGAAAGTGATGAACAAAGCGATGGGTACATCTCTGATGTAATACCATCCACAGAAGACTATTAGTTTGGTTTGATTTCATCTTAGTTGTCATCTTTTGAATTATTAATGAATTATAATGAATTTAAAAACGCCATGAATGCCAAGAAATTTACCTTTATAACATATATGGGATTAATTCAACTGGTGAATTCTATAAAAACACCTAAAAATTTGTAAAGTTTGAATTGTTAAAGTTATATAATGAATTTGGGAACGCCATGGACGCACAAATGTTAGAATTATTAACTGATTTTAATGAATTTGGGAAAGCCATAAAGGCCAAAATATTTACTATGTTACACAAAAACGATTAATTCATCGAAGCAGATCTAAAAAAAAAATAAAATGCCAGTTAGTTATTGAATCTAACTAAACACCAAAAAAATCTTACACGCCAAAAATGAAGCGGTGTTATGAGACGCATTGGAAAAAGAATATAAAAGGACAAAAAAGCCCCTTCGCCTTCATTATATTGCGTGCCACGTGTACGACCAAGATCCATTCTCACCGTTTTACACTTTAAGGCGTTTTCTCCTGAACCTGTTTCTATATATATATATATATATATATATATATATATATATATATGAACGCTAACTATTGTGAGGACCGTGAGAACGAATGAAAAAATCATGAGAACTTGGTGAAAAACAATTCAAATTCAAAATTTCTTTTTACACTTATCATTATATTCGATTACAATGTTAAAAATTTAATTTACACGTTCAAATTTACGTGAATTCGTAAATAAAGAATAATTACACATGTGTAAGTTTGCTATTTACACATACGCAAATTTGTTATATTTACACATGTGTAAAAAATCTAATAAGAGTGATTTTGAGAGGAGAAATGAATTATTTGATGCTGTAAATTCTTTTTTTGATGTTGTATTTTTATTACAATGAGTGTTGTATTAAAAAATTGGTTTTGATTGGATTTTTCATTCGTTCTCACTTCTCACGGTTCTCGCAATATTTAGTGTTCTCAAGATAACCCTCCTTTATATATATATATATATATATATATATATATATATATATATATATATATATAAGCAGATTAACGTACAATGGCTGTTATCGTACAAAATGTACGAGATCATCTTAGTCGTACGATCTGGTGCGAATTCACTCCTGAACATGCGATTTGTGCTGAAAAACCAACATGCGAAATTGCTTTATATACCAATACGCGATTTCATCATATTTATCAACATGTGACAAAAAAAACAACATGCGATTTCATCAAAAATACCAACATGCGATTTTCAACATGCTTTTTTTATAACTTGCGATTTCACAATCGCGTACGAGCATATGATAAGCCCTATTGTATCTAACACTTCTTTATATATATATAGGATTAGGTTCAAGAGTGAACACTAGTGTAGCTTGCGAACTGAGTGAACTAATCCTGGCCATACACGTGTGTAGATCAATGGAGAGGATTTAATGTTGAAATACACTAGTGTATTTTACGATTTGATGATGAGATCCTGGCCATACACGTGTGCGAATCAATGGCCAGGATTTGATCACTCAGTTCGCAAATACACTAGTGTTCACTTTAGAACCCCACCCTATATATATATAGGGTAAGGTTCATGCGAGAACCGCGAGAACCAATGTGAACACAACCTAAAATAGCTAAAAAAACCTAAAAAAACCTAACCCCCACCCCCCTCACAAAACCCCCCCCAAAAAAAAAAAAAAAAAAAAAAAAAAAAACCCTAACCCTCCCCCCTCCCCCCAAGCTAAATGCTAAAAACTAAAACCCCCCAAAAAACCTAACCCTCCCCCGCCCCCCCCCCCCCCCAAAAAAAAAAACTTAACCCCCCTCCCCCACCCCCCAAAAACCTAACCCCCCCCCCCCCCCCAAGCTAAAATGCTAAACACTAACCCCCCAAAAAACCTACTAAAAATAAAAAAAACAAACAAAAAAAATTAGTATTTTTTAAGTTAAAATCGCTACTTTTAGTAGCCCAAAAAAATATTTTTTGGCTACTAAAAGTAGCGATTTTTTTAGAAAAAATATTAAAAAAAATTGTGTGTTTTTTAGCTATTTTTGGTTGTGTTCACATTGGTTCTCGCGGTCCTCGCAATAAAGGGTGGTTCCTACCGGATCCTTATCCTATATATATATATATATATATATATATAGGATAAGGATCCGTTAGGAACCACCCTTTATTGCGAGAACCGCGAGAACCAGTGTGAACATATGGCAAAGTTGTAATTAAGTGACATATAATAAAAAAACATGCGCTCCTGTTATTTCCAGCCCCTGTTCATTATCGTCTTTTACAAACTAGGGTTTCATTGGAGATCTTGCATAATCGACGACGGCGACTGATCTCCCCAATTTCACGGCGGCGAGATCCACATTTTACGGCGGAGTCACTGGGGATACTGATTACGGCGTTGGGGATACTGATTACGGCTACAAATGGCTTCGTCTGACTCATCGCGTGTTGGAGTTGCGATATATGGCGTCTCCTGATTCATCACCTGTAGATCCTCCTATATCTGATGACCCTCCTCATACATTGTCTGAATATCATCCTCATACAACATCTGATGCCGACTTTGGTGGTCCATTTGCTGTCAATCCCGTTGATAGTCACAAAATTATGTCTAAAACCGTTGTAAGTCAACATACCCTTCATGGCTTTGAAATTCAGACTCTTGAATCTATGTTTACATCAGACAATGTTGTTTTATAATCAATGTATCTGATCGTTCATTATCTTTTGATACTAATTCGACTGGTACAGCACCTACAAATACAGAACATCAAGAGTTGCAATTCATTCGATTTGTGACTAAAGGTATTATGTTGACTGTAAATGATGTATATACTTTGTAAATGATGTTATATTAAACGATATGCACATGTGCATTATATTTACTATAAATGATGTTGTATTAAATTATATGCACATGTGCATTATGTTGATTGTAAATGATATTGTATTAAATTATATGCACATGTGCATTTTGTTGAAAATTAGACTATGTCGTTGATGTATAGTTTCTGAACAAGTGCCTTATGGATGACTATCCAATTATGTACAGGATGGCAGCAAACAAATGGGCTTGGGTGGCGGACAACTACAAAAAAATAGGGGAGGTGACTGTGTGGGATTGACAATGGAATAACAATCCGACAACCGGGGAGGCATGGGTGGAGTTTATGTAGCTTTTGACGCTGCTGAGAGACACCAGAATGAAGACGGGTCAATATGGGTGGGGTTGTCACTCGGAAAAATAAGTCGACTTTCAATGTTAACACCGTTAGAGAGGATTTGTGTGTCCATAAGCGACATACTCAGTTGATACACGTTAGAGAGGATTTGTGTGTCCATAAGCAACATACTCAGTTGATACAGCTATTGCATCTTCTTCCATTTTTTGTTTCTGCAACTGTCATATGGCTTATGTTTGAGAGGATAGGCTACCATATTCGTCCATTTTTTGTGTCACTTTCTAATACTTACTCTGGCCATATTGTTCTTGTGATCCAATTTGTCTTCTTTTGTTAACAGGTGAGTTAATCACCTTGTTATCTATAGCTCCATATCCAGGTTGACCAATTGTTTCCTGACAAATTAAAATTTCAATATTCTTGCTTGATTTACCTTTAATTTTGATAGGTCTCCTCCAAAGTTTCATGATATTACATTGTCCCAATAAATTTGTGATGCCATTGCTCTCCTTGTGATGTACCAGATCAATTAGGCCTGCTTATAATTAATGGAAATGACTACTGGGAGAGACTTGAAAAGATTTATGAGTTTGGTGTTTGAGCACGTCGGGAGAATTTTCTGTTCGGAGTTTGAAATCTAGGCTACAAACATATAATAAGGAGGTTCCTGAGCAGGTATTTGTTTGGAATAACTGGACACCTAAAAAAGTTGGGTTGGTCGGGTGGATAGCCTTAGTCGAGAAACTCCCAACGAAGGTGGCACTTAACGCAATAGTCATCCAAACACAGTCAAACTGCTACGTTTTCTGCAGCGATTCCCAGAAACATGTGAACATATTTCCGTTTCATGTCAGTTCGCTCAAACAGTTTGGTCCTTAATTACTCAATGGTGCAAAGGCCCGGTTGCATTTATTTTCAGTGTCAAAGATTTACTGGAATGTCATAATATTTTCCAAGGGTCTGCAAAAAACAAAAAGGCGATTTATGTGGTGTCCCTTATCTACCTCTGGAGCGTTTGGAAAATGAGGAACAAGATGGTTTTTAATCAAAGTCAATTGTCGATGCAGAAGGTAGTCGAGGAGATCAAGAACATGAGTCAGTTATGGGTAAAAAATAGATCGAAGGATGTGAGTTTAACTTGGGCGGCATGGAACAATTTTGATGTATTTCCAGTATAGTATTCTGTTTGTATTTTGCTGTATGAGTTTTCCTTCTATTGGGGGATGTAATTCTGGTGTAGCACCTTGCTAAATGTTATGAATAATTTTATATAAGTAACATCTACAAATTTAGATCAACAAGAGTTGCAATTCATACGTTTTGAGATTAAAGGCATTATACATTTATATGTGTTTCGAAGTTTACACTCACATGATTCATTTTTATATCCTTAAAGTGTTTTTTCATAGTTTACTCTTACATGCTTCATTATTCTCTCATCAAGTAAATCACATTTATTTACAATCATACCATAATAATGCACATGTGCATTATTTTGCCAATACACCATAATCCATGTTTGATTATTAACCCTTTTCTTTTTTATCATTAAACATTAAACAAACAATTGATTTATTACATAAGTTACTTATATTTTCATACATCATGTAATCCTGCACATGTGCATTATGTTGCCAACCATCACAAATAAACTGTTAACCATCAGTACATAATGTTATGCACATGTGCATCACATTACCAATGCCCCATAATCATTACCGAATAAATGTTGAACAAATGCGTAAACACGCCATATACCTTATTAATTAGAATGTTATATGTTTTACCTTTTATGAATACATGAACAATTACAAGTGTTGTACATTCTACAGGAACAATTACAACTATTGTACATTCTACACCTAATGGCACGCTATATTGGATATCCTGTGTTGAATCTGAATACAACCATATGGTCATCAGTATCAACCGTCGCCGTTACCGTTGATCTTGCCAACTTCTTGTTCTTTACCGCACGCACTTCGTCACCTCATTTTTTTATGTTTCATCACGTAACTTCCTTTTTTGAGGTTTCATTATGAGTTCGCTTAATTGCCCTCCTTTTTGTGTTTATTTCTTCTTGCGCACATGCGTGCACTATGTTGCCAACCATCTGTAATCATCAAAAAATAAACTGTTAACCAACAGTACATAATTATGCACATGTGCATCACATTATTAACACCCAATAATCATCAATAATAAACATTAAACAAATAACCGTTATTTTTTATATTCATTACTTTTATTTTCATATATAACATAATCATGCACATGTGCATTATGTTGATACCAATCCATGATCATCACAAATAAACTGTTAACCTTCAGTAAATAATGTTACGCACATGTGCATCACATTACCAACGCCCCGTAATCATCATCGAATAAATGTTGAACACGTGCGTAAACACGCCATATACCTTATTAATTAGAGTGATATATTTTTTACTTTTTATGTATACATGAACAATTACAAGTGTTGTACATTCTACATTACAGGAACAATTACAATTATTGTACATTCTACACCTAATGGCACGCTATATTGGATACCTTATGTTGAATCTGAATACAACCATATGGTCATCAGTATCAACCGTCGCAGTTACCGTTGATCTTGCCAACTTCTTGTTCTTTACCGCACGCACTCTGTCACCTCCTTTTTTTGTGTTTCATCACGTAACCTTCTTTTTTGAGGTTTCATCATGAGTTCGCTTAATTACCTGCTTTTTTGTGTTTATTTCTTCTTGCGCACCTGCACGATATATTTAATGTGTTTACATAAATGATATCATTTAACGTGAGTTTAATAAAGGGATGCACATGTGCATAAACTCCCATCTGGATCATCAAACATTAATCAACCTTTTTTACCTTTTTGTTTAACCGTCGCGTAATCATATTCCATTCCATCCGGCATTTTAATTGACCTTTCATCCCTTGGTTTCAAAAAAAAAAAAAAAGAAATAAACATAACTTATCAATGAATATGTGCATTAACATTAACTCTATCATCACCATATACAATATGCACATGTGCATCAACATAAACGACCTTATTAATATATTCTGGCAAATTATGCACATGTACATCAGCATGAGTGACCTTAATAACCCACTCTGTCAAAGTATGCAGATGTACATAACTATGCACATTTGCATCCATATGCCTACCCTTATTAACTTAATCTAACAAACCATACATATGTGCATAACTATGCACATGTGCATTAACATGACTCGCCTGATCAGCATGCTTGCTACAATAATAAACCTTAACCTGTACCAAATCAAAATTCGTAAGCTTGCTTTAATAATAAACCTTAACCCGTACCAAATCAATATTTGTATTATCACTAACCATATATAACACTAATCATTGACAAATCTATTATGGTAAGATATGCACATGTGCATAACTATACATATGTACACCTAATACCGACGGCGATTGATTCCCGGCGATACCGTCGTAGTGACACATTCATTGAACCATCTATTCTTATAATCACGTTGGCACGTTGCCCTACTTATGAACGGATTAAAATCCACAATGTTGCCCTAATTATTATGTTCCTAATATAGATTATACGACTAATTTTGTACGAATTTGGGGAACTAACCTCGATTATATGATGAAATATTGAATATCTGCTGGTAAAATTTCAAATCTGAGATAAAATCTCAATCCAGATGCTTCGATATGGTGAACTGATGATGGCGAACTGATGATGCTGGTAAAATCTCAATACAGATGCTTCAATATGGTGAACTGATGATGGCGAACAGATGCTTCGATATGTAATCGATTGTAATCGATGAATTGTTGAGATAATCAGGTTGAGAAATGTGGAAAGATTGTAATCGAGTTCTGAGTGTGGACGTGAAAGTGTTTATTAAGTGTAATTTAATTTATGTTTGAAGTCCGATAGTGGAGGCAGATATTTTTCAAGTTGTTTGGTATTTACAAAATTGCCCCCTGTTCACATTGGTTCTCGCGGTTCTTGCAATAAGGGTGGTTCTCGCATGAACCCTACCCTATATATATACATATATATGTATATATATATATACATATATATGTATATATACATAGGGTTGGGCTATATAGAAAACCCTATCTATTTAAAAAACCCTAGAAAACCCAACCTCCCGACATTTTTTCTTTTGGAAAAAAATAACACATGTAATATACATGTTTTTAAGACTTTTGGGCCAAAAAAATCAAAAAAAAGCGCCGAAAGGATAATTTAAAAAAAAAATCAGCAATTTCTGACTTTTTTGCCTAACACATGTTAGGCACTGAAATTTGTTTATTTTTTTTTTAAAAAAATCCCTTCGGCGCTTTTTTGTTTTTTTTTGGCCCAAAACACTCTAAAACATGTATATTATATGTGTTATTTTTTTCAAAAAATAAAATGTCGGGAGGTTGGGTAAAAGTGGGTGGAGATTTGGGTTTCCAGAGTTTTCTACCTAAATGAAGGTTTTCTGTCTAGCATTGTCCTATACATATATATATATATATATATATGTATATATATATATGTTTGTTAATATGTTTATTTCTTTTTATTTTGTATGATTTGCCTGCAATGTATAGGCAATATAACATGGACATATGTTAGTTATTTACATAAAAGAATAATAAAACTATTTTTTTTCATTTATCTTTTTGAATTTTTGAAAAGGCTAGGAAGTAACAATAAATTTTACCATTTTTTTCTATTTTAAATTTCTTTAGTAATGAAAAATAAATAGTAACTAGCGGGTCAAACATTTGAGCGGCGAGGGCACAAAACCGTGATAAAAACTAATGACATCGAAACGTTGCCGCGAGGCCGCCCGTTGATAACATATGTAACTTATATTTTAAACCTTTATAAGAAAAATGAAACATTGCCGTCGTTGGTAACATTCCAAACCTTATATACAAAACATAACCGTGGCCAACCCATACGTTAAACCTTTAAAAAATTAATGTATGTACATTAAAAAAAATAATAACATAGCAACGCAATACACGACACCAAATATTAAAGTCTCTAAAATTATTTTGTTGGGAGCGAACTGATTAACTAGTGGTTTTATTAATTGGGAGCGAAATGGCTAAGTTGCATAAAACATAATTAAAATATATCAAAATCAAGGGTCTGCCAAGGATAGAACCCAAGGAACCCTGCAAAACGTAAGGGACGCTAACCATCAAAACAGGAACAAGGTGTTTCAGTTCTTATATATAAACGTAAGGGATCCTCTGCTTACATAGTAAACCTTCAGTCCAAATTCGTCGTCTTCTTCTTCTTTTAAAAAAATAAGAGTTAACTGTCATTTTCGTCCCTCAATGGTAAGCCCAACAGCTTAAGAATACACAAATATTAAGTTTGATTGTTATAGTCAATGTTGATGATGATATTTGTAGATTAGTGTAATTTAAGGTCACTAACTCACTATATTTGGGATCCAAATTCTGCTTAAAATTTGTGATATTGAAGTTTTAGTGCATATCGTCTTAAATGTTACTGATCATTCAATGAGAGTAAATTATTTTTTGAGTCCCTGTGTTTTAGTGGTTTTAATCATTTGAGTCCAAAATAAAAAAGTTTAACGCCTTGAGTCCCTAGCCATTTATTTTATAACGTTTTGAGTCCAATTTTGTTTATTTTATAACGATTTGAGTCCAAAAAATTGGACTCAAAAGGTTAAAATTTGGACTCAAAAGGACTCAAATGGTTAATGAAAATGCTTATAGGGACTCAGGTCGTTAAACTTTTTGCTTTTGGACTCAACTAGTTAAAACCACTAAAATACAGGGACTCAAAAAGTAATTTACCCTTTCTTCTAATTAAACCTGCAAATGTGTGCTTGGATATTATTAGGATCGGAGGCTCTCATGATTGTGTTTGTTTGTATAAGTTTAACATTCAGAGTATATTAAATTATATAAAGTGCAGCGGAAATGAGTACAAACTTTTGTAAACACAATTCAAAGAAGAGAATAGTTTGATAAACAAATGCTTTTCATCAGTCGAAAGGTTACAAAGCAAATCAAAAGATTACAAGCATGCTTACAATACTAAACTCCCCCTTAGCCTGATGCTCCAAGGTTGGTTGCACAAGATGAAATGATTGAATTGAGGAGAAGAACTCACTCAAAATGATCAAGTGTAACAGTACAGAGTACTGTTACATTTATAGACAATCCAATCCTCTGAAGCATCTCAGCTGACGTCACCATGAAAGTGACATCTAACAACCTAACAAACTCTATCTACTGATCTTTACAACTACTGCTTTGCTAACTACTGATATTGCATTACATTACATAGAACAAACATAAAACTGCTGCTGCATCATTCTACTGCTGTGAACCCAGCAGTACTTGTCATGATCAGCAGTGCTTGACTCAAGGCAGCAGATTGAACAGCAGGGCTTTTAGTCTTCATCAGTCATTGTGTTGATCAGCAGTTGTAGGTCAGCAGATGTTGATAGAGGCAGTACTTTGGAGCATATCATATGTTTGAGCCACAGTCAAGAGGAAAGCAAGGTGTAAACTGCTGCTTATTGTGAGTCCACTGATGTGATCCAGTTTTGGCTTTTCATTATCTGTTCCCCTGGTAGGGTTCAATCCCAACAATCCCCCCCCTGGAACAGATAATGTCAAAACCCTTCATTATTCTGGACCTTTATTTCTCACCAAAAGTTCCTTAGCTTGTCTTTCAAATTCAGCTTCAAATTCCTTGGAACTTAGATCATCTTCATCCCTACACAGTGTAAGTTCAAGGAGATCCTGCAAATCTTCAACACTAAGGCCTAGTGCTTCTTTCCTTGATATGTACTTCACTTCACCATTGATTCTGACCAGAGTCAATACGTGGGTCTTTTGATCAGACATCCACTTTAGTATTTTTAAACCAAATGGGTTTCTTGGGAGAGATTTATTCTTTGATGAGTTTGGAGATGTTGGCCTTGTGAAAACTTGCAGACTTTCAGACATTCTTTTGAAGGCCATCTCAATGACATTGTTAGCTGCAGCTATGTCTTCTGCAGTCTCCTTTTTGATCAGCTCTTGCCTGTCAAAGTCTGTCATGCCTGTCGAAGTGTTTGGTGATGCAGGTTTGGTTAATACCTTCTTAAAAAGGTTCTGAAGCTTTGTTGAGTTCTCTTCTTTTAGTCCCATTTTCATGATGGCATCATTGAAGTACTCAGCTTCCTTTGCTTTGACCTCTTCCTCAGACAGTTGTTTTCCTTTTTCTTGGTTTGACACAAGAGTAGGATTATCTGCTGATTTGAACAGTGTTTTGAGGCTTTCAATCTGCTGTTTAAGCTTCATCATTTGTTCACGTTTCTTTGAAGCACTTGAAATAGTTATCTTTCTTTTCTTTAGCCTTTCATAGGCTTCATTAGTCTACTGCTTTGACCATTTTGATATGGCTTCAGCAGTATCCATTTTTGCATCCACCAGCTCCTTTTTCTTTCCTTTATACTCAGCAGTTAGGTCAGCAATGAGCTTTTTGTATTTGCTCCAGTTTGGAGCATTCTTCTTCTTTGTAGGATCATTCTTGATTTTTTCAATCCTTTCTGCCTCATGCTTTAAAGCAACTATTGGCCATTCTTCAAACTGTTTTTCTTCAGCAGGATAGAATTTCTCTTTCATGATGTAGGATAGATATTGTTTTCTTAACTTTTTTCGTTGATCAGCCTTTTCTTTGTTTAGTTCTTGTGCAAACTCTTCTATCTGCTTTACTTTTGTGAGGAAGAAATCCAGTCTTTTAGCAATGCCTTCGTCACTTAAACCTTCACTTTCACTCTCAACTTTAGCTCTTATTTTAGCTTGCATTGCCTTGATCTTGAGGTAATCATCCATATCCTCTGGTGCCATGTAGCCTATGAGTGAGGAGAATCTTCTTTTTGAAGGATCTTCTTCTGTATAGAATTGCCTCATCTCATTTTTGATAGCTTCCAGTTCCAGTGGATATTTTGCAGCATCAGGATCATGTATGCCCTCATCGGCAGAGATTGGCTTTCTTTTTATGTTGAAGAGCTTTGGTTGTGATGTAGGAAATGTGAGAGCAGTGGTGGATGGTTGACTAATAGCTGTTGAAACAACTGGTGCCTCAACCGCTGTTGTCATTACAACTACTGATGTATCAACAGATGTCTTCTGCTTTTGAGCAGGGGTTGTGATGGCAGTTGTTTGAGTGGTGATGAGTGGCTGACTAACAGTAGTTGGAACAACTGGTGTTTCGGCCACTGTTGCCATTACAACCGATGTTGTAACATCTGTTGTCTTCTGCTTTTTGGCAGGAAGTGATGATGAGGTGGCTGTTTTTGATGGTGATGGTGGTTTTGGTGCTGTAGACACAGATGGTGGTGGAGCAGTAGTTGTGGTGGTGTGTGTTGATGTGGTGTGTGTTGATACTGTAGTTTTTGTTTGACTATTTTCTGGCTCAACATATATACCATCATCAATTCCCTTTTTCTTCCACTTGATCTTCTCCCCCTTTTTGGCATTATCTGAGAAGGGTTCATTCTTGAAGAGGATAGTGGAGGGAACCTTTCCAGAGGCACTTTGAATGCGAGCCTTTATAGCTTTAATATCTGCCTGAGTATCCTTGAATCTTGATTCCACCATATTTGTCAGCTTTTGAACATGTATAGCATGCTGCTGATCTGCCATCTGTTTTTGTCTTTCCAGCAGTGGTTGGAATAAGTCCCATAACTCATTTGCAGCAGGTGCCTGTTGAGTAGGTGCTTGAGCTGGAGGAGCAGTGGATTGGGCTTTCTGAGCTTTTAATAGCTGCTGCACCATATCTTTTATTTCAGCAACTGAGGTTTCGAGGTTTTCGACCCTGCCCGTCAATTCCTGATATCTTGAATCATCACCTGAATTAACAGGATCATCTGAATCCCCACCAGCAGTGGTTTTACCAATGTATGACTTAGGAACAGAGTCCCAAAAGTCAGCCATTGATGCCCCTTGTTCTTGGTACTGGGGACTTCTTTCTTCAGCACTTGATAAGCTTTTGATGTTGCCAGTAGTTATAACAAACTCACTGGTGGTTCTCAGTGGTGCTATTGAAGAAATTGCCTTCAAGGGAGTCTTATGAATGTAACCACTTTCCAAATGCAAACCAGTGGGTTCAACATTTGTAGTGGCTGCTCCACTTGAACTACTGACAGGAATTACTTGTAATTCCTGCATTGTAACCTCCTCAGTTGTTGCTGGGATAACAGAGATATCAACATCAGACCCAGTCACCTGTTGAAGTATACTCTCAGTGATAGGTGTTTGAGAGGAACTGGTTTGTGTCTGAGTAACATCAGCTGCATGCAACAAGGGTATAGTGGATGGTGGTATTATGTGGGGTGAGGGTAAAGGAGTTGAAAGAGACATGTCCTTGGGATCAGGGCTGTGGAAGATGGATCCGAGTGGGTCCAGAGCTTCATATTGTGGGGTCCCTGTGCTTACAACCTGATCCTTTTGTGAGGATGCAGGAGGAGTTTGAGGCAAGGGTTGAGATCTTTCTTCCATCTGCTGTGAGGAAGTAGCAGCAGTGGTTATTGGTGACTTTTGTGTTGTAACTGGCATTGACTCTGGGATCTCATCTTCCAGAGTTGCCTTTGGTTTGGGTTTGGTGGGCTTTCCGGATGTTTTTCTTTTTGTCTTTTTAGTGGTGGCAGGTGTGGGTTTCAAAACAGTGGGTGTGCTGCTTTGATCACCTGGAGCAGTGGGCTCAGCAGCAGATACCTGAGGAGCAGTTTCATCTGCTAAATTCTGATCAGGTACCCCTGCTTTTGTTTTTACAGGGGCTAACATCCTTGAGAAAGTTTCAGGTGTTAGACCGTTTATTTGAAAAGGAGAAAATTGTTTGAGCAAATCTGCATCTTTCTTTTCAAATTTTTGTTCAAGATAATAACTCAGAAATCGTGGAAAGAGCAGAATGCTTTGCTGTCAACATTCTTTACCATATCATTAAAAATTTCCTAGGAGCAATTGTAATCTTTATTATTTAAAATAGCATAGCCCAGACATTGAATTTTTAATGGTATTTCATTGAAAGATGTTGTTTTATTTGAAGCACACATCAAAAGTGTGTGAAATAAAAATCTGGGTGCAGAAGGAAAATAACCTTTTTGTAAGGTATCCCTTTTAGGTTGTTCTGCATATCCCCTGTTCAGAAAATCATTTTTCAACTCGGTTTTTGAAAAAGAAATTTTACCTTTCTGATCATCAAGTTTGAAGACTTCTGAAATAGATTGCGGGGTGATTTGGATGGCTTTACCCTTTATTGAGGAGTTTATGGCTTTGATGACATAATCTTGTTTCTCAAGAGTGGCATTTTTCCAGAACTCTCTCTGGGTTTCCAGGTAGATGGGAGCATCTGCTGTTAACAAAGTTTTATACTTTGATGCAGATATGATGTCTATGATGGAATTGAAAGTGTTGTCGGTTGTGGGTTTTGTGAGTATACCCACGTAGTTGTGAGGAGCTTTGAATGGTATTTCGCTCGGTTCAACAGCCATTTGAGTGGCGTCTGGTGGGGTGGAGGAAGAGGATGATTTTGATTTTGACTTCGATTTTGATTTCGTCATTTTTGATGAAGAAGATCGAAGAATGTTTTTGTGGGAAACTGCTTTGAGAAGAGAATGTTTGGAATTCAATTTGACAGTGTGAGCCCCTGTTTGGGTTTAATCAGGGTTTTATTTTAGGGAAAAAGTGAGTGCTGATGTGGCAGCGGTTACAACGGTCTGACGGCTAAAAACCGACCACGTGCCAACTCCTGATGAAATGGTAAATAATGGAGGACAGTTGTTTTGACAACCACTGATGGATCAACCCTCAGTAGTTACAACGATAACAAAGTGAAACAGTGGATGATTTTTACTATCAGTGAATAGCATATCAGTGGATAGAACAATGATTTTGAACATCAGTGTTTTTCAAAAGAGCAGGGATTGACTTTTAGCAGAGGACAGATTTTAAAGGGCAGATGTTGAGATACAACAGTAGTTAAGGGACAACAGTGGATAAAAATAAAATGAGGACCATTAGTGCAACAACTGATAGTGCAGCAGTGTTTTAACTCTTGACAAATAATGTTAGCATCTGCTTGTTCAGATGTAGGAGTTGATTTTGTCTTGTGTAAACACAATATCTTGTCCGACATCTGTTTGAGCACCAGAAATGCTATTTTTAACAAAATACATTTTAGATGTATATTGTCAAGCTTAAAATGCCAGTAGTTATCTTCAGAAATCTTTGTTCAAGGTTCTGCCACATGTTCATTATTCCTGACAGTGGTTTAGCATCCCAGATGATGAAGACTTTTCTACCAAAGCTACTCATTTTGTGTCTAATTATTTGAACTAGAACATGAGTATCTCAGTAGTTCAAAATCATTTTACAATCAATTTTTGACTAGTGATAAACTAACCTGAGCTTGACATGACCTTGACATGTGTATCATTTCCTTTTGATTAGTTTTAGGAATAGTAATTTCACACAAAAATAAGGAAATTACATCCTGACCAGAGATGAACATTTTACTATCAAAAAGAGTAAAGGTCCAAAATATATTATTCAAAGAAGATGAAGTAATATATCCGGTTTTATTTGAGAAAAACATCTTAACAAATAGTTAAAGGATGTTTTGAAAATAACATCAAAAGGATCTGACAGCTTTTCAAGAAAGAACATGATCATATCATTCTCAAGTTATTTTGACCATTGTTTAGGGTCATTTTCTTGACAATTGATTGTAAATTCTCCTTTTAAGGACAATTACTGGAGATGCCATTGTTACCTGAACGATTCCTGTATTTGATGAAAGAACATAGTTGCATGGTGACCACTGTTTACCTAACTTTGACCTCATAAGTGTTTTATGCTTATACTCTTTTTCTTTTGGCTTCAAGAGTTTTGAGATAAGCACACTTTTGAGTTTTGTTCATTTATTTTCTTCCCTTTTTACCCTTCCTATTCATAAGTAATAAATTACTTACTGGGAGGTTTTTATGAAAGAATCCTCAATCCAAAATCATTTTCAGCAATGTTTTGAGAGATCTGGCTACATTTGTACATGTTTTATTACCAGTTCTCACATTACATATGATTTGGACAGTTTTGACCCCAGATTTTCTTCATGTGTTTTAACAGAGTTGATTTGGTCCTATTGAGGATTCTCAACCTGCCTTTTAACACATAAGATTTCATGACTAAAGTTTTATTTCCCTCTTTCTAAGTTAGCAAAACACTAGTGTTTATTATGAACATAGGTTTTGTTAATCTGAGGTTCATACTTCAACATAAAACATGATGAAATCATCACAAATTTCATAACAATAGTTGAAATCAATTTTGAATGAAGATATATCATAGTTACCAGATAAGTTTCCAGATCTGGACACTGTGAGCGATTTGTGCATGACATCACTTGTTGTTTGAAATTTGTGAATCTTATGACATCTTGGTTGTTTTACAGAGAATCAGATTCATCATTTTGAACATGATTTCACTTGCTCTGTTTTTGAACTAAATACAATCAACCTTAGTATCAATGAATTTTGAGCTGAACTGTTATGTCAAATTGATTGTTAGATCGAATTTGACTGTCCAGGCTCTGATACCAATTGTTAGGATCGGAGGCTCTCATGATTGTGTTTGTTTGTATAAGTTTAACATTCAGAGTATATTAAATTATATAAAGTGCAGCGGAAATGAGTACAAACTTTTGTAAACACAATTCAAAGAAGAGAATAGTTTGATAAACAAATGCTTTTCATCAGTCGAAAGGTTATAAAGCAAATCAAAAGATTACAAGCATGCTTACAATACTAAACTCCCCCTCAGCCTGATGCTCCAAGGTTGGTTGCACAAGATGAAAGGATTGAATTGAGGAGAAGAACTCACTCAAAACGATCAAGTGTAACAGTACAGAGTATTGTTACATTTACAGACAATCCAATCCTCTGAAGCATCTCAGCTGACGTCACCATGAAAGTGACATCTAACAACCTAACAAACTCTATATACTGATCTATACAACTACTGCTTTGCTAACTACCGATATTGCATTACATTACATAGAACAAACATAAAACTGCTGCTGCATCATTCTACTGTTGTGAACCCAGCAGTACTTGTCATGATCAGCAGTGGTTGACTCAAGGCAGCAGATTGAACAGCAGGCCTATTAGTCTCCATCAGTCATTGTGTTGATCAGCAGTTGTAGGTCAGCAGATGTTGATAGAGGCAGTACTTTGGAGCATATCAGATGTTTGAGCCACAGTCAAGGGGAAAGCAAGGTGTAAACTGCTGCTTATTATGAGTCCACTGATGTGATCTGGTTTTGGCTTTTCATTATCTGTTCCTCTGGTAGGGTTCATTCCCAACAGATATGCAAATGATGGGGATGAGCATACTATAGGGTTTGTGCACTTGTTATTTTGTTGTTCCTCTGATTGATTTACTGAAATGCTAATCATATATGTAACACCTCGAAATTTTGTGTCCAATAATGTGTTGACACGTGTCTTGAGTTTACACGTGGCATTTAATATTAAATAAAGGACTAAAGTTGACAAACCTTGAAAGTATGTAAATTCGAGGGTTATAAATGTCAAACAAGGGTAAGTATACTGTATAGTAACCCTAAACGATGCTCGTACCTTCAAACGAATAAATCATGGATCGTACGGAAGCGAAACGCGGGAGAAAGTGAGAGATTACAAGCTACAGGGGTTAACTGTGTCAACATGTTTAATTATACCTCTGAGTGACCCTTTGACGTACCCGAGGCTTTGTAACAGTAAAATACGCTCACTAGAATGTACTATATAAATTTCGCGAAGTTCCGTTTTAAAACGAGAAAGTTATGATCAAATTCGTACGAGAAGGATTAAAAGCGTCAACAACGAAAGTTAAGGATTTCCGGATAACTAACAAACTAACCGGGGACTTAACAATGCGGGTAAATAACATGAGGCCCTTAGTTGTAAATAATCAAGGGCCAAATCGCAAAGTTACCCCTTCAAACCCGAAAGGTCAGGTTATTAATTACCAAAGATTTCGTTATTAATTACAAAGATTTAGTCAATGATTAAAAAAGATTCAAAAATCCTGAAAATTAGACCTAACGCGGGCCGCGTAAAGGTCTTGGGTAAGTTGATGCGGGCCGCGATCCTCCTGCAGTTACGTATTCTGATATGAAAACTCAGGCGGCCCGCGTACAAGATGCATGAACTTTCATGCGGGCCGCGTGAACCACACAGTAACAGAAAACATGGGCAGCTTCAATGATTTGGCTTCAAAACGATCTTGTGAGCAATCAATGAAGTATGGGCGCCCTCTACCTGACCCCTAGCACCTTAGGACACCTGCTGGACATCCATGCTCACTTGTAGGTTGAGTTGTAATGATCTAGAGGCCATTCTTGCACTATAAAAGGCCATACATAGTTCACAATTGAAACACACCTCAAAACACATCTTCTGATCATTCCTGAAGCTCCCAAGTGTTCTTCTATAATCCTAAGTCGTGCACTAAGCCTCTGTAAGTATGCCAAACCTTCTATGGCTTTGTTTTTGCTTAGTTTAGCCTAAAAGTCAATCCGTCGTAACTAACGATTGACTTTGCGATAAATCACGAATGGTCCAGTGAGTTGTCGAATCAAAAGTAGTTATGTGTTGGTATTTATGTGGGTAATAAACCCCTAAAAGGGTTCCCTCTGATCACCACTCTAGCTAGTTCAAATAACGAGTCAAACATGCTTAGAAAAAGTCAACAGAAAGGTATTTTGCGATTTTACATATAATCTGTAATGTAGGTGAGATGTAACCTGTTTTGATGTTCATAAAACATGATATTAAGTATATAAACTTGTCTAAGCTCGTTTGATTCGGCTATTTGCTATATTGACCCGGTTCGGAGCCGAATGTCGCAAAAGTTTGACTTTTGCTTTGACTTCAGTTCTGACCCGTTTTAGTGCAATGTAGATATGGCTTAGGACTCTCTTAGGACCAGGTCACGTGATGGTATCACCCTCTGTGACCGGTTCGTTGTTTGTCCGAGTCTTTTACGCACTTCCGTTAATTGCTTAAAAGTTGACCGTAACGCCCTTATCAAAATAAAACGAGTATTTCGGACATGGAAGGGACCATAACCTTGCTTACTAAATTCTAAGCATGTCCCTAAAGTTTCACGCCAATCCGAGGTCTAGAATAGGAGTTATGCTAAATAGCGCAATTAAAAGAAACTTTAGTAATAAATGGCGCGATTAGCATAACGCCTACCTAAACCAAGATTTCGACACCAAACCTTTTACTCACTGTTGTAAAATAATATTTTGGTATTTTTAAAGATTTTTAATTAATTTAAACCTGCTCATAACCTACGGTTATGGCTACAGTTCGGTAAATACCGAATATGCCCTTTTCGGCCAAAACTTGAGTTCTACAAGGTCTTTTGACCCGATTCCAGTTGCTACTGATTTTAAATAATAAATAAAGTATTTTGAACTTTATAAACTGATCGGGAAACTCAGATTTCCTGTAGAACTCAGAAACCTCTTTTATAATCTTTAAAAAGACCGAAATACCCCTTCGGGGCATAAAATGAACTTAAACTCGTTACGGGCTTTACGGAAGGTATCCTACTGATACCACAACCTCTTTAAGGCATATTGACTTAGGAAAACAGTGTAGGACTCTTACGGTTACCCGTTGCGCCTATTGCGCGCACGGTTCGGCTTATGTAACTAGTTTACATAAATTAGCCGATACGGGTCAAACCATATTGCTTTGACCCCAAAATCCAGAGTGTGAATATTAAACCCATATAAAACAAGCCTTCAAACTTGTTGGGTTAGAATCACATTCCATTCCCGGTTTTCGCCTTTCACGCGATTAAACCGTATCTATCCTTTGAAACTGACCGGTCTAGGCTACGGTTAATATAAAGACCCGTTAGGATTCTAATAGGTTATTTTAAAACCTTTATTCCAGATTAGGAGACCAGTAAAAGATATCTGTGATTTAATCAATAAAGGACTATACTTGCAAAGGTAAATACTTTTAACTTATTTTCCGTTATACGGGCTTGGGTTACGGTATATATAAAATACCGCTTGATCGAGCATCAAATCTTCCATCGTTTGGTGGTTAATTGAATAATTTGATCGGCTCGTTTAAACAGTCTTGTTACTTAAAAGCCTTTGGGGGGGTTAATGACCATGTCCCGGATATCCTTGGCAGCATTTTACGAAATGGCCACGACCTTGACATTCGGGTGTAGGCGTACACCCGGCATTATGTCCATAATTATAAAGGCATGGCCGTTGGTTACCCGCCACGGTGTTATATGCTATGTGGTGTGTCTATTGATCTTTAACCCGGACTAGATCCGGGCTACCGAACGCAAAAGGACCATGTAATTCGTTCACAAGATTATAATATTAAATAATTCTCCCAAGTTATAAAAGAGTTTGTGCCTTGTGCATTCAAATCAATTTTAATAAACATTTTACAAAAGTGTCGGTTGAATGTATTTACCAGTGTAAACTGACGTATTTTCCCAAAAATATTAAATGCAGGTACTAAAGGTAATCGGCTGGCTATAGCTCCTTAGCATCTTAAAGAGTCTCGCAAGCTTTTGATGCCTTGTCTGTTGAACAATACTTTCTATTATTTTGATCCCCCTGTGGATACCATTCGACTATTTGTGATACATTCGATATTACAATCAATGGTTGAATTATATTTATCTTTATGCTTCCGCTGTGCATTCATATAATTGTGTGGTTTGACTACATTGTTGCCAACTACGTCACGGTAATCCCCCACCGGGCCCATCGGTGAGACTCGTGGAAATCGGGGTGTGACAGGTTGGTATCAGAGCCAACATTGAGTGAATTAAACACTATCCTAAGGTGTTTAATCTCAGTGACACAATTGCACATACTTGAGTCTAGACAAGAACATAGGACAAATTCGAATTGTTATTCCAAGTTTGTCTTTTTCTTTTATTATTGTTATTTAAAGTTTTAAAAGCAGGAAATATGGCACCTGTAATTTTCCGAGGAAGAGGAAGGGGAAGAAGAGGCAGAGGAGAGATCGTTACTCACCACGATCACGAAGCTGGACCTTCGAATACGCGAGCTCCTTCGACCACAAGGAGTGAAGAACCCCAAAGACGGAGAAACCTTTTCGAACCTGCGAGGCATTCCACCTCGCACAGCTCGACGCCATCGTATCGTCACTCGTTCAGGCCAGATTCCGAAAATGATCCCAATAACCCTCAACCCTCCTACATACCTCTGCAGCGTTCGGTATCGCACCGTGCTTTTGACGATCCCACTCCTTACTTCAGAAGCCAGTTTAACCCAGCAGATTACATACAGGAACCTGCAGGCTTTGTCCCGTTAGGACCACAGGATCACTTCTCAGAAGACCATATGGATGAGGACACTGATCCAATCGAACCTGCTCGTGGTACGCCCACACATCCTATCGAGATCTCAGATGGATCTTCTTTCCATGGCACACCTTATCAGGGCCCAGATAGCTTCCAGGCATTGTTCAACCAACATGAGTGGTACTTCACGCCATCCCATCAGACATCGCAACACTAGCAGCAACAACAACAAGATCCCTCCGAGGATCCACGTTTCGTGGCAGTTACGCCACCACCTCCGCCACCGGTTCAACCAGTAATGCCTGATCCGCCGAGGCGTAGAAGATCGGGTGCTTGTATGTCCACCCGAGGAGGGGAATTCCACTTCAGCACCCCTCGACACTCTAGTAGTAGCCACTACCCGCCACTACAAGAAGAAGGACCTTCAAGTCCAGTACAGGAGGCGAACTCCGCACCAGTTGCACCATCTTCGCCACCATTTGGGTATGACCACCCAATACCTGCGTACACGGGTCCAACGGCATACAACCCGTTCGAACCATCGTCACACGCACATTACAATTACAACTATGAGCGCGACCCATATGTGGTAGCGGCTAGGTATAATGCCCGCTATCCCGACGGAGCTTTTGGAAACATGGGGATACCGGACTACTCAGCTCATGGGTATCCAGCACCTCCTAGACCTCCAGTTCCGCAACCGGTGCCACAACCACGTTTTTCTCCGCCCGAACAAGAAGAAATCCTCCACCGCTTAACTCGTGTGGAACGGGATTTCGAGGAAGAACGAAAGAACAACAGGGGATTCCTTAAGGGCCTAGCGAACCTGTTGAAAGGCAAGAAGAAGAAACGTGACCATTAGTCCTTATATATGTTCTAATGTAATGTCTATTTTAAATAAAGTCCCTGCGTGGACATTTATCGTATTTCAGTCCCTACGTGGACTTATCTTTTAGTCCCTGCGCGGACATCTATCTTGTATTAGTCCCTGCGTGGACTTGTCTCTTATTTTAGCCTCTATGTAGGTATGTACTCGTTTAAAAGTCCCGTTTAGGGCAGCGTGTAATCATATTCGAAATTATGGAATGTTATGTTATGAATTTCATTTTTGTTATTACTATATATGAAATAAATCAAAATCATTCCTTTTAAATTGATCTGCCTAAATAAAGAATCTTAAGAGTGAAACCTAGCCAGGTGTCTTTTAAGATCCGGCCAAGATGGTAAGACCTAATTAAAAGATTCAGATTCCCTGTTAACCTCTGTAAGCATGTTGACAATCATGGCAGATGTGATTCGTTAAAATCGCACACGTCATTCTTATACAAGAATCCTTTAAAGGATTCCAAAGCCCAAATTAATGATATAATAAATCATGGGTTAAATCATCAATGAAGATGATCACTTGTTAAACATCCATTAGCAATGTAGTGCCTACGGGCCATAATTGTTGTCATAATAAGACAAAAGACAGTGGTGGTCTATGACTCTCTGTCAGAAAAAGGTGAAAGAACTACGGTTCAAACCCTCATACCTTGATTCTCTGTAATCTCGGCTAATATTATAATAACGTCCTCGTGACTAGGCTTTTATGCCACTAGCAATATTAATTGTGATTAGGATAAGTATGTTCAAATCCTAAATAAAAGTGAGTAGCAAATTAACCGGATATGGTCTTCGTTACCATGGTTAATGAATTGCCATAAAAGACAATTCAATAATAAACTCCTAAATAGAAATTTCATTATCTTCTGCAGCAGATACAAGCTACTATGGCTGATCCTAATGGAGAAAATAGTCATACGAGTGGAGACGAATATGATAACGCCCAAGTACATTTAACGGGCGCTCAATTAAAAGCTCTCATCGACAACGCTGTTCAGGCAGCTCTAGATCGACAATATACCGAATCTCGAAGCAGAACCGTTTCCAAACCACTCTCCAAGCCGAAGACACACTCAAAATCCCACAGCAAACCACTGTCCAAGCCCAAAAAGGACGACGATAATCACTCGTCCAATGAAAACAGTGTTCGTCGCGAAAGGGAGTATACTGATGCTTCCCGTGCCAGGGGCTGCACCTACAAGTACTTTGTGTCTTGTAAACCCCGAGACTTCACGGGGGAGAAGGGTGCCGTCGATTGTATGACGTGGCTGGATGAGATGGACACCGTGGTGAACATCAGTGGCTGTGCGGAAAGGGATGTGGTAAAGTTTGGTGGAGGGCGTTGGTTCAGGCCTCGGGAAAGACTGTGCTATACAGCATGACATGGGAGGAATTCATTTCTCTCATCAAAGAAAATTACTGCCCTCAACATGAGGTGGAGAAGATAGAGTCCGATTTTGTATCATTAGTGATGACAAACCTGGACTGCCAAGCCTACTTAACGAGCTTCAACACGATGTCTCGGTTGGTTCCATATTTGGTAACCCCGGAGCCAAGGAGAATCGCTCGTTTTATCGGGGGGTTAGAACCCGCAATAAAGGCAAGTGTGAAGGCTTCTCGGCCAACGACCTTCAGGTCTGTAACTGACCTCTCTTTGTCCCTCACAATGGACGCGGTCCGACTGAGATCGCTGAGGAACAAAGAGGCCGAGAAGAGGAAGCGTGAGGACGATACCTCACGAAGGTCGGGCAAGAAACACCGTGGGAACGGTGATGGCAAGAGAGGGACAGAGTCGAAGAAAGATGGGCAACAATCTGGAGAGAAGCCCAAGTGCAAAAACTGCCAGAAGCATCACTTTGGTAAGTGTAGGCTTGGGTCGAACTCACAGTCCCAGTCGAGGTCGCATACTTGTGGACTGTGCAAGTCCAAGGACCATAAGACTATGGACTGCAAGAAGATAAAAGATGCGACCTGCTATAACTACAGTGAGAAGGGGCACATTACAAGCAACTGCCCCAAATTCGCCAAGAAGACAGAAGAAACCAAAAAGAATAACGCTGGAGTCTTCAAGATGGATGTGAAGGAAGCTTTGCAAGACAACAACGTAATCACGGGTACTTTTCTCGTAAATAATATCTTTGCAAGAGTACTTTTCGATTCAGGCGCTGATAAGTCCTTCGTAGACCAAAAATTTTGCAAATTGCTGAATATGCCTGTCAAAACCTTAAATGTGAAATACGAGGTAGAGCTAGCAGACGGCACAGTAGAAACCGTCTCCACTATACTAGATGGATGTGTAATATCCATTAAGAACCACTCTTTTCCTCTATCTCTACTCCCCTTCAAACTGGCTGGTTTTGACATCGTTCTGGGTATGGACTGGTTATCCCACAACCAGGCCCAGATCGTCTGCAACAGAAAACATATAGTGCTAAAGACTCCGACTGGTGAGTCGCTCACTATTCGAGGAGATACGCAGTATGGATTGCCCGAGAACGTAACTATGCTCAAGGATTCTAGATGTTTAAAAAGAGGCTGTGTCATCTACATGGCACAGGTGATTATTGAAGAGCCCAAACCAAAGATAGGAGACATTCCCGTCATTTCGGAGTATCCATAAGTTTTCCCCGAAGATCTGCCTGGTTTGCCACCAGATAGGCAAGTGGAATTCAGAATAGATATCATCCTTGGAGCAGCTCCCATTGCTAGAGCACCCTACAGGCTAGCACCAACTGAAATGAAGGAATTAAGGACCCAGCTGGATGAACTGCTGGCTAAAGGTTTCATTAAACCGAGTTCATCCCCTTGGTGAGCACCTGTCCTGTTTGTTAAGAAGAAGGACGGATCGATGCGTCTATGCATCGATTATCGTGAACTTAATAAGGTCACGATAAAGAATAGATACCCATTGCCAAGGATCGACAATTTGTTTGATCAGTTGCAAGGGGCTAGCTATTTCTCGAAGATCGACTTGAGGTCGGGCTACCATCAGCTGAAATTCAGAGATGAAGACGTACACAAAACAGCATTTAGGACTCGCTACGGTCACTACGAGTTCCTAGTGATGCCTTTTGGGCTCACAAATGCACCGGCTGCGTTCATGGATCTCATGAATCGCGTCTGCAAGCCGTACTTAGACAAATTTGTCATCGTGTTCATCGACGACATTCTTATCTACTCCAAGAACAAAGCCGACCATGAGAAACACCTTCGTTGTATTCTCAAATTGCTGCATCGCGAGAAACTCTATGCCAAATTCTCTAAATGCGAATTCTGGCTTAGATAAGTCCAATTTTTTGGACATGTCGTCAGCGAGCGTGGTATCCAGGTGGATCCCGCTAAGGTAGAGGCGGTCATGAATTGGCAAGAGCCAAAGACGCCTACCGAAATTCGTAGTTTCCTGGGGTTGGCAGGATACTACAGGAGATTCATTGAAAATTTCTCAAGGATTGCTGCGCCCTTAACCTCCTTGACCAAGAAGAAGGAAAAGTTTGTTTGGGGCCCTAAGCAGCAAGAGTCCTTTGATATTTTAAAGCAAAAGCTAAGCAACGCCCCTGTGTTGACACTACCGGAAGGTACCGAAGAGTTCGTAGTTTACTGCGACGCGTCACACACTGGCATGGGGGGTGTGCTCATGTAAAAAGGCAAGGTTATTGCCTATGCGTCGAGACAGTTGAAGGTGCACGAAAAGAATTACACCACCCATGACTTGGAGTTGGGTGCCGTTGTGTTCGCACTAAAACTGTGGAGGCATTATCTGTACGGAATCAAGTTTGTGATCTATTCAGATCACAAGAGCCTTCAACATCTGTTTAATCAGAAGGAATTAAACATGAGGCAACGCCGTTGGATGGAGACCTTAAATGATTATGATTGTGAGATCAGATACCATCCCGGCAAGGCGAATGTAGTCGCTGATGCCCTGAGCCGGAAAGAAAGGGTGAAACCCATCCGCATCAATGCCAAGAGCATTGAAATCAAGAATAACTTGATTGAAAGGATATTAGCTGCACAGCGAGAGGCTGTGTTAAAAGCTAATTATCCTAAGGAAAAGTTAGGAGTAACTGAGGAGCAGTTAGCTCTTAGCAAGGATGGAATTTTGCGATTGAATGAGCGAATATGGGTTCCAATTTATGGAGGACTACGAGATGTTATCCTCCAGGAAGCCCATAGTTCCAAATATTCTGTCCATCCTGTAGCGGATAAAATGTATCAGGGTCTAAAGGCAAATTATTGGTGGATAGGCTTGAAAAAGTCTGTAGCCGCTTATGTAGCCAAATGCTTAACTTGTGCGCAAGTCAAGGCTGAGCATCAAAAGCCGTCTGGCTTGCTACAACAGCCTGAACTTCCTGAATGGAAATGGGAATGTGTAACTATGGATTTTATCACCAAGTTACCCAAGACGAGCAAGGGAAATGACACAATATGGGTTATAGTCGATAGACTGACTAAGTCAGCTCATTTCTTACCCATCAATGAGACTTATAGCTCCGACACATTAGCCCAGTTATATGTTGATAAGATTGTAGCCTTACATGGCATACCTGTGTCTATTATCTCCGATCGAGATACTAGGTACACGTCTCATTTCTGGAAAAGCTTCCAGCAATCTTTGGGCACACGCTTGAATTTTAGTATGGCTTACCATCCTCAGACAGACGGTCAGAGTGAGCGTACTATTCAAACGTTGGAAGACATGCTGCGGGCATGTGCTATCGATTTGGGTGGTAGTTGGGATAAGAACCTACCCCTAATCGAATTCTCCTACAACAATAGCTACCATACCAGCATAAAGGCTGCGCCTTTCGAGGCATTATACGGTAGAAAGTGTAGATCGCCTGTTTGTTGGGCGGAAGTTGGAGAGGTCCAATTATCAGGACCAGAGATAGTCTTCGAAACGACGGACAAGATTGTCCAGATTCGAGAACGTCTCAAAGCTGCCCGTGATAGGCAGAAAAGTTACGCTGATCCAAAGCGTAAGGATTTTCACTTCGAGGTAGGTGAAAAAGTGTTACTAAAGGTATCACCCCGGAAGGGGGTGATGCGCTTCGGTAAGAAGGGCAAACTGAGCCCGAGATACATAGGACCTTTCGAGGTTATCGAACGTATCGGGTCAGTTGCCTATAAGTTGAACTTACCAGAAGAGCTCAATGGAATTCACAATATGTTCCACATCTGCAATCTAAAGAAGTGCTTCGCTGATGAATCATTAGTGATCCCACACACAGATGTGCATATAGATGAGAGCTTGAAGTTTGTGGAGAAGCCTTTGTCGATTGAAGACCGACAGGTGAAAAAGCTTCGAAGAAAGCATGTACCTATAGTTAAGGTTAAATGGGATGCCCGGAGAGGTCCCGAATTCACGTGGGAAGTTGAATCCACGATGAAAGAGAAATACCTTTATTTGTTTGAGTAAATCTCGGGTCGAGATTTATTTTAAGGGAGTGAGGATGTAACACCTCGAAATTTTGTGTCCAATAATGTGTTGACACGTGTCTTGAGTTTACACGTGGCATTTAATATTAAATAAAGGACTAAAGTTGACAAACCTTGAAAGTATGTAAATTCGAGGGTTATAAATGTCAAACAAGGGTAAGTATACTGTATAGTAACCCTAAACGATGCTCGTACCTTCAAACGAATAAATCATGGATCGTACGGAAGCGAAACGCGGGAGAAAGTGAGAGATTACAAGCTACAGGGGTTAACTGTGTCAACATGTTTAATTATACCTCTGAGTGACCCTTTGACGTACCCGAGGCTTTGTAACAGTAAAATACGCTCACTAGAATGTACTATATAAATTTCGCGAAGTTCCGTTTTAAAACGAGAAAGTTATGATCAAATTCGTATGAGAAGGATTAAAAGCGTCAACAACGAAAGTTAAGGCTTTCCGGATAACTAACAAACTAACCAGGGACTTAAAAATGCGGGTAAATAACACGAGGCCCTTAGTTGTAAATAATCAAGGGCCAAATCGCAAAGTTACCCCTTCAAACCCGAAAGGTCAGGTTATTAATTACCAAAGATTTCGTTATTAATTACCAAAGATTTCGTTATTAATTACAAAGATTTAGTCAATGATTACAAAAGATTCAAAAATCCTGAAAATTAGACCTAACGCGGGCCGCGTAAAGGTCTTGGGTAAGTTGATGCGGGCCGCGAGCCTCCTGCAGTTACGCATTCTGATATGAAAACTCAGGCGGCCCGCGTACAAGATGCATGAACTTTCATGCGGGCCGCGTGAACCACACAGTAACAGAAAACATGGGCAGCTTTAATGATTTGGCTTCAAAACGATCTTGTGAGCAATCAATGAAGTATGGGCGCCCTCTACCTGACCCCTAGCACCTTAGGACACCTGCTGGACATCCATGCTCACTTGTAGGTTGAGTTGTAATGATCTAGAGGCCATTCTTGCACTATAAAAGGCCATACATAGTTCACAATTGAAAACACCTCAAAACACATCTTCTGATCATTCCTGAAGCTCCCAAGTGTTCTTCTATAATCCTAAGTCGTGCACTAAGCCTCTGTAAGTATGCCAAACCTTCTATGGCTTTGTTTTTGCTTAGTTTAGCCTAAAAGTCAATCCGTCGTAACTAACGATTGACTTTGCGATAAATCACGAATGGTCCAGTGAGTTGTCGAATCAAAAGTAGTTATGTGTTGGTATTTATGTGGGTAATAAACCCCTAAAAGGGTTCCCTCTGATCACCACTCTAGCTAGTTCAAATAACGAGTCAAACATGCTTAGAAAAAGTCAACAGAAAGGTATTTTGCGATTTTACATATAATCTGTAATGTAGGTGAGATGTAACCTGTTTTGATGTTCATAAAACATGATATTAAGTATATAAACTTGTCTAAGCTCGTTTGATTCGGCTATTTGCTATATTGACCCGGTTCGGAGCCGAATGTCGCAAAAGTTTGACTTTTGCTTTGACTTCAGTTCTGACCCGTTTTAGTGCAATGTAGATATGCCTTAGGACTCTCTTAGGACCAGGTCACGTGATGGTATCACCCTCTGTGACCGGTTCGTTGTTTGTCCGAGTCTTTTACGCACTTCCGTTAATTGCTTAAAAGTTGACCGTAACGCCCTTATCAAAATAAAACGAGTATTTCGGACACGTGAAGGGACCATAACCTTGCTTACTAAATTCTAAGCATGTCCCTAAAGTTTCACGCCAATCCGAGGTCTAGAATAGGAGTTATGCTAAATAGCGCAATTAAAAGAAACTTTAGTAATAAATGGCGCGATTAGCATAACGCCTACCTAAACCAAGATTTCGACACCAAACCTTTTACTCACTGTTGTAAAATAATATTTTGGGATTTTTAAAGATTTTTAATTAATTTTAACCTGCTCATAACCTGCGGTTATGTCTACGGTTCGGTAAATACCGAATATGCCCTTTTAGGCCAAAACTTGAGTTCTACAAGGTCTTTTGACCCGATTCCAGTTGCTACTGATTTTAAATAATAAATAAAGTATTTTGAACTTTATAAACTGATCGGGAAACTCAGATTTCCTGTAGAACTCAGAAACCTCTTTTATAATCTTTAAAAAGACCGAAATACCCCTTCGGGGCATAAAATGAACTTAAACTCGTTACGGGCATTACGGAAGGTATCCTACTGATACCACAACCTCTTTAAGGCATATTGACTTAGGAAAACAGTGTAGGACTCTTACGGTTACCCGTTGCGCCTATTGCGCGCACGGTTCGGCTTATGTAACTAGTTTACATAAATTAGCCGATACGGGTCAAACCATATTGCTTTGACCCCAAAATCCAGAGTGTGAATATTAAACCCATATAAAACAAGCCTTCAAACTTGTTGGGTCAGAATCACATTCCATTCCCGGTTTTCGCCTTTCACGCGATTAAACCGTATTCATCCTTTGAAACTGACCGGTCTAGGCTACGGCTAATATAAAGACCCGTTAGGATTCTAATAGGTTATTTTAAAACCTTCGTTCCAGATTAGGAGACCAGTAAAAGATATCTATGATTTAATCAATAAAGGACTATACTTGCAAAGGTAAATACTTTTAACTTATTTTCCGTTATACGGGCTTGGGTTACGGTATATATAAAATACCGCTTGATCGAGCATCAAATCTTCCATCGTTTGGTGGTTAATTGAATAATTTGATCGGCTCATTTAAACAGTCTTGTTACTTAAAAGCCTTTGGGGGGTTAATGACCATGTCCCGGATATCCTTGGTAGCATTTTACGAAATGGCTACGACCTTGACATTCGGGTGTAGGCGTACACCCGGCATTATGTCCATAATTATAAAGGCATAGCCGTTGGTTACCCGCCACGGTGTTATATGCTATGTGGTGTGTCTATTGATCTTTAACCCGGACAAGATCCGGGCTACCGAACGCAAAAGGAACATGTAATTCGTTCACAAGATTATAATATTAAATAATTCTCCCAAGTTATAAAAGAGTTTGTGCCTTGTGCATTCAAATCAATTTTAATAAACATTTTACAAAAGTGTCGGTTGAATGTATTTACCAGTGTAAACTGACGTATTTTCCCAAAAAGATTAAATGCAGGTACTAAACGTAATCGGCTGGCTATAGATCCTTAGCATCTTAAAGAGTCTCGCAAGCTTTTGATGCCTTGTCTGTTGAACAATACTTTCTATTATTTTGATCCCCCTGTGGATACCATTCGACTATTTGTGATACATTCGATATTACAATCAATGGTTGAATTATATTTATCTTTATGCTTCCGCTGTGCATTCATATAATTGTGTGGTTTGACTACATTGTTGCCAACTACGTCACGGTAATCCCCCACCGGGCCCACCGGTGAGACTTCGCGGAAATCGGGGTGTGACAATATATATCCAAGTACAAGGGTTAAATAGTATTTAGTATAAAGTTTAAAGGTAGTTATGAAGTTCGGGGACCAAAGGTGTCAAGTTAGAAGTTTGTATTCAACACCCCAAGGGAATCGATGTTCCTTTGTAGGGATGGCAATGGGTCGGGTTCGGGTCGGGTATTGGTAATCCCATACCCATACTCGGTGGTGAAATCATGTCCCATACCCGGCCCAATACCCGTCGGGTATTTGTCGGGTAATTACCCGTCGGGTATCGGTCATACCCATTAATCTGTTAAAAGATATCGATTGAGATTTTCAAGTACATTTTTATTACTATTGTAATTAGTGTAAAATTTTTATTGATATAAAAACTATTATAAATTAAAATATACATTACATACATATAACTTTTATCATAACATTATTTTTTAGATAGTTTTATTTATATACTTCACAACACACAAAACATAAATAATATTAACAAATATATATATTCCAAAAGTTTTTTTGGCACACAATGAACCTACTAAAATAAATCACTAATAGATAAGGGTCAATGGAAAATAAGAATACGAATATAAAAATTTCGGGTATATGATCGGGTATATAGTTCAGGGTAAACGGGTATGTGATTTCGGGTAATCGGGTCGGGCATCACCTAATCTCATACCCGACCCATACCCGCGAATTTTTTTAAAACTAGTCCCATATCCGGCCCATTACCCATCGGATTTCGGGTATACCCTTCCCATATGTTTCGGGTTTCGGGTATACCTATCGGGTTCAAGATTTTTTGCCATCCCTAGTCCCTTGGGTCACACTCTTTGGATCGACGGAAACAAAGGAAGAAGACAAGGGACGTGATTCTTGATCAAGAGACACACCTTTTCATGTTTAATTACAACCACAAGATCTAGAGACACGACTCTTCTTCATGGGACACGTCTATTCACTCGCATCCATCAGAAACTATAAATAGGGTTTAGATTTAATTTGTAAAACATTCCAATTCCATTGTATTCAATTTCAAGTTATATGAAAGTTTAGTTTATCATTTACGTTCTAGAGATCAAAGATCATTCTGAGCATCAGGCTCTAGGCGCATCAAATCGCAGGTTTTTTCACGATCAAGGGGTAATTACTTTTTTTATTTGCAAGTTTGGTTTTATTTCGGTTCAAGGGTATTGAACTAGGGGTTAGAATCTAGGTTTTGATTTCAGGGTTTAGTGCGAATTAAATTGTTTGGCTATTACGCGTTTCGGGAAATCGCGGGTTAAGGATTAAAGGGTTTGGTGAAACCAAGAAAATAAAATTTATTGAAAAGTGAAGATTGTTCGATCTGAAGATATGTCAGGAGCAACCGGACCAACTCCACAAATTGTAATTCAAAAGGAGGGAAGTTCTCTTTCCCAATTTCAATGTCCAATCTTGAAACCGACATATTATACGGTTTGGGAAATTCGCATCAAAACGATTTTAGAAGCGAATGGACATTGGGAAACAATTGATCTGGTTGAAAATTCACAATCGGATGTTAAGAAAGATAAGTCGGCAATTGGTTATCTATTGCAAGTAATACCGAAAGATGTTGTATTGCAAGTTGCAAGACTGCAAAAGAAATTTGGGAAAATTTGAAAACAAGACACATTGGCGTGGATCGGGTACAAAAGGCTCGTTGGCATAAACTAATGTCAGAATTCGAATTAATGAAAATGAAAGAAGATGACACTATGGACTCTTTCTCCGTAAAGATAAACAGTGTTGTTACTCGGGCAAGTGAATTAGGGACAACATTGAGTCAACCGACTCTGGTACGCAAACTCCTAAATGTCATGCTAGATAAGTTCACTCAGATTGTCGTTTCCATGGAACAATACTCCGATATAGACACAATGACGCTAGAAGAAGCAGTCGGGAGGTTAAAGACTTACGAGGAAAGGCTAAGGTTAAAGAAAGGAAACCCAGGAGATAGCCAAGATAGATTGATGTTTAAACATCATGACAACAACTCAGGCAAAGGAAGACAGTTCGGAAACCGCGGGCGTGGTAGGTTCAACCAACCGCGTGAAAATTGGCGAAACAAGCAAGACATTAGGAATGAAGGATCTTCATAAAGACCTGGAGGTGGAAATTCTAGGAATTGGAGGACGTTTGGAAGGAACCAAACAGACACAAGTAAGATCCAGTACTTCAAGTGTCAAAAGTTCAGACACTTTAAGAAAGACTGTCCCAAGAAAGAAGTCATGCAAGAACACTCAAATCTCATCGAGGAAGACGAAGCACCCGTGTTGCTAATGAAAATACAAGAAGAAAACATTGTTCAAGAAAGGGTTCTGTTAAACAAAGAACGCATAGAACCAGTTGGTACGTCACAGAAGATGAAAGTCTATGGTACTTAGACAACGGGGCAAGCAACCACATGACGGGTGTGCGAAGTCACTTCAGAGAATTAGATGAAAAAGTGACGAGGCAAGTACGTTTCCGGTGACGAATCGCACGTAGAGATTAAAGGTATAGGTTCAATATTGTTGGAATCTTTGAACCAAGAACAGAAGATTGTTTCTCAAGTATACTACATTCCAAGTCTGAAAAGCAACATATTGAGCCTCGGACAACTAACAGAAATTGGTTGCAAAGTAGTTATGGATGGAGACTTACTAACACTCCACGACAGAAATAGAAAGTTACTAATGCAAGTCAGGAGAATGAAGAACAGGCTGTATAAAGTAAAACTGAAGATTGGAAGGCCGATCTGCCTCCTCTCAAACACAGAAGATTTAGCATGGATATGGCACGCGAGGTTAGGACATCTACATTTCGATGCTATTAAAGAAATGACTCGAAAGAACTTGGTACATAGAGTTCCTCAAATAAGTCATGCCAGTCAAGTGTGTGACGCATGCTTATTAGGAAAACATACTAGGACACCATTTCCAAATCAGGCGAAATTCCAATCTTTAAAACCTCTGGATTTATTCTATGGAGATTTATGTGGTCTTATATCCCTACCAACACATGCTGGGAAGAAGTAAATATTCCTACTTGTAGACAGCACTTACTATTTGTGGGCATATCTACTAACTTCCAAGGATCAAGCATTTGAAACCTTCAAGCAGTTCAAGGAAAAGGTGGAGAAGAAGCACAAACCAAGTTAAAGATGCTAAGGACAGACAGAGGAGGTGAATTCACATCGGCTAAATTCAACAAGTATTGAAAAGACAACGGCATAGCGAGACAACTTACAGTGTCGTATTCCCCACAGTAAAATGGAGTAGCAGAAAGAAGGAACAAGACGATGTTATCAACTACTCGCATTATGTTGAAGGCAATGAATATGCCACATAATTTTTGGGGTGAAGCAATAAGACATGCGTTATACGTGTTAAACCAGATTCCAACGAAAGCTTTGGTGAACAAGACCCCGTATGAAGCATTGAAAGAAAGAAAGCCAAATCTGGAACACCTAAAGGTTTTTGGCTGTATAGCATGCACTAAGGTATTTGTCACACCCCTTTCAGAGGCGGAAGCATGAGGTGTGATCATGAAAGGTTCTCATTGCATACGATAAGTAAACATACTACATGATATAAAACAAACTCCAATTTGCCATTCAAAGTTTAATCATCCAAAATACAAGTTTAGTTTAGAGTTTACATCTCAACAAAAGATATTTGTTGGAAAGTTTACAACATCATTTCAAATCAAAGATTAAGGTTTTGTTCCCTAAATCACCGCAAGGAGGCGGGATATAACAAACAAATCCATCAAAAGTGGCAAGGGAGCATGGACACATGACATCTTGTGTAACACCGCCTGTCAACTTTTGCGCTAAAGGACAGCGCCTAAAATTTGATGCAAACATAAAGGACAAAACTTGTAATTTACTCTTATTAAAATCAAAGGGAAGTTATCAAGCCAGGGGGTGAAACCTTAACCTTGACGGCTTGTCTATTGCTTTACAAAACTCTCACCAAAGCCTCGACGGACTCCAACGACTTGAACTCACAGTAGGACAAGAGGGATGTGCGCCGGATGCCCAAGAATTGAGGCAGAGGCCCAATCCTGAAGGTCAATATGTGCACGCCAAGTCCTTGAGAGTAGTCGAATCGCTTTGGGTAATCAATGTCTAAATAGCCGCAGACAATCTATTTCTCGATTGTTATGTGTTTCGGTTCTGAGCCCGCAACCGCTGACTCTGATGACTCGTTGATTTTATGAGAAGTTTATGTGTTTATATGGTCTTGTGCTTATTTGTTAACGTTTTGAGATATCACTGGTCCCGGTTTAACACCTCTTGCTTCCGCTAATCTCACAACACTCGCTGCAACACTTGTTAACAAATCGTTACTGCCATAAGGAAACGCCGTACGCTATGATGCTCGCTATACTATATGCTTATGCTATACTAATCACTAGGCTAAACACAATCGCCATATTCGAACGCTCGCGGACTTTGAATGATAGGTTTATGTATTCTGACTGCCTCTGTGACTAAATGCGTATGTGCATCTGTGCCTTACATGCTTACGTGCTTATGTGCTACCGTGTTTATATGAATCTGTTATTTCGTGCCTATGTGGTTATGTAATTATGCGACTGTGTTCCTGAGCTTTAGTAAGTGTTAGACGTGTGAGGTGAGATTCGGTTATGACGTGTCTGAGACCTATGACAATGTCTATTGCAGATAATGTCAACTGGACCGTCATCAGGATCCGTCGCCCATCACTTTCTCGCCAAGAAAAGAGAGACAAACGTCTTGCTGCCATCATCGCCAAGCAAGTAGCAAAAGCTGTCAGTAATGTCTACGAGAACGCCAGCAAATCATCTGAGGAGTCGAGAACCGAAGCTCCTAAAGCTGCCCCCAAAGCTGCTTTCAGTTTCAAGCTGTTCAAAGCTTGTGGGCCAAAGGAATTCACTGGAGAGGAAGGCCCTACAGCGTTGTTCCAATGGTTGGATTCCATTGAGGTTACTCTACGACAGAGCGGTTGCCCCAACGATCTTCGCACTCTCAACGCTACTGGCGTCTTCAAGTCCCGCGCACCAGACTGGTGGACGACCGAGAGAAACAAGCGAGGAAACGATGCAGCCTACGGTCTATCGTGGGACAAACTCAAGAAGGTCATGCAGGAAGAATTTTGCCCTCCTCATGAACGCCAGAAGTTGTAAGATGAATTCTGGCACATAAAGCAAAAGGATGGTGAAAACGCTGCTCTAACTGCTCGATTCAAGCAGCTCAGCATTATCTACCCTGATCAGGTGAAGACTTCTGACATGGCAATCAAGAAGTATATCCGAGCCCTGCCTGACTGTGTTGCAGATTTCGTGCAAGCGGCTAAGACTAAGACGATCGAGGAGACATACTTACTAACCACTGAAATCAACGACAAGCGGGTCAAGGCTGGTGTCTGGGATAAAACCTCGAAGCACCTACATCAAGCTACTGCCGCTCCAACTACCGAAACCGCCGCTGCTCAACCGTCGAAGCCCTCACGCCGAAAGAAGAAGAACAACAACAGCAGCTCCAGCAACAAGAACTGCGCAGTCACAACCACTGTTGCTCCTCTCCAGGCCGTACCGACCCAGCAGCAGCCCCATCACCGTCCAGCTCCAACTACTTATGCACCACCAGCAAAGCGTGCATACACAGGCCCCCACCCGGTTTTCCCAACATGCTCATATCATCATCCGGTGGGTCTTGCCTGTCATCTCTGCGCTCACTGCAACATGTACGGCCACTGCACTTCCAATTGCCGTACTGGTCCTTGCAACACCCCAGCTCAAGCCACTGCTCATCAAGCTCTGCTCCCAGCTCCGCAAGCCCATCAAGCAACTCAGGCACCCGCGGTCAACGCCCAAGTTTGCTTCGAATGTGGTGACCCCAACCACTTTGCGAACATGTGCCCCAACAGAGTCGTGAAGCAGGAGCCCCAGCAACACCAGCAGCAGCAGCCTCAGCAGCAGCAACAACCCGCACGCGCCAGAACCTTCAACATCAACGCGCGTCAAGCCCAGAATGACAACAACGTGGTCAATGGTACGTTCCTTGTGAATGGTATTTATGCATCGTGTTTGTTTGATACTGGAGCCGATAAATGCTTTGTGTCGTTCGAATTTGAAAAGCTCCTTAGTCGTAAGCGCTCTTATCTGCCCTCGTCATTCGATGTTGAAGTCACTACCGGAAGAACTGTCGCCGTCAATTCTGTTCTCCGTGATTGTACTCTTGAGCTCAACAAACACATCTTCCCGATCGACCTTATTCCGATGCAACTCAGAAGCTTCGACGTCATAATAGGCATGGAGTTTCTTCGCGAATATCATGCTGAAGTTGTGTGCTTCGACAAGATGATTCGATTCTCGCTCGCAAACGGTGACTTACTGTGTGTTTATGGCGAAACTGCTTCGAAGGGTCTCAAACTCATGTCATGTGTTCAAGCTAGCAAGTATCTCCGCAAGGAATACAGAACTTTCTTGGCCAACATTGTAGTAGCGGGGAAGGAAAAGAAAAGGAAGACAGAAGTCAAAGACGTTCCTGTGGTCGGTGAATTTCCTCAGGTGTTCCCTGATGATCTTCCTAGACTACCGCCAAGTCATGATATCGACTTCCGTATCGACCTCATTCATGGAGCCAACCCTGTTGCCAAAGCCCCTTATTGACTCGCGCCGTTCGAAATGCGTAAACTATCGAATCAACTCCAGGAATTACTTGAGAAAGGCTTCATTCGTCCGAGCACCTCTCATAGGGGCGCGCCAGTCCTCTTCGTCAAAAAGAAGGATGGGTCGTTCAGGATGTGCATCGACTACCGGGAATTGAATATGCTAGCCATCAAGAACCGCTATCCCCTGCCTCGCATCGACAATTTGTTTGATCAGCTGCAAGGTGCTACGTGTTTCTCAAAGATCGATCTCCGTTCAGGCTATCACTAGCTACGTATTCAAGAGGAGGATATACCCAAAACCGCTTTTCGCACCCGCTACGGTCACTACGAGTTCGTTGTTATGCCTTTTGGCTTAACCAACGCACCCACGGTCTTCATGGATCTAATGAATCGCGTGTGTAAACCATATCTTGAACGTTTCGTCATCGTGTTCATCGATGATGTCTTGATCTATTCCAAATCGAAAGCCGAACACGCGCAACATCTACGTTTGGTTCTCGAACTACTCCAGGGGAATCAACTCTATGCCAAGTTTTCCAAGTGTGAATTCTGGTTAGAGAAGGTTTAGTTTCTGGGTCACATAGTTAATAGTCAGGGTATCCATGTCGATCCTGCGAAGATTGAAGCAGTTAAGAGTTGGATTACGCCAAAGAACCCGTCTGAAGTCCGTTCTTTTCTCGGACTAGCGGGCTATTATCGACGATTTATCGAAGGATTCTCAAAGATCGTTGTGCCGCTTACCGCTCTTACGCATAAAGACAGGACTTTTGTTTGGGGAACTGAACAAGAGTCTGCCTTCCAAACCCTCAAGCATATGCTCTGCAATACTCCTGTTCTCACATTGCCCGATGGAAACGAGGGTTTCATTGTCTATTGTGATGCTTCCAACCTCGGTCTTGGTTGTGTTCTCATGCAACGAGACAAGGTTATAGCTTATGCTTCTCGTCAGCTCAAAATCCACGAGAATAACTATACAACCCGTGATCCCGAGCTAGGCGCGGTTGTTTTTGCATTAAAGATTTGGCGACACTACCTGAATGGTACCAAGTGTACGATCTTCACCGATTATAGGAGCCTGCAACATATCTTTGATCAGAAGGAACTCAATATGCGTCAACGCCGATGGGTAGAGCTTCTCAACGATTACGACTGTGAGATTCGTTATCACCCAGGCAAAGCAAATGTCGTTGTCGACGCCTTCAGCAGACAGAGTTATTTGCTCAGCATTCGCAATACCCAATGTAGGATCGGACTTCGACCTAAACGAGTCAGTTGAAAGAGCTCAAATCCGTTTCAGTGGCGGAAACAAAGAAACGAACATATACACAGCAGGTTTCACACTTTAATCCTCTTATATATTGATATTACAGCTTTTACAGTGAGAGGAAATACCGGCAGCACCTCGGTATCAGTTTCGAACAAACCTCTTCAAATGACATGACAAACAACCTATTTATATACATTGTGAACCGCTCCAAAGGACTGCCGTAAAAGCGGTTCAGACATGACGTAAACGCGATCCAGAATATCATGCCATAAAGGCGATCCAGCTAATGTTCTTCAAGCGGTTCCCAAAGTTGACGTTAAAGCGGTCCAGCATATTCCATACAATTGATTCTACAAAGTTTGACTTCAAAGCTCATACTCTTCATTCATTGGCTTTCATAATGGCATCTCCTCATTGGACCATATGTTGGTCCAATCAACATAAAGTAGACATTTAATATATTGTAACTTTAATAGTTTCTTGTCGTTTGCTGTTGATAATGATCATATGATTTTTCATGATGTCACATGTGATGTCATCAAGGTGATGTCACATGTGATGTCATGCTTGATCGGATCCGCAACGAGACCGAGACTTGACACTAAGACGAAGCCGACAGATGACTGCACCAACAGACTCCCCCTCAGATGTTGACGAGTCTAAAGTGTCGAGTCTTCAACGACTTCAGTCTTTCTCACAGTCTTTGGACTTCTCTTTCTATCTTCAGAATCTTCAGGCTCCCCCTTTCGTCAAGCTTCCGTGCTTTTGAGATCGACACCTGGCTTTGCGTATCAACAACATGACATTCTCGGATATAGTTCGGTCTTCTTCAAGAATTCTGCCTGGATCTAACTTTCTTTGGCTATAACCTTCATCAGACTCCCCCTATCACTCTGCTAGGATAGTTGTCTGGGATTTTGTTACCACCATCGAAATTATCTCCTGGCTTCTCTCTGTTCAGTTCATCATCTGCATCATCTCAAACACTTTATCACAAACACATAAAGTTGTGATTCAACTTAATGAATCAACAAATTATTTGAGAATTTTTACAATTTAAACACTGATCACAAATTTGAAACATTTCAATTACTGATTCAACCTAATGAATCATTTTAAACATTTCAAACGTCTTAACCAACCTGTATGTTCATCAAGTTTAGCCTTTGAGATTTCGAAAATCAGCTCTTCACCATCAGTTGTCGAAAATCTTTTTGGATTTTTGAAAATATGAAACATAAATGCAAAGACAGAAATTTAAATGCAAAACAAACATATTTTTGTGAGTTTGTGCAAGAGGATCATATCAGTTTTTGAGACATAACACAAGCACCGTTAAGCTTTTAATCGTTTTAAGTTCTAAACGATTCACGTAGATTGACGATATAGTTGTCCTCTTAAATTTTCATACAATTTTCAATCTATTCAGGATACTATTTAGGTATTTTATGAACTTAGTTCAATTCATGTGTCCCACCTCTTGAATATACTCCCGTATCCAGAATCCCAATATTCAGTCTTACAGGTATGAACACTACAATGATGTCTGTACATAAATTAGGGGAAAGATGCGAGAACTGAGGGATCTCAGGTCAGAACTTCCGTTCAGCAGAGAGATATCAGCTTCGACTTAGCAGTGTGTCCCCTTTAGAGGATCTTTTCAGCTACAACAGATGATTATCAATTTTATTGTCTAATCAACTGAGGGCTTTATGCTATATTTCAAGCATTTTGTGGAAAGTATTAGCCAAGGACTAGGTCAGAACTACCGTTCAGCAGAAGTCCCGGAATAATACCCCAGACATCATAGAGTACAAACACCTAGTATATCAGAATACGAGACCTTTCAAACGAGATTTCAGGGGTTACCTATATATCCAAGTAGTGTTCCCCACGAATTTCACAAGTTTGAAATTTTAGGTTTATATCCCGAATAAATCTACTAAATGTACAAAAACCTATCGTCACATCATCAGTGAGACCGTTTATCACATTTTACATTACATTTCTTTAGCGTACTGTGATAGTCCACTGATTTACTATCATTTCCTCTTTTTCACAACAAAACTCGTTTTTAACTTTTTCAATGTTTTTGACATTTTCAAATTTTCTATTTTTTTAAAATTTTTCTCCCCCTAAAATCAAAATATGTTTCAATTTTGATTTTCTGGGAAAATTTGAAACAAACTGTACAAACTTGACAACCTGATGAGAATCACTTCAATTCTCCATCCACTTGGCGTAAACAATCAGAACTCCCCCTCACAACAAACTATTTTCCCATTGTGATTTCAAAACACTTAAGTTTATTTTAATCAAAATGGCTTTTCCGGAAAATATTAGTTTGTTTACCAAACAGTTTAAGTACGGGGTTACTTCATCATCTTGTTTTCTACACAAAAGTAGGAAAATCCAAGTACAAGTTAATGTCCTTGATTTACCATATGCAGTCCAGAATCCTCTGTACCACTTGTAAAACATTCACAAACACAACCAAACCTCTTTACCGTTTGCATGATTGACGTTACCGAATAAAATTCAAGAAAGATGCCGATTCATGATCCACGATACCATCTTGGGATCTCCGGCAATTCCTGCAAAATCTTCAAACACAGATTTAAAAAGATGCCGATTCATGCTCCACTCTTACAAACCTGGGAGCTCCGGCAAGTCAGGTTTTTCTATTTGAAAAGTTTCACCCAAGCCTGACCAGCCTTGGGTGATTTTGAATTCTTATTCAACAATGGTGGAAAATTTTTCTCATCCATTGTTAAACTAGAATTCTCGACCTTTACCTCAACACATGGCTCCTCTGGCTTTACCATTCCAGAATCATTGCCTGAATGTGGCTTGTCTGACTTTAATGAGTCAGATTCATCGCCGACATGTGGCTCCTTTGTTTTCGAAGAAACAAATTCATCGCCAGGAAGTGAAAACTTCACTTTCTTCTTCTTCTTATCCTCTTTAGTCCTCAGATTTGTATCTGATGAATTCGACTTGCTTGACTTTGCAGTTGAGGGAGTTGATTCATCAGCACTCTTCTTTGATCTGTCGGATGAACCCGAGGACAAAATCTTTTCGAGATATTCTCTTGCTTTCTTTCTCTTTTTCCTCAGTCGATCTTTCTGCCCCTGAGAAAGCTTCACTTTTGTTTCTTGAACTTTAGGTTCTTTGACCTTCTGTTCTCTGACGTTTTGGCCCGAAACTTTCAATTCTTTGGGCTTGACAACGACTGGTATCTTCTTTGCCATTTTCTGAGAATTAGCCCTCAATCTATCATGCGATCTCTTTGGGCAATCTCTGGCAATGTGACCTTTGATATTGCAATTGTAGCACCTCCTGGTCTCATAACTCCAGTATTGGCAGTTAACAGCAATATGCCCCTGATATCCGCAGCTGTAGCACACCCTGTTATCATACCAGTTACCACCTTTTTCACACCAAATGCTCAGATCATAGCATTGTCTGGCTTGGTGATATTCCTTCCTCAAATGTGCTGGTTTTGACGCTTTAGCACTGTAGTTCGTCCTGCACACAACAAATTTTGAATTTTCATTTTCAATTTTTTGTAATTTTTTCTTTTGATTGGATGATCGTACTGATGAGTTTTTTCTTTCATTTTTAAAGTTTTGATTTTGTTTTACAATCTTCTTCACAGGTTTTTGCTTAGAGCATTCACCTTTTTCAGTTGATTGCAGAACAGTTTTCTGAAATTTTTCCTTCAGCTTTAAAAACAATTTTTGTTTTTCTTTCTTAACATTTTCATCATCAGACTCTGTTACAGACTCATCTGCTGAATAAAATTTCTCATTTTCCTCATCAGTTTTATCATCACAATCTTTGACTTTGACTTTGTCAAAGTTTGTAGTCTTTTCACTCATCAGAACTGAATTGATCGGTTTTGGACAAGGAATATTCAACTTGTCAGATTTAGTCGCAAAACTGATCAATTTCTTCTCAAGTTTATCTATCTTGGTCCTGGAATTCTTAGCTTCTTCCTCAAGCTGAGATATTCTCTCAAGATGAGACTTGATGGAATTGTCATTCTCAACCTTCAAACTTTCAAGAACAGACTTTTCATTTATCAAAATTTTGATCTGTTCCTGAAATTTTGATTCATTGGCTTTTAGATTCTTGTTTTCAAGCTTTATCCAGAAATCCTCATCTTCTGACGATTTCTGTTTATTTTCAAGTTCTTTTTCCAACTTTCTGATTTTCATTTGAGCACTTTCACCTTCTTTTTCAAGTTCGACAATCTTCTGAAGATGGGAATTTATCATCTTTTGTTTTTCAATGTTGTTTTTACTAAACACATTTTTCCCATCCTCAAGAATTTTCACTTGCCCTTCAAATTCTTGATATTTCAAAGTCAAACTGTTAAAATCAATCAACAATTTGTCATTTTCTGCTTTCAACTTCTCACAATCTTTTTCCAGAGAAAGAATCTGATTTTCAGCAACGTGCTTCTCGTCTTTCAACTTTTTGACTTCAAATGCCAAACTTTCTATGTCTCTCTCAAGTTTGTCATTGTCAGTCTTAAAGTTATCGCATGTTGAGCACATTGTTTCATTATTCACTGATTCTTCAGCTTTTGGAGTTTCTTCTTCCTTTGCTATCAATGTACCTGCACAAAACAATTTAACGAAATCAAAAAGGTTTCCATTATTATCAATATAACAACCTCGTTTGAAATCATATTTCAGCACATGTTTTGCCCTGACACATTTAGCAACTCTTTTGTGTATTTCCTCAATCACATCAGAATCCAGATCTATCATGTTAACCTCCAAAACCTTGATCATTTCTTCCTTTTTCTTTCTGGTTTCAAGTTCATGAGCTTTAAGTTTGCTGATGAATTTGTTTAGATGTAATTTTGAAAACTTTGAATCTTTTCTCAAATTTTCCAAACATTCACTCCACTCGACAGGTAATGCATCTGCAAACTTTTCTATCTTTTCACTATTTGATAGAAATATCTCATGTTCTTTTAGATATTCAAGTAAGACTCCATATCGTTTTTCAAGATCTTCCAACGTTTCATCTTTCAGACATACGAAATATTTGAACCTTTTTGCCCAACCTTCTTTGCTCACTGTTCTATAATTCTCATCTATAAATCCGTGATGCCACTCATTTAACCTCTCAAAATAATAGTTCTCCTGATCATCAAACACCATTGTCATTTTTCGCAAAAACAAACCCGACACGTGTTTATCTTCAAATGGTGACACCTCCTGTCCACTACACTAATCAATAATTGGGCCTTCGGCTGCACAAATCTTTTGTCAATATCCAACAGTCTACAAAATGATTTAACAAATGATAAATGATAGTGGGCTTTGAGTGGGCAGTGCAAGTGAGCTTGGAATGGGTGTTTTGGGCGGTGGAGTGGATCATTAATATTGCAGCAAATCAACAAATGTTTGGGCGGTGGAGTGGATCATTAAAATTTGTTTTATAGGGTGATTTGTTTGGCCGGCAACAATCATTAATAGTAGTGGGCAGTTTTAATGGTGTGGCGGTCACTTTTCTAAAACAATTGTAGGTGGTTTAATGATCGTTAAAATGTGATTGGTCTTAGCTTGGGTAGCAACTATAGCATGTCATAATATCTGTCAGTAACGCGATCCAGCTAAGGTCAAAAGAGCGAGCCACACGTGATGTAATCCTATGAGCGGTTCAGACTAGTTTTGAGCGATCCAGATACGGTCACATGAGCGGGCCACAACCTATAAGCGATCCAGGGGGTATAATGATGACAGATAAGCGGTTCAGAATGTACTATGAGCGAACCAGACGTATCTTCAAGCGATTCAGACGAGATTTTTGAGCGGACCAGACGATGATGTCAGCAAACACGAATCATTTTCGAATAAAATTTCAATTTTAATCAGTTGTAAGCCGATTTTAGATCTGAAACTCTCAAAGTTTTGTTAAAACATGTTTATGCACACAATATGTAAATTTGAAGCGTTTTCGACCGTAAAAAAATTGCGTTTCTCGAAAAGAAAGGTGTAGAAGCAGAAAAAGTGATGAAAACGAGCTGTATATGCGAGATCTCCTCCTCCTTGGCTCTGATACCAATTGTAGGATCGGACTTCGACCTAAACGAGTCAGTTGAAAGAGCTCAAATCCGTTTCAGTGGCGGAAACAAAGAAACGAACATATACACAGCAGGTTTCACACTTTAATCCTCTTATATATTGATATTACAGCTTTTACAGTGAGAGGAAATACCGGCAGCACCTCGGTATCAGTTTCGAACAAACCTCTTCAAATGACATGACAAACAACCTATTTATATACATTGTGAACCGCTCCAAAGGACTGCCGTAAAAGCGGTTCAGACATGACGTAAACGCGATCCAGAATATCATGCCATAAAGGCGATCCAGCTAATGTTCTTCAAGCGGTTCCCAAAGTTGACGTTAAAGCGGTCCAGCATATTCCATACAATTGATTCTACAAAGTTTGACTTCAAAGCTCATACTCTTCATTCATTGGCTTTCATAATGGCATCTCCTCATTGGACCATATGTTGGTCCAATCAACATAAAGTAGACATTTAATATATTGTAACTTTAATAGTTTCTTGTCGTTTGCTGTTGATAATGATCATATGATTTTTCATGATGTCACATGTGATGTCATCAAGGTGATGTCACATGTGATGTCATGCTTGATCGGATCCGCAACGAGACCGAGACTTGACACTAAGACGAAGCCGACAGATGACTGCACCAACACCCAAGCCCAATACGATCTCGAAGCCCTCATCCCCGAAGCCCAGCATGCCTGTTTTAATGAACGCACTCTGAAGAGGGAACGAATCTATCATGATGGAGCTCAATTGGTGAATAAGTCAAATGGGATTTTCTATTTTTTGGACCGAATCTGGATCCCTAAGCGGACCGAACTGTGAAAGATTTTGATGGACGAAGCCCATAAATCCTGGTATTCCATTCACCCCGGTGCCGATAAATTGTACCAGGATCTTCATTATAATTACTGGTGGCCAGGCATGAAAAGGGATATCGCTTTCTACATTGGGAAGTGCTTGACTTGTGCAAGGGTCAAGGCTGAACATCAAAGGCCCTCTGGCTTACTCGAGCAACCCCCAATCCCTATGTGGAAATGGGAGAGTATAGCTATGGACTTCATAACAAAGCTTCCGCACACGTCATCAGGTCACGACAGCATTTGGGTTGTTGTTGATCGTTTAACCAAATCAGCCCACTTTCTGCCAATACGAGAAGACTACAAGGTGGAACGATTAGCCCGAATCTACACCGACGAGATGCTCGTTTACCTCGCGATTGTGGGAAACGTTTCAAGCTGCTCTTGGTACTGCGCTTAACCTGAGTACCACATTCCATCCTCAAACCGACGGCCAGACTGAGAGAACTATCCGTACTCTTGAAGACATGCTCCGTTCGTGTGTCATAGACTTCGATGGTAATTGGGACAAATACCTGCCTTTAGTCGAGTTCTCGTACAACAACATTTATCAAGCCAGCATCCAAATGGCACCCTTCGAGGCTTTATACGGAAGAAGATGTTGATCGCCTATTGTGTTGCACGAGATCGGTCACTCGAGTTAACCGGTCCTGAGCTATTGCAAGAAACGACTGACAAAGTCCTCCAAATTCGAGACAACTTGTTGAAAGCTCGAAGTAGACAGAAAAGTTATGCCGATAGATGACGCAAGCCCCTTGAATTTGACGTTGGCGACTACGTACTCCTAAAGGTATCACCTTGGAAGGGTGTGGTCAGATTCGGCAAGAAAGGGAAACTAGCGCCTCGATATGTTGGACCTTTTAGGATTTTGGAAAGGATCGGAAAAGTCGCCTACAAACTCGAACTACCGGAGGAACTTAGTAACGTCCACCCGACTTTCCATGTGTCAAACCTCCGAAAGTGCCTGGCTGAGCACGACTTAATCGTACCTCTCGACGACCTCCAAATAAACGAAACACTGCACTTCGTGGAGAAGCCTGTTGAAATCATGGATCGCCAAACCAAGCAGCTCAGACGCTTACGCATTCCAATTGTGGAAGTCCGATGGGAAGGCAAACGAGGCGCAGAGTTCACTTGGGAACTCGAAAGCGATATGAAGGCGAAGTACCCGCAGTTGTTTGAAAGAACTTGTTCTAGAGAGTGAAAGTCTAGAAAGAGAAAGTTCTCCAAGGTGGTTCACGGTGTTGTGCAACTTCCAGCTTAATTTCGGGACGAAATTCCCTAAACAAGGGAAGGCTGTAACACCCCGTGTTTCGAAAGTCAAAGTCAAAGTCAAAGTCAAGATTAAAGTCAAAGGAAGAAAAGATCGCTAATTGTGATCTGTCACTCCTTGCTCAATTCCTGTTTTGACTTCTTTGACTATCGCTAGTCTATTTTATGTTTTTACGTTAGTTGTATTATGTGAAGTAATTAGTTAAAATCGAAGTAATCAAATGGTTTATCGCTACGAACCGCTTTACGACTGTGGATAATAGGAAGTAACAATGCGATAAAGTTAATTAAACGCAAATCGAACTAATCTAATCAACATCGCGCTCGCAAACTCGAATTACGCAATTTGGTGTTTATATTACGTGTGTGTGTGCCTTATGTGTTACTTGTGCGTGTTTACTTATGTTATCTGTGGTAATCAATCGAATCGCAATCGAACTCAATCGAAATCAAATCATGATAATTAGTGGAGAAAGGATAGTGCTCGATATGAGTAATTGGGATTAAAAGTAATTTGAATAGGCAACTCTATCGCATTCGTATCAATCGCAATCGAAATCGAAATATCAAAAATCGTCGCACCGAACACTCAAACCAGGCAACTGATCGATCAGGCTACCAGTCGATCGACCAGCCGGCCGATCGGACTGCTGTCCGATCGGACAGGCTGTCCGATCGAGCTGCCTGGCCGATCGGCCAGCACTTTCCTCATTTGGAAGCCTATAAATACCCCTGTCATTGTCATCATTTCCACTTTTGGAAACCCTCTGACCGACCCGCTCGTGTTCCTCACCTTTTCTCCGATTTCTCACGATTCCGGTAAGATCTCGTCCTAAATCTTGTACTTTCTTGATCTACACGCACTCCTACACCTTTCTATCTTTTAAATCTTAACTTTTAACCATGAAATCATCAAGATTCAAGGTGTTCTAGGATGATGTCATCATTTGTTCTTGAAGAACTTCATGTTTTGACCTCAATACACCAAGAACAACTTAGATCTAACCGATTTCCGCATAAACAAACAAAGATCTCTAGTATATCTAAACTTTTTCACCAAAGAAAGGATGGAAAGATGGTTTTCCAACTTTTTTTCAACCCTTTTACACTCAATGCACTCAAAACCGGTGGAATCGGACCTTGTGTCAACACACTACTCATTCTTGTGATTGTGTGGCCCAAGATCCGGATTCTATCCACGAGGTTCACCGATTTCGGGTTAAACATGAAACACCGTCCCGAACCGTTCACTAATCAGATTTGGGTGATTCCTGTCCGATTAGGGGAACCAAGTAATGACGAGGTTCCTGTTGCTTAACTCGTATCAAAACGCCTCGATAAAACAACAAGTAATCAAAACAACCAAGTGTTAGACGAACAGGCCGACCAGGACAAGGCACTGTCCGATCGGACTACTGTCCGAACGGACAGCCAGCCGAACGGACAGGCAGCCGAACGACTGGCCAGCCGATCGGCTAGCACATGGGTCCCACACTTAATCAACCTATTAGAAGTTGAGTATTGAATGAACTGCTGTCCTATCAGACTGCCATCCGATCGGATTACTCTTCGGATCATGAGATACTTGACTTAAATACTTAATCGATTTTTTTTCAACATGTTCAATGCACGGGAATTGCCACCCGATCGAACTACTGTCCGATTGAGTGACCTCTTGCTGAGGACATCTTCTTCACTGAAGTACCAGCGCCGATCGGGTCGCCGGCCGATCGAACGACCGTCCGATCGACCGACCTGAAAGGTAAAGATACTTCAATGTTTTCAAATACTACAACGAAAACTTTAAAAGACAACCTTCATACACAAACACATCCTACTCAAAGGAAGAAACAATCCACTCGAACAGCCATCCGACCGGACTCCTATCCGACCGGACAACTGTATGAACGGACTGTCAACCGCACGGTCAGCCGTCCGATCGGACTACCGTCCGATCGACCAGCTGTCCGATCCATCGACACTTGTTTCCGTTTTACGCGTTGCTTATTGTTATACTATCGAACTGTTCAGGCTAACCTTACTCTCAAGCGCTCCCTTTAATCCATCAACCGCTGTGAGTATACTCGATCCCTTTTTGCTTTACGCACTTTTGGGTGTTACATACGTTACTTATACCAAAACACATCGAACACACTACGCAATATTTTAAACGCTAACCGTTACCGCATGTATTACGTGACTTAATGAATGCTGTTTGTTATGTTTACACATGGAATGTTGTCTAGCTGCCTTAACGACGATAGTACTATAGTTTGGACTCAGCACCCGCTCAAGCGGGGGTTGTTAAGGACAATTATTTGCATGGATTACAATGGTGATCATGTATTACGAACTGCCTCGGGCAGTCAACCCGCGGTCATTGGTATCGATAGATCCGTGTCGATAATTAACATGCTTCGTTTTCCTCTGTGTACGTGCTGGTTATGCGTAAACTATTTCGAACTCTATATGCTATTATCAAACTTGTATACTCGCCCTTACACTATGTGTATTGACTTTTATTTTAACGTATGTGACAGGTATTTAGGATGCTTATCTGCTAGGGAAGCGAGGCTAGAATAAAGCTCTAGAGTCCAACAAATAGTTGCCTGTAGTAATTAAATCAAGGGTCTCTAGAAGCAGATAAACAATTGCTATATTTAAATCTGAGTTGTCGGGACAGAATTAATTGCCTAGATTTTGTCTGTAATAATTTGATTACTGTTTGAGACATGGTATGGGACATGTTATTTTAAATTGAATAGTAATGATAATTGTTATGGAAACTTCTGGACAATCTGTTTCGCTCAGTGCCGCGCTCTGATGATTCCGCCATCGGGTGGGGTGTGACATCTTGAAACATAAAACTACATCTTGAAAAAAGAGTGTGCGAGCAATTCCACTAATTTTCTGAAATACATGTAAGTTTAAAAATAGTCAACAAAAGTTGGTGTGAATTCATACAGTTTGTATAAAATGTAAGAGTTGTAATTATATAAAACATGGTATGTAATTGTAAAATGTATTTGTGTAATGTATTATGTAAATGAAAGGAAATTGAGATCGCTAATGTTTTGCAAGGACATTAACATGTGTGACAACATAGGAAGCATCCAAACCTAGGCAACTTTTAACATCAATTACCCTTCGACTGTGACCCAAAGCACTCCATGGCTATTTGTTGCCAAGAGAGTGAGGCTGCCCGGACCTGCTAGATCTAACCCTTACTCATTCGGTCTAACTTAGATTAATGGTGCATACGTATACCCTATTCGTGACATGATCTATGTATCATTCCTTTGTTTTTAAACATACCATTGTACATGTATTTTCCCCAAGGTTTAGAAAACAATAAAAATGTTTAAAAGTGGGGACATGAACTCACTACTTTGCGTCTTGAGCGACAAACTTCACCGGCGTCCGCTACGTAGGTGACGTAACCTATAAACGTTCTACGTACGTTAATTACCTAAACTTGTAAACCTCTAAGTACAAGTTACCATTTTGTTTAATGTGTTCGTTGTGTGTTATATGTACATGTTCTTGAATTATTAGTGTATATATTTCACAATATATTTTGTGTTGTATTTGTTATGTGTAATTATATATCTTTATTCCCAAAAATATATTTGTATATGTAGAATTTGAAAACGATATATGTTAAAAATAATATATTTTTAACTCATCCAAATATAATATACTTATATTATTCTCTAAAATAGATATAAGTATTTTGACAAATAATATTTCTAATATTCTTTTTGTGTAAGTATACTTGTATTGAAGTATAAATACTTGTGTATTTTGTATTAATTATCAAAAATCAATTCTTTGATTTTTAATACTTTCCGGAATTAAATTTCCTAAAAATAATATATTTTTAAGGTTTACTTGTTATATATTTATTTTGCCATACTTTGTTATATATATATATATATATATAGGAGAAGGATCCGTTAGGAACCACCCTTTATTGCGAGAACCGCAAGAACCAATGTGAACACAACCCAAAAATAGCTAAAAAACACACAAATTTTTTTCAATATTTTTTATAAAAAAAAACTAGTAGCGATTTTAATGTAAAAAGTATTTAAAAAAAATTACGTGTTTTTTTATTTTTTTAGGAGTTTAGTTTTTAGCATTTTAGCTGGGGGGGTGGGGTGGGGTGGGGGGTTAAGTTTTTTTAGTTTTTTGGGGGGTTTAGTTTTTAGCATTTAGCTGGGGGGGAGGGGTTAGGTTTTTTTAGGTTTTTTTTAGTTATTTTAGGTTGTGTTCACATTTGTTCTCGCGGTTCTCGCAAAAAAAGGTGGTTCTCGCATGAACCTTATCCTATATATATATATATATATATATATATATATATATATATATATATATATATATAGGAAAAGTGTAAAATACATTACGGCTTATCGTACGATACGTAAGCGATCATCCCAACCGTTCGATCTGGTGCGAATTCAATCTTCGCATGTTATAAAAAGTCAAATGAAATCGCATGGCTTGAAAATGCAATGAAATCGCATGTTTGAAATCCCATGCAAATGAAATCGCATGTGAAAAAAATTGTTAGCATGGGGTAATGTGAAAAATGGCATGGGGTGTGTAGATAGACAAAATCGCATGTGGAAGATTGAATATCGCATGTGAAAAAATGGCTAGCATGGGGTAATGTGAAAAATGGCATGGGGTGTGTAGAATCGCATGTGGAAGATTGAATATCGCATATGAAAAAATGGTTAACATGGGGTAATGTGAAAAATGGCATGGGGTGTGTAGATGGACAAAATCGCATGTGGAAGATTGAATTCGCACAGTTTGTACAGTTCGCATGAAGGTATGAAATCGCATGGGAGATGAAGATCTGACGGCTGGGGTTATCGCGTACATAATATACGATAATTATCTTATATATATATATAGGATAAGGATCATTATAGAACACTAATTATTGCGAGAACAAAAAGAATGCTTTATTTTACTTCAATTAATATTTGCATTTAATTTTAATATAAGGGTATATTGGTAAACTTACATAAATCATTAATTTGTATTCTTCCCCTTTAATAACTAACTAAATTAAATTTGTAACTCCTTTTCAAAATATATACTTTTTCCAAATTAAAAAAAAACCTCTTAATTTAAAGTGTAGAATAAATTACGAGTTGTGTAGGATATATTTCGAGCTGTGTAGGATAAATTTCGACTATGTAGGATAAAATTCTATAATGTGTAGGGTATATGTAGGAAAATTTTGATATGTGTAGGTTTTGTAGATTATATGTAGGATAATTAATGATTAGTTGACTAATTAATTAAAGAGAGAAAAATTAATGATATGAGTTATAAATGAAATAGTATTTTACTAATATGCCCTTTCTTCTTTTTCTTCTCACATTAAATTCATTCTCAAATGAACCTTCCGCTATATAAATATACATATATATATATATATATATATATATATATATATATAGAAATGGGATCAGGAGAAAACGTCCAAAAGTGTGAGAACGCATCCTGGCCCAACACGTGGTGCGGGACATGATCAGGGTCCGAAGGGTATTTTTATCTTTTCAATCTTCTTTTATTTTCCCAACGCGGTATAATATTTTCTGGCGTCTAAGATTTCTTTGGCGTTAATTGTATTTATTAAACTTTTTGGCGTTGAATTAATTGTTTTGTGTCACATAGATAATTTTTTGGCGTTATAGCGTTTGCTGGTCAATTTTTTTGGCGTTTTGTATAATAATTTACTATGAGTCATTAATATTTTCATAAGTTAACAATAAGACCAAATGTTTTTTTTGGCGTTTAGTGAACTTTTTGGCGTTTAATACATTTGACAAGTTGCTTTGCGAGCACCCGTTCTCACAGTTTTCACACTACTAGCGTTTTGGTGTTTGTAGTTTTTGGCGTTTTATATAATAATGTATTTTATTTGTAGAGAATTAGATAACAAAACAACAGATAACTTGATAACAAAACAATATAAAATGAAAAAGAAAAAAAATTAAAAATGGTAATCTAATTTCTCTTCCGAATCTTCACTGTCGTCAGCTCCTGCTTCTTGAATTTGTTTGGCGTTTTGAACCTTTTGAGTACCTTAGCTAGATGTCAACTTTCCTACATAAACTCCGTCTTCTTCAGACGAAGCTGCTTAGTGGCATCCTGTTTTTTGGTGTGATATTCTTGTTTGGTGGCATGTCATTAAAGATCAACTCTTGCTTCATGCTATATGTAATAATGAAGTCCAAAATAGCATTTTTCACTTGTGTGGATCCCTTTATTCCATGCCTATATTCATCAAGAACAAAGCTCACATGATGGCATATCACTGTCATCAGTCTCTTTTTCTTGAATATTTGTCAATCTCATCTAACAAAATATTGTTGAGATAACCCCCTCAGAAGAAGAATCCATTCAGTGAAAGCTTTGCCATCTGTGGTTATTTTAACTAACATTATTTGGCGTTTTAAAGTGAGTGGTTTCTAGAGGATATGGCGTTTTTGTTTTTCTAGGTGTGATCAATTTCATTGTGTATAGACCCCTCTCTTATAGGAGTTTTTTGGCGCGTAGTTTAGGCGGGACTTTTTTATTGTAATAAATGATAGTAATAAAGTAACCATCTTTTCAGTTACTGTTTTTGTATTTACTGTTTTGATCAGCTTTTATCAGTTTTATAGGTGATAGACGTCCCATCTTCTAAGTTTGGCGTTTTTTTAAATGGCGTTATGCAGACCAAGATGACAAAATACAATAACGGAGAAAATAAAATATTAAGCAGGAAAAATATTTTTTGTTATTTTTGGCGTTTTGTAAGGAATAATTTTTTTTAGTATTTTTTTGGCATTTTGCTAATAAAGAGAGAAATATATCATTTAGTTATCTGAAAAAAAGAAGATTGCACAGAAGAAAAAAAGAGGGAAAAAATTAAAACCCTTCGTCAGAAGGTACTTTATCCGAAAAGTATCCATCACTTGCGTCACCTTCTTCCTCGGAGTCTTCATCTGGATCTTCATCCATGTCATCACCTTCACCTTCATCGGCTTCTTGTTCCTGAAGATTCTGAAGCCTCCACTTGAACATGTCTTGCATTAACTCCAATTTTGAGTCCATTTCTGTGTTCGTACAAGTGGCGTTATACAATTCTTCCATGAAACCAAGACCCTGCTTTGTCATGATGTTTTCAAGCCAGTAGACTTCCTGCTCTCCGTTGTCGTATATAACGGCCACCATATCTGTTTCATCATCAAAACGCCATGATGTCATGACAGGGTCCGGCTTCACATCTGCTTTGATTGGTCCAAATTTCCTGGTTAATGCTTTCATAAGCATATGTGTTTCATGGCATTCGTTGTCTAGAGCGATGCCAAGGGATAAGATACCCCCTCTGTACCCTCTTCTTCCATCTTCGAAATTGCCCTGACTGTCTTAACATACAGGGACGAATCGCCTGATTGCCAGAGTGTATCTCCACGAAACGATTGTTGCCATTTTTGGCATTTTGGTTAAGTTGGCATTTTTTGTTAAAGATGTTTTTGCAGAAATGGATAGATTTAAGTGATTATGGAAGCTATGTTTTACCTCGTTTATATAATGATGTTTTTGGCGCGTAATTTAGGAGGAATTTCTTCTGATAATGTTAATAACTGAAATTCAGTTACTGTGTTGTTTCATCTTCCGGTAATATCCAACGCGTTTTATCACTAATTTTTGGCGTTTTGTTTTTAATGGCGTTTTTTTTAATGGCGTGCTATCATTTGATGGCGTTTTGAATATGAGCGGTAAAAGACCCTTTTACCCTTAATGAAGCGCGTCCCACATAATAAAATTGATGTTATTTATGAAAACACCACGCGCAATCTAGTCCATGGATTGTTTTGATCGGTTTGATCGGACGACCCATAAGGGTTCTCACTGTTCTCATACTTTTCACCGTTTTCTCTAAATCCTGACCCTATATATATACTAGTGGGAATGCCCGCGCGTTGCGACGGGTGTCCCGATTGAAATCAAATTCAATTATGATGTCATTACGAACCACAACTAATATTCCATACATTCACGTGTTGCGGGAGTATCACTACTGTATTGGCATGCAGTGTACTTGTTAAGGGAAGGAAAACTAAAACACAAATAAAACAGAGAGGCGCTACACGACCAGATGACGGCACGTCATTGGCTAGGATGAATGATGAGAGGGAAGGAGTTGGTTTTTAATATAAACTTTTTTTTGGATAAAGGGCATCGCCCAGCAAACTATATAACACACAATGAAAAAAATTACACCATCAAGGGGGCATTCCCCCGTAACATCCCAGACACAGCAGCACATCCCTGTATTTCAGCACTTTACGGCGAAGTATAACAGCCCAATCCTAGTCCCTTTGAGTCTGACTAATAAACCAGAACTGGGCCTTTAAAAGATGACCAGCCCAAACGTATAAACCAGGACCTTTTCCAGTAAAAATCCTACCAATGCAGGTCCGGAGTAAAGTTTGATGCGACCAGCTTCTAACTGCCATATAAAAGCAGCCTGAAGCTCCCGTCCAGTGCAGCAGGAGCTTTATACTTGCAGTCTGCAGACTGTACAGAACAAGTTTGTTCCAATAATGCAACCATGTCCATATGAAAATCTGATGCGTCCAGCTCTCAGCGGCCATAGCAATGCAGCCTGAACAAGCTCCAAGACCCAGCCGCATCAAAGACCTGAACTTGTGATACCAGCAGTTGTAATAGAGCATATTTCTTGTACCAGACCTTTAATCTAACAAGCCTATTTGGCTTAAAAATATGAAATATAACCAAATAGTGAATAAAGTCATTGGCAAACCCAAAATGATGACAGACAAATAATGGTGTTAATTTTTGTGCACTAAATAGGTAACAATTAAATCTGGTGTTATATCAACTGTGACCTGCAACTATTAAAAAAATATCCATTACATGAAAATATTGAAATAAAACATGAAATGGTAGTATTGAAGTATTGATTTGGATTTTTGGTGAGGGTCGAAACATGCCAGGTTTGATGGCCAGAAACAACGTTTCTTTTTTCCAAAATTATTTTTTAAATATAATTAAGAAGTCAAATATAATTATAAAAACTATAATATTTCAGTAATAATCTAATTTGTTCTTAGTAAAACGATTTGGGTGATTTATGCATTAAAAATACACTTTCAAGTTTTAACCCGTTTGAAGCATTTAACAAGCCTGCTTTTAAGCAATGTTTTTTTTACCCGTTCTTAAGACTGGTGGGTGTGGGCGTGGCTAAGGGCGTTGTTGGCCCTTTAACGCCGGGTACATCACCCCGGGTTGGCGTTTTGGTGGGCGTTGCCAGCTTGGAGTGGCAATAGTGTTTGGCGTGGGGCGCTGGCCTGGGGTGACGTGTCTGGCAATGGTTGGCTGGGTGTTGATGATCGTTTGGCAATGGTTAAATTAGGTGCCACATGGCACCCCAACGCCGGGCCACGCCCCTTCCACACCCCACTTTTTTGGGTGTGGACTGGTGGAGCCCACACCTGCCAAGTGTCGAGGAATGCCCCCAACCCAAACCTCTCCACACCCCTAGTCTAAGTAGCAGGTCAAAATTGCCACCTTACTAACGATGACTCGTAGAAAGTAACATAAAAATGGAACTATGAGAATTTATAACATTTGAAATTTAGCTTAACCTTTGTCTCGGTTCATCTCCATAAAATTTGTAGACCGACACACCTAAGAAGGCAACAATCTGCCATACAAAATTCTTGTTACACGCAAGAAACTTGGATACATATGAAGGAACAAGGATTCATGTAATTTTTTGATGATACCATTTGGACAATGATGAAAATGAATGCATGGTCTCTTGCAACCAGTAACTGAAATTTCAACCTCAACCACCAGCGAACTGGTGGGACATTCGCACGTAGTATAAACACAGCCTTACATTCTGTGCAGTGAGAGAAAGCAAGCCCCTCCTGCACACCCATATGTAAGAATTAATTAATTATTCAACACACAGCAATAAATATACCAGAGTAAATTTTAAAACTTACCCTGGCAGACCTCCAATTGTCAAGACATGACCTGTGGACATATTTTTGGGTGCCTCTACAATGGCATGGTGCAATCAAGTCTTCTCCTGTCAATCATTGGAACTTGGAAAGGCACCTGCATCAAATACATCACACAGGTAACCAAAATACCCGCACAATAAGTCTAATCTTTCAAATCAAGTTAATCAACTATACAACCGCTTAAATTACCTATGATTTAACACTTTAACCTAGTTAATATGCTGAAACTGTATCCATATTCATGCTAGTTAATACGAACCAAAAATATACTTCCGTGATATTAGTTGTATTCAACAACAAAACGTGAAACCTAAAATGATATGTTAATTGATGATAATTGTATCCACAAAACTCGTACCGTAATCACGATTAATCAAATTTCAGGTTGTTAACTCATACAAATCTCCGTTGTTGATACGTATAATCAATCGTGTGTTACCTATGCGCGTGAATGAAGCATGCTACGAACATCCAATCCGATCGAACACTTTCTCGAACTCAGTGAAAGCGTTGTGGTGCCACTGTGGATGACGTTGATCTCTTCTGTAATCAAATCAATAGCAACAAATTCATTAAACTGCACAGAAGAGACATACCTGTGCATTCAATACCAACCAAAGACAACGTTAATGGATTTATTTGAAACAAAATCACAGTTCAACTCAATAATAAACTGCAAACTGAAATTAGAAGATAGGAAACTTGCCTAATATTCAGCAGAATTGCAATCGAAAGCAATTACACGTTTTTAATTATAAAAAGTACCTTAAATTTCTTTAACCTAGACTTGTTATCAACACAACAGGCTAGAGCAGAGGTTCTATGGTCCCAAACACAATACCAAAGACACCATTACATAACAAAAGCATAAAAATACAAATTCATAACCATCAATCTGCAACAGGAATCATGACTGAGTTCATATATTACAAGAAATAAGAAACAAAAGCAGTAGAGAGGGAAAGAGAAACCTGCAGATGTGGTGGTTGACGAATCGATTAGGGTTTTGGCGAGATGAAGAGGGGTTGTTTCAATCCGTCCTTTTAAACACCGATTACACCTTCGAAACACGAGTATAGACCAGTCTCATTCGATTATCATCATTACCAAACATAATCAAATCCAAAAACATACCTCTGGAATTGTCAATCAGAACCCTAGGTATGGCTCTGCCCGAATCCTAATAACCCCTTGACTGACTTGCGACGGAACCCTAAAGCCATCGTCGGGCTTCGCTTTGTCCACAACCTACCACCGCCATCATCCGAACACCATCATCACTGACCCGGCGTCATCTCGGTTCTCTCTCTCATGTGTGTGTGGATTCAATTCAAGGGTGGAGACTGGAAGGAATGAGAATAAATCACCGATGACGGTTGATTATCCTAGCGGTTGCTCTTACACTCGAGAGTTTCAACAATTAGATCATAAAGGTAGGAGGAGGATTTGTCAAATTTACCCCTGAAACGTCTTAAAACTTTGCAAAATGTTCCAATTCACCCGCTTATACCCACTTGTACATAATGCTTCAAAATGTATATGTGTGTTAAAATGACAATTTTGTACATCACTTCTCCTTTTTAATATATTATATATATATATATATATATATATATATATATATATATATATATATATATATATATATATACTTTCATCACTTGTCCGATTTTCATAATTTTCATTACTTGTAATAAATATGTATATATGTCCATAAATATATAATTGTCCAATAATGTCCAAAGATTTTCCAAGTCCATGTATTTTGTGAGGTATATATATTTATATTAGTATGTATTTTTGTATTTGTCCATATACCCCTTTCATGGGTAATTTTGTATACATATATTCTTAAGTATTTCTTATGTATTTGTATGTGTATTTTGGTAGTTTATACTCCTTTCGAGTATTTAGTGTATTTCCAAGTTCCTAACATACACTAACACATATAACACACATAATATACACTTAGTACATAATTTTTGTGATCACTAAATATATATATTTTTCTTACAAATATACATACTTATATTTGATTTTATCCTTGAAGAAAACCTTATTTTCTTTGTAATTTTGTATAAAAATTAGGAAACCTTGGTAAATATTTTGTATGAATTTTTGGGGAAAAAGTTTCACCAAAACTTATATTTTTCTAAGTGTCAAAATTTTATAAAAAAAATTGACATAGTTTCCTCTAAAAATAGAGGTTTCCCATGTTTTCAAAACATGTGTTTATTTTCTTTAAATAATCAAAATTCAAGATTCAACATATTAACAAGCAAAATCACTAAAATCATTATGTTTAATCCTATGATGAACTTGAATATTTCTTAAAAACATGTAGTCTTTCAAATCTACACTTTACATACTTAGATCTTTTAAAAACAAGCATTCTTGTTAAACTTTGACAAACTTTTATGAAACTTTATTTCGCAAAATTAACCATCCATAAGTTTAATGGTTTCAAGAACATGAAAAACATACTTTAAAACCATTTTCATACTTACTTAAAAGATCTTTCAAGTTCATCTTCAAGTTTCATCATGGATCTTTCAAGATCCATGCTTAAACTTGTTAGATTTAAGTTTCTAACAAGCTTACACATGATGGATTTAATTAAAAACACAAGATCAACATTAACAACTTCACATCATACATCAAACAACTTCATAACAACTTGTTTTTACCTTGATTATGTTAGATTTACATGTCTTCCTCTTTTAAAGTTTGGTTTCTTTGATTGTGTAACTTGTACATAACATGAACATGAAGTAAAAATGAGTGTAAGAAGCTTACCACTAGCTCTTGTGGCTAGGGAAGTGGCAAAGAACAAGATGAAGATGAAATTAATCCCAACATCATCCTTTACTAGTAAGTCCACAAGCTATATGTTTAGTGCACATTCATTTCTAAATTACCATTATGAAACTAGCCCGACATATGGTGTGGACCACACCAATCAAGTATAGAGTACAAACTCCTAAAGCATACCATAAACTACTCTTTTCATACTTGACTTGAGAATTAAGCATCATTCTACGTTTGCTACCATTACTTGTACTATGCACACCCTTAGGTTTAACCTCAACTCATTTCGTTCATATGACTTTATTATTAGCTCTCTTCATGCACTACTTATTCTACTTAAGTAAATACGTTGCGCGAGTTCATCGTACGAGCGTTTGCTACCATTACTTGTACTATGCTACCATTACTTGTACTATGCACACCCTTAGGTTTAACCTCAACTCATTTCGTTCATATGACTTTATTATTAGCTCTCTTCATGCACTACTTATTCTACTTAAGTAAATATGTTGCGCGAGTTCATCGTACGAGTTCATCGTACGAGCGTTTAACATAAATTCCTTCTTACGTTGACCGTTAGAAGTCACATGTTCAATACCATACCGTACTTATCCCACCCTTCATTTCATTCATAAGTACTATTCAATCTACACATTCTTACTAACTGAGCTAAACATTTTACCATCCTTGATTTCATTGCATAAACCAACGATCCGCGACTCGGATTGGCCCACTTCTTCACAAGTTCATACCATAACTAGCTTGACATCATCCATCCATGTGATGAGTTTCTGCTCGTGAACATCCTTTCGCCCGATCTACTAGCTTTATCACTTCAAGCATTCTACCATTCTCATTCGTAAAAGTTAACGGTTAGCATATTTCATTTAAATATTCATCTTATTCGGTGTTTATTCACCTATATTTCTATCGCAATTTCTTATTTACATGCTATGCCTCATTACACATTTCATTTCTTACATACAATCTTTTACAGTTTATTAAAGTTTGTCAAATTTCTGCGGTCTGACTTCTTAAGGTCAAACTGTATACTTTCACTTATTGTATTCATATAAATGTCAGTTCACGTTTGTACTTTCCTTCAGCTCAAACCTACTTACGAAAACAACATTTCATCATTTTAGTTTTTCTTACGAAAATTTTCCTCGATCTTTCTCACCTGATCCTTACTTTTTTTACTGATCTTTCCTATTCGTTCAATCCATATTAACCTACGGACTTATCTTTCCATTCATACATGTTTAATCAGTACTCACCTACGGGTTTATCTTTTCATTTTTACCTTTCATTCTTATAAGTTTGATCCGTACTCATCGACGGATTCACGCTTTTTCATTCTCACCATTCATTCTCACTTGTTTGATCCGTACTTACTTACGGGTTCAAACATTTTCATTATCACCTAATACCTTCATTTTCTTGAGAGTCTTACAACTTCTTTCACCTACACATCCACCTACTTCCAAATTCTACCAGATATTTATGTGACAATTATCATAGTCACACGAGTGTCATATGCTTCTCACGCACTAGCTAGGCGCGCAATCCGCAATCCAAATACTAGACTTGTGCCTTCATGTAATCGTCAAGTATAACATTTTTATGCATGTTAGCATTTTCATATCTTCACATCTAGTATATCTCATACTTAGCTAACGCAACATCATTCCAATTTTCATCCCCTTCTATTGATCTCCTAAGCTTCACATTCAGTATATATTTACTTCTCAATTTCACTTAAACAACTATTCAAACATATGGTGAACATCATACTACTCCAACATAGGGTACCATCTTCTAATGCACATTTTTTTACTAAATCACATAACCAACCAAAATTCTTACATGTATTCCATCTAAAATACATTTCATGTGTTACCTAATGGTTACATCCTATACTCGTTCACCCATCAATTACATAAGATTCTGTCGTTTATATAAACATATTTACATTAGCAAATTGCATTTTTCATTCCTTCACACCTCGATCCAATACATCATTACTTGTTTCTTGATTATTATTTTTATCACTGTGGGACCATAACGGGTCTCCATGCACCTTTGTTCTATTGTAGGGTTGGTGGACTTGTTATTATCTACATTCACAACTTTTAGTTTAAACCATCTTTGTTTCCCAGGCAACTTAACGTAACACAATTCGATTCACATGCTCTCTTACTACCGCATGGCCAAAAGCGACCACGAAGTTCCTATGTGCCATCATAAAGTCGGCAAACTTATTATTTCATACATTCTCAATCTTCCTTCTGAAACGTTTGTTCTCGAAACATTTTAACATAGCACAATTAATTTACACGACTTCTAATAAGTTTTTACCACTTTTCAGGGGTCTATAGGTTTCATGGAATAGGTTTTACGAGGTGCGGGCTCGTGACACGAAAAATTATAAAAAAATAGCATTGCAGGCCTATAAGTGACGTCGGCGACGGCCTAGGGCCGCGTCGGCGACGCACCAGGTAAACTTGCGTCACCAGTTTTTGCGTAGATAGATTTTTAGTGTGTCGGAGCAGAAGGCAGTGTTAGCGACTGCCTGGGGCACCGTCGGTGACGCCTTGTCTATTCCGCTAACGCAGTTTGTTCTTGTTTTCACTTGTATGACTTGTTTTCGAGTCCCGTTTCAACCGAAACTCTTCGGTAACCTCTAGTAACACCATTAATCTAATCATTCCTAGCCACATTCTAAAATTCCCATCCTGTTTCGTTTCCCATATGCGTAATCTTTAAACCTTAAAAGCACTTACTTGTATTACGCCTCGGAGGGAACACACACACGCCTGCAAGAGCTCTCGGTTTGAGTTCAAGTACTCCGATCCTGTACTTGAATCCCTCAAACCTTGGCTCTGATACCAACTTGAAACGCCCAAAATTTTGCAGTGGTCAAACGTCATGTAAAACTCTAAAATTTTGAACTTTAATAATTTAATATAAATTTTGACCCAAATCTAACATATTTAAAGTATAAACTTTAATCTTACTTACAAAAGTCAAACATTTAAAACGACGTTTACAATCTAAAAGTAGTCTGACCCATTGACACTAAACATAAACCGGAAGCGCGTAAAGGGCATCATGGAGTGTGTTTGTTCCAAGCGTAGCATGCCGTTAGAGTACGGCTTTACCTACATTACAACAACAAGAACCAAAATTAATTCTACATGTATGCTCAACATTTAACTTCCAACTATAAAATTCGCATTCCTTATTTTACTTCCATAATCCAGCCCATTCTCATTAAGTTATTTATATAAACATTCTTCAATATCTTATTCTAGTTGTTTGGCGTATTCCCTACGTTTCGACTAGATAACATTCCAACATACATTTTATTTGTGCGGCCCGTTCATACGGTTCGACTACATAACATTCCAACATACATTATATTCATGCGACCCGTTTATACGATTCGACTACATAGCATACCAACATACATTCTATTAGTGCGACCCATTCATACGGTTCGACTACATAACATTCTAACATACATTCTTTTAGTACGACCCATTCATATGGTTCGACTACATAACATTCCAACATACATTCTTTTAGTGTGACCCGTTCATACGGTTCGACTACATAATATTCCAACATACATTCTTTTAGTACGACCCGTTCATATGGTTCGACTACATAACATTCCAACATACATTCTTTTAGTGCGACCCGTTCATACGGTTCGACTACATAACATTCCAACATACATTTTTTAGTGCGACCTGTTCATACGGTTCGACTACATAACATTCCAACATACATTCTATTAGTGTGACCCGTTCATACGGTTCGACTACATAACATTCCAACATACATTCTATTAGTGCGACCCGTTCATACGGTTCTACTACATAACATTCCAACATACATTCTTTTAGTGCGACCCGCTTGTACCGGATTCGTCTATATATATTTATTCTACACATAACATTCTTATTCTTTGACCCGTTAGTGATGGGTCTATTACATGACCATTATATAACGCATTACGGATACCACAATATATATCAATAAACATTACTACAAGTAAAATTTAATCGTACAAGTAACGTACCTCCGTCTTGTGAGGCTTGAGGTTTCCGGCCGCTTAAACTTTCCTCCTTCACGCCTACATTCAACACATTTATTCTTTAATTCCAACAATCCATTCTATTTTATACAAAGATTCCTCACATTCTAAACTTTAAACAATATCAATAATCGTCATAATTCACACATTTATCAACTAATGCATTTCATCGAGCACTTGGTGTGCATCTATCAAAATGTTTAGAATCTACAACTTGTCATGTTATTATATACCATTTTCTATCTACACAAAATTTCACTTATACTCAATATCACAAATTTCTACAACGATAATCGTTAAATCTACAATCATGACAATTTGTTAACATAACTCTTATCTAATACTTCATAATCTACAATCATAACTCAAAACCCACTTCATGATTCATGGGGATTTTCTATAAATTACATAAAGCCATCAATTTGATACAAATTAGCAATCAGATATGTTTCCTAACAAGGGTTCCATATTCAATTTCTTATTATACATACTTGACACATAAGATATAACCTCCTTCACATCTTCTCATTACATCAAAACTCAACAAACTTACAAATTATGACTTACCTCTTGTTAGACAAGCATAGATGATTCTAAATCAATGTTCATGCATAAGATTTGTGTTGATTTGCCTCTTCAATTTGTTAGATTTTAGACTTTTGATTAAAGTGAAGCTCTTCCCCTTCCTCCTTCTCTCTAAAACACGCCCACACACACCTACCTCTTCCTGCACTTTCTTTTTCTCTAATTTATTTACCATATATTCACATCTAGTCCCTCTAGTTTAGTTCATGTTTTTCTTTCATTCATAATGTTATTATTTTTTTAACAATTCATAACTAGATTAAATTTATTATTTTAAACATCATTCATCATGCTAAAATATTCTAAACAAAATGAAACAACTTGGTCACAACATCTAACTTTTTGGGGGTTACATTCCGCATGTTATTTTAATGTTAAAGTGCTGAATTTTGCTGAATTCTGCATTTAAAGTGCGTTTCGGATAGTTTTTAGTGCTTATTTTAGCTTCCAGAAAGTGTTAATGTAAACCCTTGTTCACCTACTTGGGTTTTAATGTATTTTTGATGTTGGACCTACATCTAGGTCCTAAATCTATTGTTTAACTAAATACTGAAGTTGTGCTGACACAGCTTGTCTAACCGGTGAGTTTACTTAATTGTTTTGACGCAACGCTTAAAGTATTGTATAATGTGACAAATAAAGTATGAAACACGCATGATTTCAAATGTATAACATGTAAGCGTATAATGTTGACTTGTAAACACATAAATGTAGGAAATAAATAATTATTAAAATTGTACGGAAATTACCGGTTTCGTGCTAGTTGTCACAGTATTACCACTTCAACAAAAGAAGTTAGATGATAGAAGTGCACCTATGATATATCTTGGAATACAAAAAGGATCTAAGGCATACAGATTCTATGATCCGGCAAAGAACAAGATATGTGTCAGTAGGGATGTAAATTTCATGGAAGGTCAACCATGGAACTGGAATACTTATATGAAAACGGTAGATTCAGGGAATCCTGAATGGACAAACTTTGTCATTCAAGAAGATAACAACCCACCAGGGTTAGAAGAAAATGCATCAAGTACTCCTGATAGTAGCGGGCCACATCATGAAGACTCGGGAGTAGATCAGACAGAAGAACCAGACTCCTATATAACCCCACCGGCACATTCGTACAATCAGAACTCATCAGGAAGTTCAAGTATTTTATCAAATAAAGGTCCATCTACATCTGAAAGCATAACAAGGAGTATTAGTGACACTCCAGTAAAATTGAGAACTCTCGAAGAACTATACGAAGAGACGGAGGAAATTCAAGTAGATCCACACAAATTACTACTTGCTGAAGAAGAACCAAGGAATTACAAGGAAGCATCTAATGTTAGAAAATGGATTGAAGCAATGAAGGCTAAGTTAGACTGGATAAACAAGAATAACACTTGGAGATTGATAGAGTTTCCAAGAGATCACTTAGACGTGAAGTCTGCATTCTTACTCGAAGATCTCAAGGAGGAGGTCTATGTCTCACAACTGGAAGGATTTATAAAGCCATGAGATGAAGGAAAGGTTTACAAACTATCAAAAGCACTATATGGATTGAGACAAGAACCACGTGCCAGGAACACGAAGTTAGATCAAAACCTAAAGTCACTTAACTTCAAGAAGTGCACTTTAGAGCAAGCAATCTATACAAGGACGAGTAAGACTTCTACACTGATAGTCAGAGTCTACATTGATGATTTGATAGTCATTGGAACATCAAGAAAGAAGATAGATATTTTCAAGTCTCAGATGGAGAACAAGTTTGAAAATAGAAGTTATTCAAGCAGGGGGTGAGATAGCCATCAAGCAGGCATGCTATATTAACAAGCTACTCAAAGACGCTGATATGTTAACCTGCAATGACACAAAGATTCCTATAAAGACAGGAGAAGAAGGAGATCTAGTATATGCGACGCATACAGAAGCATGATAGGTTCTCTCAGGTACTTATTGCATACAAGGTCATATCTATGTTACCCAGTCAGTCTGCTTAGTAGATTAATGTAAGAAGCAAAGGAGCATCACTTGAAGGCAGTGAAGCAAGTACTACGTTATATCAAAGGAACTAAAGAACATGGAATAATATACAAGAAGCATGGAGGATGTAAGATCACAGGTTATAATGATAGCAGTTATGGAGTTAACACAGACCAAGGAAAAGGTACACGTGTACAACTGGTCTAGTACTCTACTTTGGAGAATCACCTATAACCTGGTGCACACAGATGCAACAGACAGTCACGTTATCATCATGTGACTCAGAATTCATGGTAGCCACTGCAGTAGCATGCCAAGAACTATGGCTTAAAAGATTGTTAAGTTAAGTTACAAGCTGGAAGGAAGAGAAGATAACACTAAGGGTGGATAATGTTTCTGCAATAGCACTCATGAAGAATCTAGTATTTCATGGAAGAAGCAAGCACATTGATACATGCTATCATTTCATAAGGGAATGCATGGAGAACGAACACATCAATGTGGAACACATCAGTGGAGAACTACAACGTGCAAACATACTAACAAAGGCACTAGCAAGGGTTAAGTTTGCTACAATGCGAGAACTGCTCGGAGTTCAAGATCTACAACAACTCAAGGATGTTCATGATTAGTGGGTGAATGGAACGCTAATCATACACATCCAAGTACAAGGGTTAAATAGTATTTAGTATAAAGTAAGTTTAAAGGTAGTTATGAAGTTCGGGGACCAAAGGTGTCAAGTCAGAAGTTTGTAACCGACACCCCAAGGGAATCAATGTGACCCTTGGGTCGCACTCTTTGGATCGATGGCAACAAAGGAAGAAGACAAGGGACGTGATTCTTGATCAAGAGACACACCTCTTCATGTTTAGTTACAACCACAAGATCTAGAGACACAACTCTTCATCAAAGGACACGTCTATTCACTCGCATCCATTAGAAACTATAAATAGGGTTTATATTTCATTTGTAAAACATTCCAATTCCATTGTAGTCAAATTCAAGTTATATGAAAGTTTAGTTTATCATTTACGTTCTAGAGATCAAAGATCCTTCTGGGCAACATTTAACAGATGTCATGCAGTTCCTAAATTAACATATATAGTAAAGTGAATCTATAATCTTTTGTTAATTTTGTTATTGAAACTCAGTGTTTTATAGTGATTACAGAGAATAAAAGCTACACCAATACATAATATTCTAACCACGTACTAATAATTGTCTGTCAATAATGAGCAGCGGAAACATTCCTGAACCATTGTTGAGTTGGTTCCGCCAGTCAATTGCTTGTTATCTATAGCAAGTTCTTTCCCCTATTTATAGTGATGAAGAGAAAGACAGTCTCTGTCTCTTCTTTCGTAAGAACTTTTAATAGCATTAACAGGACATCTACGTGCAATGTACACGCTAACTAGTAGGGTGTTCACTAAGTCGAATATGTCGAACTTTGGGTTAAACGAACCGGTTTATTCGAATTTTGAGTTTTAAATTCCGTATTCGAATTCGAGTCGAGTTCAGGTTTATTCAATTTATTCGAATTAGAAACAAAATACATAAAAGTTAAAAACAACAAAAAGAAACCCCACTAATTCCGTCGCTGTCCTTAACTTTTTAACAATCTAACACCGAAAAATATAAAATAAAAACCACCCCAAAAAAATATTGGGTTAAAGTTTTTTATGAGTCACACACTCAAGCCCGGAAAACAAATAATAGAAGTCCGATAGACAAATGTTCATGTCTTTTGAACTGAATCTATTATGAACGGAATTTATGTTTCTTGAACGGAATTTATGTTTTTATTATGAGTATAATGGTATTATGTGTATTGTTTGATAAGAGTAACAAGTAGAAGAATCGGGGTGATATTACATAATCTGGGTAAATATGTAATTGATTTTACATATTAGAATGAGTAAATATGTAAATATTCATTAAATAGTTTGTTAAGGGTAAATCAGTCATAAATAAGAGTCATTTAAATAAAAAGGGGAAATATGTAATATATGTGAGTTAGGGAGGGGAAATATGTAATTGATTTTATGGTTTGGGGAAATATGTAATAAGTAGATTTAGGAGGGGGAAATATGTAACAACCCCTATATTATTTAGGTTATTTGAATAGGTTCGAATCTATACTATATAATAAAAGAAACCAATAAGACGACACATGTCATTCATTGAAGTCATCTATTTTTTACTTCTTTCCTCTCTATCATACTTAATTATAGATAATTAGTATTAATTAAAAGATAATTATAAAACTAAATTTAATACAAATTTAAACAATTCGTATAGGAGATAATATAATATTTTGAAATATTTATCATATTTCAAAATTATTTATCCTGAAATTAACTAAAGACGCACACGAAATATAAATTAATATAATGTAAATGATTTATTTATTTTATTAAACTAAATTAGTTAAGGGTAGAACCTATTTCATAAATGTCTATAAGGGGAAACAAAAACATTAATCAATGTTTATTAGTTCTTATTTTCGTGTTCAACTCTCAACTCAAATACGGTATTCACTATGTTTACGTGACATTTATAAGAATCATCACCGCAATCATCTCATCCATCATATATCGAGTATATCCGTTAGTTTTTTTAAAGATATATTTTTTTTATTAGACTCATTCAACCCGTGTAATAAACGAGGTTTTTAAAGATATAATATTTTTATTATTTACTATACAAAATTACATTTATGCAACTCGTGTAATACACCAGGTTTTTATTTACTATGCAGAATTACATTTATGCAACTCGTGTAATACACCGGGTTTTTTAAGATATAACTTTTTTTATTGTGTGGTATATAAAATTAGATTTATTCAATTCGTATAATACATAGGGTTTATAAAGATATAATTTTTTATTGATTGGTATATAAAATTACATGTGTTCAACCCATACAATACATGAGGTTCTTAAAAATGTAACTTTTTTTCATTATTTAATATATAAAATTAAATTTACTCAACCCGTACAATACACGGGGTTCTTAAAGATATAATTTTTTTATTATTCGATATATAAAATTACATTTATTCAACCTATGTAATAAACAAGATTTTTAAAGATATATTGTTTTATGATTTGGTATATAAAATTACATTTATTCAACCCGTGTAATAAACGAGGTTTTTAAAGATGTATTTTTTTATTATTTGGTATATAAAATTATATTTATTCAACCCGTATATTACATGGGGTTCTAACCTAGTAACATATATTCTAATCGAATTTCAAATTATTCGAGTGTGATTCGAATAATGAACACCCTACAAGTAGTGATGGCCGACCCTGAGAATTCGTGTACCATGTTCGAGCTCGAAAAATGTGCCACTAATGCCTTAACGAAATTAGGTATTTGGCTCACTAAAGGTCTAAACCTAATGTCAAATGGGTTAATAACTAGGTAAAGGATCAAATAAAAATAATATCAACATACGAAACGTACGCATTGAGGGAAAAAACAAAAAGTGGCGGTGTCATTTTGGTAATTATGAGCAACTTCAAAATAACTGGGGAAAAAGCAAAAAGTGTCTTGTAGAGTAATTTTGAGCATCTGTAGAGTAATTTTGGGAAATGTAGGGTAATTATCAAATTACTCTAGTAGAGTAATTTTGGAAAATGTCTTGCAGAGTAATTTTGTTAGCATTTAGTTATGGGGTTTAGCTTTATGGTTTAGTTTTTATCTTTTAGTTGGGGGGGGGGGGGTTAGTGTAATTTTGATAATTACCCTACACGACCAAAATTACTCTACATGAACATTTACAATGGTTTAGGTTTTTTTAGGTTTTTGGGGGGTGGGGGGGGGTAGTGTAATTTTGATAATTACCCTACAATTTTGATAATTACCCTACACGACCAAAATTACTCTACCTGAACATTTACAAAATTACTCTACAGAAGCTCAAAATTACTCTACTAGAGTAATTTTGAAGTTGGTGATAATTACCAAAATGACACCGCCACTTTTTTTGACTTTCTTTCAATTCGTACGTTTTTATTTTTACGTGAACTTAACTCTTAATAACTAATCTAAACCCTAAGAATAGTTTTGTAAGGAGGCCTATGTTGGTGTTTGTATGGATGTACCCGATTAAAAAAAATATTTTACATATACATATCAGGTTTTTTTCATAAAAAAACGTGCCCCTTAAAATATCGGGCCCCGGTCGGTGGTCCTCCCCGCCCACCCCAGAGCCGGCCATGCTAGACTCGGTTGACTTGATAACAGATACGGATTGTTGTTGGGGTTCTTGACTAAAAATAATCTTTGAGGAATATGATATCATTTCTTTATATTGTCCATTACACGAATTCATATTTAGAAGAATAGACATCATGTATTAGGCTGTTGTAAACTTGAGCCCAGCAACCCAACTCATCAACAGTAAGCCTAGAACCATACTAGCCCAGTAGGCTTAAGAACACAAATGCTTTTAGTTGTAATAAGTGGCGGACCTAGATTTTTTTTTTCATTAGCGTCCATTTTTTGTGTAAGGGAAACATTAAAATTTTCGGGTCAGTCATCGTAGTCGGGTCGGGGCTAGGAAATAATGTATAAGCATTTAGTGGACATGAAACCACTACATTATATGTTGGAAGTTTTATTTGGTAATCAAGTGTTAAATAAAATCGACATTCAATTTATCATTTTAAAAAAACAAATTAGAGGTTCAATGGGTGGTTGTGCTGTTTTAAAACCCTAGTTTAATTTTGATGGAAAAAATAAACTACAAAAACAAGACATGTAAGACTTGAACTTGGGATCCATTTGTTAGAACACAAGGGGATTTAGCACCACACCATATTTGCTTTTAATACTATGGGGTCCAATTAATTTATTTTATGGGGTCCTTCAAAAATTTAACATACCGATTCTACTATTTTCTAAAAACATATTGGGGTCTGTGGACCCCGAACCGGACCATGTGGGTCCGCCCCTGGTTGGAGCACAATATCCAAACAATTTATAAAATTGAGTGTATGTATTTTAACACAACTTAAAACAAGATGCTAGTAAATCCAATTAACTTAAATGCCTTGATGACACTAAAATCACCAATAGGTAATTTATTAGATGGGGAAGGGTTGTGCGTTTTTGATTCTAAGGTTTTTAAGCCCGGTTGTTTTCATGATTTTCATTGAAGTGGTTCAGCACTCAACAGAGGAAGCCTTCGAGAACAAGTCATAGATGCAGGGGTTTTAAACAGCTCAACTGAGGAAAATCGCAATTTTCCTAACCCTATGGGGTAAGCTCTTACTCTATTTATAACTTTTGGCCAACTGTGTGATATAACTACTAAATTATTCGATACCAAGATTGAAAGGATTTACATAAACACATTTCAACTGTTATTATTATATTGTTGAAAATAGTCTTGATCAATCCATAACCATAAGAGATGAAGTAGTAGAACAAGAACAAGAACAAGGAGGTGGACGGGGAGAAGTTGAAGTTGAATGAGGAGAAGAAGGAGAAGGAGACTCTAGCGATGATTCAAGCAATCCAAGAATGTGACACCTCGTGTTAGGATCGTTTAGGGCGACAATTATGCACCCGGTGATATCTAAACTTTGGTATACTGTGCGGAATTCATGATACGTGAAACACAAGAATTGGTTAATTTTATATGTTTTCATTAACTTTCATCAGTTTTACATTGCCAGTTCAAATCTGACAGAGCTTCGCCTTGGATGCAAAAGTTACAAATGAACACATCCTACCTCCTATTTATAGACATGAGGAGGAGGCTTAGGACGTACTAGCCTTGTCCGTGCGGATGAGGTTCACCATGCGGATGAGCTTCATAGTATGGATGACTCTAATACATAACAAAATCAAATCTAACAGTTTAAGCCCTATTACATTATATGACACGACACGAAGACGTAGGTAGCAGACATTATGCACCAACACCTCGGAAATTTATATCAAATAATATGGCAACATGTGTCTGATAACTCTCAAATAATCCCGGTAAGTTGGAAGAGATGGACCAAATTCATGAAAATGTGGAAAGATGAAGGTTGAGGGGTCATATATGAGAAAATGCCGAAGAATTGGCTTCTAACGATCCCTTACGGACCACAAGGCATATGCCTTACGGTCCGTAAGACTTTTGAAAATAGTGGTGTAACACCTCGGAAATTTTATCGAATTATATGGCAACACGTGTCTAATCAACTCTCAATTATGCCAAGCTATTTGGATGAGAGGGACTAAATGTGTAAATTTGTGGAAGATTGGATGTGGATAGACCGTTTATGTCAACATGCCAATTTATTTGGCCTCTGGGTGACCCTTACTGACCGTAAGAAGTTTGAAACTATGGGCGCGAAGGGTCCTTACGGACCGTAAGCTGCCACCCCTTAGGTTCGTAAGGGGTTGCAGCTGGTAGTTTTTGGCAGACTGTCATGGCAGACTGTCATGGCAGCCTGCATGCCAAGCCACCTATGTAGTGAACTTAACCCATTCTCCTGCTTCTTACACGTCAATAGACACTAATCTTCATCAGGAAAAGCTTGGGGACACTTGGCATGATCTAGATCATTATGTTCAACTATAAATAGCACCCCATTTCATCCTTTTCAACTTGCTCATTCACTTCTTCTCTTCTAACTCACTCTTGGAGTTGTTTCTGATCAAAAGGAAGCCTCCCACTGAGTTCATATTCCTCCTGGAACACTTGTAAATGTTCTTTCATAGCTTTTTTCTTTTATAGGCTAAGATATTAGCCGAAAGTCAAGCAAATTGACTTTAGGTTAAGACCATTACGGTTAAGCCAATGTTCGAATTGAACTTGGCTACGTGATTGCAATATGTTAGGTGATAATCCCCTATGAGGGCACCTCTTGAAAATCACGTTAAGTTGGTCAAATGACGGGTCAAAGTTATGTTAAAATGAAAGTCAAAACATAGTTTTTCGGAAAATGTATATGATGTGCTTAAAATACAACATATAAATTATATCAAATACGGCTAAAATCAACCCTTTTCAGTACTAATGTTGGAAAAAGCTTGTTGTTCTGTTCCTTTTTAATTTACAGGGTCAAAAGAGATTAAATGTGCAAAAGGAGCAAAAAGACAGCAGAAACCAACATAAATGCAAAGAAGAAGGAATTGACGCAACTCGCCAAGCCCCAATTCATATCCAAACCACAAGAATAGCAAGACCAGAAGACTTGACATGGGGTCGTGCCCACCAGACACAGGTCGTGTTCGAGGGTGGATGCCGTGCCAAAGAAAAGACAACAGCAAAGGACAAAACTGGCAGCCAACACGGGGCCGTGCTAAACCAACACGGGGCGTGGTCAAATCAAAGATTTTCAAAATCTGCGATAGTACAACAAGTACATTGGCCACGGGCCATGCCATTGACACACGGGGCCGTGTTAGTACAAGACCTGACAAGCAGTTAATGAGGAAGAGAGAGAGAGAGATGACCACGGGGCCGTGCCAGGCGGGCACGGGTCGTGGCGGAGCTTCTGATTTCAGCTATAAATAGATGTGCTTGGTTCCATTCCAAACCATCCCTTGGCAAACCACTTCTCTATCACTTGCCACCACTCCACCACCACTACAACACCATCATCCACCACCATCATTCATATTCCATCTTTTAGAGTGTGTGTAGTAGTCTCGGGATCCAAGATTGATAGTAAGAGTCTTTGTCAAACAAAGGCCATGCTTGGCTAAACTCTTACATCACTTGGTGAAGACAAATCTTTTATGTATTTTCTTTTTTGATTTCCAATCTTTGGAAACTTTTTAATTGGGCATGTATTAATGACTTTAATAACTAGTTTTTTAAGGCAAATTTATCTAATCATTCTTCATATGTCGTTGATTCACATATTCGTGTCTTTACGGTCTATATAAAGCGTGTTAATTGCCTGGAAGGGGGTTAGAAGGGTGGTTGGGTAAATTTTGTCTCGTTCAGTGTATAGATCATGCGAGAACCTGGTTTAAGCTTAGTAACACCTCACGAGTCGAATCGGGCATTACCCACCATGGGAGAGGTGCAAAACGCTTGAATCCCTTATCTATAAACTACTATTAAAACTTTAAACCAACCCCGCGAGGACTGTATCCCTGTTGACTCAGACCAACGGGTTGAGGGTGATCGCTGCCTGGAAGGGGGCCCACCACTTTTTGCATTAATAACTTACTTAATAATCTTTCAATAATTTGACCTAGTGAGATTGTATCCTTGCTGACTCAAACCACTAGGTTGAGGGTACCGTCGCCTTCACAAGAGGGGCCTACTACTATAACTAAGATAATCTATTAAAATGCCCAAAGTGTGGAAATCATCAAAAGGATACATGAAAGATAAGTCGGAACCAAGTGATTCTTTCTTGTCTATATGTTTCTACTTTTATTTTATTTCCTATTTTAGTTTATCTTTTCATAGTTTTAAAATTTTTTTCTCAAAATTTGGTTCGATTAGACGTTGACGATAAGCCGGTATTAAAAGCTCTTATGTCCTTGGACGACCTCGGTATCTTACCATCACTATACTATGTTTGCGATGGGTGCACTTGACCTAGCGCGTGTGTAGAGTGATAGTAGAATATCGTGTTTTATAAATTTAAAACTTGAAATCGGCGAGTAAAAAGAGCTAAAAATATACTAAAAAAATATAGACACCCGCACGCACGTCAGTATAAAATAAACTTATAAACATCTAACCATAAATTTTTGACATTACATTAGTTGGTATAACATATTAGAACATGTTAAAGCATGTTCAACCCATCATTTCCAGTTTATAGTTCGGCTTGCAACCGAAAGTCAACAAGTTTGACTTCTACTTTGACTTTTGATTCTGACTTGATTTAGCTAAGTTAGCTACTGATTTGAAGTTGTATTATGATCATATTATTGTAAGGAATAACCCTCTGAGGTTGTAATATCTCGTAATTTCATGTCCGGACATGTACTGACACGTGTCCATACTCTCAAATGTGCCAAATGTTGGACGGGAGGGACGATTTTTGACAATATTTGAAAGTATGAATGTGGAGGGACTAAAGGTGGAAACTTGTGAAAATTTTGGTCTTTGATCGTCGTATACGGACCGTAGTCCTGGATCTATACAGTCCGCCAGAAAGCGGAGAAATCAGGTGCGCCCAAGGCCTCTACGGACTGTAAAGGGAAACCCTCTACGGTCCGTAGAGTAGTACCGACGACAAATTTTTTTTTTTGGGTATCAAGCAAAGCTGCATGAAACCATTCATTCGAAACCATGTGCTTCATGGATGCACATGCCATGTCTAAGGACACTTGTACTGATCATCTAACACCCCATAACACCTGTGATGATCCTATCAATCTTGTTCAAGTATAAATAGAGGTTGAATGCAACCTCATTTCTTGCACCTTCTCATTTTATCATTCTATCTCCCTCATTGGAAGTTCCTAGCTGAAAGGAGCATCCAACTCAGTCTATATTCGTCCAAGGATCACTTGTAAGTGTTCCTTTCCTGTGCATTTTCGTTTTATAGGCTTTTATAGCCGAAAGTCAAGCAAAATCGATTTTTGCTTTGACTTTCAGTTTAGACCTTTATGGTCCAGCCACTGTTCGAGTCGAACATGGCTACGTGATCATAATAAGGTAGGTGTTAATCCCTCAAAAGGGCACCTCCTGAAAATCACATTAACTTGGTCAATTGACGGGTCAAAGTTATATTATTTAAAAAGTCAAAAGTCAGTTTTTCATAAACTTTATAAACTGATCATATGAATTTTTAAACTATGTTTTGACACTTAAATAAGTTGGTAATTAATATTAGAATATGTATGAACATGTTCAGCCCGTCATTTCCAGTTTAAGTGTCGGTTTACAACCTAAAGTCGAGCAGTTTGACTTCTGCTTTGACTTTCGATTCTGACCCGATTTAGCATAGTTAGCTACTGAACTAAAGTTGTATCATGATCACATTATAATGTAAGATAACCCTCTGAGGTTATACTACTTGATCATAATCAGATTCTAACTTTTTATGCAAGTTTCTATAATATGCCAAACTTTGATCAAAATGCCCTATTTGTATAAAACTTGGTTTTAATCAATGATGAACTCAATAAAATAAAACTTTACGTGCCATGTGTTGTGAAACAATTTGTAACGTGACTTCCCAGTGTTTCCGCTGCATGTTGTTGTATATTACGCGATTAGGGTGTTACAATAGAACCCGTGAAACTTTGGACAAACCCTTTGGTGGTTTGACCGAACGATTAAACATGACGATTGTTTACCATACATGACAATTGGTTTACTATACATGACAATTGGTTTACCATAAATGACAATTGGTTTACCATACATGACAATTGGTTTACCATACATGACGATTGGTTTACACTTACATGACAATTGGTTTACCATACATGACAATTGGTTCACTATACATGACGATTGGTTTACACATGCATGACAATTGGTTACTCGTACATGACAATTGATTTCTATACATGACGATTGTTTTATTTTAAACATGACAATGGATTTTCAAGTATATATATATATATATATATATACATATAAACCATACAATTTTACAAGAAAACATGTTGATTACTTATTCGATTTCACTAAGAAACATTTTGGTGAGTCTCATTGCTACAAGTTTTTCTTTTAAACATACCAACTTCTGTAGTTGGTAAAACATGTTGGAATACCAAACACTTTTATTACAAGTTGATTCCAAAGATCTTATCCGTCGACTCTTGTTGTAGGACAAGGTATTGCAACACAAACACAAAGTCATGAACTTTACCACAAAACCTATGTACTCGCCAACTTTCATTTGTTGACTTTATTTTCACATATATTTCAGGTTTCGACATACAAGCATGCTACACATAGGAACGCATTCGGCCCTTAGACTTCTTTAAATAAAAAACATTTACTTGTATTCTTTGGTTTGTAAAACGATTTTATTAATACAATGAAACTTTTAGTACCATGTGTTGTGAACAATTTGTAATGTGACTTCCCGACAATTCCGCCGCATGTCGTTTTATTACGCGGCCGGGGTGTTACAGATTGGTATCAGAGCTATGGTTATAGAGAATTAGGTTATTAGTAATGCTTTTAACCAAGACTATAACCTTCCTAGGAGCCTAACGCGAGTTATCTTGCGTCTAGATTCTTAGTGCAACAAATATACAAAACAATCACCTATCCTTCGGTGATTACCAAAATAATTCAAAGTCTTAATCCACACGTGAATGTCAAATCTATAAGGTTTTACAATAAATCATCATCTATCCTTAGATGATTTTTTTTCAGGTCTTGAAAATTTTCAAAATCTCATCAAAAGTTTGGGTTTTAATAATGTGAACGCATGCAATCCGGAAGGGTGGATGCCTGTACCCTGAGTTTTATGTCTAAGGCTAGAATGTTCGTAGAAAATCCACATTATCGGACTAGTCACTTTTACCTAGGAACTCTTAGGGTGAGTGTCCACTTATAGGCTAAAGCATGTCTTCATGATACATTATAAATACCCATTTACTTTGATTAGTCGCTATGTATCATTTTGTTTGTTTTGAGTAACGAAAAAATGATCACAGTCCTTATGTTTCATCGATATTTATAACGTCTCTTTTGATTATCCAATGTCAATCTCACACGTTTTCTCTCATATTTCCTTCTCTTTTAGAATGCCTCCTCGTCGCAATGCTACTCAGGATGCCAAAATGGCGGCAATGATTGCTTAGCAGATAGCTACTGTACTCCCAAACCTCGTGACCCAACTAAACCAAGCCAACAATAACAATAACAACAACAATGCACTTGCTCCGTCCAACTTTAAACAATTCAATTCGGCTAAACCACTCAAGTTTACTGGGTCTGAGGGAGCTACTGGGCTCCTACAATGGTTTGAGAGTCTCGAAATCACATTCCGCCATGTTCAAAGTCCTAACGAGCGCAAAGTAGAGTTTGTATCGAGTGTATTCCAAAAGAGAGCACTCATATGGTGGAATGGAGTTATGAGGGATAGGGGTGCCGATGTGGCAATGGCTCAAATGTGGGAAAAGCTTAGAGCTCTCATGATGAAGGAATTTTGCCCACGCCACGAACAAAGGGTATTTGAGAATGAATTCCACGATCTTAAGTAAGATAGTGGGGAGCATCGTGCCTACACAAATATATACGAGGAATTGAGCCTGCTATGTCCCACCATGGTCACGCCTTTGGATAAGGCTATTAAGAAATACATAGATGGTTTACCCGATCCGGTTCAAGACATAGTCACCGGTAGTAAACTAGCTACCATTAGAGAGGCTATCGAACTAGCCGCTACCCTAACTGACTCCCAAGTAAAGATAGGGAAACCATTTCGGAAAGGCAACAAGAAACAATCTGTCCAGACTGCTCAAGGAAACTGAAGGAAACCGAACTGAACCCTCCAAGAATTCAAGAAAGCGTAAGGCTTGAAAGAACTTTGATGTTATTGCTCAAACCCATCAGGTTACTCCCAACCAACCAACACAACCTCCTGCTAGGAAACCATATAATGGAACCGCACCTCTGTGCAACCAATGTAACCTTCACCATCATGCCAGTGTCCGTTGTCAAAAATGCTTAAATTGTGGGCGTTTTAGTCATACGGCAAACGTTTGTCGATCTGCTGCCACACAAAACCAAGTTGATAACAACCTTGCTCATGTATGTGCTCTTAACATAGGAGTTAACGAGGCTTGTACCAACAATGATGCAATTATAAACAACTAGAACTTTACATTTTGTTTCCTTTTGTCATCCAAGACTCATATACGCTTTTCAGATATTTTGTAATGATACTAATATTCCTATAACATTTACAAACTGATTTGCTTGTGCATATATGTGTAATATGCATCTATATATCGAAATACAGAGTTCTCGTTTTGTACAAAATTGAACTACGCTCGTAATTCATCTTATTTGTGATCGCACATTCTCTACCAAACCTATGAACCCGTCTATCCGTGAAACACGTACAGGCTTTATGGCTAGTGTGAAACATGTGAGACACGTGCATTACTCCAATTGTTGAAACAAATTTAATTTAAACATCTTTCTTTGGCCCTATACATAATCCCCCACTTGGCAAGATAAGCTATGCGGACTATGCAATGAGTTAAGTAATTATGGGTGCACACATAATTATGAAATTCGACGCATGGAAGTCATAGTAAGTCCTATTAAGTGTGATGACACAAAATCTAGATCGATTAAATAACGAGACGAGTATGATACAATAAGAACATGGTGGATACGCCGCTGGTACTTCCTATATATAAGTGTTCTTATTATACTATCTGTCATAGCGTTATTCAAATCACTTGAAGATTTTATGTTATCCTAGACCCATATGTGTTATCTAAGACAAGAATCCAAAACCATCTATATTCATTTCCACTTCTAACGAAGTATCTACTGAGGAAAATGAATAATCCATTCATTTTCACTTCTGAAGAAATATCCACTAGGAAATGAATAATCTATTCATCAATCCTTCATTTCCACTTCTGAAGAAGTATCCACTGAGGAAAATACATAATCCATTCATTTTCACTTCTGAAGAAATATCCACTGGGAAATCAATAATCTATTCATCAATCCTTCATTTCCACTTCTAACGAAGTATCCACTCAGGAAAATGAATAATCCATTCATTTTCACTTCTGAAGAAATATCCACTAGGAAATGTATAATCTATTCATCAATCCTTAATTTCCACTTCTAACGAAGTATCCACTGAGGAAAATGAATAATCCATTCATTTGCACTTCTGAAGAAATATCCACTGGGAAATGAATAATCTATTCATCATTCCTTCATTTCCACTTCTGATGAAGTATCCACTAAGGAAAATGAGTAATCCATTCATTTTCACTTCTGAAGAAATATCCACTGGGAAATGAATAATCTATTCATCAATTCTTCATTTCCACTTCTGACGAAGTTTCCACTAAGGAAAATGAATAATCCATTCATTTTCACTTCTGAAGAAATATTCAGTGGGAAATGAATGATCTATTCATCTATCCCTCATTTCCATTTCTGACGAAGTATCCACTAAGGAAAATGAATAATCCATTCATTTTCACTTCTGAAGAAATATCCACTAAGAAATGAATAATCTATTTGTCTATGTGTAGAGTTGTGTCAGTGATTTAGATAAAGAAATGAGTGTAATTCAATAAGAACATGGTGGATACACCGCTGGTACTTCATGTATATAAGTGTTCTTATTGTATTACCCTTTGTATCGTTATCTAAATCACTTTGGGGTTTAGAGTTTTTGATGAAACAATGAAACACAAGCCAAATACTTATAGGATCTTTCTATCTTAATAGTTAGATTCTTAAAGGGTACTTTAAGTAATAATTTTAAATCCTAGATTAGGTTTCTAAGAGTACTTTACAAGACACTGAAACAAAAGCCAAATCCTTACAAGATCTTTCTATATTAGTAGTTAGATTCTTAAAGGATACTCATGGTACTATTGATTGATTTGGTTTACCACTAATCAATCCATCATTCCCACTTCCTGCAATAACTGAGGAAGTATCCACTAGGGAATGAGCACCATAGGTATAACAACCCATTCCCACTTTCTACATTATTTGAGGAAGTATCCACTGGGGAATGATAAAGTTATGCTTTACATGGGAATCCTTGCTGGGTCATTCTATGCAAATAGATAGAACCCTAGATTCCATGCAATTCCATGCAAGACAATTGGTTAACACCACGTATGCAAACAGTCTCCTACGGATTTATTCCAACTTTATGAAAACAGACTCCTACATAATATATTTCCGAACAAAATTTCCTAAAGGAGGGGAGACTGTAACATTATCAGGAATTCAACCGTTGCACACTTTCGATCGTTTTTGTAATTATAAAATTTTATATTTTATTACAAAATATGTAATCGTATGATCGAGCAAAACAGTATTCACGACATATTCGGAATGAAATCCAAGTTTCGTATGCTTTTATACCCTTCATATAGCTTAAATTACAAGTTAGAATGGTTAAAAATGGCAAAAATGTAATAATACAAGTCCAGGGGCCAAATATGTCAAAAATGGAAACTTGATTTATCAGAAGGCCTTACGGACTGTAAGACCTAAAGCCATATGGTCCATAAGGGGTGCCCGGTCGCAGATTTTTTCTTGATCTCCAAGTTCTTGCAAACTATGACACCTCTTGGGACCTAGCATGAACTTGCCACCCTCCTTCTGCTTCAAACACCTCATGGGACACTTGCTAACATCTGGAAAAGTCCCATAACACTTGGTATGATCTTGTGATCATGCTTCAAGTATAAATAGCCTCCTTGTTAATTGTTGCAACTTGCTCATTTCCTTCCTTTCTCTCTATACACTCATATCTGGAACTTCACTTCTCTTTAGAGGCCTCCTACTGAGTTCTAAGCTTCCATATAACACAAGTAAGTTTTCTTCCTTAGTCTCTTTTCATTATTTTGGCTATTTTGAGCCAAAAGTCAAACAGTTTGATTTTCGGTTTTGACCATTTTGGTCAAGTCAAAGTTCAAATTGAACTTTGCAACATGATCATAATCACTAAGGTAATAATCCCTTGCGATGCACCTTCTGATTACCACGTTTAGTAGGCGAGATGACGAGTGAAAGTTTTACGAATTAAAAGTCTAAAATGCATAAAAGTGCATTTTATGACGAAAACGTTTTTAGGCATTAAAACTAAAAGTTTTGACACCAAATCAGTTTTATAACATTCTTAGACATGTTCAAACATGTCTAACTCGTCATTTCTAGTTTAGTGTTTTTTATTTAGTCATAAGTGAAGCGGTTTGACTATTGCTTTGACTTTCGAATCTGACCCGTTTTGTCAATCTTAGGATTCGACCAAGCACATTTTTATGACCATAGTAATATAGTGAATAACCTTCTGAGATTATACCTTATGGTCATGTAGTTCGGTTAGTTATATTACGAGACAATTTTATATACTTTTAAATTGTCAAAAACGCCCTTTTGGCGCATAAAATGGTTTTAAACATATAGGACCATTGTTTTGACATCTAAACTGATGTTGCAACATAATCAAACTTGTTTTGACATATTAGACTCGTCATAGGACTTATTTAACCATCCGAACTCTTAGTTACGCTTACGACCCGTTAAAGTGACGTAAACCACTTTAACAAGTCGTAACGGGTCAAAGCACTTAGGAATCCTTTCTAATCAGAATGTATGGCTTATCAAACCATATTACACGAGACCTAACTCTCGTTTGGTTTATAGACTTCATTCTATCCAATCCTTCGATTAAAGTCTCGATACACTAACAAATAGTCGTCCGACATACTAGGAACCACTTGAACACACTTGAGCTTTGTTTACACAAGACATATACACAATCCCAAATGAGTACATAGTCCCCTCTTTTACATTTCTAAATGTTTTGGGGTGATTAATATGTGCCTACTATCACTTTTCCAATATAATAAAACACTAATACAATATGGTTTATATATATAACAATATACATGACTACACGCTTATATTGTGAAATACTTGTTGATGCATTATCTATGACACGAGAACATACATTAAACATTGACAAGCCGATCGGTAGTATATTATAGCGCTATAGGTGTAACAACCAATCCCTTTTCCGATCTATTCTAGAAAGAACCCACTGATAAGCGCTATAGGTTTAACAACCCATCCCCGCTTCTGACATTATTTGGAAGTACCTACTAGGGAATGATAGAACCCGTGAAACTTTGGACAAACCCTTTGGTGGTTTGACCGAATGATTAAACATGACAACTGGTTTACCATACATGACAATTGGTTTACTATACATGACAATTGGTTTACCATACATGACAATTGGTTTACTATACATGACGATTGGTTTACACTTACATGACAATTGGTTTACCATACATGGCAATTGGTTCACTATACATGACGATTGGTTTATACATGCATGACAATTGGTTACTCGTACATGACAATTGATTTCTATACATGACGATTGTCTTATATTAAACATGACAATGGATTTTCAAGTGTGTGTGTGTATATATATATATATATACATAAACCATACAATTTTACAAGAAAACATTTTGATTCCTTATCCGATTTCACAAAGAAACATTTTGTCAAGTCTCATGGCTACAAGTTTTTCTTTTAAACATACCAACTTTTGTAGTTGGTAAAACATATTGCAATACTAAACACTTTTATTACAAGTTGATTCCAAAGATCTTATCTGTCGACTCTTGTAGTCAGAGAAGGTATTGCAATTCAAACACAAAGCCATGAACTTGACCACAAAACCTATGTACTCATCAACATTCATTTGTTGACTCTATTTTCACATATGTTTCAGGTTTCAACAAACAAGCATGCTACACATAGGAACGCATTCGAGCCTTAGACTTCTTTAAATCAAAACATTTACTTGTATTCTTTATGTTGTAAAACGATGTTATTAATACAATGAAACTTTTAGTACCATGTGTTGTGAACAATTTGTAATGTGACTCCCGGATGATTCCACCGCAAGTTGTTTTATTACGCGGTCGGGGTGTTACAAATGGTCTAAGGATTCAAAACATGAGGTAAGTGATGGAATTTTATTTGATGATGGATTTTGGTTTGAGACTTAACGCATGACGTATGAATGAAATTGGTCGGTGATTATGGATGAATCCTAGCATTCTATGCGAATCTTAGTAGGAATTGCGCTTACAATTGATTATTGACTTAGAATTTATGTTAATTTCATGAAATTAGCAAGTTGAATGAGATTTTTGGAGGGTGGGATGATGGTGGTCAAATCTTATGTAAACGCATAATCATATTTTTCCAAATTGATAAACAGATTAAAAGGACTAGAAATCACGCTATGTTTAGTGTTCATGAATGATTCATGTATGGTTTTTGGAAAGAAAAATGGTGATGGATACCATGAACTAGGAAGTTAAGCATGAAGTGCGTATACATTGTGCCTTAAATATGGTACGCATGTTTGATGAAATGTCTAGATGGCAACAATAGGTGAAGTTGTTTGCATGTAATTGATGAACATGTGATGTGCACAAAATGCAACATATAAATTACATCAAATGTGGCATAAAACTACCCCTTTTTAAGTACTAATGTTGGAAAAAGTGTGCTTTTGTCTTCCTTTTGTATTTTCATGGTTAAAAGAGCTTAAACGAACAAAAGAAGAAAAAATGCAGCTAAATCCAACATAAATATAAAGAAAAGGAAGAAACGTGGCATGCCCGACCCCCCCCCCCCCGACAACATCTTGCCAAGCAAAACAAAGAAGGCAGAAGACTGAACACGCCCCGTGCTCAGTGAGCACGGGGCCGTGCCCAAGTGCCAGCAGAAAAGACAAACCCATAGAAGCTTCTCCTGCCCACCACGGGGCCGTGCCCAGCGGACACAGGGGCGTGGTCAACTTCCTGCAGGCGCATTTATTGTAATTGCGAATTACAATTAATGAAGAGAGAGAGTCAGATGGACACCGAGCCGTGCCCGAGCTTCCGTTCAGCCTATAAATAGGAGTGTTTGGAGCTCTTGCAACTCATCCCTTGGCACACCACCTCTCTCACACTTCACCCACCACCCACCACCATCATAACACCATCATCCACCACCATCATCCATTGTCCATCATAGAGTGTGTGAGTCGTCTCGGGATCCAAGATTGATCGTATGAGTTCTTGACAATCAAAGGCCATGTTTGCCTAAGTCTCTTACATCACTTGGTGAAGATAAGTGTTTAGTGTAATTCTTTTTATTTCTAATCTTTTGCACTTTTTAATTGGTTTTGTATTAATGACTTTAATTACTAGTTTCTTATGTTGAAGGTGATTCTTCCTTATCGTTTGTCTGTGGTGTCTTGGCATTATTTTACTGTCTATATAAAATAAAAGATTTTCACCATTCATATCTCCACGGTCTATATGGAGGTATGTTGGCTACCTGGTCGGGGATTAAGGGAACGGTTTGGTAAGAGTCATGCCATTGTTCAGTGTATAGATCCTGCAAAGGACCTGGGTCAAATTTAGTAGGACCTCCTTCAATACCCAAAAGGTATTGGATGGCAGGGGTCCAAACTCTTTGATCCCCTCATAAGTTAAACTACTATTAAAACTTTAACCCGGCTACTTAGGATGTATCCCTGCTGACTCAAACTACTTAGCCGAGGGTAACGTCGCCTTCAAAAGAGGCGCCTACCACATTATGCATTAATAACTTAATTAATTATCTTTCAATAATTCGACCCTTTAGGATTGTATCCTTGCTGACTCAAACTACTGGGTTGAGGGTAACGTCACCTTCAAAAGAGGGGCCTACTACAATGAAGAAACACTAGATAAATGGTCGGAACCGAGATATCTAGGGGGTTTGAATCCGCATAAAATGGTTAGCTCTCTCTCGATTGATTCAGTTGCTACCGATCTCCTTTTCCGGTGAGTCTGCAAAAAAGAGCACCGTTAGCCTCGTCAAGGGGAGAAGAGGGTTCTCTCCTTGACCCGACTCCGGTGTGAGAATAAGTATTGGTAATGGAGAAGATAAAGTATTTGAGAGGTGAATGTGATCTGAGTTTATACCTGAACAGTTCTCGTATTTATAGCCAGGAGTTTGGGAGGGAAAACCTGTTATTGAAAAGAAGACGGAAGATGCTAACGCCGTAGCGGTTATATTTCCTTCCGTTAAGTTCTTTAATTCCACGTTAAGTAACCTCGATCCGATGTGAATGCACACGGATCGTGGTTTGATCAATGGCTGGGGGATTGCCACGTGGAAAGTGATTTAAGTGGAGATCATTCTCCAATTGCATGCTTTTGTTGTGATTTCAGGGATGCTTGTGGTAATGACACGTGTCCAGACGGTTATAACTGTCTGGGTGGTGCACGATCATATTCTTTCTAGAAGATTACTGCTGTAATCTAGTGTGACACCTTACTGTGTGGACACAGATGAATAAATCCCAAGTCTGGGTAAAATGATATCCAAGTTTGGACATTTGGGTGGAAGTATTGATCTTTAGGATTTTAATCCTTTGCTAATGGAAGAAGGCGCAAGGATTTTATGCTTTCCTTTGGGCGCGCGACCATAGCTTGTTGATTACTTTCTCCCTTTTGTGAGACCAATGCGCGACCGCGCAAGGTTAAAAGGTTGAAAGGCCAGTTTGTGGTATGGTTTCAAATCCTTTTTATGAGGTTTTTGGGACCTTACCCCTTCAAGTCCCCTCAGTCTAGTGTTGTACTTATGCAAATGAGTGGAGCACTAGACTTAAGAGAGAGAAATGCTTTTTGGGTGCGAAAAAATAAGAAATCTTTTATGAGAAGATTTAATTTTGTTTTGAAGGTTTTGGAAATCTTTGACTTTAGTGGATGGTACGGTCAGGACTGTGTGACAGGCTGTCACTGTCAGGTATATGTTATTATCCGTGTTTTTCACGCGCGCGTGCAAACGCGTGTGTATTTTTCTGCTGTTTGGAGAACTGTGATATCCGGAAAAATCGCTGTGACGGTTACCGATTCTATTTATTGCGATAAGTATAAAACGGTTGGGTAACCTCTTTGTGCCATCATTGTTTTGTTGAAAACTTTTCCCCTTCCTTTCTTCTTTAATTGAAAATCCACTGTTCCCCTTCTTATGTCAACCGGAGAACATCAAGAAGGTCTTGCTGAAGAGATGTCGACTGAACTTCCACCGTTGAAGTGGTCCAGAGCGTCTTTTGATGGTTTAGTTCAGAATTTCAAGTTTTCAGAAAGCAGGGGTGCTCTGTATCCTGAAGAAGGGCAGACAGCGGCAGATACTCCGGCTGGGTATATTACCCTCTTTTGGGATTTTTTCTGTGATGGTAACTTTCGCTTGCCTGTTACCAGATTTTTTCTTGAAATCCTTGAGTTTTTCAACCTGCATATCTCCCAACTTCACCCTATTGGTATGGTTAGGGTTCGACATTTTGAATTCGTGTGTCGGACGATGTATGTTGAACCAACCGTCCTCCGATTTAGGGTTTTTCATCAAATGCATTGTACCCAAGGGTTCTATTCGTTCGTTCAGAGGGTTTCTGCTAAGAAGATTTTACTGCATCCCCCAAAGTCTTTCCATGATTGGAAGCAAAAATTCTTTTTTATCAAGGCCGGAGTGATTCCGATGAAGATGGTTCTAAGGGGGAAGGATGATGTTCCGATTGAAACCCTTCAGACCCCCGTTAGTGAGAACTGGTATCAAGATTTGAAAGATGTGCCTAATATCGTGTTGCCAGAGAAAGCTCTCGTTGGAGCCGGCATGAGTTTAAACTGGAAGATGGAGCGTGACGACAAACCTGTGTATACAGAGAATGGTCATAGTAAGTTTGGGATTTTCCCCTCTTTCTCTTTCTTTTTTCTTCTTTTTTTTTTAACCTGCTGCTTTCTTCGAATGTAGTTGTTTCTCTGTATGTCGTTGCCTTCAAGAGGGAAGGCGGTCGAATGGGTACAATCAAGAAAAAACCGGAAGAAGAGCTTTGGTACCACCGCATTGTGGGAAATTTTGTTCTTTCGCGGGATGTGGATTTATCTGCTCACCCTGCTGCTGGTGCGGGTAAGTTACATTTGTTTCTGTTTCCTGTTCTTGCGCGTTGTGGGTAAATTCTTTATTCTGCGCCTTTGCAGGTGAGTTGTCAAATTTGGGCATAGGCCCTGAGAAGAAAAGACGCGTGACGACTAGCAACGTTGCGCCGAAAAAGAGTGATGCTGAGAAGACTCAATCTTCTAAAGCTAAAAATGTTGGGGAGAAGAAAGGTATGCGCCATTCTTCTGACAACTGGTGTGATTATGTGGTGGTTTCTGATACTTTGGAGGGTCTTGCGCCTGCAGTTACTATTAGGCGACCGAAACCAGAACCAAAAGACTCTGCTGACATTCCTCCATCTAACCCAGAGGATCCAATTGATTTGGAATCCAGCCCTGAGCATTTTGTGCCAAGGGGAGCAAGCAAAAGGAAACAGACTGATACTGACGCGGAGGGTCAACCTCCTAAAAAGGTTCAGAGGAAGAAAATTACCCGAAGAGGGAATCTTGATGCCTTTGTTATGGAATCTGTTCCTGGTAAGTAGCATCTTCCCTTGTTTTCTTTATGCGGAGTAGATCCTTATGGATTTTTATTTTTACAGAAGTTCCTGTTGCTCCAATTCCCACGAACTTGCAATCTGTGGTGAATGAAGAACTTCCTTCTACCCCTCCACATGCTTCAGCTGAAACCTATAGAGGTTGTAGACGATGGTGTGGAGAAGACTGTTGAGGCTGAGAAGCCTGCTGATGTTGACCCAGGTGTGGTGAATGATGCTGATAATCCCCCAACTCCTGAGGCGGTTGTTCAAGACCTGGGGGAAGGAGCAACTGAGAAAGCTTCTACTCCTTCCCCTATAGCTTCGGACACTACGCCGGAGCATGTTGAGAAGGTGACAGTTGAGGAGCAAGATTCGTCTGCTGGTTTTAGTAAACAATCTCCCATCCGCCCAGAGGAAACCTTGGGAGATTATTACTATCGAACCTATACGGAGAAGGATGCTGCTGACCCTCACGCCCCTGTTTGGAATTTGAAGAAAGGTGATACTTTCGCGGATTGGCATGTGTGCCAAGATTGGTTGCAGGGGATACTTCCACCTGGGGAGGTCAAGTTGCAGGAAGATCGGTCTTATGAGCGGACCTACCAGTCTTATTTTGCTGAAACTGCTTCTCATGTCTCTACCACTCACCGTATTGTTCGTGAGTGGTACAATATGCATAAGGAGTAGAAATCCTTTATGGTGGCTCAGAAGAAATTCGCCAAAGATGAGAGACGTCTGGCTCAGTTAATGGCTAAATTAGAAGCTGACCAAGCCAAGTTTGAAACTGAGCGCAAGACTGAGGAATGGTCTGCTGCTGGTTGGAAAAGAAAGGTGGAAGCTGAAGCTGCTCTCCTCTCCGAGAAACGTAAAAATTGGAGGAAGATTTGCGAAAAAGATAATGCTGAGAAAGCAAACATTCGAACCATTATTAATAACCTCAAGGCTGAGGTTGAAAAACTGAAGAATCAGGATGCGGAGGTAGAAAAATTGAAGAAAGAAAAAGTGGATATGGAAGCTGCGCTGGCGGAAGCACGTTCTCATAGGGAACGAAGTGAGCAACGGGAGGTACAAGCTTTAACCACTCTTGCCATTAGAGATAAAGAACTAGAGGAACTTACTGCTTTGGTTTCTGACCAGGAACAACTGAAGAAGGATCTGGAACTCGCGCGTTCCGAAAATACTGAAACCTCCCGCCGTTCGACTGAGGTTGAAGAGAAACTGGAAAATTCAGAAACGGCGCGGGTTACAGCGGAAAGCGAGCTTGACCCTTTAAAGAATGATATGGCCTGGTTGAAGGATCGCGGGATTGCTTGTGTAAGTTCCTTTTCCCTTTTTTGTTGCGAAACCATACATGCGCTTCTTATTTGATGCTTATTTCCGCTTGATTTCATAGGTTGCTGAATCTGTGTTAAACTCTGAAGAACTGGATAAAACTGTTGCTAACTTGGTGGTTGCTGCACGGCGAGATGGGTACGCGCAAGGTTATGCGGAATGCTCCCAACATGTGAATAGCGCGCTGAAGGTTACCTGGGATGATAGCAAGTCTGCTACCTTTGGCCTAGATACTGCCGCTGCGCTTGCTTCCCTGAAGACAGAGTTTAATAATTTGCAACTTCCAGTTATGGAGTTGATAAATGTGGCGCTGCAATCGGATGATCCCGTGGCGCAACTTAAAGAAATCTTTCCGGATGAGGGTGAAGATTTAGAGTAGGATGAAATTGTTTTGAACAATTTGTTTTCTTTTGTGTGTGGGATGTAGATCCTTGTTTTGCTGTTGCGCACGAATTCGAAACACTGCTGTGTTTGAATCTTTTTAGGGCGTATTTGTACGCTGAAGATAGTATGTTTCTATTTGTTTTGTTAAATGACTTTACAATATTTTGCATGAGTACAATTGCTTTTACTTGAGTAAGGCGAATGAAGTTGGTATGAAGCTCATGTGTGAGTTTATGGTCGTTTGTGACGTGATCACTGACCGCGCATGGAGCTTATTTTATACTACCATAATGTTTTTGCGCTTACTAAAAAGAAATTGCATGCACTTTGTAAACACAGAAATAATAGAAACTTTGTAATCTTATTCATGGATAAAGCTCAGAGGCGTTACAAAGTTTTTTTTTTATAATTAAATGGAACTTAACTTACTCCCTGATAGTTCCTCCGCATTTGATAAGTCATGTCTTTTCTGCGGAAAAGCTATAGAGTCCTTTAAGTTTTGGCCCATTTGCTTGAGGTTTCTTCTCCCCGGGTAATCTGCTTAATCTCCTTGCGCATATTCTGGAGTAAATGCGTAAGTTCTCCATTTTTGAGGGCTTTCTCTATTTCCGTGCGCAGAGATATGCAGTTATTCGTGGTGTGCCCGTTGTCTTTATGATATTCGCAGTATTGCGCCGGGTCTTGACCACGTTTACTCTTCATCGGAATCGGAGGTTTGAACTGGTAGTCTTCAGTACTCAGAACCTCCGCGGGGGTCTTTGTTAGGGGAGTCCACTGCCTCTCCCTATTTTCGTGCTTGTTTTCTCTTTGTGCAGAGAGCTTGTTGATTGTTGTGCGGGCGTCTTCAGAGGAACGACTTCCTGATGACTCGCGCCATGATTTTTCGAACCTTCTCTCACCAGTTGCGCTTAAGTCTGTGGGCCTGTTGTGTGGTGGTGGTGGCCTGTTTGTAGTAAGGTTTTTCTCAGTCTGCGCATAAACCTTGGCCGCCGCCATTATCTTTTCCCAACTCTTGGGAAGGCCCTCTGTTCCAGATAATACTTTGACCATGTCGTCACATCTAACCGCGTACTTAAACTGAGCACGGATTAGTTGTTCGTGAACACCACCAATTTCCAACACTTCTTTATTGTACCTGGTGATAAAATCCTCCAGATTCTCGTCATCGCGACGCCAGATGTTCATGACGTCGGATGTATCACGCATGGAACGCCTTTGTTGGCTGAAGTGTGTTAAAAACTTTTGACGCAGATCTTTCCACGACTCGATTTGCCCCGTCGGTAGGTTATCAAACCAGATTCGCGCTGGGCCAGTTAACGTTTGTACAAACAAATGACACCATAGTGGAAGAGTCCAACCGCCAACCAACCCTGCGCTGGTGAATACTCTTAGATGATCATCGGGGTCAGTTAACCCATTAAATTTCCCGACGTTAGATGGTAATTTTGCCCTCTCCAATGGAGCCAGAGCTATCTCCAGTATGAACTTCGAGTTTTCCGCTGCTTCTGCAGGGCGGTAAACTAAGTCATAATTATGCTCTGCCTCAGGGTTATAAACCGCTCGAGGCCTGGATTTGTTATAGTTTGGCTGCAGTCTGTTGAATACGCTAGTGTTCGCACTCAAACGATATGTTTGATCAGATTCATCAGTGTGAGTGTCCCATTGGGAACCCAACCTATCATGAACCGATTGCCTTCGACGAGGGTGTGGTTCATGGTGTTGTCTCTGGTAGCTGCTTGTATCATCATAAGTTGATTCTTCTCGCTGGGAAACATGAGCTCTAGATCCCGGCCTTCGCGATTGGGTCACGGGAGCAGTTTGAGCACACAACTGTGTGTACACTGCATTTAATGCCCCTTGGGACCGGACATACCATGATATCAGAGTTTCTCCCGGTGGTAAAATTGATTGAGCGGGATTTGTTGGTAACATTCCTGGAGTAACAGGGTCATTTGCTCGATTGGATTGAACCTCATTATCGTCTGAGGCCTCTTCTATAATCCCTTCTACTAGTAAATTGTTTCCGACGTTTGGTCGAGGACCAGGTTGTCGGTGAGAAGATGAATTTTCTACCATGTGCAAAAACAGAAAAATGGAATGAACTGAATCGAAACGAGGTAGAAACTAGAAAAACTGAGAAAACGGTGGGCGCCAATGAAGAAACACTAGATAAATGGTCGGAACCTAGATATCTAGGGGGTTTGAATCCGCATAAAATGGTTAGCTCTCTCTCGATTGATTCAGTTGCTACCGATCTCCTTTTCCGGTGAGTCTGCAAAAAAGAGCACCGTTAGCCTCGTCAAGGGGAGAAGAGGGTTCTCTCCTTGACCCGACTCCGGTGTGAGAATAAGTATTGGTAATGGAGAAGATAAAGTATTTGAGAGGTGAATGTGATCTGAGTTTATACCTGAACAGTTCTCGTATTTATAGCCGGGAGTTTGGGAGGGAAAACCTGTTATTGAAAAGAAGACGGAAGATGCTAACGCCGTAGCAGTTATATTTCCTTCCGTTAAGCTCTTTAATTCCACGTTAAGTAACCTCGATCCGATGTGAATGCACACGGATCGTGGTTTGATCAATGGCTGGGGGATTGCCACGTGGAAAGTGATTTAAGTGGAGATCGTTCTCCAATTGCATGCTTTTGTTGTGATTTCAGGGATGCTTGTGGTAATGACACGTGTCCAGACGGTTATAACTGTCTGGGTGGTGCACGATCATATTCTTTCTAGAAGATTACTGCTGTAATCTAGTGTGACACCTTACTGTGTGGACACAGATGAATAAATCCCAAGTCTGGGTAAAATGATATCCAAGTTTGGACATTTGGGCGGAAGTATTGATCTTTAGGATTTTAATCCTTTGCTAATGGAAGAAGGCGCAAGGATTTTATGCTTTCCTTTGGGCGCGCGACCATAGCTTGTTGATTACTTTCTCCCTTTTGTGAGACCAATGCGCGGCCGCGCAAGGTTAAAAGGTTGAAAGGCCAGTTTGTGGTATGGTTTCAAATCCTTTTTATGAGGTTTTTGGGACCTTACCCCTTCATACAATAACTAAGATAATCTCTTAAACAAGTGCAAAAGTGTGAAAATAATCAAAGGTTACACTACACACGAGTCAGATCCAAGTGATTCATCTTGTCTATCTGTTTTATTTTTATTTTATTTTTCAGCATTTTAGTTAGTTTTATTTTCTTAATTTAAAAACCTTTTTCTAACAATTTTGATTTAATTAGACGTTGAAGATAAACCGGTACTAAAAGCTCTTGTGTCCTTGGACGACCTCGGTATCTTACCAACACTATACTACGTCCATGATGGGTGCACTTGCCCATATGTGTGTTTAGTGTTAGTAAATATTGTGTTTTATAAATTTAAAAATTGGCTAAAAAGTGTAAAATTGGCTTAAAATATATACCTAAATTATATCGCACTTCACACGCATCAAGTTTTTGGCGCCGCTGCCGGGGACACAAGGATTTTAAGAAAGTTAGGAATCGACGGCCTAATCTGTTTTTCAAAAAATTTTCAAAACGCGCGCACATTTTTCTGCATTTCTGTTTAGTTTGCATTTACAGTAGCCTGAACACGGGGCCGTGTTCGCTGAACACGGGGCCGTGCTGCAAATTTTTCATTAAACGCCCAGATACAGAGTCTGAACACGGGGTCGTGCTCACTGAACACGCCCCCGTGCTCAACGAGACCAGTAACTTTTATTAAAACGCCCAGATACAGACCCTGAACACGGGGCCGTGTCCACTGAACACGGGGCTGTGTCCAGCCTCTGTTTCCGTCTTTATTTTCTGTTTTCTGGTCCCGAGACTCAGTTGTGGTCTGTTGAGTGATCCCTATGGATCAATACTCAGGAGGCTACAACTACACCTATGAGGACGATGATTATCTGAGAGACTATTGCACTATTTGTGGAAACCCGCACTCGGTACAATATTGTAACTTATTTCAACCATCCAGTTCATACAACTGTTATGAGGAGCCCAGGTACGAGCCATCGACTTCATACACATCTTATGAAGACCAAAGGTATGAACCTTCCCCCTCATACTCATATTTTGATGAACCAAGATATGAGCCTTCATACTCATACTTTGAGGAGTCAAGATATGAGCCACCACCTTCATATACTTATTATGAGGAACCATGGCGTGAACAACCCACCTCATATGAGTACTATGAAGAACAAAATTACGACCCTTATCCATCATATACTTACAATGAAGAACAATGGTATGAACCATCTACTTCATATGAGTACTATGAGGAACCAAGGATCGAACAACCGGATTCAAGCTTTGAGGATCCCGATCCTTTCTCTATCACCGAAGTGACCGATAGGATATTAGAACACATTAAAACTATCGAACGTTGCATAAAAAAATCTCGCGCAAGGGAAGAGGAGTCCCGCGCAAGAGAAGAATTAAATAAAAAAACGATAGTTGAAGAGTTAAAAATGGAAGAACAAATAAGTGAAAAACCGACACATGAGCTAAACAACGAAAAAAGTGAGCCCGATAACGTTGAAATTCAAGAAGAGTCTAATTTTGAAGAAATTAATCTCTTGTCACCTTCTTTCGAAAATCATTGTTTAGTACCAACTCATACTAAGTTTTTAAAAGAGTTAAACACTAACACTAAAATTGAAGAAATGGTAAGTGTTAAGTTAACTAATGATCAAACTTCGCTAATAAAAGAAGACCCTTTTGAAATTAACATTACACCGGTTCCATGTTTCTTTCAAAATTCATTTATTAGTAACGTCACAATTGATAAAGATCTTTGTGTTAACATAATGCCTAATTACATTTTCGAAAAATTAAGTATTAGTGATTTTTCTCCACTTCAAATACCCATTTTTCTATCCAATCGGAAAACAATAAAATCAATCGGTGTAGTTGAGGATGTCTTGGTTCAAACAAATCAATTGGTAATCCCAACCGACTTTGTCATCCTTGATGACGCTCCTCTAGTGTTGGGACGACCTTTTGTAAAAACTCATGAAGCTCTGAAAAACCGGAAATACAACAACCTATCTCTTCAATTAGGGGCATTCAAAAGGAGCATAGATCTTGAGCGATCAATGAAATATCCAATCGGCAATGACGACCCCCTAATTGAAGATGAGCCAGAACCACCCGATAAGGAGGGTCTAGCCAAGGACCCTTATAAACGTGGCGCACCACGGAGGCATTCCGCGAAACTATCCTTAGTTTTAGATTAGTTTAACTTTTATGCTTTCTAGTTTAGTTTTAATTTGCAGGAATAAAACACACTCGGGATGGTGAAGGATACTAAAGAAAGCTTGAACCAACACCCCATGCACAAAAACAGAGCCTCTCGACAATTTTTCTTCATTACAGCAAGTTCTGCACGGGGTCGTGCTCAACCCAACACGCCCCCGTGCCCAAAAATCTGCAGAAATGCCCAGTTCAGGTACCTGGACACGGGTCCGTGCTCATTGAACATGCCCCCATGCCCAGCCTTCTATTTACTTTTGGTACTGGAAGTCTGGACACAGGGCCGTGCTCGGCCAACACCACCCCGTGTTCAGCTACCCAGTAACATAAAATCTTATTTTTAACCCACTTTTACACATTTTAATCAACCGAAAAACTTATTTTTGGAACACATTGAGGACAATGTGTAATTTAAGTGTGGGGGGATGCTAAAACCTTGAATTTTGCAAGTCCTAATAACAAGCCTTACACAAAACTCTATTGGAACCGCTAATCACCCCAATTTTTTTTTCAAAAACTTTTCAGTTTTTTACTTGTCTTGGTTTAATTTGGGAATAACAAGTTCTAAAAAGGTTATATTTTTATAAATTTACAACCGATAGCGTCGTGATAAAAAGAACCAAATAAGAAGATTATGAAAAGGCATGACAAGTCTAATTAAAATTTGATTATATATACTTGATCACATAAAAAACCCATTCCCACAAAAAGTGAGTTTTTGAGCCTTTATTGAGCATACAAATACATATCTTTAAACTAAATGCTCATTTTTTCGTTTCTTGTGTGAATAGCCGCTTGGTTCTTACGACTCTAGAACTTGCCCCGACGATACATTCCCGGTCCTTACCAACTTAAACTCGAGTAAGTAAATGAAGGAGGCATTAGGACTAACCCCTTTTATTTCTACACCAATATTTTTCTTTTTTTTACCACCTACCCAAAAATCCCCCTAGTTAACCCCTTTGAGCCTAAACCTTTTCATTTCTTAACCCAAAACAATCACCCTTTTTACCCACCTAAACCTTTTTATTTTTAACCCTTTCTTTTAGTAACAACGTTCGGTTTTCTAATGACTCTTTCAAAATATATATATATATATATATATATATATATATATATATATATATATATTTTGATGAAACCAAACAAACAAACAAGTTCATCAAAAGAATAACTTTGTTTGAAACAATTGGTTCATCAAAATAAAATAAAAATATGAAAAATAAAAAGTCTTTCAAAAACCGACGTTTGTTACGCTTTTCGCCCTTTTACTAACCACTAACCCAACCACCCACCTTTAGCCCAAGCCTAACCCTTCACCCAAAAAGTCCTCTTGATATTTACAAAGGTATATAGTTAAAAAGGAGGAGGATTGATTGCTTGGCAAGCTTACGGTAAGAGTAAGTTCCATGCCGCTCTCGAGTGATTCACTAAAAATACACCTTCGGCCGAGTGTTGAGTGATTCCCCGTGAGGTATGTGAACTTGTATATAAATGAAATTTTAAAAAGGCATCTTATGCCCATATAAGTAATTTCTCTTATGAAACGTTCTAAATAAATCATAACGAATAGGATTATAAATAGTATAAAAATAAAACCCAATAAAGATCTTGGATTCCCGACACTCAAGACAAGCCCAAAATATTCTCTTCTACCCATTCCATTTGAGAGTGTAAGCCACATATTAAAGAGTTTTGCTTGAGGACAAGCAAAGATTCAAGTGTGGGGGTATTTGATGTGCACAAAATGCAACATATAAATTACATCAAATGTGGCATAAAACTACCCCTTTTTAAGTACTAATGTTGGAAAAAGTGTGTTTTTGTCTTCCTTTAGTATTTTCAGGGTTAAAAGAGCTTAAATGAACAAAAGAAGGAAAAATGCAGCTAAATCCAACATAAATATAAAGAAAAGGAAGAAAAGTGGCATGCCCGACCCCCCACCCCCGACAGCATCTTCCCAAGCAAAACAAAGAAGACAGAAGACTGAACACGCCCCATGCTCAGTGAGCACGGGGCCGTGCCCAAGTGCCAGCAGAAAAGACAAACCCATAGAAGCTTCTACTGCCCACCACGGGGCCATGCCCAGCGGACACGGGGGCGTGGTCAACTTCCTGCAGGCGCGTTTATTGTAATTGCGAATTACAATTAATGAAAAGAGAGAGTCAGATGGACACGGGGCCGTGCCCGAGCTTCTGTTCAGCCTATAAATAGGAGTGTTTGGAGCTCTTGCAACTCATCCCTTGGCACACCACCTCTCTCACACTTCACCCACCACCCACCACCATCATAACACCATCATCCACCACCATCATCCATTGTCCATCATAGAGTGTGTGAGTCGTCTTGGGATCCAAGATTGATCGTAAGAGTTCTTGACAATCAAAGGCCATGTTTGCCTAAGTCTCTTACATCACTTGGTGAAGACAAGTGTTTAGTGTAATACTTTTTATGTTTAATCTTTTGCACTTTTTAATTGGTTTTGTATTAATGACTTTAATTACTAGTTTCTTATGTTGAAGGTGATTCTTCCTTATCGATTGTCCGCGGTGTCTTGGCATTATTTTACTGTCTATATAAAATAAAAGATTTTCACCATTCATATCTCCACGGTCTATATGGAGGTATGTTGGCTACCTGGTCGGGGGTTAAGGGAACGTTTTGGTAAGAGTCTTGCCATTGTTCAGTGTATAGATCCTGCAAAGGACCTGGGTCAAATTTAGTAGGACCTCCTTCAATACCCAAAAGGTATTGGATGGCGGGGGTCCAAACTCTTTGATCCCCTCATAAGTTAAACTACTATTAAAACTTTAACCCGGCTACTTAGGACTGTATCCCTGCTGACTCAGACTACTTAGCCGAGGGTAACGTCGCCTTCAAAAGAGGGGCCTACCACATTATGCATTAATAACTTAATTAATTATCTTTCAATAATCCGACCCTTTAGGATTGTATCCTTGCTGACTCAAACTACTGGGTTGAGGGTAACGTCGCCTTCAAAAGAGGGGCCTACTACAATAACTAAGATAATCTCTTAAACAAGTGCAAAAGTGCGAAAATAATCAAAGGTTACACTACACACGAGTCGGATCCAAATGATTCATCTTGTCTATCTGTTTTATTTTTATTTTATTTTTCAGCATTTTAGTTAGTTTTATTTTCTTAATTTAAAAACCTTTTTCTAATAATTTTGATTTGATTAGACGTTGAGGATAAACCGGTACTAAAAGCTCTTGTGTCCTTGGACGACCTCGGTATCTTACCAACACTATACTACGTCCACGATGGGTGCACTTGCCCATATGTGTGTTTAGTGTTAGTAAATATCGTGTTTTATAAATTTAAAACTTCGCTAAAAAGTGTAAAAAGGGCTTAAAATATATACCTAAATTATATCACACTTCACACGCATCAACATGAATGGAATGTGATAATGTGATTTGAAATGTGGAATTATGTAAAATTTGAATACTATTAAAGAATATGTGTATGAATTGCAAGATGTGATGTTAATGCAAGTTTAATTCAGAATCGATGATGGACGAAGAAGATAATAATACAAGGTATCTTAGTGCAACTTGTATTTATAAGCTTGAGTATGCCATGCCACTAACAGGGCTTATATGGTAAACAAAATTGAAGATTTAACAAGATGGAATAAATGTCGGACACTAAGAAAGCGAAAAGACTTGGAATGTATGCCTATGGAATACGATGGCTCATCTCAAGAGAGATATATAGGTATGTGTTTTACTTTAGCCCTTGGGAAGAAATGCTAGTTGGAAGGTAATAGTAAACTTAATTTTGAAAGGACGAGGTGTTGGGGACGAAACCAACTTTAAGGAGGGTAGACTTGTAACATCCTGTTTCGAGTGAAGTTGTAAAATAACATTTTATTATTTGTTTGGAACTATTAGTGGAGGAAAATAACTTTGGGTAGCAATATATTTTAACAGAGTGTATTTTAGCAATGTAAGTTTAGAAATATGACGGGTTCGCTTCGGGGAAATACCGTTACCCATCTTGTGGCTTACCCAAACTTAAAGGGGTATTGTTATAAAAAAAATTAAACTTGAGGGTGTATATTGCAATTACCAAAAAGTTGAATGTTTAAAAAGCCAACTTTAGGCTCATTTGTGACAAAAAAAATGGCTGGATTTAGAGAGAGAAATGCATGGAACTAGAGAGAGAAAGGAAGTAGTGGTCTAATGGTAGTCCGATGGCGGTTTACGGCGGTCGGTGGTGGCCGGAGTTGCGAGTTTCAACCTGAAACCATCTCTCGACGATAAGAATGCAATGATAAGCTTTGTTTTCTCAAAAATATTAAGTTAAATTCGTTTTTAGATGTCGGAAAGTTAGATTCGTTTATGTGATTTCCGTTTTATTTTGTGTGGTCTAAAAGAAGTTGTTGTTACTGCAAAACCAACCGTTGGATCGAGTTCAAATTTTTACAATAGCTTATTGGCTCATTAATGTTAACATCCAACGGTTGGAAATGTGAATAGTCTTCTGGATGTATAGGTGGTTTACAGCTCAAATTGAAGCTGTTTGGATTTTCAGAATAGAAAATGCAGTCGTAAAGGTTGAGTTGTTCAGGAGATCCGACCGTTGGATTGAGCTAAAATTTTGACAGTAGCTTTTGAAGACATGGATCTTCAATTTTGAAATAAGGAAATTCTGATCAGATGTTGGTAAGTATGGTTTTGACAATGATCAGTTTGTAACAGTTTGTTTGTGTTAAAATCAGGAACTTGATTGTGATGCATGGATGGTTTAATGGAGTTGTGTATGAAATCCAAGACCGTAGAAAGGTTTTTGATGCAAAAATAAACACAACTACATAAGTGGATCTCGTTGCATGTCGGCTACAAGAAAATCCGCGTACATGATCAATTCAGTTTTCCTACGGGCAAAGGTGAGTGGTTTATATTTGTTTTGTTATGAGTTGTTACTTTCGATTTTATTAAGATTATGAACACATAATATATTCTTAATTTATTGTAATTTTTGAAAGCCCATGATGAACGATAAAATTAAGATCACGTAGGTCAATTATTTGATAACGGAAGCTTGATATTTCATGTAGTAATTCATTGGCCATATGGGTTAAATATTCAAAGAAAGTTGAAATGTTAAGATGTTGTGTTCGGAATCCATTTGGTTAGATTAGAATGATCACCCAACTTAAACACAATCTTGTAAGACGCATGGAATAAGACTTATGTGCTAGAATGAAAGTTTAGCATATATTACTATATGTGTGTGTTTAATCATCGTGTTGAGGTACAAGCATGAGTAGTGAGTCGTTTGCAATTTAAATGCTCATGGTTGTGTTTTACTAACTCTTGGATATGCTAAATAGATTAGCAAGTTCAGGTATGCGTGATGGGAATTTATTCATGAGGATTTGAACGCAGTAACAAACTAGTCATGCATTCGATTTTGTTTAGCCGTGATAGTAAGTACTCTAATACTTAATGTTAGTACATGTATGGATATTTGATAAATTATGGTTATGACAGAGTAACAAATGTATGTATAGAGCACTAAAAACCCTCACTTAGCTTTGCTAATTCAGATTATGATTATTGATGTCCATAGGTGCACAAGTCTAGTTAACATTGAGATCGTAGATCAGGTCTAAAGATTTGGTTGTACGAGTCAAGCAGCGATGGATGTGTCATTAAATAGGTTATAAACACCATCTACAAAGAAAGAATTGTAACACCTAGATCTTCTTTAAAAGATTTCAGTTTGGAAATATGTTGTTTATGTGTATTAGTAAACAAAAAGATTACAATACGACCTTCAACAAATTTACGAGGTCCATTCTAATCTCCATGGATTACCGGGCATGATCGGGAGCTTGGATTGTCGTCATTGGAAGTGGTATAATTTTCCGACCACATGGCGAGGTTAACACACACGAGGTGACCAAGACGGACCAACTGTTATTCTTCAAGCGGTTGCCTCACAGGACCTTTGGGTTTGGTCGGCTTACTTTGGTTTGGCAGGGTCATGCAATGATATAAACGTTTTCGAACAATCTCCATTGGTAGAGGACTATATTTCTGGTAGAGCTGTGAAAGCATCTTTTTATGCAAACGGAAACTACTACCCGCACAGATACTATTTGTGCGATGGAATTTATCCTAATTATTCGATTGTCGTGAAGACGTTTAAGGACCCGTACGATGAAAAAAGAGCTTACTTTAAAAAAGTTCAAGAGTCTTCGCGGAAGGATATTGAGAGATGCTTTGGGGTTTTTCAACAACGGTGACATTATTTGAGAAATCCTTGTCATGCATGGAGCAAAGAAGAAATAGGAGATGCTATGTACGCTTGTATAATCATGCATAATATGATTTTGGAAGATGAAGGAAGAGCAATATGCCAGAACTATGTACCGGAAGACGTTCAGGAGTATCCCCAAGCAACATTGGAAGACAGAGTGAAGAATGCACATGAAATGTAGTATGAAGCCGCACATAATACGTTAGTGGTTGATTTGGTTAAACACGCGTGGTCGGTTCGGCATATTCCAAATGAGGGAGAGGAATAATTGGATGACGAGGAAGACGAAGATGACGAGAATGGCTAAAGCGAAGACGAGTAGTATTATGTGTGTGTATTTTATTATTTATGTAATTTTTATTTAATTCATAAAATATTATTAGTTTTAAATTAAAAAATAATAATTGGGTAATGACTGTTTTAGGTACTATAGGCATTATCCAACTACATCCATTTATGAAAAACGCCTCATAATACCTCTTTGCTGACTAAATTGTCACATGTCACATAATACCCAAAGATAGGGACATTATTAATATGTACTACATTCTATTGACTTGTCTATATGTATGCGACATTAATTAAACAAATAAAATATTCAATTCTACCAAAGAAATGGGCATGATGACTAAGACTCTGTTAAAATGTCTAAGGATGGACTTGTCTATATGTATGCTACATTAACTAAACAAATAAAATATTCAATTCTATCAAAGAAATGGGCATGATGACTAAGACACTTTTAAATGTCTAAGGATGGACTTGTCTATATGTATGCTGCATTAATTAAACACATAAAATATTCTATTCCAATTACATGTACATACATATAAAAATTATAATTAATAAAATATACAATAAATGAATGGGACAATATGTATCAAGCGTGGACATGGTTTGTAAGACTAGTGAATGGACTTAATATATAGATCAAGTATTTTTTAAGCATGAAGAGGGGTAGGCTAGCTAGGTATAAGTTTTCAAAGAGGAAATTTATTTTTTTTTACCGGTAAATTTCTTTTATTATTTATTTTCAACTTTTTAAATATAAGAAGATTGTTGAACAGTAATGTTTATTCACTTGAAAATTAGAAAAAATATATTTATATATATGTGTAGGATATACTATCTATGCCTCATTTATACACTAAAAAAATTATAGAGTTAACTGCCATTTTTGTCTCTGTGGTTTGGTCACTTTGGCCATTTCAGTCCATTTTTCAAAAATGCGCCATTTTCCTCCCCGACGTTCTGGAAAGGTGCCATTTCAGTCCAAAAATCATAACCCAGTTAAGTCGGTTAGTAAATAAGGACTGATTGTGTAAATTTGTAACATAAAGGACCATTTAAGTAAATATTAAACACCACCACCACTAGCCCTGCCACCACCACCACTCCGCTGCCACCAACACCACCACCACCACTCCGCTGCCACCGCCACCACCACCACTCCGCTGCCACCGCCACCACCACCACTCCGCTGCCACCACCACCACCGCCACCGCCACCACAGCCCTGCCACCACCACCACTCCGCTGCCACCACCACCACTGCCATCACCACCACACACTCTCTCTCTACTCTCTATCTCTATGCTCTGCAATCACCACCACCATCACCTTTACCTCTCTACTCCGGTGACCGGAGTAAATCCGACGATCTTTCCGACACCCCACACCCCCACGTGTTAATCTTCTGTTTCTGTCAATCTGGGTCGAATTGAACGGACATCTGAAGTTCCTTAGATCCCCACAAACATTTTACACCCCTCACAATGCTCAAACACATCGATTTTAGCCGGAACCGAACCTGCAACTTCGCCGGAATCTTCACAGTGGCCGGAATCAGTCAACACGTCGTTCCAGCCGTTAACGGTTCGTTTTTCTTGTTCCGGTTCATTCGTTTATACTTGTACAATGTTTGCACCAGGTTAATTGGAATATAACCTGATTTTGGTCGTTAATTTGAGCCGTTGACTTTTCTGTTTGACCTTCTGTTGACCGCTTTGGGGGAGATGACACTGTTGACATCTGTGAGAGTGGTGGTGGCAGGGCTGTGGTGGTGCGGTGATGAACGACAAATTCATCATCATCATCGCCTCTATTAATATTTGAAGGAAGCAACAGTAACAGCAACAACAACATTATCAGCAACAACATTATCATCAACAAAATTGGTGGTGGTGGTGGCAGCGGAGTGGTGGTGGTGGTGGCAGCGGAGTGGTGGTGGTGGCGGTGGCAGCGGAGTGGTGGTGGTGGTGGTGGTGGCAGCGGAGTGGTGGTGGTGGCGGTGGCGGCGGAGTGGTGGTGGTGGCGGTGGTGGTGGTGGTGGTGGTGGCAGGGCTAGTGGTGGTGGTGTTACAAATTTACACAATCAGTCCTTTATGTTACAAATTTACACAATCAGTCCTTATTTACTAACCGACTTAACTGGGTTATGATTTTTGGACTGAAATGGCACCTTTCCAGAACGTCGGGGAGGAAAATGTCGCATTTTTTAAAAATGGACTGAAATGGCCAAAGTGACCAAACCACGGGGACGGAAATGGCAGTTAACTCAAAATTATACTATAATCTTTTTGCTGAATGAGATGGACAAATATTCAAGAAAAAGAGACTGATGACAGTGATATGTCATCATGTGAGCTTTGTTCTTGACGAATATATGTATGGCATGAATGGATCAACACAAGTGTAAAATGCTATTTTGGACTCCATTATTATAAATAGCATTCAAGCAAGATTTGATCTTCAATGACATGCCACAAAACAAGAATATCACACCAAAAAATAGGATGCCACTAACAAGCTTCGTCTAAAAAAGACGGGGTTTATGTAGGAAAGTTGGCATCTAGCTAAGGTATTCAAAGGTTCAAAACGCCAAAACAAATTCAAGAAAAAGAGGCTGATGACAATGAAGATTTGGATGAGAAATTAGATTACCATTTTTAATTTTTTTTTCATTTTCTATTGTTTTGTTATCTAATTATCTGTTGTTTGTTATCTAATTCTCCACTAATAAAATACATTAGGGAAATTGGCCTGTCATAATCCCACCTAGACCTTATTAGCCATTAATAATCTCACCTCAGAATATTCCCACCACCAGTCCCACCTTTTAACCTATTTTTCCTACAATGGTCCCCCGTAAAAAAAAAACTTAACGGACTTAAGCTTTTTTTCCAAACTCCAAACAGATTTTTAGGGCTTTGATTAGAACAACGATACGAGTCCACTGATGTAAAACTTGCCTCGAAACGTGCTCCAAACAATGAAAACGGCGCGTCAATTCGGGTGTTAAAATTTCCAATTAAACAAAATCAAGTCACTTGGAGCACCATTTCGAAGTAAGTTTTACATCAATGGACTTGTATCATCGTTCTGATCCAAAGCCCTAAAAATTTGTTTGCAATTTGGAAAAAAGCTTAACTCCGTTAAGTTTTTTTAACGGGGGACCACTGTAGGAAAAATAGGTGAAAAGTGGGACTAGTGGGAGGAATATTCTGAGGTGGGATTATTAATGGCCAATAATGTCTAGGTGAGATTATTACATGCCAATTCCCCTTTTTATATATAAAAAAGAATTCAAAAAAAAACTTGTACTGCACATGTGCATTATATGTGTACTACACATGTGCATTACATACTTAAAATTAGTTTTTAAGTTTAGTTTAGCTTTTAGGGTTAGGTTTTTTAGAGGTTTAGGATTAGGATTAGGTTTTTGGGTGTGGGGGGGAGGGGGTTTAGGTTTTTGGGGGTGGGGGTGGGGGGTTAGGCTTTTTCGGGTTTATATTTAGGGTTTAGTTTTAGGTTTTCGGGAGGGGGTAGGGGTTTAGGTTTTTTTTTAGGGGGGGGGGGTGGGGGGGTTAGGCTTTTGGTGGGAGTGTGAATTTAGGTTTTTGGGGGTGGGGTGGGGGGTTTAGGTTTTTTGGGGGTGTCGATGGGTTAAGTGGTTTAGGCTTTCCGTATTAGTGCACATGTGCAGTATAATTTTATTTTTTTTGAAATTTTTTATTATATATATATATATAATAGCGTTTTTTATAAAAAAATGAGTTAACTGCCATTTTCGTCCCTGTGGTTTGGTCACTTTGGTCATTTCAGTCCATTTTTCAAAAATGCGCCATTTTCCTCCCCGACGTTCTGGAAAGGTGCCATTTCAGTCCAAAAATAATAACCCAATTAAGTCGGTTAGTAAATAAGGACTGATTGTGTAAATTTGTAACATAAAGGACTGATTGTGTAAATTTGTAATAATGGTGGTGGTGGTGGTGGTAGCGGAGTGGTGGTGGTGGTGGTGGTGGCAGCGGAGTGGTGGTGGTGGCAGGGCTAGTGGTGGTGGTGTTACAAATTTACATAATCAGTCCTTTATGTTACAAATTTACACAATCAGTCCTTATTTACTAACCGACTTAACTGGGTTATGATTTTTGGACTGAAATGGCACCTTTCCAGAACGTCGGGGAGGAAAATGGCGCATTTTTGAAAAATGGACCGAAATGGCCAAAGTGACCAAAACACAGGGACGAAAATGGCAGTTAACTCTAAAAAAATTGTAAAAAAATTGGTATGTTTTTTAGGGTTTTTTAGTTAGTTTTTCTGGTTTTCTCATTTAAACTAGTTTTCTCATGATCCATCCCCTGTATATATATATATATATATATATATATATATATATATATATATATATATATATATATATATATATATATATATATATATATATATATATATGTATATAGGGCTTGGCTATATAAGAAACTCTATCTTTTTAAGAAAACTATGGAAACCCATTGTGAACCATTGATTAGCTTACATCAAACTTGATCAATGGCTATGATAATTTTGGTATGAATAAAATTAAAAAGAAATGAAAGTACTGCCGTTAGTACCAGTGAAGGGCATTTTCGGAAGTCAACAAACACATTGGAAAACAGAAATCACTGCCATGCAGTAGCCGTCTAATCAAGAACTGCAAACAAAATTCAAATTTTTTTCTTCTTTATGTTCAACCCATTATACTCATTACTCCCCTGTTCATGTTTCTCTCTCGTCAAAAAACAAACATTGAAAACCTACTTCCGGAACCCTAACACAGTAGCCGATAGCGTCGATATTGGAGAATGAGGAAGTCGTTCATAATCTTGTCGTCGTCGGTGAAGCTGAAACGATTAAGGAAGATTAAGAGTTCAATTAAAAGGTTAGTTGTTGTAATCGGTCATGTAAAAGGAGGTTTTGTTCAACCGATTTATCGGAAAATGGCAGCTGAGTTTGTTTTCTTTTATATATGTAGGACTTCGAAACACATATTAGGGCAAAATAGGTTTGAGAGCCGTAGTGTTGTGATTATATCCGACGAACCCAAGCCATGACCTTCCAATCAACAATCTGTCTTTGGTCCGACCCAACGGGAGTTAGGTTAGAATTGATATGTCTATAAACCTTTAACATAGTTCAAGGTGATCTATATATGGATAGTGTGTTGGATAAGAAATTGTGCATAACAGAATTTTGTTGGATGCGTTGCAGTGTATGATGAAACCGATAGTGTGTCACCAAGCCATGGGAAAAGACGGAAAACGGGTAACGGTTAACCAGTAATATTGTTTATAATTTGTATAATTTCTTGTTGGACTAATCGTTTTCGTTACGAGTCTATCAGTGCGTAATGAAGGTTGTGTGGAAAGCAAACGGGGACATAACAAAAATCACAATGGTAAGTTCCTTTTGTTACAATAGTGGCTATTTGCGTATCCAGTTAAATCTGAGTAACATGTTTGAAACTGTAGGGAAGAAAAGCATTGCCGGGGATAGTTCTGGGTGTGGAAATAAAAGAAAACGTGGTTAGTTAAATATTGTTGGCTTTGATTAACATGTGTTAATTGGGCATGACCTCAAAAATTCGCTAACATGTGATAATTGGCAGGGGAAAAGAACAGCGCCGATGATAATTCTGGCAATGTAATGCGAAGAAACCGTGGTTAGTTAATTTTTAAGCCCTTCAAATTTTTGGATGTTAGAAATGAAAAATTGTTACATGTTTTAACGTAGCTAGTCAATGTTACCGTTTGTGTTAGAAAGATGTTGTCATAGGTGGTTGTAAAGTAGACTTATTTTTTGGGTTGTTGTGGTTTCGTATAAAATGTTATTTCAGTAAGTAGGGCAGAAGTGACGGCTACGTCGAAGGGTGGGACGTTAAGGACCAAAAAGAAGAAGGGTTCGGAGGACAATGTGAAAGGTGAAGCAGGGAAGCCAAAGGTAGTTGGTAACAAACAGGAAAAGGTTCAGAAAGCCCGTAAGCGAGCAAAGAAGGATGAATTTCCGGGTATAAGGACAAGATCCGCACCACTGCAGTTTTATATGTGTGTACGGGCATTGACAGAACAACAACGTGACGCAGTCAGGCAAATGGGCTTTGGTCGTTTGCTTACTTTCAGCGTTGATGGGTTGCCGGCTAAGTTAGGTTATTTTGTTGTGGACAATTTTAATCCCGATAAGATGGTGATATGTACGCCTGCTGGTGATATCAAGGTGAACAGGAAAGTGATACATAAGTTATTAGGGATTCCGACTGGTGGACAAAAGATTAGTTCGATTGATAAGCTGCCGATGCTGATTGATGCCATTGCGGATTGGAGGGCGAGATACCCGGGTGTAATGGTGCCTCCAACAAAGATGGTGAAAATGATAGATGAGTCCGATGGCGAAGACAGATTTGATTTCCGTATGGATTTTGTAATGTGTTTTGTGGCAGTGCTGGTTGATTGTCATAAACAAAGTTGTTTACGGGAAGAAATCTTAGAGTATCTGGATGACGAAATGGACTTTGCAACAATAGACTGGTGTGACCTGGTTGTAGATAAGCTGAGAACTTGCAAAGATACCTGGAATCGGCTTGACCCACAAAGTTTCTTCGTTGGTCCTCTCACGATTCTGATGGTAAGTGTACTTTTAATTATTTTAGATAATTAACATGTGTTAGAATACTTGATTATTTCCGGGCTGAACGGATCGTTGTTTCTTGTAGTTGTTGTACGTTGATAGCATTGAGTGCACAGGGATGGAGGTAGACAAGGCGGTGTGTCCTTTAGCTTTTTGGAACTTGAAAAGATTGCGAGAGAGAGAGAAAGGCTTGAAATACTTGCTGGTGGGTTTGGACTGGGACGGTTTAAAGGATTAACACGTCCCAGAAACTATAACGTGGAACACTGGGCAAGTAAAGAGGTAAAGTTATATGCTCTAACATGTGTTTTTTACAATTAGTATGTAATCTTGGTATCAAAATGTTGAAAAACTATTTTCAACAGGAGAGGTTGACGATGGTACGACAGTTAATAAATGTGACAAAGAAGAACAAAGTCAAAATAGAGGGTATGTTAGAATCTCTGTGGGTGGAGAGCCATGAAGACGAGGAAGTACAAACGTTGAAGGCAACGTATGAAAGTATGTTTGAGAAGAAAGTTAGTGAAAGTGAGGATCACGATGAAGCGGTAGATTTAGCGTCGCACAAGATCAATTCGGTGTTGGAAGATTTGAAAAATGATGAAAGAATTCACATCAACGAGGGAGAGAACGCTGGTTAGTAACTGTTATTCTTTGTGTTATTTAGTTTAATAATTTGGAATCCATTTATCGATGTGCAAACGATTTCGTAGGGGATGGCGTGGATGACGATTTTTCGGATGGGTCGCCAATAGCTAGCTTGTACAGGAAGTCACTTATTCAGCAAAACAAAAAAATTAGTAAAAGTAGATTGAAAGAAGTAGGATCTTCAGCAATAGACTTTGATGCCCCAGAAGGTGTGTTGATAATGTTTCTGAAATGAACACTGAACCACGTGTTAATGTGATACCTGTTGTGTTGGTTATCATTCTTAAAGTGATCATTGTAACACATTTTACTGTGTGGCAACCTGTATTGATTGACATATGTTGTTGGGGTTGCAGCTGATGTTGCGGGCCAATCAAGCGTAGATGATGGTGGAAAAGACTATGCTGAAAAGATGGAAGATGGTGGAAAGTCGGGTCAGGTGAGGAGATCTGCTAGACTCGGGAAGTTAAAGCATGTTAGTGAGATAGAAGAAGGGTTTGTGACCCCAAAAAGACGAAAGACAAATATGAAGTTTGGTGGACAAGACACGGATGGTGGTAAAGAAACAGGTAAATTGTTACATGTATTACCATTTTAAGAGTACGTTTATAGCGCGAAAAGAGTTTATGTCCCTGTACTATAGGTTATGGAATGAAATGTGTAGTCTAACACATGTTAATGTGATAACGATCGTAAAGTTTAACATTTTATTGTGGTTGCAGCTGATGTTGCGGGGGAATCAAGCGTACTTGGTGATGGAACTGAGTGTACCGGAGCGCTGGAAGATGGTGGTATGTCGTTGCGGGTAAGGAGATCTCCCCGTCTGAAGAAGTTAAAGGATGCTCCTGAAATGGAAGCAGGCTTTGTGACCCCAAATTGCCGGAAGACAAATATAAAGATTGACGGGGAAAAAACAGATGATGGCAACGAATCAGGTAAACTGTAACATGTGTTACCAGTTTCATCGTACATTTAGATTTAAAAGTACACGTTGATGGTGACGCGTAGTTTGTTGCTCGTTAAAATTTATTACCCTCTAATATGCATACGTGTCTGAAACCCATTTATTATTAATGTGATGTTATAGGGTTCAACAAGACTGAGAAGCAACGGGAAGAGAGAGAACTGGGGTGTAGTGAAGTTGGGGAAGAAACAAATCAAGGCGTCCAAGGTGATAAGATTGTCCATGATGCTGGTAATTCAAGTGGAGGTGACTATAGTATGGGTGGGGCCGAAGATAATAAAGGAGCAGGAAGCGGGGATAAAAGTGATGTTGAAGAAGTGCATAAGCCGTTGGGTTTAATGCGTGCAATACTGCGTATTAAAGCAGCAGAAGTGCATGGTGCACGTGGTGGTTCCCGTACCCTTTCAGAATGTCTGATTTTAAAAGTGTGCTGTATTACTTTATTCGTTTTAACATGTGTCATCTTGTTTTGACAGATGACCATGGTTCGGACATGCAGTTTGTTAGTAAAGATGAATATAGAGTGGATACAGACAATAAAGTGGCTGCGAATGACAATGATCACCAGAACACCTATCTAGAAGCGAATGGCGCCAAAAAGGATGAGATTTACGAAGCACGGTTTATCTGTGATCAAGAGGTAGCCAAAATGGTCGAGATGGAGGTTAAGAATAGCGAACAGGTTGAAGGGAATGAGAATGAAGGTAATCTTCGGAAACCGTTTTATTTGTTTGGCCATGTTTAGCCATGTCTAATTTATTCGAAAATGTTTATGCAACTTCAGATAGTAAGATTGAGAATGAAGTTGGGGCTGCAACTGATGGAAGTAAAGAAGAAAGTGGTGGCGTCGTGTTTGCATCTGTGGAAGGTGCTGTTAATGATAAGGACGAACATGTGGTTTTGGATGGCAAAGGCAAGGGGGTTGTTGATGAGTGTGACCGTGATTTTAACAGTAATTATTTATGCAGCTTCTGGTACTAAGTTGTGCATGAGATGTGATAAGAATGTTTTATGCAGCTGAAAAAGGTAATATTGAGCATGATGGGCTGCATTCAACTGATGTAAATATGCAAAAGTTTATTAGCGCGGTGGTAGACTCTGTCGCAGGCGCAGCTTTCGATAAGGCTCAGGATGTCGATGGTAAAGGGAAAGCGGCTGAAGAGGTGTGGCAGCCGGAAAAGAACGGTAAAGATTTTCATGCTCTAACATGTGTTAACTGCTTCCCTACCTGTATCATTTAGTTAGTTAACATGTGTTAATCATATAAACAGTGTGCGAAGGTGATACGTTTATTGATGAACGTAATTTAGATGGCCCTAATTGGAGTCTTGGAATGACACAAATTGGGGGTGAATTGGACGTGTCGCAGAAAATCGGTACGATAGAGCATTAAACAAAAATAGGATTGATGGGTTAGTAGGAGTCATCTATAATATACTTATTTGCATCAAACGTGCAGGTTGCACAAGTGGGAAGGTGGATGAGATGGCTGGTACAGAAACAGTGCTGGAGCGTTCCGGTGAGCTGAACTACATTCATTTGTTGTGAAAGTGTTATATTCGTTACCGCGTTACGTGAATTATTTATTTTATATGTTTTTAGGCGATATGGAGGCTACCACAGACTTGAGTATGGTTATAATGGTAGAACCAGTTAGCTCCTATGACCCGGCAATTGCAATCTACAAGGGGCAAACTGGTCTGGAATTTTATGGGGGTGATATGAATGAGGTGGAGGACAATATGCCGCTTGCAAACCGTGTGCGTATGTTAGCTGAGTTGGGGCCCGAAAAAGGAAGCTCCCTTTTCGAGAGAAAGTGGCAGCGGAACCAAATAGATCACCTTACTATATAAGGTCTGTCGACATGGGTCAGCCAATAACTAAGAAGGAGGCAAATCTGTGGGAGTACATATACGCTGATGAAAGCCCAATGCACTTTTTAAATGGGCATTCTCGTAGGAAGCGGGCAATGGAGGCAAACGTGTAAGTAGAACTGCAACGTGGTTTATTGTTGTATAATAATAGTGTAAACCATGAACCAAGTTCCACACTAGTTAATTGGTTATATTTTGATTTTTGTCGTAGGAGGGAACAGGGTTCGTCGTCGGTTGTTGATGTAGATAGTCCGATACACATGGCTGTGTAAGTAGGGGGTCACCGTAGCAAAAATTAGTTAAATAAAAAATAACATGTATTAAAGTATGCAATTTAATTTATAATTTGTACATCTGAATCCAGGGAGTTGCTGTTTAGAAGCCCTACCCATGTAGAAGCGTCTCGGGCTATGTTCAAGAGTTTAAACGTTGGCAATGAGGTGTCAGATGGTATTATCGACTGTTGGGCGGAGGTGCTAAACTTCCAAGAGAAACGGAAATCACGGGAGGCTTACAGTAGGCAATTCTTTGGTACTAAAGTTGTGGTGAGTGTCATGTATATAGAAATTACGGTGTGGCGAGTTTTTGACCTTATTAATTTCTCTGTTGTGCTTAAAGTTTCCGTGGATGCTAACAACTGAGGAAGGTGGAGTCAAGGCGCGGATGCACAAGTTTCGGCTTGGAATAAAAGGTGCGGTTAACAGCGGTGAAAATGTTCCTGACTTTCGAAATCACGACATTGTTTTCTTCCCGATATTGGAGCACAAACACTTTTACTTGCTGGTGTTTGAGTTACGCGACCCCGGAATTTATGTCGTTGATAATGACAAAGCCCGCCAAGGTCAGTTGATAGAAGATAGTGTGTACTACCTCCACAAGGACACAGCGTATAAGATTGTAAGTTATTAAAATAACCATTGTTGAACAATAAGTGTGATAATATTGAGGATCTGTTTTTTTATTGAGCATGGCTTGTATATGTGTATGCAGAAAGATATGTTTGTGCAATACCTTCGGGAGGTTGGGAATCCGCGAGCCGATGACATAGAATACTGCAACATCCAGCGTATGCCGGTTCCTTGGGCGACCACCGCAAACACAACTGATTGTGGGGTCTTCTTGATGCGACACATGGAGTGCTACATGGGGAAAAACAAAAGTTTTAACTGTGGGTTCAGCATGAGTGGGGCGAGGAAGATGGCGGAGGTGCGAAAGTTGAGTAAGAGGTATGCTGCGCACATCTTATGTTCGGAGGTGAATGTGCTGCTGCCAAAAATCAAGCAGGATTACCGAATAGAGTAACACGTGTTAGGGGGTGAAATGGTAGTTACTGTAGCACCAGTGGGCTTTAAAATGCGCCAGCTTTGTTTTTGGATATGTAATGTACTTTGATTTGGGGATGTTGCTTTAAACTTATTGCGGGGTAGGTGTTTTGTTGGGTATGGCATCGTCACGATGTCTTTTTGGGGATAGACTATCTATATGAAATCTGATGTTTAGTAACTTGGTAATTGTATACTCTAAAGAATATTGATGTGTTGTTGGATGTGTTAGAATATTATTAATGTAGTTGATGGTTGTAGTTGATAATGTTTTAAATGAGGTTGTTTTAAATTATATAATGGTACGTGTAACATTATAGAAAATGAGAAAATACTGCTTCCTGTTTCCAAGGGGACCACTATTTCTAAAAATGTAGTAGGAATATTGGAAATTGGGGAAAGTAGGTGGCAGAAGTCTACAAACATAGGGGTTGGTGTCTATAAAACGACTTTATTGGAAAAGGAACCATTGCTTTTTTGCCCCTTATGGTCACATCAAAGTCAAGTCACAAAGACCTATATTAAATGTACCCAGGGAAAACCTCTATAAGTAGTGTAATGAAGAACCAAAGTCATATTCTGTAATACTTCACCAGTTCAGTAAACCATAAACTGTTAGCGGTTTAAAAGTGTGGTAATGTGATGGACCCTTGTAAAGGTAAGGTCACGGCTACCCAACCAGGCATGCAGAAGCGGAAGGAAAAGGGGAAGGAAGCATGTGAGGGCCGGTACGAGGTGTGCTACGAAAGAAAAGTGTCTCACAAGAAGCGAGAAGATGGGAAAACTGGAGTAGCTTCTGGTGACGATGCTTCAGATAGCGGAACCAAAAATGTAGCTGATGTAGCTGGTGTGTCGCAAGAAACGTCACGCCGAAGGGAACACGTTGTTCCAGAAGCTGAAAAGTTGAAGGGGCTACCAGATGAGTTGGTTAGGTTGCTGACGGATCCAGACCATGAATTATGTGGTTGCCCGTTGTGTCCATACTCACCCGAAACAATCCAGTCCTGGTGTTACCATGACCCATGGGAGAGTGAGCGCAGCCCCTCTCCTCTGTACTTTCATGATGAGGAATTTGCCACACCATGATGAAAAGCTTGTTAGAGATGGAGGATAATAAGGGGTAGTTAGTATGTTGAAAGTGGTTGAAGATGTGTTAACCTGATGACCCTATGTTTTAACAAAACGACATACCAATGTCGTTTTGTTGGTATTTTATTATGTTTTTTTTTTGGGCAATCGGTTGATGTCATTTCTCGGTAGTCGATCCATTGTTTTAGACGCGAGGGGTGTAACCTATTAGTAGAATGTGTGGTTAAGTTGGTTAGACGTGAAGTTTAATTCTATAACCTGATGTGGTTTAATATATAAGCTGTTGGTGTGGTTAACACAGATTGTTTTGATCCTTTCCAGTTAAAAGAACCAACAATTATGGGGGCTAACATGTGTTAAGCATCTGTTTTTATGCTATGGTAAAAAATAAAAACCAAAAACACCATTATCAATGCATATAATATTAAGATAAGCCCATTAATAGCAAACAGAGGTCCCCAAAAAAGTAGGGCTACAAACACAAAAGTGGCCAAGGCCATAGAGTTTCTTACAATCCTATTTATGATAAATGGGATCAAAATAGTTCCACCTTCTTACACACGTAACAAAGAAGAGCAGGAGGATGTCAAAAGACTGTTACATGTGTGTAAGAAGGCCAAAATGAAGAGAGTCTCCCATTACATAGTACTAGAAAACGACAATAAAGATTTTAATCAGAGGGTGAGGCACCAGTGGCGGTCTGCCTTTGTTGTTCAGCAGCTGCCTTTGCGGCTTTCATTGCAGCCACCTTAACGCAGTTGCGTGAGTCGTGGTCGTCGACATACAGACCACAACGCTTGCATAAACGAAGCTGCTTTGGACGTTTTGGTGGTTTTGCCTTTGCCTTCTCACCGGGCCCAGAAAATGCGAGTATGAGTACCACATCCTTTATTGCGAGCAACTTCTGGATTAGCAACTTCGACTGGAATGTTGATTGGCTGCCTAACTATTTCTTCCATTTCACACTCGTTTGATTCATTTTGAATTGTAGACAATGGTTGCTTGGAAAGCACATTGATCTTGAAATCCCTGAGTTGGTCAACCAATTTTGCCAACGAATCCTCATCGGTTCTGGCCACATCAACGCATTCAGTAACGAGGTCGAGGATTTCATTCCGCATAACGGACGGTGCGTGTGGGTTGACTCCGTATCGGCTGGAAATTGAAAAAACCTGTTTGGGGAGGGCATCTCGACGCCACCTATCGTTTATGTATTGGGGTGGAATCCTTTCAACATTTTTCAATCGATAGACGCAAAAGACATGGCAACACAGATATCCGATACGTGTGAAATTCCTGCATGAGCAACTGGCGGATTGGTCTACAGTGTTATACGTAACCTTTTTTGAACATAGACAGCAAAAAAAAGCCCTTTAGATCTAACATATGTTAGAGGATGGGTAATAATGAAATTGCCTAACATGTGTTACCTGATAGACATTTGTGATGTTGTTCCTTTTATCCAAATGAGTGACGTCTATCAGAAGACTGGAATTGCTGGACTCGGTTTGGTTTGTGATGTAGCATAAAAATTTCCCTTTAATTATCTCCTTTTGAACTTGCGCGAAAACAGCGTTTGTGTAAATGGGAACGCGTGTTGTTCTATCGCTAAATCAGTATTGCCAGTAAACATGGTGGATGAGGTTTTGTACTCCGATACACGCTGCCGATATCGTTGGCTGTCTACCCTATTTTCAAAGCACATCATAAATTGTACAAGGGTGTTTGCGCTTGTTGAGTTGACCTTGAAGGCAGCGTTAGAGCTTTCGCAGCGTGAAGTGGTCTTCATTAAGCAACACATGGGCAGTTCCCTGAAGTACGCTGGTACCCAAAGATGTTTGATGTTGTACATGTCGTTCAACCAGCTGTGGTCTTGAAGTCCAAATGTTTGTAGGAGGTCATTCCAGCGGGACTCAAACGTTTCAGGTTTGATATAAACATTCCAAACCAACCGGTGAATGCAGGACCGAAGATCAGTGTTATCGAGAACGTCCGCAGAGATCTGAAAAAGTTAATAGTTACTAACACGTGTTAGATTAAAACAGTTTGAAAAGACATATAAAAATTATGTTATGTTGAATAACACATGTTAAGGGCTAACAAATTAAGCTAGCCTTGGAGGGTAGTTTTTTCATTATATGCCACATGCATAGACGGTGTCGTGATTCGGTAAAGACCATAGGAATAGCTTGTAGCATGGATGGGTCTTGATCACTCAGCACGAGAGTTGGTTGAGTACCGTGTGCCTTCAAGAAAGCCTTAAGCAACCACACATAAGATTCAATGGACTCGGTTGATATCAAACCCGCTCCAAATGTAACACATTGGAAATGATGATCCACACCCGTGAATGGCACAAAAACCATCTTGTACCTATGAATAAAAAATTGATTTGATGTTAACAAAATGTAAAACTTTTTTGGGTTAGGGTGGTATACTTGGGGATCAGGCCTAACACATGTTAATGGAGGGGGGGACTAACCTGTTAGTGCTATAAGTTGCGTCAAACGTGAGGACATCGCCAAAAGCTTTGTAGTTTAGCTTTGAAATCTCATCAGCCTAACACATGTTAATGGGGGGGGGACTAACCTGTTAGTGCTATAAGTTGCGTCAAACGTGAGGACATCGCCAAAAGCTTTGTAGTTTAGCTTTGAAATCTCATCAGCCCAGAATACAGAAGACAACTTTCCATTTGATACAGTGTAATCAAAATAGAAGTTGGGTAGGTTGTCAAAGCGCTCACGCAGGTGTTCGAGGAAAACTTGTGCGTCGCGTTCACCAATAAAAATTCGCAACTGGTGGCTAAAGTTTTTAAAATCCACCGGAGTCCCATTGACATTGTGATGCCCTCCTTTTAAAGCTACAAGACATCTATAAGCTCTCATGGGTCCGATACGGTTTAGACTCATATTGTGAATGAATTGTTTGGTGGAGAATGACAGCTTCCGTGATATCTTGCTAAGATCACGGTTGTAACTCTCAACAAGTTCATGATTATGAATATCATTGAAACTCAGAACTGTGTATGAATCATTCGAGATTGAGACTAGTATGCTTGCCTTACAGTCACACCAGGTGAAGTTGGTCCTCTGGTGCTTAACAGAAGATTCATCTAGGGTGTCAAAAGTCCTCTTGGGTTGTGGTTTTCCATATTTTGAGCATCGAAGATACTTGTGTATGGGAATTCCATTCCAGACTTTAGTTTGCCCTTTTTTTTACAGAAAAACCTGCTTCAAACGCATAAAGTTCATACATGGAAAGAACATCCGCAAAAGTTGGATAAGATTTCCCACACACTGGTATGAACTTATCAGCGACGTTAGGAATCCAGTAACGGGTTCCCTGAGGGGTATCAAAAACGAAGTATGGATTCGATGGCCCTGCATCATAAAACGAAAAAGGTTAGGAATCTGCTATACATGGCATGACAAAAGGTTAGAAATCTGTGATATGAGAATAAAGTGGGCTCCCATGTAATATATACAACCGTCTAACTGGTCGCGTGATGATTCAGCAAACAGAGAAGGACCATGAGATGATCCAGAAACAGCACCAGGCATGAGCTGCATATGGGAATCTTGGGATGCTACATGTGAACATTATGGAATATGTTTGAACAATGCCATATCTGGGGAAGAAAAGTACAAAACCAGTGTATAGAAAAAACAAACCTTCTTCATTATCCATAACCTGGCCATCATTAAAAGCGCTGTTCATGAAATTGTTGGAGATGACAACATCCGGTGATCTAACAGGGGCTTCAGATGATCGCGAACAATCAACATGCATATAAGTGTATACAGAAGCTTCGAATGGAACAGGTGAACATGGCCATGCAGTATAGTTTGGATTATTCGATTAAAAAGTTGTAAAAGACAAAAAAACAGAACTTCGAGAACAGTTAAGTTACATAAATAGACAAACCTGGAGCATTAAATTCCTCATCATTTTGGAAGTCGCTGCTAAAGAACCGGTTGGGGAAACTATGGACCGGCGACATTAACTCGGAGGTTGGTGGATTTATCTCCATGGATATTAATGGAGAAATGATAATTTGGAGTAGAAGATGACTATGGTACTTCTGTTGAAGAATATATAAAATGAAAAATTGTAAAAGAAATATGGGGGTGGGTAAATTGTACAAATGAGTTGATGTGCATTAAATGATCATGTCAATTCAAATGGGGGAAAATATCTTGAGTTGCATAAATTACAAATATAACCTTGGAAGCAAAAAGTAACAGGAAGTGACTAAGGGCTACGTGGCTAAATGATGGCCACAATTAGAGTTTGCTAAGTTTTCTAAGAAAATGGGGTTTCTTGCTAAGCATTATCCTATATATATATATATATATATATATATATATATATATATATATATAGGGTTAGGTTCATTAGTGAACAACCCCTTAATTGTGAATACTAGTGAACTAATCCTAGCCATTGATTATCAATACACAAGTGTAAATCAATGGCCATGATTTGATGATGAAAATACAATAGTGCTCACTCTAAAACCCAAACCTATATATATATATATATAGGGTCAGGATTTAGAGAAAACGGTGGAAAGTGTGAGAACGGTGAGAACGCTTATGGATCGTCCGATCTAAACAATCTATGGACTAGATTGGCGCGGTGGCATTTTCGTAAATAACATCAATTTTATTACGTGGACGCGCTTCATTAAGGGTAAAAGCGTCTTTTGAATACTCCAAATAAAACGCATCTCATGAAAATAAAACGCCAAACAAAAACAACACACCATTCTAACTAAAAACGCCATTAGATATAAAACGCCAAACTTAATTATAATAAAATCTTGCCTAAAAAACAGCCATAAAAAACTATATATACAACAACTCAGACCTTCATTTAAAATCACACACAAAACCCCAAACGCCATGTTTAATATATAGTATTCGTCTGATAAACGCCAGAAAACCCAAACATCAAAAACATTACTGAGGTTTGTTGTCAATAAAGTTTAGCTCTATGGGGTGGACAACATTGTCAGTTATCTTTCTTAACTGAGGATTAACAGTGTTGTCCATCACCATACAACAACACTTTATTGATTTTAGCATGATCAAATTTACAGTTTTAAGATGGTTTTTTAGTGGTGTTCTTTTTCTCGGTAAAACGCCAAAAAAGATTACATTTTGGCTGAAAGGGTGTAAACTCAATAACATTTTGCTGCATGACATGGACAAATATTATAGAAAAAGAGGCTGATTTCATACTTTGTGCTTCCAAACGGCGACAAAAAAAAACTACTTCAAAAAACAAAAATAAAAAAATCATAGAAAGTCGAAACAGCCAGTGAAGATGCTTCAAAAGAAGAAAGAGACTGGTGACAGTGAAGATTTGGAAGATCAATATTTATTTTGTTTAATTTTCTTTTTAAGTTGATTGTTATATAATAACAACGCCATATCTAATAAAAACGCCAAAAAGCCAAATGCTTGTCAAAACGCCAATATGCAATAAAACGCCACAAAAATTACCAAACCATTATAAAATTACTTTGGACAAGTATTATAAAAAAACAAAAAGAAATAAAATAAAATAAAATAAAAACTTGAAAATGTAACTAGAAACAATAACTACAAATCAGTAATACTGAAGATAGGGAAAATTTATTATATTAGAATCTAAAACGCCAAACTTAAAAGATGAGACGTGTTATAGACTTCAGAGATAAAGCTTATCAAAATCAATAATTACAAACAGTAACTGAAAAGACGAATACTTTATTATAACAATGCACCGCCTAACTTAGGCGCCAAAAAGACATCCTATAAATGATACGTCTCAGCAACTTCCATTTGATCAAACAAAAAAAAAAACAAACGCCAATACTACTAAATACCACTCACCGTAAAACGCCAAAAAATAAAAAAAAAATCAAAGATGGCTAATATGCTTTCTTGGATATTCAGTATTGTTCTTCGTGAAGTTTCACTGAATGAATTGTTAACATAGGGGAGTAACTCGGTAAGATTTTGCTGCATGAAATGGACAAAAATTCAAGAAAAAGATACTGATGCCAGTCATATGGCATTTTGTATTTTTTGTTCTTGAAGAAGGCTTGGATGAGGAGAAGAGATCAATGACACTGAAGAGTGGGATGATTATAAAGATGAAGATCAAGATAAAGAAAAAGCGAAAAACCCACCCTCACGTCATAGATCTATGTCCCCAAACATCCACAAAAAAACCACTTCAACAGACGAGCAGGCAAAATAAGCAAACCGATGGGTTTGTTAAGTTTTACATAAAATGCCATATATTGGGTGACAGTTCTTGTACTATTAAAGAAGAGAGAGACTGATGATAGTGAAGATTGGGAAGAGAGATCCGATTAGGATTTTATTTTATTTTCTTCGCTTGTATTTTTTTTCCTGTGGTTGAAATATAATCTAACAATTGTAAAACGCCAAGATACCACAAACGCCAAAATGTATATAAAAAATAATAGAACAATGGGCCATCTTGTTTAAAACGCCTTGAAAAACGCAATTCAGATAGATTTCCTGACCCCCTGGGTTCCAATGGCATACGATTTGAATAAACGCCATAAATGCCAAAATGTTAATACAATGAAATCATTAAACGTCATTAATTATTGAATTTGGTTAACGCCAAAAATCTTAAACCCCAAAAATTAAAACAATATATTGGGAAAAGCGGAACTGGAAAAGCAGAAGATGAAAGGACAAAAAGCCCCTCCGCCCTTTTCTATGCCGCGTGGCACGTGTTGGGCCAGGATGCGTTCTCACCGTTCTCACACTTTTGAGCATTTTCTCCTGATCTCGTTTCTCTATATATATATATATATATATATATATATATATATATATATATATATATATATATAGGGGATGGATCATGAGAAAACAAGTTTAAATGAGAAAACCAAAAAACTAACTAAAAAGCCTAAAAAACATACCAAAAAATCTTTTTTGTTACATTTTTTTTATAAAAAATCGCTATATTTATGTATGGAAAAAAAATTTCAAAAAAATAAATAAAAAAGAAATTTTTTGTTGTATTGCACATGTGCACTATTACGGATATAATGCACATGTGTAGTACACATATAATGTACATGTGCAGTACAACAAAAAAAAATTGAAAGTTTTTTATATATAAAAAATAGCGATTTTTTATAAAAATTTGTAAAAAAAAATTAGTATGTTTTTTAGCTTTTTTTTAGGCTTTTTTAGTTAGTTTTCTAGTTTTCTCATTTAGATATAGTTTTCTCATGATCCACTCCCTATATATATATATATATATATATATATATATATATATATATGATGTGGATTCTAAGAGAAGAACACCCTGTTTGAGAAACTTGAGAAACATTCCGAATCACACATTCCTCCAAGCAAAAAAAAAGTTTTTTTTTAGGAATTTATACACATGTGTATATTGTCACGTGTGTATATATATAGGGTTAGAATCGTGTGAGAAGTAGTAGACTAATTGAGAAACGTGAGAAACATTCTGACCATACATTTTCCCAAAGAAAAAATGCAAAAAAAAATGTTAAAACTCATTTTTAGGGATTTATACACAGGTGTATATTATCAACCTTTTAACTATACAGACGTGTATATTGTCAATCATTTAACTAAACATATATGTGTATACATGTTGTAAATCGATGATTGAGGTGAATGATTAAGTTTTAGCTTTAGGGTTTAGTATTAGTATTTAGGGTTTAGCATTAGGGGTTAGTTTTGGTGTATAGTATTTGTAACACTCATCTTTTAATACTATTGTTTAATCATAAAATAACGGGCTTTTTAAAACGAAATACATAGCTAACAAAAACTTAGTTAATAAACTAAGATGTACTTCATTATAGTATTTGAAATAGTCAACTAACAAGATTAAAATATTCAACGTTTAGAAGTGTTTACAAAACAACATGGTTTGAACTAGATTAGATTATCGCGGAAGCATTCAAAACTTGTGTTCGGTTCTTGATTTCCTTGCTTGATCAACATCCACAACGAAACGAGCATTACTTAAGGTCAAAACCACATCAATTATTAGTTTTGACATCATAATATAAAATAAATTCAAATTCTATTGCTAAACAACGAAAAACAAAAAAAAAATCAAAATTTTATTTCAAACCAACCGTAGGTTACGGTTTGCCAAGCTCAAAACAGAACTGCCAGACTGTGAGCCACGCTTCAGAATCGTGGCCTACGGTTCACCCAACTCAAAGCAGAACTGCCAGACTGTGAGCCACAGTTCAGAACCGTTGCCCACGGTTCACCCAGCTCAAGGCAGAACTGCCAGACTGTGAGCCACAGTTCAGAACTGTGGCCCACGGTTCGCCCAGCTCAGCCTTCTTTATTTTTTTTCGCTTTATTCATCATAACTTTTTATTCACATATCCGTTTTAGCCGATTCGTTTTCCTAAACATCCGTAATTTAAATACGGACCAGTTTATCATCTTTAAATGCATTAAAACCCGGTTTATAAACAGTTAGCCCGTAATCCCACTTTTTGATTATTCGACCCGTTTGGTTGTAAGTCATACAACTTGTTTCTTATCATCACTTATTTTCAAACGATTTTACCCATTCCCGGGTTACCAAGCATTAGCATTTTGCTCCCATCACATGGTTTGCACGCGCATTGTTGTTATGCTTAATTTTCATTATTCAAAGCATACGCGTTTAATCAATTTCACAATATCACTATACTAAGGTTTTGACCCATTTCTAAGGGCTTACTCACAGCAAGTTTAGCGTGTCTGTTTCACGGCTTACGCATTCCAAATATTAATTCAATGAGTGATAATCCAATCACTTCAACATTTCCCAATTTGACATTGTTTTGACCCGTTCGGATGTCTAATGGAAATCACTACTTCAATAACAACCAAACTTTATTCTAACCCATATTTTGACCACAAGTTGTATTTGCCCCCAACTTCTGGGGCTTTCGGTCACCGGCGTTTCATTACCAAAACTGTGGCTTCACGCTCTTGTGATCCGTCTTTGCCAACTACTATTCAAAACACCATTTTACTACTACAAAACAATTGTTTGACCCGTTTGGCTCATTTACGGAATCCTCCATTTCTAATGACTACCAAACGCTCCCTAATCTATTTTCAACTTATTCAATCAAGTAGTGAACAATATCATTTCAACTAATACCCATCTTTATACTAAAACACAACTATGACAATTGAAATATCCAAATTTGCATAATGTAGCGAACAAGTTACATACCTTCAATGCACACCCTTCAAACATGCGTCAACACCAGCTTGTTCGCTCGACGCTCCGGCTTCCTTTCCTATAGAGTTCAATCACATCACATTCAAAACTCTTTGATTCACATAATACGCATACTTAACCAATTAGTGCAATTATGCGGTTTTGTTCAAATTTCAGCATTTAGCCTTCACTTAGGCATTTCTACAAATACTTTAAGGGCAGAATTTTACATGGTTCATTATCAAGTTCATAACTTGTTATATAGCCAAAATTAACATCACTCGAACTATCTTATATAAATGTTAACCTCAATAAATCTGAAATCACTTCATAAATATCAGATTACATTAGTACAACAATCAAAATCCTAGTGTTTATCAAGTTCCACAAAACCCACTAATCACCTTCAATGGTGTTCATGGAATTTACTATAATTAAGCATGATTTCAACATATATTTGTCTAGGGTTTACACCTAGACACTATACTGTTCCTATTTCATCAATATCTCATACATGCATCAACAATTTTCGAATTCTCTAAGTTCATTCAGAAATTCAACTAGAGATTTCCCATGAAATTCACATACCTTATGACTCCTTTTCAATGGAGACACTATTTTGTGCTCGAATTTTGATTTGGAATTGATCTTGACCTTCAATTTGTGAGATTTAGCATGAACTAGGGTTTGTGAGGGAACCCTTGTGTCGCCCTGTTGTTGAGAACGACCAGACACACACCAAAGCGTGTGTTTGGTGTGATTAATTTTGTTTTAATCATTCAAGTTTCCATTTCAACAACTTAGGTCCCTTAACTATCATTTGGTTTATATTTTTAGTGTTTTTAACCCATTTATAAGTCACTACAAGACTTTTATCTAACTAGGTTATTTTTTTTATCCTAGTTAGTTCACTTATTTATTTACCGACATTTTATTTAAAATAAAAGATTTACATTTTCGGGGTGTTACAAGTCTACCCCCCTTAAATAGGTTTCGTCCCCGAAACCTTCTTTAAGTAGTCCTTTGGTTTGGACTAAACTATCTTAGTTTTGCTTTTCAAGACATTCTTTGTTCTCCGGTATAAAGTTTTCATTTGTATTGACATTTGCGGCTTTTGGGCATATGTCCTCATTGACCGTAACCTTTTATCATTTATTTCCTATCCTTGTCGCCTGTTCGACCGAGTTGTCTTTTGACTACCCGGTCACTGAGTCCGTCAGCATGTTTACTTCACGCTAATCCTACATTGACAAGCACTTTACATAGGTCACAAAATTGCTTTGACTATAAATGGTTTTACCCGCTAGACTGATTAGTCACCATTTTACCTTATGCCTCGTCATTCGGGTATACTAGATTGGCGTCATCGGCCTTTTGTGTGGGTTTTAATTTCATATCTAGTAACTCTCATTACAAGGTGGTTGTATTCTATATCACTTTTGTGTCCGTGATCACATCATGTTATGTTTAAGTTTATGTCAGCTTTTCATTATTAAGAGTCTTTCTTTCGAATGTATCGTCATACACCTATCGGCTTTAAGACCTATATCCTTTAGTATTAACCATTTTCTAATCTCTCTCATAATATTCATATTTGTTAGAACGTTGTTTCTTACAAAACTGAATTTTAGTTGAACGTTTTTCTCTTTAACAATTGTCAATTATTCATATCGAGAAATTGATAACAAGAATTATTCTTTTTCGTTACTGTTTTATGCGGGGAATCATAACTAGTTCCCACGCTTTACCCAAGTGACCCGTAGGTTCTTTCGCTTAGCCTTGTAGGCTATTTCTTTTAGGCTTTTACCCTTCTTGGCGAGGCCCCATATAACTAATTTCTTTCTATTGGTGACGCGAGTGTCATTTGGTCCTTTAAACCTTTACATTGTTTATAATCCCGAAGGTTATGGTGATCTCGTAGATCATCTTTTACCCGTGTCATTTCGCTCTTAGAAATACATTTTTGGGTGTCATGGCATCCCTTTTAAGCCTAAGATTCGTTTATTTTACTAATCTTTTATTCGATCACACCCATCAATGTGATCATCGTTCTTCCTCGTAAGGGTTTTATTAATAACATGTCACTTGGATCGTTACCCATACCCAAGTTTCTAAATCCGTATTCATTTATACTTCATTATTCACAGTAGCGAGTAATACGTATCATCCATTTAGTTTTTTTTTGAGGATATTTTCCGCTCGAGTCTTAATTTCTCATTCTTAACCTTAATCCGTTGTTTAATAATAACCAGGGATTGATTAGTTTCATTTTATCATTCCATGTCGTTGTATGGAATTTACCCACATCGTTTATTAATATAAACGATGTTTCTACATGTTTTATTTGGTTTGGCCAAGTCTATAACCTTGTCCTTGCCATTTATTACTATTGCAAATTTCCGGGTTCGAGTGTAATTACACTCATTCCCAATATGATATTTATTTACTTCATTAAGTTTCACGGGTTTGAGTGTACGCGCACTCCTTCCCATTATGACACTTATCTCTTATTACATTCCTGGGTTCGAGTGCACATGCATCCTTCCCGCTCCAGTATTTATCAAGATTACCCTTACCTCGGTTTCACATGCTCACCATTTATTTGTTTAGCATAATTCACTCATTTCACTCACCATATATGCCCATATGCAACTATCATTCATCATGTGAATTTTTACATTCCACTTGTCTTATCTTAATTTAGAACGTGTACCTGGTTTATACTCGCCCTGATGTACTCCGTTGTCTCAAATCATCACTTGATTTAGGTTCTTTGCTGGCATGCTCTCTGTCATAACTCCGGACTTTCCACCATTTAAATCATTTAACTCCCGTCATCTTCAAATGCGGTCATCATATCATCCGAACATTTCTAATTTATCAATAATCTTGTTATTCAACGTTACCCGTATTGTTATACGTGAAATTCAATTATACTTATTTTATAATCAATCCATGGTTAGGCTTTATACTACTTAATCGTCTTTTACCAACACTAGACATCTCGAATCTGAAATGTTTATATCAATTGTCAAACATTTCGTTTCATTATCATTTGCGTCTTTCATTTTGATTTAGCCAAGTTTGTAACTTGCTTAAACCATTCATGTTTAGTGCACTTTCCGGGTTTGAGTGTATTAACACACTCCTCCCATGCACTTAAATTCAAATACTTTTCCTAATGTTTTATTACAATCTACTCATATAAATAATTCTTACCGGATGATTGATCAAGCTTGAACCGAACACACTTTGTTGACAACCTTGAGCTCTGATTACCAACTTGTAACACTCATCTTTTAATACTATTGTTTAATCATAAAATAACGGGCTTTTTAAAACGAAATACATAGCTAACAAAAACTAAGTTAATAAACTAAGATGTACTTCATTATAGCATTTGAAATAGTCAACTAACTAGATTAAAATATTCAACATTTAGAAGTGTTTACAAAACAACATGGTTTGAACTAGATTAGATTATCGCGGAAGCATTCAAAACTTGTGTTCGGTTCTTGATTTCCTTGCTTGATCAACATCCACAATGAAACGAGCATTACCTAAGGTCAAAACCACATCAATTATTAGTTTTGACATCATAATATCAAATAAATTCAAATTCTATTGCTAAACAACGAAAAACAAAAAAAAATCAAAAATTTATTTCAAACCGACCGTAGGTTACGGTTTGCCAAGCTCAAAACAGAACTGCCAGACTGTGAGCCACGGTTCAGAACCGCGGCCTACGGTTCACCCATCTCAAGGCAGAACTGCCAGACTATGAGCCACAGTTCAGAACCGTGGCCCACGGTTCACCCAGCTCAACGCAGAACTGCCAGACTGTGAGCCACAGTTCAGAACCGTGGCCCACGGTTCACCCAGCTCAAGGCAGAACTGCCAGACTGTGAGCCACAGTTCAGAACCGTGGCCCACGGTTCGCCCAACTCAGCCTTCTTTATTATTTTTTTTTGGCTTAATTCATCATAACTTTTTATTTACATATCCGATTTATCCGATTCTTTTTCCTATGCGTCCGTAATTTAAATACGGACCGGTTTATCATCTTTAAATGCATTAAAACCCGGTTTATAAACAGTTAGCCCATAATCCCACTTTTTGATTATTCAACCCGTTTGGTTATAAGTCATACAACTTGTTTCTTATCATCACTTATTTTCAAACAATTTTACCCATTCCCGGTTTACCAAGCATTAGCGTTTTGCTCCCATCACATGGTTTGCACGCGCATTGGTGTTATGCTTAATTTTCATTATTCCAAGCATACGCGTTTAATCAATTTCACAATATCACTATACTAAGGTTTTGACCCATTTCTAAGGGCTTACTCACAGCAAGTTTAGCGTGTCTGTTTCACGGCTTACGCATTCCAAATATTAATTCAATGAGTGATAATCCAATCACTTCAACATTTCCCAATTTGACATTGTTTTGACCCGTTCGGATGTCTAATGGAAATCACCACTTCAATAACAACCAAACTTTATTCTAACCCATATTTTGACCACAAGTCGTACTTGCCCCCAACTTCCGGGACTTTGGTCACCGGCGTTTCATTACCAAAACTGTGGCTTCCCGCTCTTGTGATCCGTCTTTGCCAACTACTATTCAAAACACCATTTTACTGCTACTAAACAATTGTTTGACCCGTTTGGCTCATTTATGGAATCCTCCGTTTCTAATGACTACCAAACGCTTCCTAATCTATTTTCAACTTATTCAATCAAGTAGTGAACAATATCATTTCAACTAATACCCATCTTTATACTAAAACACAACTATGACAATTGAAATATCCAAATTTGCATATTGTAACGAACAAGTTACATACCTTCAATGCACACCCTTCAAACGTGCGTCAACACTGGCTTGTCCGCTCGACGCTCCGGCTTCCTTTCCTATAGAGTTCAATCACATCACATTCAGAACTCTTTGATTCACATAATACGCATACTTTACCAATTAGTGCAATTATGCGGTTTTGTTCAAATTTCAACATTTAGCATTCACTTAGGCATTTCTACAAACACTTTAAGGGCAGAATTTTACATGGTTCATTATCAAGTTCATAACTTGTTATATAGCCAAAATTAACATCAATCGAACTATCTTATATAAATGTTAACCTCAATGAATCTGAAATCACTTCATAAATATCAGATTACACTAGTACAACAATCAAAATCCTAGTGTTTATCAAGTTCCACAAAACCCACTAATCACCTTCAATGGTGTTCATGGAATTTACTATAATTAAGCATGATTTCAACATATACTTGTCTAGGGTTTACTCCTAGACACTATATTGTTCCTATTTCATCAATATCTCATACATGCATCAACAATTTTCGAATTCTCTAAGTTCATTCAGAAATTCAACTAGAGATTTCCCATGAAATTCACATACCTTATGACTCCTTTTCAATGGAGATCACTATTTCGTGCTCGAATTTTGATTTGGAATTGATCTTGACCTTTAATTTGTGAGATTTAGCATGAACTAGGGTTTGTGAGGGGACCCTTGTGTCGCCCTGTTGTTGAGATCGACCAGACACACACCTAAGTGTGTGTTTGGTGTGATTAATTTTGTTTTAATCATTCAAGTTTCCATTTCAACAACTTAGGTCCCTTAACTATCATTTGGTTTATATTTTAAGTGTTTTTAACCCATTTATAAGTCATTACAAGACTTTTATCTAACTAGGTTATTTTTTTTATCCTAGTTAGTTCACATATTTATTTACCGACATTTTATTTAAAATAAAAGCTTTACATTTTCAGGGTGTTACAGTATTAGTATTTAGGGTTTAGCTTTAGGGCTTAGTATTAGTTTTTAATATTATCATTAGGGTTTAGCATTAGGGTTTAGGGTTTAGTTTTTAGATTTTAGCATAGAGTTTAGCCTTAGGGTTTAGGGTTTGATGATGAAAATATACTAGTGTTGTAACATCCGACAAAATGGGCTCCCAAAAAATCCGACCCGTTTTGAACCGAACCTTAGAAAATTAAACGCGGATGGAAATATTTTTTGTTTTCATTCATTATTCTTATCACACACACACACACATATATACATATACACACACTCTATGATTGACGAGGTCTCGAAACGACGAACGATAACAACATTGAAACCTGCGTGTTATCCTTGGGTAGAATACGTACCTCCATCCTCCTTGGGAATAATGACAACATAGAACTTACTAGACAAAACTCTATCATGAAGTCCCTCATTTTTATATCGACTTAATCGCCGGGCCAATGGCGAACGGGTCATTAGTTAAATAGCGCTATTAGGTTTGACAAGCCTCACACCGTGCCGCAGAGAACGAGATGGACTAATGTACTTGGGCACTTAGTCAATGATGATAGACATTGACGCAGGGCACATAAACATGACTCCAGTCAGTAGTCGATATGGTAACGGATCTAGTGGTTTACAACATGGGGTAGCCCCCACGGTATATGGTTTGGGAAACAAGGAACTGGTTAACTCAGGGTTTTCGAAATAACTTATGTTTTTGGAACAACACTAAAATGGACAACCAGCTGTGAACTCGCTCAGCATTGTTGTTGATTCGTTGTTACATGCCTTGCAGGTCGTTCGGTGCTTAGCAGGAGTTTGCATGGGAGGTGTCGTTGTGGAACATGGACCATAGTGTGTTCATGATAAACTTATGAACTTTAAACTTATGTTTTGGTTTTGAACTCATTGCTTCCGCTGATAATTTAGACTTTGTTAAATTGTTTTGACACCAATTATATTGTTTGGTTTGGATTTTATTTATTTATTTTAATTGTTCAATATGATTGGTGGCTGAATCCTGGTCAGTCGCGCTCCCTGCGGTGATATTCCGCTTGTGGTTTTTGGGGGTGTGACAGTTAGGGACATGATAGAGATCAGTACAAGTGTCCCTCAACGTGGCAAGAGCAGCCAAGGAGCCCATAGTTTCGAAATGGTGGTATACTTGGAGCCCAAACAAAAACATTGCAGCACCCTTTGCGGTCCGTAAAGACCATGCGCGCCTGATTTCTCTACTTGCTTGCGGACCGTATAGACCAAAGGTCTATGGTTCGTATACGATCAACTTCAGCAGTATTTTCCATGGTTTACGGACCGTAAAGACCAAGTTCTTGCGGTATGTAAAGGGTCACTCAGAGGCATAGATTTTTGTTGCAGATATGAGTGAGAGAGATGAATTGAAATTTGAATGTGGAGCCAGATTCATATATGTTATATATACGTGGTTTGAATTGAATATATGGTTTGAATTTTGAATTTTGAATTTTGAATCTGGAGCCACAATTTTGAATTTTGAATCTGGGCAGAATTTTGATTTTAAAGTGATGCAATAATAATATGGGCAAAGTTTTGAATATGGGCAGATCTTTAAATAGATTTTAAAGTGATTTTATATATTCCGATTTATGATGCAATAATGACATAAGAAAGGCATTATTAGACAGTCTCTATGGCTGCCACCTCAGCTTTTCTTATGTTATTGCGTTTTCTTCTTTTATAGAAAGTATAGATATATATATGATAATAATTATTAATATTATTCTTATTTTTTGGTTTACTTATAGGAGATACAAGTAAAAAATAGGAAGTTTCTCTGTTTAGGGTATGTTTGGCATGGAGACTTTATGAGTTTCTATATTTAAGCTTTTAAGAAAAAGTTTTTACTCAATAAAAAGTCTTGTTTGGTTGAAAGAATTTGAAGCTTTTAGGTTAGGAGTTTGAAGCTTTTTGTTGAACGCAGCGTTTATAAGGAGCTATAAGCTTTTAGAAAAAAATGACTATTCTAACCTCTAAAATAATGAACTTTTTAGTTATGTTTTTTAAGTTATGTCCATTTTGATCATTTTATACATTTTATTAAAAGCTATAGCTACTCTTTCAAACACCTAAATGTATCTAAAAAGCTACAGTCAGTTTCTAGCCACCAAAGAGTTAATTTTGCTAAACATACCCTTAAACTGAAAAAACCTATGTGGTAAACTGGTAATGGATCTAACTTCATTCATGCTTTGGGAGTAGTACGTTGGCTTAGGATGTATCATTCTGGCAATCTGGCTGTGGGAGTTGTACGGCGACCAGGGAGCTCTATGCCTTCCAATATCTTCAATTTATAATCTTTTGGCGACCAGGGAGCTCTCTGACTTCCAATATCTTCAATATCATAATCTTTTTAACCGATTTTTTTTAAATAATCTCTTTGGGAGTTGTACTTTGCAATAGGATCTCGCCCGTTCTCTTCATTCTGGCTTTGGAAGTTGTACGTTGGGTCCGGCTCGTTCTAAAGTTCTTTCCTATTAATATACTGTTCGCTCCCAAACGATTTGTATATGTATCAAGTTTTTCCTTGCACTTCTCTACAAAGCATGGAGAACAACTTCAACATCACAGCATCTGCTCTTCCAAAATCCTTCGAGGCACAGCGTCGTTATCCGTCCTACGATCCTCCGCACCTACAGTAAACCTTCATTCAAAATTCATTTAAGATTTGGTTCCTTGAGATACACGCATCGCCCCCCCCCCCCCCCCCCCCCCCTGTTATTGATTAAGCTCTTTGATCATTAGATTCAAATTCCACTAATGGCTATGTCTAATGTCCTAATCAACTTGCTATCTCTTTTCACACTTTTGTTGTTAGTTACTAATAAGGATTCCCGAAGAGGACCCAGTTTTGTACCTTTAGAATTTGGTGATGCGGATTCTATTTTAGGTGATAACTGGGAGATGTTTTATTTGTAGGTTCCACCAAAATCCACTTGAATTGCCATTCAATGTCACTGACAACCCCAACGATCAAGTTGAGCAAGTTACGGGGTATGAATTTGTTCCCCTGTTTTATAAGAGTTCATTCGTTTCCTTATAAATTTACATACATATTCCCGAATAAAGCTGTTGAATTGGTTGGTTGATTTTGAGGATTATATAGTAATGTCAGATTAGAAACAGAAGTAAAAAAGTAAAACAGAGTATAAATTTGTACTTCAAAAATGGTGATGCTGATTCTATTTTAGATGATGATTAAAAGAGGGAAAATGCCAATGAGCTAGTGGTGGAGTGGTAAGGGAGAGACCTTGTGTTCCAAGTGACCCAAGTTCAATTCCTGCCCCTAGCATTTAGTTTCTGCGGCACCTGGTGATGATGGGAGACTAGGCGAGTAGGCGGCGATCGCTAGTTCGATCCTTGAACTGAGCGGGTTTTACCTCACCGCACTGTCGTGCCTTCGGGCGAGTGTTCACGGGCTTCGGCCCTAGGTGAGGGTTTTCCCCGGTTCGGAAGGCGAGTGTATCCCGATGTGGTGAATTTCGCCAGTAGCCCATTTGGAGGATTCGTTGGCCGTTCAAAAAAAAATTAAAAGAGGGAAAATTACGAAAATTGCCATTGACCACTATGACTTTCAAAAACAGCCACCTCATGCAGTGGCGGAACTAGAACATTAACTCAGGAGTATCCCAAATTTTTTTTTACCGTGCAATCATACAATATTAAAAAAAACGACAATAAATAAATAAAGTAAAACAATTACCTAATAGATTTGTCCTCTTCTTTTTTTCATAGCTTGAAATCGTTCCATCACATCGTCCTCTTTTACTTCACGTAAAAAATCCTTTTCGACCGCACAAACCATAGCATTGTTCAAAAATTCTTGGCCCATTCGATTGCGTAAATCCGTCTTGACAATCAAACAATCAATTAACAATCAAACTAACAACCAATAATCAGCCAATAACAACAAGTAACAAGAATAAAAATAATAAAACTAACCAATAATCAACTAATCTTCTATTCGATATGATCGTTTATTCGTCTCGTCCATGGGCGTAGCTTAGAAGGTGGCCGGGGGGCGCCCGACCCCCCCGAACTTTTCGTTCAGTAGTGTTATATATGTAGCTTTCGTATAGAATTTTTTGGGTATATACGTTTTCGACCCCCCGGTTCTATAGAATTTTTTGGGTATATACGTTTTCGACCCCCCTTTATTCGGGTCAAGCTTCACCACTGGTCTCGTCTTTGACTATGTTTGATGACTCGATGTGCGGGCGTGCAGTTGCCAATTATCAAACAATTATCAATCAACATCAAACAAAAAAAAAGTATATTGGCTGATTATCAAGTAACAACACTGCTTCAACAGTTCAACGTAAAAAAAAAACAGTATATCAATTATCAAATAAGTCCGAATGTTCTATGAATCAATGGCAGCCGCATGTTCGAACAATTATCAATCAAAATATCAAATAACAATCAATCAGTTATCAAACAAATAACAATGAAATAACAATCAAAGTATCAACCCAACCTGTATTATGTTCAGAAACCGTTGCTGCTGCCAAATCAAATACCAATTCGGCAATTCCGTTCGATTTCACAGCTGTTCTCGCCTTCTCGGCTGTTCGTTCGATTACACAGTTCGTTTTTGGCTCTTTTTTGTGTTCGAGAATCTAGCTTCGACGTCTGACTATTGGAGTCGACGTTTGATATCCCTTATTGATTAAACATGCCACCCAAATCAATAATCATTCAATCTTGGGCTATTATTTACTTAGTTGGGCTTACCTAATGTGCTATTATTTACTTATTTGGGCTTACCAACTAGGCTTATTATTTTGTAAAAAAATTTTTGAGGGGTGTACTCGTACTTGTTCAGGTATGTCCTATGTATAAAAATCGAAAAAAAAAATTTTACACTTCTGGTAAAAACTTGAGCCGTAGCCCGGGCTACGCCCGGCACAACTACAGGTCCGCCCCTGACCTCATGTGACCGGCGAGGTTTCCGGCGAGTTTGAACGATATGTAATTTGCAAATTTTTGTTTCCAGAAACCCAACTCTTTGATTGAATAAATTTTGATCAACCAACTTTAATGTTGCTTTTTAGGCATTTACAGATCTTTTGTTTTCATAAGTGATTTTGTCCATTTCATAACCTATATAAATACTACTAGAAGATCGATTCCTAAAGCTTGTAAAGTCTATATTATATACCACAGTCGAGTGGTACACACCAACAGGGCCGGTCCTGAGAATTCGTGTACCCTGTTCGAGCTCGAAAAACGTGCCCTTAGGCCTTAACGAAATTGAGTATTGGTCTCACTAAAGATTTAAAACTAATGTCAATGGACAAATAACTAATATAAACCATAAAAATAGTTTTGTAAGTAGGCCTATGTTGGTGTTTGTATGGGTATACCCTATTAATTTATTTTTTACATATGCATATCGGATTTTTTTTAAAATAATGTGCCCTTCGAAATATCGGGCCCTGACCGGTGGTCCTCCCCGCCCACCCTCAGGGCCGGCCATGCACACCAAACTTCAGTAATGTTGTGGATTTTGTGGTTTTAAACAATACAAAATCAGCATTTACACGACCAAAAACCAGCCCCCTTGCAATATGATCTTTCAAACTCGCCGGAAAACTCGTCAGACGTTTCAGAAACTTCTCCGACTCATCCCATGCATGATGCCTTGCTCCAAAGACGTACCCCGTGCTTGAAGGACGCATCCCGCGCATGATGCGCCGCTCCAAGAACAAATGAGGTGGCTATTTTTGAAAGTCATAGTGTTCAATGAGCTATTTTCGTAATTTTCCCAATCAAAAGATGTGTTGTTTGTAGGTCTGACATACTGGAAATGCCATTTGTTGCCACTGAAATTCCCACCAATCAAGATGAGCCCGTTACAGAGTATGTGGTTTGTTCCCCTGTTTTTTCAGATTTCGTGACTTTCCTAAATTAACATTCATATTCCAAGTTCAAACTGTTCAATTTTTTTTTTTTTTTAATGGACGGCTAGATGCTGAAAACCATTAACATCAGTTCATTCACCCAGGTACATAAAAACCCCCAGCTACTTCTCTGCTTCCTATCTTGAATTTTCTCCATTGAAAGTCAAAACCTGGTTTTTAGCGGGAAAGGATCAGTTCGGGTTTGGTTATTAACCGGTTATGGTTTGTGTCAACAAAAAGTCAGAGCCTGTTTTTTTGGAGGGAAGGATCAGTTTGGGTTTGGTTCTAAATCTGGGTTTAACCAGTTCCAGGGTACATGTTCCCAAACCGGTTTTATTTTGAGCACCTTATTGACAGCTTTATAGTGTCCAACCCATATTAGAAATCATACACATTTGCCAGGTGTAAGCCTAACAGCGGCTCCAAAGCCTATAATCTTATCAGCCCACTAAGCTTAAGGGGACTAGGGGTGGTTCACTAGTGATAGAATCTATCACTCCCACTATCCAATCAAGTCATGCCATGTGTACAACCAATATTCTATCACTAGTGATAGAAATGTAGGGGGGTGGTATCACTAGTGATGGGATTCCAATGTACAAGTATTAATACCCAATGTACAAGTAATACACATTCATTTGATCAAACTTCAACGCGTGATGTGTTTAACGCGTTTTCTTATTCACGCGTGGTGAATGGTAGCGGCGGCCGTGTATAACGGCGTTGTCAATTTATAACGCGTGATGTGAGCTCCCACTCCGGGTCCTCTAAGAATACACAAACATTTAGTTGGAACACAATGTCTAAACAATTTATAAAATTGAGTTAATATATCTTGGAGTTAATTGCTCGGATGGTCTATGTGGTTTTACGTTTTTTCACGTTTAGTTCATACCTTTCGGAAATAGCAGGTATGCTCCCTATGGTTTGTCATTTGTTACTCGGATAGTCCCCTGACATTTACTTAGGGGACTATCCGAGTAACAAAATGACAAACCATAGGGAGCATACCTGATATTTCCAAACTAATTGACATCTACTCAGGGGACTATCCGAGTAACAAAATAACAAACCATAGGGAGCATACCTGCTATTTTCAAAAGGTGGAGACTAAACGTGAAAAAAAACGTGAAACTACAGGGACCATCCGGGCAATTAACTCTATATTTTGAGAAAGGATCCATATAAGACAGATATTTTGTACGATGTGACATAGAGAGGAGGACAAGTGGCATTGGATTGAAGGGTAATTTAGTCTTTTCCCACTTGAAACAACACCCCCTCCCTCGCATTGATTTTCAAACGGTTATAACTTTTTCAGACTTTAATTTTTTTTTAAATTACACCGTATTGACGAACATTTCATTCTCTTTAATTCGAGCAGCCTATTGTTATAGTTTTCTTAAAAAAATTACAGGATTTTGAATACACATTAGTCCATTACGTGATTACATAATTTTGAATACCTATCACGTGATTACACATTCAACATAAAACATTATGTGATTACACTTTCAATATAAATCCATTACTTGATTACACATTCACTATGATTTGTTATAACTAATGTTATTACAATTATGGTTATGACGTAATCACTTAGTGCGTTTCACATATAAGGAATGGGATCAAATACAAACACTTATGTTTGTAAGAACCGTAAGAACCAACACATAAATGACAAGTGTCCCTCAATAAAAAATTAGTTTAGGGGTAATTTAGACTTTTTGATCATATTTATTTATAACTAATTAAAAATAATTATTAAAACATCCCTAAATCCATGTAAGTTTAATTCAAATCAAAGTTTGAATTTTTTAACATATCCATGATCTAGTAACTTTCCATGATCGAACCAACATGTAGGAACCAACACAAAAAATATAATCAGCACAACACTATATAATTAGCATAACATCCTTAATCGTTCTCCATTATCAGCACATCGTTCTCAATTGTTCTCCATTATCAACATAAACGACATTAGCACAACATCCACAATCGTTCTCCATTATCAGCACATCAGATGTGCTGATTATATTTACTTTTAGTGTTTGTTTGTATTATATTGTAATTAACACATTATCAGCACATTATCAACACAATTATAAAACAACTTTTGGTAACGTTTTTAAAAGTTACTTTTATAAATAAAAAAATGTAAAACAATATGGTACTCATATTAAAGATAAAAAAATATTTGATTTTATGGTATATTTTTTTTAAATAATGAAGTATATAAAAGTTATTTTAGTTTAAAAAACCTTGGTGGAATTAAAACCTATATAAATTAGCAAACTTTTTATGCATAAGGACTTGTAAGTTGTGCTTTGGGTGTTTTCCAAAAAAAAAACTTGATTTTTTTGTTTTAACCCAAAGGTTTGTACATTTTCCAATTTTAACCCTACATAATTTGTTTTTTTAACTTTAACCCAAAACTTTTCATTATTTACAATTTAACTTCACAACTTTTATCACTTATACTTTTCATCTTTCGCAAATTTTCGTTTTACGTATAGTTCTAAAATTTCGAGTTAATACGACGCAACGTGCATGTGAGGTTCAACGTTTTTACCTATATTTTTCCATGTTTGACAGGTTCGTCGCAATACGCATATTATAGGTCGAGTCAGCGTTGGTTGTCGATGACGGTTGTGTGACATTAGTACTATTTGACACCGTTTTACGCCCCGCCGCAACGCGGGGTGTGCTTTGAGGATTTTTCAAAGAAAAAATTGTTATGCATATGGTTGTCGTAACGTTGGCTTTGGGGGTTTTCCAAAAAAACAATTGATTTTTTTACTTTTCACCCAAAAGTATTTCATAAATTACTTTTAACCCAAAACTATTTGTTTTTTACTTTTAACCCAAAACTTTTTATCTTTTACAATCTATCCTCATAACTTTTTTTACTTTCAACTTTGGTCCTTTATAGTTTTCATTTTCCGCAAATTTTGCGCTCTATACTTGGTTCTAAATTTTGTGACTTAACACATCGCAGCGTGCGTCTTTGGCTTAACGTTTTTACGTTTCGTTCTAAATTTTGCGAGTTAACACGACGCAACGTGCGTGTGTGGGTGAACGTTTTTACATTGTCTATTTTACCCCGTTTGACAGGTTTAACATAACGTATGGGTCGTAGATCGACTTAGTTATAAATAAAGAATCCCCGCCGCATTGCGGCGGGTCGTAATCCTAGTTTGTATTTAATTGAAAATGGTCAAAGGACTAGCAATTTTACGAAATTACCCCTAACTTGTTAGTACTAATTTTTAATTATAAGGGTTTTATTTATAATTAACTCCAACCCTTGATTTAAACTATTAATGGTTCAGATCTGTTCTTACGGTTCTTACAGTTAGCACTGTTTGTACAGCATCTCAACTCTAATACTATAATGAAATCACGTAATCACGAAATAAGTATTCAAAATCACGTAGTCAATTAATAATACATAGTCAACTATTGTTACATAATTAGGTAATCACTTATTACTTAGTGTGGTTTCACATTCTATAATGAAATCACGTAGTCATGTGTGGGCATTCAAAATCACGTACGAGTATTCAAAATCATGTAATTTTCTTCTAAAAACTATAGTAATATATTGCTCGAATTAAAGAGAATGAAATGCTTGTTAATACAGTGTAATTTTTTAAATATTAACGTATGAAAAAGTTATAGCTGTTTGAAAATCAGGGGGGAAGAGTTCAATTGAGAAAGGACCAGAATACCCTTTCTCTATTTGTTTCTTCAATTGTTTTAATCTTATATTTACGAAAATGCCACTACCTAGTTTTGAGCCATTGACCTTGGGAGATCAATGGTTGAGATTGTCTCCTGCCCTTTCTCTATTTGTTTCTTCAATTGTTTTAACTTTATATTTACGAAAGTGCACTAATTTTAACGTTATTTTACTAATTTCATGAAACTAATGTTAAAAGAGGAGCATGGTTAATCATGCATCATGTGATGGCGTTGATAGCCGAAAGACAATGGAGTACATGCACTAATTGACATTTGTCTTAATTGCCGAGTGTTATGTGCCTTATGTCCAAGGCGTGATGCAAAACTACCATCGAGCCGAGGGACTCACTGGAAACAGTCTCTCTATTTCTACGAGGTAGAGGTAAGGCTGTCTACATCTTACCCTCCTCAGACCCTTCCTTAGCTTTGGTATTGATAGGATTTACTGAGTATGATGATGATGATGATGGCTTCGTACAATAATTCTCTCTTGTACATGATCATTTATCAATATATTTTAACACAATTAAGTAAACGATGCTAAAAGCACCACAAGTTATTCATCTAATTTGTGTTAATATATTTTAACACAATTAGTGGGTTTGTATAAGATAAGAGCTCTTGTTCTTATTAGTACAACGTACCTGGATGGTTTGATGACACTAAAAGCACCACAGGTTATTCATCTGATTTGTGTCATAAAGTGTCTATTTTAACATCTTTTGGGGATTTTTTTTATAATTCTTGAAGATGATATTTGTAGATTAGTGTAATTTCAGGTCACTAAATTAGTGCTATATATGTGATCCCAAATCTGCTTAAAACAGGCGGTATTGAATTTTAAGGTGGGTGACCTTAGTTTGTTTCCAAGGTTTTAAAATCCTAGTTGTTTTCATGGTTTTCTTTGAAGTGGATTAGCACTCGATAACGAAATTCTTCCGGAACAACCAGTCCCAGGTGTAGGGATTTTGAACATCTCAATTGAAGAAAATTGCAATTTTTCCAACAAGGCGAGGTACATTTTTACTCTATTTAACATTTGACCAATTGTTATTGCACTTAAAAGTATATCTATACCTTTGATGATAAAACTGGTTTTATTCTTTTTCATTATGTAGCTTCATGATTGCTACGTTTTAACATCTATTAAATATCGAGATTGAAATTATTTGAATATACATATTTTAACCATTGTTATTGTTTTGTTGAAAAAAGGCTTGATCAATCTGTAACCATTAGACAAGAAGAAGAAGAAGAACTCCCCGACGATGATCCAAGCTTTTTAGGAATAACTAACAGAGTAACTTCAAGGTAAGCTCGAACTTGTGGCTACGAAGATTTGAGTTATTTGTATTTATATTACATATATCTCTGTTTTGTCTAACCAGGTTAAATGCCCCTAAAGCGGCTCCGTATGCACTTACTATGGTTTTATCCCTATTGGGACTGGTTATCCTTGCTCTTAAACAAGGAAAACACACTCTTCGCATTGCAAAGCCCTTTATGCTTTTGTTTGTTGTGGGTTTTGGTATCGCTTACGATACGTACAGTATATTCTCTTGGATCAATGACCATTCAGATTATAAGGTGTTCAAAGGCCTTTACTACATCGGTTGCAACCTAGCCTTCATTTCGTTGTTGTTGATGTTATGCACCATGACCTAAATTAGACACAACATCATTACACTTTTGGTGTTACTTGGTACATTGTGCTTATGTTTTTAAACATACTTTCTTTGAACTTGTGAACTTATTTTTGTGACATTTGGTAACTATCCATGGTTGTGACCCGACCTGTTTTATCATTTGTTTATGTATTTGTGATTCAATCTTATTTTCCATTGTGAATGTATTCTTAATTAATAAATCAATAAAGTATCTCGTTCCATGTTATCAGTCTTATTGTATTTACGAATTTAATTGATTATCCAAACATGTGCGTATTCATTTAGACACTTACATAACCATAGATATTTTTTTAACCAACCATACAAATATTCTATTATTATTTAAAATATATTTATCTCTTTAAAGTTTACCGGATATCTATACACATAACAAACTCAAAATATTAAATATTACAACACCTTTACTATCCTTTATTTCTATTAAAATTTCAATTCTAAATTTAATTTAACTAGATGATTTTCCGCCCGTGCGTTGCGGCGAGGACCCAATGACTGCAAAATGCGTGTCAGCAACAGTAAGCAAATACTGAATATCAAAACACAAATAAAAATGATGTGGTAAGGATAGTCACTCCGTTCTAAAAAGCGATTTTAAATAACCTAATATATAATAATAGGGCCCACACGTCTTGGTTGTTTTTAGTTCAGTTATTACGGTGCTAACACGTTAAAATATATGGATGATATGGATGAGCTCGGTACCGGTAACGACACCGAAAGTACCGATCTGGAGAATCTTGAAATTAGGTACCGGCACCGAAAATACTCGGTACAATACAATATGTTATTTGAAGGTAAAAATCAATAAATACAGGTATGGTGCTAGAGCGGTGTCGAGCCGAAAGTAACGATTCTGAAAACGCCAAAAGGTGGGTACCAAATTGGTACCGAAAATGATTTGGTATGGTAAATTTGGCACCGATACGATAGCAGTTTGATTACAAGATTTGATACGATTTGCTCATCAATAATCCAAATATCCAAGTTAATTTTAAATGCTACAATTCATTCATTACAGAAAAAGAAAAAAAAAAGCAAAATAAGTTGTTGTGTATATAAAACCTCATTCAAACGAAATACAATTTACTTACTATGTGTATGAAAAATAACCTAAACGGTGTAATTACTTGCATTGCTACATTGCCACAGGATTTGATGAGCTCGGTACCAACTGGTACCTAAAATACCGTTATCGAAATCCCTAAAAGTGGGTACAAGTACCGAATATACCTGGTATAGTATGGTCCGGTACCGATCGGTACTGGTACGACACCGATATTTGAGGGTAAAAACCGGTGAATACCGGTGCCGAACCGGTACCGAAAATACACCTGATTTGGTAATTTTGATACCGATACCGGTACCTGATACCATTTGCTCATCACTTAGTGGTTTTACTACCTGATTTGGTAATTTTGATACCGATACCGGTACCCGAAACCATTTGCTTATCACTTAGTGGTTTTACTATTCATTCATTTTGATTTTTAGAGAATGGAGTAAACTGCCATTTTGGTCCCTATGGTTTGAGCACTTTTGTCATTTTAGTCCAAATCTCAAACTTTTAAATCTGGGTCCCTGTGGTTTCACTTTTATTGTCATTTTAGTCCGAAATTCAAAAACTCTCATTTTTTACTGTTGCAACCTGTTTATTTTGTCTTTTTGTACAGGGGTATATTTGTCCAACTGATTTTCATTTAACTCTATTCTTAATTTAAAAACTAAACTAAATACATTTACTTCATTTAAATACCCTTATATATATTCATTTCCCTATTTAGATAGATCATCTTCAACCCTCAAATAAAAGATCATCTTCAACCCCCAAATAAACCTAACCCACAAGATTCAAGCACATCATCTTCCCCAAATAAAACCCTAACCCACAGGATGGGCCATCACCTTGATCCGGCGCCGGTCGTCGGATTTCTTCTCATTCTCCGGCAACATAATGAAGCTTTCTTCTGCCGCAGTCGCCGCCTCCGTCCTCGCCACCTCTACGGCAGCGCTCTCCTCCTCTCATCCTTCTTCATTCGTTCAGGTACATCAGTTTTTCCCCAAATTCTACAATTTTAGGAAGATAACTGTAATTAACTAATTATTGTTGTGGTTTCAGGAACTAAGAGTGGTGAAGGGTGGGGAAATGAAGGTCGAGAAGGAGAAATTTTCACCGAGATTCGATGGGTTGAAGTTTATCAAGACATTGGTGATGGCTCACAGGTGACCAGAAGTTATTATTTATTTGCTTGATTTTCAAGCCAAAATTGCAATCTTTTTGTTACTTTGTTTCAATGTTATTATTTGGTGATGTCCAATGTAAGACCCAGTTTATATTACCAGATTTAACAACATAAAAACCATGCATTTAACGCCAAAGTGACGACTTAACAAAAACTTTCATCGTTTAAACCCAAAACTAAACACAACATACATGTATTGTTATTACAAAACCACATTCAAGACGGTAACTACCATTAGTTTACATAGTTTTTAAAACAAAAGTACGGATGCGGAAGCGTTCTAAAAATGTGTGTTCGGTTCGACTCGCTTGCTTGATCTTCATCCTTTACTTGGGTACCTGAGATCTAACATTTTAAACAAGCATTAGCACTATCACTCTTGGAAATTTACGTATTCGAATCAGGTCCGAACACTGGTTCGAGAAAATAATCAAGACAAATTTTATCAAACAGGGCTCCACCGTAATTTACGGTGTCACCGTAAATTACGGTGGCTTCTGGACATTTGGGGCCTACCGTAACTCAGTAGGAATCCACCGTAAAAGAATTGCAGGCCACCGTAAATTACGGTACTACCGTAATTTACGGTAGACCCTGCACATAACTCCCTTGTTTAGAAATGCAGTTTTCTTGCTGATTCATTTTGAGTCGAAACAACATAATTTCGCATAAATCGCTAAGCGGCTGGGCTAATACTTCATACTTGTGTTTTGTTTATAACATTATTCAACTATACCTTAATCGAGCTTGTTTACGGAAACTAACTTACACGCTAAATTACAAGACTTCTAGTTAATTGTTTGCTCTATTATCATGCATCCAATCCAAACCTTAACTCCTATAATAAGAACAAGGCTTTTAAATTTGTCTATGGTGTTCGCTACACGGCCTACACCTCATGTAATATTCGTACAATATAATAGAGTCATGCTTCGTGTTTATTACCCGAACTTGGTTGACCCGTTTAGGTGCTGAGATTAAACACCTTACGGACGCTCAATTTCATGTTTATAACTTGTTTAAGGCAATAGCCAATTTCACGACGTAATGGAAATTCTTGGTCATCATGCTTTCTTTCCTTTTAAACAACGCATAAAGCTAACAATATGTATAATGTAATGAAATGATAAATTTCATACCTTTTAGAGCGCGTCTTTTCCTCGTGAACTCCCTCCGGCTTGTCCGCTAGATGAACCGGACTCTTTGCCTAGAAAATTCAGTTTTTATAACATGTTTAGAACTCCTTTTTATGACCACAATCACATAATTATGGACCATTATCAAATCTGCGTTTTTATCCAAATTTCACAATTAAATCCCCACTTAGGCATTTCTACAAACACCTAGCGGGTCAGATTTTTCTACCTTCATAAACAAGTTCATGACTTTATGATTCGACATCAAATTTCACTATAATAGTAATTTTTGCATACATTTAGTATCAATATCACAGGAGTTACTTCCTATAATGAAATTTATACTAGGATTACACTCAAAATCCTAATGTTCATCATCAACATATAAAACCCATAACCTAACATCCATGGATTCATGGGATTTTCCTGAATTGGAGCATGATTTCATATATAGTTGGCTAGGTTTTACTCCTAGACACTATATCATCTTTAATCTAACTAATTATTGTCATGCATCAACAAAATTTCAGATTTGCTTAAATTCATGAGGATTTCAAGTAGTGAATTCTCATAAAATTTTACATACCTCTTAATCCTCTTGCGATGAGGATCACAATTCTAAGCTCGGATTTCGTTTTGGTTAGGATTTGAACCTCCAATTGCAAGAAATTGTGAACTTTAGGGTTTTGGAAGATGGGGGTCGCCCCTTTCTTGTTTCTGTCGACCAGACACACCAATTTGGTGTGTTTGGTTTGGTTTTGTCACTATTAAAATTTAACTTTCGATTTTTGGCAAGATTAGTCCCTTAACTACCATTTCTTTTTTTAAATACGAGAGTTTTAACCAAGTGTAGGTTATTTTCAAGACTTGTAAATTTTAACTAGGTTAAAGTTTCTACATGGTTATTTCTTGTTTATGAAATCCTTAAATTTCTTATATAAAGATTTATATTTTCGGGGTGTTACAAGTCCACCCCCCTTAAAAGGGTTTCGTCCCCGAAACCGAATTACGTACCAAATAATGTCGGGTGTAGACGTCGCATTTCCTCTTCGGATTCCCAAGTAGTGTCTGACCCTTTTCTGTGCTCCCATTTGACCTTGACTTGGGTTATCATTTTGTTCCTCAAACTTTTCTCCTTTCGATCTAAAATCGCAATTGGTTTTACTGCATAGTTGAGGCTGTTATCCACTTCGATATCGTCGTAGTGGATATGAGCAGTTTCGTCGGCCAAACATTTTCGAAGATGTGATACGTGGAATGTGCTATGAATTCCACTCAACTCTTCGGGTAATTCAAGTCGATAAGCCACTTTACCAACCCGTTCAACGATTCTAAATGGCCCAATAAATCTTGGGCTTAACTTTCCTCTTTTTCTGAATCTAATAATACCCTTCCATGGGGAGACTTTTAGCATGACCATATCGCCAACCTGAAATTCAATCGCCTATTCCTTTTATCCGCATATGCCTTTTGCCGGTCTTGAGCTGCTTTCAAGTGTGCCCGAACTATGTTGATTTTCGCATTTGTAGTTCGGATTATATCGGCAGGTGCTAGCCCCCGCGGACCCACTTCTCCCCAACATACTGGGGTCCGACATTTTCTGCCATATAATAGCTCATACGGAGCCATTTTAATACTCGCGTGATAACTATTGTTATATGCAAATTCGACCAAGGGTAAATGGACATCCCAACTACCTCCAAAGTCAATAATGCAAGCCCGCAGCATATCTCCCAACGTTTGTATTGTCCTTTCGCTCTGCCCATCCGTTTGTGGATGGTAAGCAGTGCTAAGGAACAATTTAGTTCCCATCTGTTCTTGGAATTCACGCCAGAATTTCGAAGTAAACCGAGTATCTCTGTCTGACACAATGGATATCGGTACCCCATGCCTTGCTATGATTTCATTGGTGTATACCTCCGACATTTTCTCAGATGTATAAGTTTCACGAATCGGAATAAAGTGGGCGCTTTTAGTTAACCTATCCACGACTACCCAAATAGCATCAAAACCACGACTTGTTTTAGGTAGTTTGGTCAATAGGTCCATCGTGATTTGCTCCCATTTCCAAACCGGGATTTCTAACGGTTGAAGTTTACCATATGGTTTTTGGTGTTCCGCCTTGACTTGTAGGCACGTCAAACACTTTTCCACGTATTTCACGGTGTCCCGCTTCATTCCGGGCCACCAATAGTTTTGCTTCAAGTCATGATACATCTTGGTCGCTCCCGGGTGAATGGAATAACGGGATTTATGAGCTTCATCAAGTAGAAGCTTCTTAACTCCACATGTGTTAGGGACCCAGATTCTATTAAAACGAGTCTTTAGGCCGTGACTGCCCACTTCAAGGTCTTTAACTTGACCGATAATTCTTTCCTTTTTCCAGTTCTCCGCCTTTACAGCTTCATCCTGTACTTCTCGAATTCGTTCTAGTAAACTTGAAGTCACAACCAGTTGCATTGATCGTACCCGTATCGGGGTATAATCTGTTTTGCGGCTCAGCGCATCGGCCACTACATTGGCCTTACCGGGGTGGTAATGTATTTCGCAATCGAAGTCTTTGACGGTTTCCAACCACTGTCTTTGCCGCATGTTTAATTCCTTCTGGTCGAAGAAATATTTCAAACTTTTATGGTCGGTAAAGATTGTAAACTTTACTCCGTACAAGTAATGTCTCCATATCTTTAAGGCAAACACCACCGCCGCTAATTCTAAGTCGTGAACCGGATATTTATTTTCATGTATCTTCAATTGCCTAGAGGCATAGGCGATGACCTTGCCTCGTTGCATTAATACACACCCGAGCCCCAATTGAGAAGCGTCCGAGTAAACCACCATGTCTTCAGTCCCTTCCGGTAAGGTCAGTACCGGAGCGTGGGTCAACTTTTCCTTGAGTGTTTGGAAAGCTTCCTCTTGCTTAATGCCCCACACGAACTTTTCCTCCTTACGAGTTAATTTGGTCAATGGTAAGGCAATTTTGGAGAAATCCTGTATGAATCTCCGATAATATCCCGCAAGCCCTAAAAAGCTTCGGATTTCCGAGGGATTTCTTGGAGGGCTCCATTTCGACACAGCTTCTATCTTTGACGGATCTACTAGTACTCCATCAGCACTAATGAGATGCCCAAGAAACTGTACTTCCCGTAACCAGAAAGCACACTTCGTGAATTTTGCATACAGCTTCTCTCGTCTGAGTGTGTCTAATATTTCCCGCAAATGACACACGTGCTCGGCTTCACTCCTTGAATATACCAAAATGTCGTCGATAAATACAATTACTGACTTATCTAGCATGGGTTTGTAAACCCGGTTCATGAGGTCCATGAAAGCCGCGGGCGCATTGGTCTATCCGAAAGGCATTACGAGGAATTCATAATGCCCGTACCTCGTACGGAAAGCCGTCTTGGGTACGTCCTCCTCCTTGACTTTCAATTGGTGATAACCGGATCGGAGATCAATTTTGGAAAACCAACTTGCTCCTTGTAGTTGGTCAAATAAATCATCAATTCTTGGGAGCGGGTATCGATTCTTCACCGTGAGTTTGTTTAACTCTCGGTAATCGATACACATGCGCATACTGCCGTCCTTCTTCTTCACGAATAAGACTGGTGCGCCCCACGGAGACACACTCGGTCGGATAAACCCCTTGTCAAGAAATTCCTGAATTTGAGACATCAATTCTTGTAACTCCGACGGTGCAAGCCGGTATGGCGCCTTGGCCACGGGTTTTGCGCCCGGAATCAATTCGATTCCGAACTCTACCTCCCGTTCTGGCGGTATCCCCGGTAGTTCTTCCGGGAACACGTCTTCATAATCTCGCACGACTGGTACATCCCCAATTTTGAGGAGTTCTTTTTCCGTTTCGCTTGCATATACCATAAAGGCCTTGCATCCATGTTTCATGAGCTTATGAGCTTCTAGCATTGTGCATATCGCTGGGTTACCTCCTTTTTCTCCATATATCGTAACTTGTTTTCCGCTAGGAGACGTTAGCTTTATTTCCTTCGGAAACAAACCACCTTTGCGTGGTAACGGGATAGCCAATCCATCCCCACTACCACTTGAAATTCTCCCATCGACATCGGGATCAAGTCTATTGTGTATTCCTCGTCATCAATATTCATCGTGCAGTTTTCACATACATCACAGACAATAAAGCTTTTATTATTACCTATCTCTACCTCTAAAGGCATAGGTAATTTTGTTAGAACAAATGAAGGGTGTCGAATAAACCCATATGAAACAAAGGATTTATTCGCACCAGTATCAAATAACACACGTGCGGGAATTGAATTTATAGTGAATGTACCTGAGACCACGTCAGGTTCGACCTTTGCTTCAGCAGCGGTCAATTGAAAAGATCTTGCTTTGGCTTTTGTGGCTTCACCTTTTGAGTCTTGCCCTTCTTTCTTTCCTGCCAATTCTGGGCACTCCGATCTTTTGTGACCCGTTCCGTAACAGTTGTAACAAACGGTCACTTTTTCCGGGCATGATATAGCCATATGTCCCGTTTTTCGACATATAGGACAAGGCTTATCTTTGAAGCGACATTCACCCTTATGATTCTTGCCGCAGATTTTGCAACTTGGTGTACCGCCCTTTGCATCTGATTTCTTCGTCGTTTCATTCGTTCTTGCTTTCTTGGTAGGGCTTGGATTTATATCCTGTGCCCTTCGTTCACCCCGCTCTATACTCTTTTCCAACTCAATCTCCCTTTCCCGAGCAGCATTGACAATCTCGGTAAGGGTCTCATACTTTGAAGGGGTTATGAACTCCCTATATTCTGCGCTCAGCATGTTATGGTAGTAATAAACTTTTTGCTCTTCGTTCGTTATCAGATCGTCACAGAACTTCATTTTGTCCATAAACATCCCCGTGATCTTGTCTATGGATTCACCCTTGTGTCTGAGTTGCATGAAATCTTCCTTGATCTTGTTTATAACCGCTTTGGGGCTATGGTGTTTAAGAAACGGCGTCTTAAACTCCTCCCACGTCATGGCCTTGGCCGCTTCGTTTCCAATCTCCTTCTTTTTATTATCCCACCAGTCCTTCGCTTGACCTCTTAACTGACCCGTACCGTAAGCTACGTAGTCATTCTTATCACAATGGGTTCTCTCGAATACTCCCTCGATATCGCCTATCCATCGCTGACACACGATTGGATCAACCTCCCCATTATATATAGGTGGTTTACAAGCTATGAATTCCTTGTATGAACAAGGTTTTCGTTCCCCAGATTTTTCCTTTGCTAGATTTGAATTATCTTCTAGCTTCTTGATTCTCTCTTCTACCACTGATAAAACCGTATTTTGGATTTTATCAATGAAGTTCGACAAACTGTTTTCGATCGCCTTTCCAACCTCTTCGGCAATCACTATTCTCATTTGTTCGGTGACTCTTGGCACCGCATCACCATCACCTCCGCTTGCCATCTTTGATACTGAAATGTTTACATACATTGTTAAACATTTCATTTGTAATACATGTTTTACTTGTTTTGATTTGGTCAAGTTCGTAACTTGACTCAATCATTCATGTTTCATGCCTTTCTTGTGTTTGAGTGTGCTTACACACTCTTGATTCTATTATTCTTGTTTCATGCTTTTCTTGTGTTTGAGTGTGTTTACACACTCTTTTCCATGCATATTTGTTCGTGAATTATTTCTATACTCCTTAAATTTTACTTAAGCAATTACTCTTACCGGATGTTGATCAAGCTTGAACCGAACACTTATTGGCAACCTTAAGCTATGATTACCAACTTGTAAGACCCAGTTTATATTACCAGATTTAACAACATAAAAACCATGCATTTAACGCCAAAGTGACGACTTAACAAAAACTTTCATCGTTTAAACCCAAAACTAAACACAACATACATGTATTGTTATTACAAAACCACATTCAAGACGGTAACTACCATTAGTTTACATAGTTTTTAAAACAAAAGTACGGATGCGGAAGCGTTCTAAAAATGTGTGTTTGGTTCGACTCGCTTGCTTGATCTTCATCCTTTACTTGGGTACCTGAGATCTAACATTTTAAACAAGCATTAGCACTATCACTCTTGGAAATTTACGTATTCGAATCAGGTCCGAACACTGGTTCGAGAAAATAATCAAGACAAATTTTATCAAACAGGGCTCCACCGTAATTTACGGTGTCACCGTAAATTACGGTGGCTTCTGGACATTTGGGGCCTACCGTAACTCAGTAGGAATCCACCGTAAAAGAATTGCAGGCCACCGTAAATTACGGTACTACCGTAATTTACGGTAGACCCTGCACATAACTCCCTTGTTTAGAAATGCAGTTTTCTTGCTGATTCATTTTGAGTCAAAACAGCATAATTTCGCATAAATCGCTAAGCGGCTGGGCTAATACTTCATACTTGTGTTTTGTTTATAACATTATTCAACTATACCTTAATCGAGCTTGTTTACGGAAACTAACTTACACGCTAAATTACAAGACTTCTAGTTAATTGTTTGCTCTATTATCATGCATCCAATCCAAACCTTAACTCCTATAATAAGAACAAGGCTTTTAAATTTGTCTATGGTGTTCGCTACACGGCCTACACCTCATGTAATATTCGTACAATATAATAGAGTCATGCTTCGTGTTTATTACCCAAACTTGTTTGACCCGTTTAGGTGCTGAGATTAAACACCTTACGGACGCTCAATTTCATGTTTATAACTTGTTTAAGGCAATAGCCAATTTCACGACGTAATGGAAATTCTTGGTCATCATGCTTTCTTTCCTTTTAAACAACGCATAAAGCTAACAATATGTATAATGTAATGAAATGATAAATTTCATACCTTTTAGAGCGCGTCTTTTCCTCGTGAACTCCCTCCGGCTTGTCCGCTAGATGAACCGGACTCTTTGCCTAGAAAATTCAGTTTTTATAACATGTTTAGAACTCCTTTTTATGACCACAATCACATAATTATGGACCATTATCAAATCTGCGTTTTTATCCAAATTTCACAATTAAATCCCCACTTAGGCATTTCTACAAACACCTAGCGGGTCAGATTTTTCTACCTTCATAAACAAGTTCATGACTTTATGATTCGACATCAAATTTCACTATAATAGTAATTTTTGCATACATTTAGTATCAATATCACAGGAGTTACTTCCTATAATGAAATTTATACTAGGATTACACTCAAAATCCTAATGTTCATCATCAACATATAAAACCCATAACCTAACATCCATGGATTCATGGGATTTTCCTGAATTGGAGCATGATTTCATATATAGTTGGCTAGGTTTTACTCCTAGACACTATATCATCTTTAATCTAACTAATTATTGTCATGCATCAACAAAATTTCAGATTTGCTTAAATTCATGAGGATTTCAAGTAGTGAATTCTCATAAAATTTTACATACCTCTTAATCCTCTTGCGACGAGGATCACAATTCTAAGCTCGGATTTCGTTTTGGTTAGGATTTGAACCTCCAATTGCAAGAAATTGTGAACTTTAGGGTTTTGGAAGATGGGGGTCGCCCCTTTCTTGTTTCTGTCGACCAGACACACCAATTTGGTGTGTTTGGTTTGGTTTTGTCACTATTAAAATTTAACTTTCGATTTTTGGCAAGATTAGTCCCTTAACTACCATTTCTTTTTTTAAATACTAGAGTTTTAACCAAGTGTAGGTTATTTTCAAGACTTGTAAATTTTAACTAGGTTAAAGTTTCTACATGGTTATTTCTTGTTTATGAAATACTTAAATTTCTTATATAAAGATTTATATTTTCGGGGTGTTACATCCAAGCCAAAGCACATCATCTTTTTGTTATTATTTATTTGGTGACGGCTCACAGGTGACCGGAAGTTATTTGGTGACGGCTCACAGGGGTTGAAGATGATCTCTGGTTAGGGTTTTATTTGAAGGTTGAAGATGATCTCTTTAAACAGGGAAATGAATATTAACAAGGGTATTTAAATGAAGTAAATGTATTTAATTTAGTTTTTAAATTAAGAATAGAGTTAAATAAAAATCAGTTGGACAAAAATACCCTTGCATAAAAAGACAAAATAAGCAGGTTGCAACAGTAAAAAAAAAAGGAGTTTTTGAATTTTGGACTAAAATGATAATAAAAGTAAAACCACATGGACCCAGATTTAAAAAGTTTAAGATTTGAACTAAAATGACAAAAAAGCCTAAACTACAGGGACCAAAATGACAGTTGACTCTGATTTTTAATATATAAGGTAAACAGCTCATGTTTATAGTTGCAACACTAGAATTAATATAATTAAATAACTTTTTTTACAAGTACACGTCGAATTTCACAATCTTAATAAAATTACTATATTTAATTTCATTAGTAAGTTAACTAATTCGGTCTCCCGGTACATTTTTACTTAAACAATTAGCATTATTTTTTTTATAATCATGATAGTAGTATTATTTTTTTAAAATAAAAATCAAGTTGTTTACAATTTTCAATCCTAATGAATCTAGACACATTCACAACCCAATTCTATTTTTCTCACATTCATGACCCATTAGCACACTTAATTAGCATCATTAATTCGCAAGTTTCTAGTTAAAAAAAGAGACATGATCACATTCTCTCTAAACATTTCAACATCTTATGACCGAAACCCCTATCCTAATCACACAAATTCTCTGCCAATTTTGAAGATCAAGATTCTAGCGCTCATAACTTCTATCTCTCGATTCAAACTCGTTTTTCATCCGTTTGAGATAATTCTTCAGCCTAACTCGTTTTTTTTTTCATTCTCTACAAAAGGCCTTTATCAATTTATGTTGAAAAAGGCAATTTGGGGATTTTTATATTTTTACAAATTAATCCAACTAATCCATTTCATGATAATATTGGATATGTTAGATGATGCAATTTCATTAGTTATGATGTTAATCTTGTTTGGCTATTTTCTAGGATTTATTTTGTCCTAATCTAGACGTTAATCATTATAATTGGTTAGAATAACCATACTAGAACCCATGGCATTATAGCCTAGTGGTATCTTGGTGGTGGGATAAGGCTTATGAACATTAGGTCATGAGTTCGATTCCCACAAAGGGGGTTTTTCCCAGATTTATTGGGTTTCCTCCTGAATTGGTGTATAGGCATTATTGCCTAGTGGAGATGGATATGATCGGGTGGTTCTGCTGGTGGCACGATGACACTCCAGTGGTCCGTCAGTGATCCAAATTTGCCGTTCAAAAAAAAAAAAAAGAATAACCATACTAGAAATTCATGATAATTATTTTAGATTAGTTGAATTACGAATTTTCAGAATATCATTGGAAAATCCTTGAATATAATTTTTACTAATTTAAAATGTAACGCTTCGTATTTTTAGTACTTTCTTTGTTTAGAAAGTCTGTTTGTATTTCTATTTTTGGAAAATGTAATTCTTTTGTATTCGTATTTCCTTTCCAAACATTGTAATCCGAGCCTTTGATCATAATAAAACTCGATCATTTTATACATCGTCTTATACATATTTGTGTTATACGTGCAACTTGAATACCTACTCATACGCAAACTCATACTTGGAATACATGCAACATCAGTTTATACATGCATTTTGTTTATATTTATACATATACATCACACTTGTATGCTTGAAACTCTTAAAACGGGCTAAAATACGCAAGAATAGTCGAACTTAACCCTTCGAGCGACTGGACAAGCCTCCTCATGCGAAGAGGCCATCATCTTCGTGCGACTGGCTCACTCGTCCCAAACCCCATTCGCTCCAACCTCACTTGCACCAAACACTGCTTCACCCTATAAATATGAGCCCATTCCCCCACTTCATACCTTCCACTCACTCCGAATTCTCTCAACTCATTGAACTTGTGCACTTCAAGCAGAGCATTCCAGAAGCTCCAAAGTGAGTCCTAGCTCACTAACTCATCACCTTTCACTGATTTCTTCTACTTTTTCTACTATTCTTCAAATCTTTGCAACTTGGGTATCCTCTAGGCAATTTTCATAGACTTGTCTTAGCAGTCTAATAATGAAATCCCCCACAATGAGGTCCAAGATAGAGATTGAAGTTCTATTTCTATTCAAAACTTTTATAAAATGCTTTTTCAGTTATGAAACTTGGCGAAATCTTGAACTCACCGAGCTCCCAGCTAAATCCATAGCTGCGGGTTAGTGTTGAGGTTGATTCCAGCCAAGAAACGAGTCTGTTCAAACAAAACAGCAGAAGCCATTCGCACGAAAGGACAGTCCGCTCGCGCGATTGAGCCTCTTCGCGCAAAGGGATTCCTGTTGATTCTGTTCCTGCGAAATCCTAGGTGTTGAATGTTATCTCAGATTCTCATATTCAATATGGACAAATCTGTGTTTAACAGAAGTGTGAACTGTGGAGCCTTGGCTTTCCAAACTAGTTCCACCGCCTCACTCGGACTTGCAAACGAACACCCAAACAGTCTCCTAGGCTCAGAATAAGCTAACCTCGCCTCGCCTCCAACACTTGCCATGTTGGGACATGCCCGGGTTGTCCTTATTCGGTTGTTTGGTATATGTGTATTTATTTATTTATTTCTGTTATTGATGTGCACAAAATGCAACATGTAAATTACATCAAATGAGTCATAAAACTAACCTTTTTTTAGTACTAATGTTGGAAAAAGTGTGTTTTTGTCTTCCTTTTGTATTTTCAGGATTAAATGAGCTTAAATAAACAAAAGAAGCAAAAAGGCAGCTAAATCTAACATAAATACAAGAAAGGAACAAACGTGGAATGCCCGACCCCCCCGACAGCATCTTCCCAAGCAAAAAACAAGTAAACAGAAGGCTGAACACGCCCCGTGCTCAATGAGCACGGGGGCGTGCCCAAGTGTCAGCAGAAAAGACAAAGTTGTAGAAGCTTCTATCGCCCACCACGGGGTCGTGGTCAGCTGTAACACCCGTTTAATTACTACTTGAATTTAATGAAAATTCATACGATTTAAACTAAAAAGCGTCTAAATTAAAACATAAGTTCCCAAACAAAGTTCTAAAGTAACCAAACATTAGTCAACTACCGACTAATTCAAATATTCATAATTTGTTTAGCAAATGTTTACATCCCAAAAACATTGTCTATCAAAGTTAAGATAACGCGGAAGCTCAAAAGTTTGTGTTCGGTTCTTCAACTACTTGCTTGACCGCCATCCATAAGATTCCCATTATCACCTAAAGTCAAAACCATTCAAAATGTTAGTTTTGACAATGAATTGAATCATACAAACAAGTTCTAGCATCAAAACACGAAAAACAAAGTAAAATTTCAAAAGTTACCCTGCCGCGTGTCGCGACAGGTTCTAGTCATCCTGTCGCGTGTCGCGGCAGCTGTCGCGTGGCGCGGGGGGAACGGTTTTCCAGCAGATGCAGGTTTTTGACCTGCATTTGCTGCCAGCTCCGGAAACTCAGATTTTCAACTTCAAATGAGCATATCTTTTGACTCATAAGTCCGTTTTAGGTGATTCTTTTTCCTATACATCTGTAAATTCATTACCAACGTGCCTATTACAATTATCATACCGGAAATTTCAACTTACGGGCTGAACAACTAAAAGTCACTTATGCAATTATTCGGCCCATTCTAACTTCACTCAATTAGCTACCATTTAACTAGTAAACCTATGGCACTTTATACCCAACGTCCGGGGCTTATCATCACCCGCATTTCTTTACCAATCTCATGGCTTAATGCTCTTGTGATTGTTATCGCCATTGTTAACTCACTAAAACACTAATACAACAATTTACACAACTAATCGACCCGTTGGCTCACCTTGTGGAATCCTCCGATATTATGACTACCAAACGGGTTCTTATTATTTCTAAGCCTATTAATTCAAGTAACGATCATGGTCGCTACAATCAACGCAATTTCCATCTTACAATATGACTATACATAATTTAACAACAATTCACTAAATGTAATGGGTCAAGTTACATACCTTTAGAGCATGCCCTTCAAACGTAAATCGCCACCGGCTTGTCCACTCGACGCTCCGGTATCTTTTCCTATAGAGTTCAATCATGTCGCGGTTAGAACTCTTTTCAATCATGTATCGCATAATTCGCCCAAACATCACAATTATGCTTTTTTTAAAACTTTAAATTTCAGTTTTGAGCCTTCTTTGAGGCGTTTCTACGAACACTAAAAGAGCAGAATTTTATATCTTTTATGTTCTGATTCATGGCTTGTCACTTAGCTTCGATTAACATCAATTGAGCTATCACATATAGAATTAAACATCATATTTTCGGAAATCAGTTTCTATGAATCAATTTACACTAGAATAGCATTCTAAACCCTAGTGTTCATCATTTTCTCACAAAACCCATGAATGACCTTCAATGTATTCATGAAATTTCTAGAATTTAGACATGATTTCACATGTTGTTGTCTAGGTTTTACTCCTAGACACTATATCATTCCTATTCTATCCAAATAACAATCATGCATCACCAAATTTCGAATTCCCCAAATTCATGAGAATTTCAAATAGAGAATTTTCATCAAATTTTACATACCTTATGATCTCCTTGCAATGGGGATCAGTAATCTATGCTCGATTTTTGTTTTGGACTTGATTTGATCCTTCAATTTGGAGGTTTTAGCAAAACTAGGGTTTTGGGGAGCTTGGGTTCGCCCCCTGCTCTGATCGATCTCAACAACACACAAACAAGTGTGTTTGAGTTTAATTTATTTTGTTTTATTAATATTAGTTTTAAATTTTAACACTTTTGGCCCTCCAACTTTCATTCTTTATTTGTTTTAACTTTTTAACTACTTATAAGTCATCATCTAACTAGGTTAGTGTCATACCTAGTTAGTTTATTTATATTTTTTAATTTATTCACTACACAATTGTATTATAAGAATTTTGTATTTTCGGGGTGTTACAAGTCCACCCCCTTAAAAAGGGTTTCGTCCCCGAAACCAGAGTACGTACCGGATAGTGTAGGGTAGAGATGTCGCATCTCCTCTTCGGACTCCCAAGTAGTGTCCGAACCCTTCTTATGCTCCCACTTGATCTTGACTTGATCGATTTGTTTGTTACGCAAGTGCTTAACCTTTCGGTCTAAAATCTCCAATGGCCTTACCGCATAATTCAGGCTATTATCCACCTCGATATCGTCGTAATGGATATAAGCTGTTTCCTCCGCTAGACATTTCCGCAATTGCGACACATGAAACATGCCATGTATCCTACACAACTCTTCTGGCAGCTCGAGGCGATAAGCCACCTTGCCAACCCGTTCGATGATTTTAAATGGCCCGATAAACCTCGGGCTTAGTTTCCCCTTTTTCTGAAACTGATAACGCCCTTCCATGGGGAAACTTTTAGCATAACCATATCGCCTATCTGAAATTCAATCGGTCTTCGTCTTTTGTCGGCATAAGACTTTTGTCTATCCTGGGCGGCTTTCAAATGGGCTCGCACCACTTCAATTTTCTCATTAGTGGCTTGAACTATGTCTTTATGTGCCAATTCATGTGGTCCCACTTCACCCCAACACACTGGGGTCCTACACTTTCTACCATATACCATCTCGTAAGGGGCCATGCCGATACTCGAATGGTAACTATTGTTATATGAAAATTCGGCCAATGGTAAATAAACATCCCAACTTCCACCGAAGTCGATGATACATGCTCGTAACATATCCTCTAGCGTCTGTATTGTTCTTTCACTCTGCCCATCCGTCTGAGGATGGTAGGTGGTGCTAATGAAGAGTTTTGTTCCCATCTGTTCTTGAAAATCTCGCCAAAAATTTGAAGTAAACCGGGTATCTCTATCCGACACAATGGATACTGGTACTCCGTGACGTGCCACTATTTCGTTTGTATATACCTCAGACATCTTTCCAAAGTATATGTTTCACGTATAGGAATAAAATGTGCACTCTTCGTCAATCTATCCACAATCACCCATATGGCGTCGAATCCCCGAATCGTTTTAGGTAGTTTGGTCAATAGGTCCATAGTGATATGTTCCCATTTCCAAACCGGGATCTCCAAAGGTTGCAGTTTTCCATATGGTTTCTGGTGTTCCGTCTTGACTTGTAAACAAGTCAAGCACTTCTCCACGTATTTTACCACATCCCTCTTCATTCCGGGCCACCAATAGTTTTGTTTCAGATCATTGTACATCTTGATCGCACCCGGATGAATAGAATATCGGGATTTATGAGCTTCATCAAGTAGAAGCATCTTCACCCCACAAGTATTTGGAACCCATATTCTTCCGGATCGAGTCTTCAACCCGTTCTTTCCATTCGACAAGTCTTTTAACTGACCGATTATTCATTCCTTCTTCCAATTTTCCTCTTTCGCTGCTACTACTTGCGCTTCTCGGATACGTTCAAGTATACCCGAGGTCACCACAAGCTGCATCGACCTCACTCGTATTGGGACATAGTCCGCCTTTCTGCTTAGAGCATCCGCCACCACATTTGCCTTTCCAGGATGGTAGTGTATTTCACAGTCGAAATCCTTCACCGTTTCTAACCATCGCCTCTGTCGCATATTTAACTCCTTCTGATCGAAGAAGTATTTTAAGCTCTTGTGATCGGTGAATATGGTGCACTTTACCCCATACAAATAGTGTCTCTATATTTTTAACGCAAACACCACCGCAGCTAATTCGAGATCATGCGTGGGATATTTCTTTTCATGTATCTTAAATTGCCTCGAGGCATAAGCTATAACTTTGCCCCGTTGCATCAGAACACATCCTAGCCCCGATAACGAGGCATCCGAATAAACCACCAAGTCCTCGACTCCGTCCGGCAATGTTAATACCGGAGCTTGAGTTAACTTCTCTTTTAGCGTCTGAAACACCCTTTCTTGTTCAACACCCCAAATGAACTTTTCTTCCTTCCGGGTTAACTTTGTTAGTGGCGACGCAATCTTGGAGAAATCTTGAATGAATCTCCTATAGTACCCCGCAAGCCCTAAGAAGCTTCTAATTTCCGAAGGGTTCTTCGGGGGATTCCATTTCGACACGACCTCGATCTTTGACGGATCTACCAATATTCCATCGGCACATATGATGTGGCCAAGGAATTGCACCTCTCGTAACCAAAAGGCACACTTAGAGAATTTCGCATACAACCTTTCTCGTCTAAGTGTCTCTAACACCTCTTGTAGGTGGTGTGCATGTTGAGCTTCACTTTTCGAATACACCAAAATATCATCGATAAATACGATGACCGATTTATCCAGCATTGGCTTGCAAACCCGGTTCATGAGGTCCATGAAAGCCGCGGGTGCGTTTGTCAGCCCAAATGACATCACCAGGAACTCGTAATGTCCGTATCGTGTGCGGAAAGCCGTCTTCGGCACATCTTCCTCCTTGACCTTTAGTTGGTGATACCCCGATCTAAGGTCAATTTTTGAAAACCAGTTCGCACCTTGTAATTGGTTGAATAGATCATCTATCCTCGGAAGCGGGTATCGGTTCTTTACCGTGAGTTTGTTTAACTCCTGGTAATCGATACACATGCGCATGCTTCCGTCTTTCTTTTTTCACGAACAGTACCGGTGCGCCCCAAGGAGACACACTCAGCCTTATGAATCCTTTGTCGAGCATGTCTTGAATCTGGGACATCAACTCTTGTAATTCCGACGGCGCGAGTCGGTACGGTGCTTTAGCTACGGGTTTTGCGCCCGGAATCAATTCGATCCCGAACTCTACTTCCCGTTCGGGCGGTATCCCCGGTAAATCTTCCGGAAACACATCTTCGTAGTCCCGTACTACCGGTACATCTTCAATCTTCAGTGATTCCTTCTCGGGCTCATTCGCGTATATCATAAATGCCTTGCATCCATGCTTCATAAGCTTGTGAGCTTTCAACATCGAGCATATTATGGGGTTACCTCCTTTTTCGCCTTAGATAGTGACGTGTCTCCCGCTCGGAGATGTTAGCTTTATCTCCTTACGAAAACACACGACCTTTGCGTGGTGCTGAGATAGCCAATACATCCCAACGACTACTTGAAATGTCACACCCTGACTCTTGCGGAAGCGTGATTATGGTGTGACTTTCTGGTTATCATTGCATTCAACCATATCAATCAACTATATGATAAAACCAAAGATTTTCCATCCATAAAATGAGTTTAAAACATAACAACATTGTCTAAAACGTAGACTTCAAATTTAAGTTTTACAAACCATAAGAGTTGTGTAAAAGTTCACTAAGGACTCGTCAAAAGATATTAGTTGTAAACAAAGTTTGGAAGACGTGTCTCGTCCAGGATTACGACACACTGACCAAACCCAAAGACCATGGATGACATCTTTATACTTAACATGACTTGAAACTCCAACGCCCACCAGATCCATACTTAATTTCCTGAAATACATGTAGTTTGAAAAACATCAACAAAAGTTGAGCGAGTTCATGTATATGTGTATGAATAAGCCTTTAAAGTATGTCTGTATGAATGTATGTCCCTGGTATGTAGCGATAAGGAAAAATAGATCAATTAATGTGTAGCTAATAGAATAATAAGTGACATGGCCTAGGAAGCACTCAAACCTGTATGCGTATTTCGTACCGGCCCCTCCGGCCGAACGACATAGTCACCACATGCAGCCAGCTCGCAGGCGCATGGGTGGGGCTCGCAACACCCAATAGATCTATCACTCATGCCCCTCGGTCCTTATACAAGGATTAATGGTCTTAAGACAATAGCCTACCCACTCACGTGATCTAGCAGTACATTCCTTAGCTAATCATACCATGTATAAAACGTTTATAATTAACATGTATTTCACCCCCGAAGTTGTAAAACTGAAAACAGTTAAAAGAAAAGGGGGACATGAACTCGCAGTATTGTGTCTTCAGTATGTGTAACCCAAGTCTCCTCAGCAAACATGACTACCTACACTGTACTAACGTCTATTAGACGAACGGGCCGTGCCTTTGATTAGTATGAAGGTTTTTGAGTTACGTTCTTGTGTTCCCAATATTATTCCAAGTTATAATTATTAGTTGTTAAAATAATAAATATTTTAACTTGAATTTTTGGAATAATTTGTTAAACAATATTCTTGTAGTAATACTTCTCATGTATTTGTATTCGTATTTCCTTCCCAAGGATGGGGTAATTTAGACGTGTATATTTGTAGTTCCGAATAATATATTTTTAAGTCTCGCTTTAGAAAATATATATGTAACCTTCTTCATCAAAAATAATGTATTCCAAAATATACATATTTTTCCCAAAAATAATATATTTCTTCTTGTATCCAAAATAATATTTACCAAAAATATATTCATAAGTTACGTTTTTGCGTTCAGTTTCACAATATCAAGTGCGTAACTTAAATATTTATCCCTTGTAATTTTGGTATTATTTTGGAGTTGTAATTCCCATGGTATTTGTTAAGTTATATTATTTTACCCTAAAATGATATAACTATTCCACAAAATAAACAAATATTCACACAAGTGTTTTAGTATAAAACATATATTCTAAATATATATATTTATCCACTTTTATTTACGAAAACCAACCTCCGACACTTTGTATTTTGTTACAAAAATTATGGCAAGGTTTATATTTGAAAAACATAGTTTAAAATACACCAGTAAACATTTGTCTTAGAAAATATTTTCTAACTGTTTACATTTTTAGAAAATTTCGTCATAGTTTCCCCTAAAGACGGAGGTGTCCATGCTATATGAGCATATCATTTTCTTTTCAAAAATCAACCCAACAATCAATAATCAAACTACACTTCCCAAGTGCAAAAATTATACAATATATATAACATCATGAACATGAACTTTCACAAAAACTCGTAGTAATTTGGTAGCATGTATAGTAGACTTAGTTATCCCTTAAAGCGTGTTTATTTCTTAATAAACTTCCTTCTTGAAAATTTTAGATGTTTACAACTTGTAATCATCTTCTACAAAAATTATTCTTTTGAATTCTTTTTGTAAATAAAGTGTTCTTACACTTATTTTATCACCAAAAACAATGTACATCTTTATAAGAATCAAGTTCTACTAAAATCATATTTTGAACTTGATTTTCTTGGAAATTTATTCATAAATATTAGATTTACAAAATTACTAGCTCACTTTATTTACTATTTTCAAGAAATAATTTTATTTTCAAGTTTATGTTCATAAGTGAGGATGATCTTCTTGGGTTAACATATAATCATCCTCTAACTTGCTAATTCATGTGTTTAATCACAATTTAGCAAGCCCCTTATGGTGGTCATCATCGTAATTTCAAGTAAACAACAATCAAGTGCCATGTATGTATTTAACAAACTCATTTTATCCATAAATCATCATATGTAAGCTTATGTTTATGATTCTTGTTTATGTTCTTTTAGTGTTCTTGTGATTCATAACAATATATATCTTTTTAACCAACAAAGTAAGAAATAAAAACTAGTAGTGAGAAGCTTACAACTAGCTCAAAGGCTAGGGACGATCACAAAAAAAGATGATGAAAAATGGTGGATAAAAGCTAAGGGTGAAGGTTATTCAAGTTCTTCAAGCACCAAGCTCCATGATACACCTTCTTGCACTTGAATTTATCTTGAAATTAGATGGATTGTGGTGACAAGGTGGTGGTGGTGGCGGCACTAGATAGAGCCGAGAGGGAGAGAGAGAGCTTGAAGGAGTGGGGTGAAGTTGAGTGTTGAAGTGTAAGAATGAAGATCTTGTAATATATGGACCATACTTATAGAGATATCATCATATATCTTTGTCCACCAAATCAAGTAATATCTAAATAAAATATGAAATAAAATCCTCTAGGGTATGTGGTGGTGATGGCCGATTATGGCTAGGGGGTCTAGGTGTAACTTGTGAAGATATGAAATGATTTTAGGATCCATGGACCATGCTTATAAAGATCTTTCTCACAATATCATAGCAAGTAGATCAAGCAATCAATCTAATAAAATATTAGAAGAAAATCTAGTGGGATATGGTGAACTTGGTGGTGGGGTCCTCCTTGGACCGTAAATACATAGGGGGGGGGGGGTTAATTGTAAATTTCGATGGTAGAAGGTAAATATTTAGGAGGTTAAGTGTAATATCTAGTGTATTATATGTATGACATATTATATAGTGTGTTAGGGTGTTCGGGGATTATAACTAGTCAAAAAATAATTAAACATTGTTTCTAGTAAAATTTTGGTATTCCGGGTAATGTTCGGTTGTTCGGTTAGATACCGGTTCGTTAAAGTGTCAAGTTATTCTGTTTAGTGTTCTTTACGTACCCTTTTGTGACACTTTTAATTCCCGACACTTAGGAAAGCATACAGGACTATTTAGTCAATTTTCTGCATAATACCAGTATGTTAAAGTGCTGAATTTTGCTGAAATATGCAGAATTGTGCACTTTTAGTGGGTTTTAGGCACTTTCCGGTACTTAAACTATCACCTAGTGACGCAGTTTTATGGTCCTTACTTCCCTACATTCCATACTAGTGTAGTACGTTGTCTCTGGCCCATACTGGGTCTTTAAACACTGTCTGTCTATGTACTGAACATCGTCAGCATCTTCTGAGTTATCCGCTCACTGTGCCAACCGTGCTTTGTGCATCGTTTATGTCACCAAAGTCCGTATGTGATAAATGGTGTGACAGTATGAAATGTGATGCACATGTATGTATGATACATAAATCAGAAAACAGTTTAAGTCATCGGTTGTAATTAAGCACAATCATTAAGCATAAAGCAATATTAATTAATTGTACGGATGCGTGCAAATTTGACGGTTGTCACATTCTCCCCCTGTTAAGAAAATTTCGTCCTCGAAATTTGTACTACCTTAACTCCTTAGGGTTTCATTATGCGTGTATGTATATGAATAATACCGAGGTAGATAATCACCAAACCGAATCAGGCCTAATTCACATCAAGTGAATACAAGAATATATAGCAACACGAATCCAATGGTTAAAAGGTATGTGCTTTAAGCATTTAATGTCAAAGGACACGAGGTGTATAGATGTAGAATCTAGTGTAGCTTAGTTAACAGGGGTGCAACAAAGGAGTTTCGACCGATGGATTCTCAAACAATCGGTCACAATATGCAAACTTTCACAAACCATAGCGTCCGCTATATGAACTCAAAATCAACAACTTGGAGATGAAAATGACCTGTCATCTTTCGAATAAGTATATGGTAGGGATTAGTGTGTTGACATTCTCGAATTGCATAAATACACCAAATGAAGTACAAGCGAATCCGGTGTATCATTGTCTTAATTCATAGTTGCATCAGAAATGTTTAAATGACAAGTCCAACAAAAGTATATGTAGTTTTGTGTGAAATGGTTGACCGTGATTAGCGCAAGCTAATGACACCACAAGGTGTCGTAATGACACCACAGTGTTGAGACCGCTTTGATCGTGATAAACAAGACGGATTTAGAGCACATTCGTAAATAAATAATTTAAATCCGTGTGTAAAGTGAGTAACCAAATTAACGCAAGCTTCAAATTTGTGAAAAATATCACCGTAAGGTATCGAAGTCAACAAATGATTTAGTGGAGTCGTAGACCAATCAAGTCCACTATGACTCGAAATAAAAGAACCTTTGCAAGAATATTTGAATGTGATGCTCTCAATACATCATATAGCATCTCAAATCAAATATGTGAGATGGATAAATTCAAGCAATTGAACTTGGTTTCAGTGTAACCTGACAATAAGCGTATGTACCAATGAGGGGAATCTCAGCATGGTTACAAAAATAAACCCTGAATGTAACTTGAAATAAAAGAAGTTTCAAGAAAGTGTGTTGACTTGGTAACAAGAGAGCCAATGATTACAATAACGCAGGTCATTCGAATCACAAATCAGTAATTAGATTTAGCAAAATGATAGTTGAATTTCAATGAAGCGTTTAATTGAAACGAAACCACATGCGTAGCGAATGGTGCACGTGTGACATATAAGTTTCCGAGTACTGAAACAATGAGTATTTGCTAAAATGAAGGAATGACCAAGTATTCGAAACAAATGTATATTTGCTCTCAGCGAAGAAAGTTAATGCGATGCAACTACCATTAGGGGGAGTAGAGATGTAAAGGATCTACTCGCTGGTAACAAAAAATGAAAATTTCAACAAAAGAGTTTTAAGTACTTTCTGAAATGGCATATATGTCAGGTTAATGGTGTTTGATTGAGGTAACAGATATGGTTCCTAAGTAACAACCTTTACAAGTTTGGACCTGGGTTCTCAAAGGTCCTAAGTATATGTTTTCTAGATCCTCAAGGTTTCATATTCTGTGTAAATCTGTTTTGTGCATTGTGTAGGAAACACCATTTTTGTGTATGTTTAAAACAAATTATTGTCCCACAATTTCCCGGTATTCGTTATTCTTGAATTCACAGCTAATGACCCTCGATCACCGATCGGTCATGAAATAGTAGTTGGATCCTCACAGTTAGTTGAATAAGTAATTCATTAATCCTTAGCAAGAGTCACTGACTCTCGTGGGTTAGCTCGTTCGGCTCCTGGTTGTTTGATGTTCGCATGAAAGCTATCGTCCTTCTTATTGATGAGCAGAATTGGGGTTACCCAAAGCGGGAATCTTGGTCTGTTATCTTCCTTCTCTATCAACCAATGGGGTTACACTGACAATCCTTGCATCTCCGAAGGTGTAAGTTGCTAAGGTGCATTGACTGCAGGCGCGGCGCCCGGAATCAAATCGATGCAAAACTCGACTTGTCGTTGGGTAGATAATTCTAGCAAGTCTTCGGGGATAACTTCAGGATATTCCCTTACCATAGGGATATCTTCGAGTTTTGGTTCTTCGGCTCTCTTGCCCACGACATGAGCCAAGGAAACAACACATCCTATGTGCGAAAAACTTCCGTATCTTTAATGACTGATAGTCCGTAGGGGCGTTCCTTGCTCCATGATCGTTTCTCCGTTCGTCATCGGAATACGGATAACAATCTGCGTTTCATTGCTTGACAGCCAGTCCATCCAAATTATCACATCGAAGCTCCCCTTAAGCTAGTTCTACCGAATACTGGATATCTATCTTGCTTACTTTTAAAACAAGTATATTCTGAAGCTAAAATTTGACAACACTATCAAATAGCACAGACGCATAACATTGACTACTATGAGGCGTACCGATAGTCATATTTGGATCCTGGCGTTCTACCCTAGCTTCGGTGTTATACATTCTTCCCACGATTTTGTTTAATCTCCCTTGGGCAATCTTTCCTAAAGTGCCCCATATCACCACAATTATAACATCCCTTACCTTTCTTTCCACGTTTCGTCTCATGCCAACACGTTTCCCTGTTGTGCCCCACCTTGCCACAGTTGTCACACTTTCCATTTTTACATCGCCCGGTATGATGTCGTCGACACTTGTCGCATTGAGGTAGCTTACCCATGTACTCTTTTCCCTTTTTGGCCTTGTTGTTGCTATTCGTCCGAGTACCCTGCTTGAAGTTTGCGAACTTTCTCTTGTTGTCTCCAGATGACTCTACGTGAGTCTCCTTCTTCTCCTCAGAGGTTGAAAATTTGTTCAACCTGATTGCCTCTTCAGTCAAGGTCACACTTAGATCAATGGCCTCAGCGATCGTTGCAGGCTTTGATGTTGTCACCATGCTCATGATATGGGGTGCCAATCCCCAAATAAAACGCTCAATCTCTTTAAATTATAGTTCTACCATGTAGGGGACAATACGCGATAGAACATGGAATTTGTCCACGTATTCAACTATTTTTGGTCTTTCCATCTTCAAGTTCCAGAACTCAGTTTCCATCTTCTGGCTTTCTGCTCTCGAATAGTATTTCTTATGAATTAGTTCTTTCAGTTGATCCCATGTCAAAGCATACGCAGCAGCCTCGCCCATTGTCTGAACCTGGAGTTTCCACCATGACAGAGCCCCATCTTGGAATAATCCAGAAACGTATGTAACCTGATGCTCTGGGGCGCATTTGCTCGCACGTAGAACAGAATCCGTCTTCTCAACCCAGCGTACGAAGGCTACGGCACCCCCAGTGCCGTCGAAATGCAGGGGCTAGCAGCCCAAGAACTACTTGTAGGTGCAGCCTGCGATATAAGCAACATTATTCGTGTAGGGTATTAGCAAAGCACTCGTGGAAATGTCCAAACGTTTTGTAATGTGTCTTAAGGGGCTAAACATTACCGTTGGGTGGGTTATTTCCTAAGGGTACCTCCGCTGCGCTCAGTGCGAAGGGCCTCATACTGTGCGAGGACCTGTAAGATGCGTTCTTGAAATTCCGCCTCCGTCGTCGGCAGAGGGTTGTTGGTATTGGTGTTCCCTTGAGTCGACATCTTCCTAGAAGAAGATCGGTCAGGTCAGGTCTTATTAAAGACGTAAGTTCAAAAGCATCTTCTTAACGAATGAGACCTAGGAGATGTATTACATATTTGTATATACGCATTTGTTATAACAATCAATCATATATCGTCACAATTATAGCACAACTTGTAGATAGGAATGTAGCAAGAAATCATGTAGCATTATAGTCATAACACAAATATGCAGATCAACAACGTGCTTAGCGGGGGCATAGCGGCTGAGCTTCCATTAGTCATTGACCAGGAAGTATTGTTATATGTTTAATGGGGAATGTGATGATTGAGCTTTCATTGTTTATCGACCACACTCACATTGTCTACGAAGTGCATCACATCAAATGGGACACAGGGTCACCCTACCCTTGCCCAATAAGTCTGTCAGTGTATCAAAATCACGTGGTCAAAAGTAGTCTTTTTTTTTCTAAAAAAAAAATCTCCGCAATCTCAACTTATTTATAGTGTCTTTACCCAAGAGTAATGTAATCCGCATAATTCCAGAAACCAACTATACTGGTGATGGAGGTGGAGAAGGAAAGAAAAGCAAACTGCTAACATGTGCGAGTTCCTCCTCGAGCTTGTATATACGTCGAAGTAATTAACTGGTCTGCTGCTGGACAGTAAGGAAACGAGCGTCAACACCTAAGAAAGGTGCAAGAGCAGCAGGTGAGAGCGCAAAACAAGTCTTTGATAATTGTGGAGGATCAAAGTATACTGGAATTAGACAGGGTGGAGGTCGTGGTGTCAGCTCAAGCTTCAAAACTTTGCGGCTTATATCCCCAAGTTGTAGCTGATGTTGCAGGAGCACTCACCCTGTGTGTAGCCTCCATAATGTGAGGGATGGCAAGGGTCTAAAATCAGCATAGTGTATTATGGGAACCATCAGAATAGCTCATCCAGCGTTATAAAGGTGAATGTAGCAAATGGTGCGGCCTGTGAGGTTGGGGAAAATGCTGCTGTAGCAAAAGGATCGTTATGCGGGTGCTGACTTGGAGTTCTTTCCCGGGGTGCGGGTATGTCTTAAAAGAAAGCAATAGGCAACTGGTGCGATGGATGTCGGACTCCACAGGAGGAAGGGAGTAACATCAGCGGGTGCGGGTGCAGGCAATTGTCCCGAAAGGAAGATCAACAGGTGCAGGCACGGGTTCAGGTACAAGGGGCGCAATGCCTGTTAAACCAAAAGGAATAGGGTCATGATTAAGCAAGAGCATAGGATCAGTAATTGCAACATCAAGCTGGCCCACAAGGAACTGGAGCTGCCTCAGGGGTAGGTGCTGGGTCGTGTGAGGGTATGTGATCTTGAGCAGGTGTTAGTGCAGTAATCAAAGCAACGTCGTCGTCCGTGTCTGTAGCAAAAAGCGGTAACCTGCCTGTCCGTAAAGCCGTAAATGTCGCAGACTCAAAGGAGTCTGAAATCGAGTGTATACTAGAATCAGAGGATAGCTTGATAACAGGGGTCTCAAGAAGTGAATTTAGTAACAACGTTCTCGTCTATCTTTCCATCATTATGGGCGTCATCAGGAGGACCACCAATGAACAGGTTAACGTCATCATCAAACAATTCGTCAAAAGGCATATCCTCGGGAGGAATGTCCACAAGGGGTACGGCGTCGAGGATCGGTGTCATGATGTGCTTACCATCGGGATGACTAGTGATGAAGTGGTCATGGATTGAGACAAGAGTGACAGGAGGATTCTTGTCAGAGAAGCCATCAGCAAGAGTAAGGTATCACCCAAAATCTGGTAGCGCAGACCGTTGGAAGTCGTCCTCGTCCTTGGTCCGCATATCAGGATCACTCTCAGTGTCTGACGTAAATATCTTCGGTGCAGATGCAATCCCATTATCTGTGGCGGTGGCCGTAGTGTTATCAATGTCTATCTTTCCATCATTATGGGCGTCATCAGGAGGACCACCAATGAACAGGTTAACGTCATCATCAAACAATTCGTCAAAAGGCATATCCTCGGGAGGAATATCCACAAGGGGTACGGCGTCGAGGATCGATGTCATGATGTGCTTACCATCGGGATGACCAGTGATGAAGTGGTCATGGATTGAGACAAGAGTGACAGGAGGATTCTTGTCAGAGAAGCCATCAGCAAGAGTAAGGTATCACCCAAAATCTGGTAGCGCAGACCGTTGGAAGTCGTCCTCGTCCTTGGTCCGCATATCAGGATCACTCTCAGTGTCTGACGTAAATATCTTCGGTGCAGATGCAATCCCATTATCTGTGGCGGTGGCCGTAGTGTTGTCAATGTCTGATATCTCGTTTTCTAATCAAGGTGACATGTGTGCCGATACATAATAATCATAGCGCGTATATCCATAGTAATCACTAACAATTAGGGTATGCAAACAAAAGTAATTTATCATGTAGTCATGTATTCACATTATTCCTCATGAAACTTTCTATCCTCCCTAGTCTCCCAGACTAAATACCCAGTCTCTCAGACTAAACACCCAGTCTCTCAGACTAATCACCCAGTCTCTAAGACTAAACACCCAGTCTTTAAGACTAAACACCTAGTCTTTAAGACTAAACACCTAGTCTTTAAGACTAAACACCTAGTCTCTAAGACTGATCCTCCCCAGTCTCTAAGACTCAATTTTCCCAGTCTCTAAGACTCAATTTCCCCTGTCTCTAAGATTAATTCCCTAGTCTCTAAGACCAAACTTTCCTAGTCTCTAAGACTAAATTTCCCCAGTCTCTAAGACTGGCCTTCCTCAATCTTTAAGACTGCCTCCCTTAGTCTCTAAGACTGACCTCCCTTAGTCTCTAAGACTGACCTCCCTCAGTCTCTAAGACTGAACCTCCCTCAGTCTCTAAGATTGAACTATGAACATAAACTTTGAAATGTGTTTTTGTACCTTTTGTTTGTAAAAGTGTTTGTTCCCTGGATCTGGACGTTTTGTGTATGCAATGAAAACATGTCGTAAAACGTTTTCCTGAGAGCCCTAATGATCGTAGTCTAGACTCGAGAAAGAATCCTAGTTCGCTACAACCGAAGCTCTGATACCAAGCTGTCACACCCTTACTTTTGCGGCAGCGTGATTATGGTGTGACTTTCTTGTTATCATTGCATTCAACCATATCAATCAACTATATGATAAAACCAAAGATTTGCCATTCATAAAATGAGTTTAAAACATAACAACATTGTCTAAAATGTAGACTTCAAATTCAAGTTTTACAAGCCATAAGAATTATGTAAAAGTTCACTAAGGACTCATCAAAAGATATTAGTTGTAAACAAAGTTTGGAAGACGTGTCTCGTCCAGGATTACGACACACTGACCAAACCCAAAGACCATGGATGACATCTTTATACTTAACATGACTTGAAACTCCAACGCCCGCCAGATCCATACTTAATTTCCTGAAATACATGTAGTTTGAAAAACATCAACAAAAGTTGAGCGAGTTCATGTGTATGTGTATGAATAAGCCTTTAAAGTATGTCTGTATGAATGTATGTCTCTGGTATGTAGCGATAAGGAAAAATAGATCAATTAATGTGTAGCTAATACATTAATAAGTGACATGGCCTAGGAAACACTCAAACCTGTATACGTATTTCGTACCGGCCCTCCGGCGGAACGACATAGTCACCACATGCAGCCAGCTCACAGGCCCATGGGTGGGGCTCGCAACACCCAATAGATCTATCACTCATGCCCCTCGGTCCTTATACAAGGATTAATGGTCTTAAGACAATAGCCTACCCATTCACGTGATCTAGCAGTACATTCCTTAGCTAATCATACCATGTGTAAAACGTTTATAATTAACATGTATTTCACCCCCGAAGTTGTAAAACTGAAAACAGTTAAAAGAAAAGGGGGATATGAACTCACAGCATTGTCTTCAGTATGTGTAACCCAAGTCTCCTCAGCAAACACGACTACCTACAGTGTACTAACGTCTATTAGACGAACGGGTCGTGCCTTTGCTTAGTATGAAGGTTTTTGAGTTACGTTTCTGGTGTTCCCAATATTATTCCAAGTTATAATTATTAGTTGTTAAAATAATAAATATTTTAACTTGAATTTTTGGAATAATTTGTTAAACAATATTCTTGTAGTAATACTTCTCATGTATTTGTATTCGTATTTCCTTCCCAAGGATGGGGGTAATTTAGACGTGTATATTTGTAGTTCCGAATAATATATTTTTAAGTCTCGCTCTAGAAAATATATATGTAACCTTCTTCGTAAAAAATAATGTATTCCAAAATATACATATTTTTCCCAAAAATAATATATTTTCACTTCTTGTATCCAAAATAATATTTACCAAAAATATATTCGTAAGTTACGTTTTTGCGTTCGGTTTCACAATATCAAGTGCGTAACTTAAATATTTATCCCTTGTAATTTTGGTATTATTTTGGAGTTGTAATTCCCATGGTATTTGTTAAGTTATATTATTTTACCCTAAAATGATATAACTATTCCACAAAATAAATAAATATTCACACAAGTGTTTTAGTATAAAATATATATTCTAAATATATATTTATCCACTTTTATTTACGAAAACCAACCTCCGACACTTTGTATTTTGTTACAAAAATTATGGTGAGGTTTATATTTGAAAAACATAGTTTAAAATACACCAGTAAACATTTGTCTTAGAAAATATTTTCTAAGTGTTTACATTTTTAGAAAATTTCGGCATAGTTTCCCCTAAAGACGGAGGTGTCCATGCTATATGAGCATATCATTTTCTTTTTAAAAATCAACCCAACAATCAATAATCAAACTACACTTCCCAAGTGCAAAAATTATACAATATATATAACATCATGAACATGAACTTTCACAAAAACTCGTAGTAATTTGGTAGCATGTTTAGTAGACTTAGTTACCCCTTAAAGCGTGTTTACTTCTTAATAAACTTCCTTCTTGAAAATTTTAGATGTTTACAACTTGTAATCATCTTCTACAAAAATTATTCTTTTGAATTCTTTTTGTAAATAAAGTGTTCTTACACTTATTTTATCACCAAAAACAATGTACATCTTTGTAAGAACCAAGTTCTACTAAAATCATATTTTGAACTTGATTTTCTTGGAACTTTAATCATAAATCTTAGATTTACAAAATTACTAGCTCACTTTATTTACTATTTTCAAGAAATAATTTTATTTTCAAGTTCATGTTCATAAGTGAGGATGATCTTCTTGGGTTAACATATAATCATCCTCTAACTTGCTAATTCATGTGTTTAATCACAATTTAGCAAGCTCCTTATGGTGATCATCATCGTAATTTCAAGTAAATAACAATCAAGTGCCATGTATGTATTTAACAACCTCATTTCATCCATAAATCATCATATGTAAGCTTATGTTTATGATTCTTGTTTATGTTCTTTTAGTGTTCTTGTGATTCATAACAATATATATCTTTTTAACCAACAAAGTAAGAAATAAAAACTAGTAGTGAGAAGCTTACAACTAGCTCAAAGGCTAGGGAAGATCACTAGAAAAAGATGATGAAAAATGGTGGATAAAAGCTAAGGGTGAAGGTTCTTCAAGTTCTTCAAGCACCAAGCTCCATGATACACCTTCTTGCACTTGAATTTAGCTTGAAATTAGATGAATGGTGGTGACAAGGTGGTGGTGGTTGCGGCACTAGATAGAGCCCGAGGGAGAGAGAGAGCTTGAAGGAGTGGGGTGAAGTTGAGTTAAGAATGAAGATCTTGTATATATGGACCATATTTATAGAGATCTCATCATATATCTTTGTCCACCAAATCAAGTAATATCTAAATAAAATATGAAATAAAATCCTTGAGTGTATGGTGGTGGTGATGGCCGATTATGGCTAGGGGGTCTAGGTGTAACTTGTGAAGATATGAAATGATTTTAGGATCCATGGAACATATTTATAAAGATATTTCTCACAATATCATAGCAAGTAGATCAAGCAGTCAATCTAATAAAATATTAGAAGGAAATCTAGTGGGATATGGTGATCTTGGTGGTGGGGTCCTCCTTGGACCGTAAATACATAGGGGGGGGGGGTTAATTGTAAATTTTGATGGTAGAAGGTAAATATTTAGGAGGTTAAGTGTAATATCTAGTGTATTATATGTATGACATATTATATAGTGTGTTAGGGTGTTCGGGGATTATAACTAGTCCAAAAATAATTAAACAATGTTTCTAGTAAAATTTTGGTACTCCGGTTAATGTCCGGTTGTTCAGTTAGATACCGGTTTGTTAAAGTGTCTAGTTATTCCGTTTAGTGTTCTTTAAGTACCCTTTTGTGACACTTTTAATTCCCGACACTTAGGAAAGCATACAGGACCATTTAGTCAATTTTCTGCATAATACCAGTATGTTAAAGTGCTGAATTTTGCTGAAATATGCAGAATTCTGCACTTTTAGTGGGTTTTAGGCACTTTCGGTACTTAAACTCTCACCTAGTGACGCAGTTTTATGGTCCTTACTTCCCTACACTCTATACTAGTGTAGTATCTTATCTCTGGCCTAGAGATGGGCATAAAAACCGGTTCCTACCCGATTCCAGTGGACCCGACCCGGACCCGGTTCCGGTTCCTATCCGATGCTCAGAGGAACCGGTCCCAGGTTTAAAAAACCTGACGGGTATTACCCGATTCCTTTTTTTTCTAAAAAAATCCACCCGTACCCGGTTCCTCTCTGTACCCGGTTTCTACCCGGACCCGGTTCCTCTCTGTAACCGGTTCCTATTTGTACCCGGTATGTTACCGTTGGAACCGATTCTTATATGAATATTACCGTTAGAAACGAATCTTGATATATGTCAACACATTAAATGTAAAATATTACCGTTGGAACCGGTTCCTATATGACCGTTGGAACCGGTTATAGTATAAATATCACATTTTTTTATTTTTTTTCCACAAATCATCTTCTTCTACTATCTATTTCTTCTCCTTCTTTACATATTTTTAATGGCTTCCAAGAACTCTAAAAGCACAAACTCTCCATCCGTCAATAATGTTCCACAAGGTTCAAATGCTCCATTTGTGGTGGGAACATTATCGCATAGCCGCAATATGGATGTTTGGTGCAATTGGGATTTAGTCGAGATGAGCGATGGTTCGCAAAAGGCTCAATGCAAGCATTGTGGCTCCTTGTTAAGCAAGGACTCTAATTCCACTTTAACGAAGCATGCGAAAAAGTATTGCAAAGCACTAAAAGATTTGACACCCGGTCAAGTTCAACTTTCAAAAGATGGTAAGATTTTCCGCTACGAACAAAAGATAACTCGTGATAGGATGGCGAAGTTGGTCATCAAAAAAGCCTTGCCTTTTGGACACTTTGACGACCCCGATCTCACTAAGCTAATTAGGGAGACGCTTCAACCTAGCTACAAACATGTTCTTCCGGGTTTGAATGTGTTTTATAGAGAAAGAAGAGTGATGGATTGGATGATGCAAATTGAAATGTTTGAGGAAAAAAATCGATTTTTATATTTGAAAACCGGTTTTAACGGTACAAATTAAAAAAAAAACAGCTTTTTCTGTTAAGAACTGGTTCTTAACAGTAGTCGTCAGCAGCTTTTCTGAAATACGCAGTGGAACCGGTTCCAAACAGTACCCGTAACCGGTTCTACACAGTACCCGGACCCGGTTCTATTGTACCCGAAACTGGTTCCACCGGTTATAAAAAAAATGATGTGTACCCGGGTTATACCCGGACCCGGTTCCACTGACAACCCGGTTCCAATCACTTGTATCCATACCCGGTTCCGGGTTGGAACTGGTTCCGGGTTTTAAAAATACCAGATAATGCCCACCTCTACTCTGGCCCATACTGGGTCTTTAAACACTGTCTGTCTATGTACTGAACATCGTCAGCATTTTCTGAGTTATCCGCTCACTGTGCCAACCGTGCTTTGTGCATCGTTTATGTCACCAAAGTCCGTATGTGATAAATGGGGTGACAATATGAAATGTGATGCACATGTATGTGTGATACAGAAATCAGAAAACAGTTTAAGTCATCGGTTGTAGTTAAGCACAGTCATTAAGCATAAATCAATATTAACTAATTGTACGGATGCGTGCAAATTTGACGGTTGTCACATGAAATTCCCCCATTGACATTGGGATTAGGTCTATCAGGCATTCTTCATCATCGATGCTTAATTTGCAGCCTCGACAAATATCACAAACTATAAAACTTTTGTTTTCCCCTACTTCAACTTCTAAGGGCACAAATAATTTCGTCAATACAAATGAAGGATGTCGAATAAATCGATGTGAAATAAAGGATTTATTCGCACCCGTATCAAACAATACACGTGCAGGAATTGAATTAATTGTGAATATACCTGAGACCACATAGGGTTCTGTCTTTGCTTCAGCCGCGGTAAGTTGGAAGGACCTAGCCTTCGCCTTAGGAGCTTCTGCTGGAGATTCTTTAACGTCTCTCCTTCCAACTAAGTCTGGGCATTCAGACTTTTTGTAGCCGGGCTGATAACATTTATAACAAACGGAAACCTTTCCCGGACATAATGATGCGGTGTGTCCCGTCTTCCCACATATGGGACACGGCTTGTCTTTGAAGCGGCATTCTCCCTTGTGCCCTTTCCCACACACTTTACAACTTGGTGACCCACCTTTAGCATCAACCTTCTTTTCCCGATTCCACAGTTCAAGCTTTCTTTGTAGGGCTTGGATTCACATCATGTGCCCTTCGCTCACCCCTTTCAACTTGTTTCTTCAACTCGATTTCTGGTTCCCGAGCAACGTTTATGATCTCAGTAAGGGTCTCGTATTTTGGAGGAGTCATAAACTGTCACACCCCCAAAATCCACCATGCGGAGTACCATCACTTGGAGGCGTGACGTGACCAGGATCGAGCCACCAATCATACTGAACAACGTATTTAAGTAAATAAAGTCATCCACAATACGATTGGTGACCAAAAGCTAGTTAACCAAGTTTTAAATTAAACAGGGGAAGCATAAACGTAAAGTCCAAAACATAAGTCCATAGTTTATAAGTTAAAGTTCAAAATGCAAGTTTAATAAGTTCATAAGGACTTGAATATTAAGCACGGAACATAACAGTCCATACACCACAACAACTCCTTCCTCGTGCAAGCTCCAAGCATTTAGCGACCTGTAAGGCATGTAACAACGAGTCAACAACAAAGTTGAGTGAGTTCACGTTTGGTTGTTTTATTTCTAAGTTGTTTCTGAAAACGTGGTTTGTCTTTCGTTGGCGTAATTGCCGTGGGGGTTACCCCGTAGTTGAAAGAAAGTTTAACCAGTTCATTCTTTATTACCCATACCCTGTCCATGATTAGTGGGGGCTTCCCCATGTGAACTACTAGATCGTATGATATCGACCACTACGCAAGTAAGTTGTGCCCTACATCAGTGTCTATCATCACTGATGGTTTGCCATAGTCCATTAGTACATGCCCGTCCGACTGGCACGGTGTGAGGTTTGTTAAACCTAATAGCGCTATTAACTAATGACCCGCTCGCCATTGGCCTCGGCGATTAAGTCGATATAAAATGAGGGACTTATGATAGAGTTTTGTCTAGTAAGTTTTAAGGTTGTTGTCCTACCCAAGGAGGACGAACGTACGTAGTTCTCCCAAAGAGAATACGCAGGATTAATACTGGCATCCTACCCGAGGAGGATGGCCGTACATATCCTACTTAAGTAAGATATGTAGATTCCGTTTTAATTCTTTAACCCATTCCCAAACCACCGGGAATCCCATGCCTTAGAAAGTGTGTGAACTCACCTCAGTTTGCTCGATTAGATTCTCAAATATAGCTAACAGTCGAGGTCGGTCAATCACATCCTAATATAATTACCAGTTAATCATTTAGTGGTTTTCAAATAGAGCACAAAGTTCCTACACGTATCTATCACATAACATGCATTACTTTAACGGTTTATGCCCATATAAACTTCCCATCTATTCCCCACTCATAAACAAACATACGACATTGCACATAACACTTTTATCGACACATAACATGTTAGATCATTCACGGATAACATACTTGACAGTTAGACACGCAAATTACTACTTATGTCTTTCCAACTTAAATATCCAAAACTGGGCTGTTTTCGAGTATTTTAATAAAATAGTTATCTTATTTCAAAAATTCCCAACTTTTTACAGAAGACGCTAAACGACCCAAATATTATTGTGTAAACATCTCGGGATCTAATTCATCACCAATATTTTACTAAAAATCATTTTCCTGACTGTACTCAGATTTATTATTTTCTGACTACAGCCCACGGAATAATTCACTAAAAATTCATTGTAAGTCGGATTGATGAAATTCCAGTGGGACAATTACTACGACATCAGTGTCCATCTACTGTACAGATTTCATAGGGTGATCCGACACAGAACTCAAGTTATGACTGAAAACATATCGCCAATTTTCTGCAGAAAAATGCAGCTCTAGCTGCTGTTACGAAATGACACTTTAAAAATAGTAAACGGAGTCCAAAAATTATAATTCCGGTGCCATTAGAACCGTATTTCCTAATATCACATTTTAGACTCAAAATATCAGTTTTTCGTTGAGTTTATGACCTGTTTACAGCCAACTGAAGTTGGCTGTAAAGCTTGGACATATTCTGTTTTCAGTCTTTAACTTCCTAGTTCGTGTTTGATTGATTCCGTTAACATGTTTAGTGATCACAACAAACGTCATACATCAATATTACAAGTAGATCAGTAAGTAAATCAGTAACAATCAAGACAACTTCAGTTTATCATCACTTCGTCATGTTTCATCAATATTTCATTACAAGTTTGTTTATATGCAAGACTTTGTTCATGGTTCTTTAGTGTTCATGGATTTTTCATCATCAAACATCTATTAACCACTTAGATAACATAAAGAATGAACGGATCTAAGTTCTTACCACTAGCTCAAGGCTAGGGGAGTTCGAGTGAAGAAATGTGGTGGATAAAAGAAGACGAGAGAGGTCCTTGACAATCCGTGAGCTCCACCCTTCGTTATTCTCCTTGACACACCTTGTGAGAAGCTTGAAATACTTGAATCAAAATTGAATGTGGGTGATATGTATGGTAGGGTGTTCGGCTGAGTTTTACTTTGAGGGAGAGAGAAAGAATCTTGGTGGTGATTAGTGGGGATGGTGATGGTTATTTATAAAACAAGTTCTTTTATCCATTGTGCTATATGTCAACAAGAGTACAAACAAAATCACATCCAAATCCCACTAAGTCCAATAAAAGATTGTTGGAGATACTAGAAGAGTAGGAGGTCTTGGTGGGTGGGGCCATGAGAGCTGAAAATTAGGCAAAGGGGAGGGGGTATGGGTTGGGTTGTGATGGAACTAGTTACAATCTAGTTAGGTTGAAAGTGTTTAGTTAGTATGTTATTATGTGTGTTATGATATAAAGTATGTTAGGGTGTTCGGGGACCCTAACTAGCTTAGAAAAATAAAGATAATGTGTTTGGCAATATTTTTGTGTTTCGGGTAAAGTCCGGTTGTTCGGTTCAGTGTTGTTCCGTTAAAGTGCTTAATTAATTCGTAAAGCATCCTATATATATATATATATATATATATATATATATATATATATATATATATATATATATATATATATATATATATATATATATATATATATTTGTAACGTTTTTAATTTTCAACACTCAGGAAAGCATATCGGACTATTTAGTATCTTTTCTGTATACTATTAGTATGTTAACAAGTACATGTAAGTATAACACAGTAATCAGAAAGCAGTTAAGTAATTTCACACAGTCATCAGGCACTTTAATTATCATCAATAAATTGTACGGAATACATGGAATTTTGAGGGTTGTCACATAAACTCCCTATACTCGGCGCTCAACATGTAATAGTAGTAGTATATCTTCTGTTCTTCATTCGTCACCAATTCATTGCAAAACTTCATCTTCTCCATAAACGTCGCTGTAATCTTGTCTATGGTCTCGCCCTTGTGCCTAAGTTGCATGAACTCTTCCTTGATTCTATTAATGACCGCCTTGGGACTATGATGTTTTAGAAACAGCATCTTAAACTCCTCCCATTTCATTCTTTCAAACACCCCTTGAACGTCGCTCAACCATCTTTGGCAAATTATCAGGTCAACCTCCCGGTTGTAGATTGGCGGTTTACACGCCATAAATTCTTTGTATGAACATCCTTTACGTTCTCCCGATTTCTCTTTCATAAGGTTGACACTATCCTCCAACCTTTTGACTCGTTCTTCAACTAGTGACAACACCGTGTTTTGAATTTTGTCAATAAAACCGGATAGACTACCTTCAATTGCCTTCCCCACTTCTTCGACAATTATCTCTTTCATTTGTTCGGTGCTTGTCTGCACCAGATCATCATCGTTTCTTTCCGACATCTTGAAACTGAAATGTTTACATTAAACGTTAAACATTTCATTTATAACATAGCTTTATTTGCTTCGGTTTAGCCAAGTTCCCAACTTGCTTTAACCGTTCACTTTTGGTGCACTTTTCGGGTTTGAGTGAGTTAACACACTCTTCCCATGCACATCCATTCACATCTCATTTCGTACATAATATAAAATCTACTAAAATAATAAATTAATTCTTACCGGACGATCGATCAAGCTTGAACCGAACACTTTGTTGACAACCTTAAGCTCTAATTACCAACTTGTAACACCCGTTTAATTACTACTTAAATTTAATGAAAATTCATACGATTTAAACTAAAAAGCGTCTAAATTAAAACATAAGTTCCCAAACAAAGTTCTAAAGTAACCAAACATTAGTCAACTACCGACTAATTCAAATATTCATAATTTGTTTAGCAAAATGTTTACATCCTAAAAACATTGTCTATCAAAGTTAAGATAGCGCGGAAGCTCAAAAGTTTGTGTTCGGTTCTTCAACTACTTGCTTGACCGCCATCCGTAAGATTCCCATTATCACCTAAAGTCAAAACCATTCAAAATGTTAGTTTTGACAATGAATTGAATCATACAAACAAGTTCTAGCATCAAAACACGAAAAACAAAATAAAATTTCAAAAGTTACCCTGCCGCGTGTCGCGGCAGGTTCTAGTCGTCCTGTCGCGTGCCGCGGCAGCTGTCGCGTGTCGCGGAAGGATCATGAGATCCAGTCGCGTGGAGTGGGGGAACGGTTTTCCAGCAGATGCAGGTTTTTGACCTGCATTTGCTGCCAGTTCCGGAAACTCAGATTTTCAACTTCAAATGAGCATATCTTTTGACTCGTAAGTCCGTTTTAGGTGATTCTTTTTCCTATACGTATGTAAATTCATTACCAACGTGCCTATTACAATTATCATACCGAAAATTTTAACTTACTGGCCGAACAACTAAAAGTCACTTATGCAATTATTCGGCCCATTCTAACTTCACTCAATTAGCTACCATTTAACTAGTAAACCTATGGCACTTTATACCCAACGTCTGGGGCTTATCATCACCCGCATTTCTTTACCAATCTCATGGCTTAATGCTCTTGTGATTGTTATCGCCATTGTTAACTCACTAAAACACTAATACAACAATTTACACAACTAATCGACCCGTTGGCTCACCTTGTGGAATCCTCCGATATGATGACTACCAAACGGGTTCTTATTAACTCTAAGCCTATTAATTCAAGTAACGATCATGGTCGCTACAATCAACGCAATTTCCATCCTACAATATGACTATACATAATTTAACAACAATTCACTAAATGTAATGGGTCAAGTTACATACCTTTAGAGCATGCCCTTCAAACGTAAATCGCCACCGGCTTGTCCACTCGACGCTCCGGTATCTTTTCCTATAGAGTTCAATCATGTCGCGGTTAGAACTCTTTTCAATCATGTATCGCATAATTCGCCCAAACATCACAATTATGCTTTTTTTAAAACTTTAAATTTCAGTTTCGAGCCTTCTTTGAGGCGTTTCTACGAACACTAAAAGGGCAGAATTTTATATCTTTTATATTCTAATTCATGGCTTGTCACTTAGCCTCGATTAACATCAATTGAGCTATCACATATAGAATTAAACATCATATTTTCAGAAATCAGTTTCTATGAATCAATTTACACTAGAATAGCATTCTAAACCCTAGTGTCCATCATTTTCTCACAAAACCCATGAATGACCTTCAATGTATTCATGAAATTTCCAGAATTTAGACATGATTTCACATGTTGTTGTCTAGGTTTTACTCCTAGACACTATATCATTCCTATTCTATCCAAATAACAATCATGCATCACCAAATTTCGAATTCCCCAAATTCATGAGAATTTTAAATAGAGAATTTTCATCAAATTTTACATACCTTATGATCTCCTTGCAATGGGGATCAGTAATCTATGCTCGATTTTCGTTTTGGACTTGATTTGATCCTTCAATTTGGAGGTTTTAGCAAAACTAGGGTTTTAGGGAGCTTGGGTTCGCCCCCTGCTCTGATCGATCTCAACAACACACAAACAAGTGTGTTTGAGTTTAATTTATTTTGATTTATTAATATTAGTTTTTAATTTTAACACTTTTGGCCCTCCAACTTTCATTCTTTATTTGTTTTAACTTTTTAACTACTTATAAGTCATCATCTAACTAGGTTAATGTCATACCTAGTTAGTTTATTTATATTTTTTTATTCACTACATAATTGTATTATAAGAATTTTGTATTTTCGGGGTGTTACATCAGCGGACACGGGGCCGTGGTTAACTCTTAGATTCGCAGAATCTGAGGAAATCTTGATAGTACAGATACGCTTCTGCACACGGGGTCGTGCCATGCGGACACGGGGGCGTGGTCAACTAATGCAGCCAGACTGCAATTAATGAAGAAAGAGAAGAGGGATGGACACGGGGCCGTGCCCAATGGACACAGGGTCGTGCCCGAGCTTCTGTTCAGCCTATAAATAGTTGTGCTTTGATCACTTGCAACTCATCCCTTGGCCCACCACCTCTCTCACACTTCACCCACCACCCACCACCATCACAACACCATCATCCACTGTAACAATCCTCAAGAAAACCGACACCCTCGATTATTTTTCCGACACCCTAAAAATATTTAAAATGTCCTAATATGTCTTTAAATACACCCCATACACGAAAACGGGCCTCAAATACATAAAATAGTATTAAAAATAATTAAAAACTGAAATTTTAAGTTAAGGTGGGCCGCGTAAGGTCTCACTTATCCTTTACGCGGGCGGTGAGAGCTTAAAACCTGGCACGACCCTGGGCCGCCACGTGGCCCAACACATGTCGAGCCTAGTTGGTGATCCGGATGGGCTACGCATTGACCTAGCTTTGACGCGGGCCGCGTAAGCCTTGTGCTTGTTTTACGCGGGCCGCGAGAGACCCAGTTTCAGGCCCTATATAAGGAGGCCTCGGGATTTCATTTCCGGTCGTTCAAAATCGTTTCTTTTCTCTAAATTCTGAATAGTAGGCATTATACCCGAGTCTAATACCCCCCCAAATAACGAGGTTCTGCTACGATGTAAGTATTATAACCCCTGGAGACGTATTAGATACTCTGCCCGATTGATCTAGGGTTCCGTAACGGCTGTCGTGGTTCTGCCCGACGTAGTCGTTGGAATGCCGCCTCGGGGAGGGTATTACTAATGTTAAAATGGGTTATTATACTAACACACGTGCATTTGTGTAATTTATAGATTATTCCCAGGAAATCCTTACTGATAACTCTAAGACAGCAATGTGAGTTGATCCACTTTTTGTAAACCTTTTGTTAATTGTTTTTTTTTACAAAACCTTAAATACCTTTCCATGCGAATAACAATTATTGAGTATTTGTAAGAATACAATTATCGTCGGTATGTTGGGGTTTTGTATACAAAATTTGTTACCACCTGGTCAAGGAGTAACATTTCCACAAGTCAGGTCTGATAGTACCAACGGGTTATAATTGGTATAACTTGGAAACAAATGTAATTGCGAGATCGCCCTCAATACTGTACACTGTGAAATGATTTTTCTTAAACTTTATTAAACTGGGATTCACTCACCAGTATTTCCCACTGACAAAATGTTTTTAAAAACGCGTTTCAGGTAACAAAATGTGAAAGCCAAATACAATCCAGCTGGACAGCACTGAAGGCTTGGAAAAGTGGCAATAAAGTTACCTAAGAATAAAATAGATGTTTTTGTTAAATAAATAGGATTTATTCCTATAAAAGTGTGTATACTAAAAACTTGGGTTTTACCCATGTGTTTAATGTTATAAAATGTGGTGGTTTACTCTGATAAAATATTTCCTAACTACGGTCCTGATGAAAATTTCCGCTGCCAAATTGGACAATAACGTGATACCACCGAAACTGGCTCGCGGCCGCCCGTTCTCGGGAATCAGGGATCGGGGGCTGCGACAGAAGGTGGTATCAGAGCTATGCCACTGATTCAGCCACAGAAGTGTTCTGCTGACATCAAAATTCAAAGTGTTATGAAATAAATAACAGAAATACGTCCATAATTGTATTTTCTTGTTATGTGTTATCTGACTATCTATTAGTTTACAGTATGAGCGACCAATGACCATCTGACGCGTATCGTCAATTGTCTGGTTCGCCTAGAAGCGAAAGCACCTCCTCTTCTCAGCCTGCCCTCTCGGGGTACTCTGCTGATACGGAAGAAGGAATCTTTGTGTTTAAGGCTCAATCTGAAGAGCCATTTCCTCAGAAAAAGAGGGGATGGTTCAGTAGGGGAGCACATGAGCGTAGAAAGCGTATGAAAAAGTTACAGGAACAACGAGTGTTAGCTGCCGCCAAAAGAGAAACCGATGCATATGCCCAGGATATGCTTAATAGGGGAATAGCCAATATCCATATCTTAGCAACCACTGCAGCTGACCCAAACCTGGAGCAAATGCTAGCACCCCAACCACAACCACAAATTGCTGATCAACCCATGGAAATAGAAAACCTTGGAAATTAAGTAGAAATGCATGATTTCAACCCGGAGGAGATACCTAGGGTACCTGTACTAAATCCCCTAGATCCAAATTATGACCCCTGGTGGGATGATGTTAGGGACTATGTGCAACGTTACCCGATTCACGAAGATGTGCCAATGTCCAACCTGCTAACCTACCCAGGGTTAGATACTTTAGATCCCTATTTTAACAACGATGCATACATTAGTGAGATCTTAGAAAATCCTTACCCATACCAGGCTCCTATACCTCCATACCAGGAACCCGCACCCCAGATTCTGAACCCGGTCCTAGAACCTGCACCCCCAATGAGTGCAGAAAACATACAAGAACTTAGGACTTTCGGTGAGGAAATTTTAGAAAGTAGTGAGAGAATGAGACAGGTGGGAGAGCGTCTCGTATGGAAATACCATGAATGCAATATGGATTTTTGGATGAATCCATATCCCTGAATCGATGGTGGAGACGGTAGAAATAATATAAGATAATAATATATGTGTGTATGTGTTAAAAAAAAACAAAACTACGGATGCCTACTACTAGTAGTGTAGTTTTAAATTTCAGTCGATATTGTAATTTTTATTTCAGTACTAGTGTGTAATAGATGCATACTATCTGAATAGAGTAAGTCGCAATGATCGACGCTTTTGACCAAAAGTGTGTGACATGTGATTGGCTATATTCAAATATTATTGGTGATATTAATATTTGGTAAATGTCTAAAATTCAGATGGACAGCGAAGTGAATCAGGAAAACCAGAATGATAATGTTTAGAACGACAACCACTCGAATAATGATAATCTGAATAATGAGAATCCGAACAATGGAAACCAAATGGATAATAGTGCCGTTCAACATATAGTGGCACAAGGAATCATAGATGCAATTCCATTTATTATTCAAACGGTTCAAGAAGCAAATAATAAAAGTAAGCATAGCAGTAAGCGACCAACTGAACCAGAACACAGCGTAAACAATGGACCCGTACTTCAGGTGCCCATTCCTAAAAGAAGAAGAACCATGCCATATGGTTGTTCTTATAAAGAATTCTGGTCCCACAAACCAATAGAATTCTCGGGCAATGAAGGACCCATTGCAGCTCTACGCTGGATAGAGAAGACTGAGGCTGTTCTAAAAACAAGCAAGTGTGCTGAAGAAGATAAGATAATGTTTGCTTCTAATCTATTTAAGAACTCAGCCCTAGAATGGTGGAACACTATCCTCCAGTCAAGGGGAAGTGATAGGGTTCAGTGGCGAAGCTTGGAAAAAAATTTCGGGGGGTTAGAAGGCATTAGACCTAAAAAAAATTTCTATGTTCGGTCGGGCAACGGTGATTCGATTCGGGTCGGGTAGGGTGTCGGTGATTCGATTCGGGTCGGGTCAGGTCAAACATTAATATCAAATTAAAAGCCGTTCTCAAACATTAAAACATAAACATTGTTTAAGAAACAATTGAATAAAGACACCAAAACATTAAAAAGAAGAGGAAGGTGGGTACTCGGTTCAGTTGGATGAAGAATTATAGCTCTGCTCGTCTTCCTTTAAGATTTTTGAATTCTTCAATTATGGACTCCGAATCAAAGTTCTCAGCAATCTCCTTTTCTATGTAAATCACCATACTGTTTGCTAGACACTGATCGGACATCTTATTGCGAAGGCGATTCTTAAATATTTTCATTGTTGAAAATCCTCTTTCAGTTGTTGCAGTCGAAACTGGAAGTGTTAAGATTAGCCGACACACTCTCTCAACCAATTTGTACATGTTATTTTTCTGACATTCCACAACAGTTTTGCAAAGTTCAGGTAGAGTTGATACCCCACTTAGCTTAGGATTATTTATCCTTTCAACTTGAAAATTATCCAACTGACCACGTAACTGCTCCCTTTCATGCTCTGTAAAATCTTTAGGATAATATTTCTCAACAAGAAGAACAATCTGATCAATATTAATCTTTTTTGAACATAAAGTCGCACTAAGAGATAACAACTCTATCGCTTGCTCATTGAATCTACTATCCAGCTCATGTAGTTGTTTGTCCAATGTCTCTGTAAACAAATCTACCCGATAATAATGTTCGAATGTAACATGAAGATCTTTTTTACGAGGCCGATACCGAGTAGAAGTATATGGAGCACTCATATCAGGCATATCTATGTCATGCCTTTCACAAAAAAAAAAAACGAACCTTTTCAAATAAAGAATCCCATCCGCTGTTTATAAAATTAGTTAGACTAGCCTTTGTTGCAGAAACTAACTCCATTGCATTAAGGATGTCTTGGGATTTCTTTTGTAATTCTTAACAAAGCGTATCCGTTTTTGCCATTACTTCTTTCATCAAGTGAAGAACAAGCACAAACTCAAATGATTGCAAGTAACCGTAAGCTATATTAGCATCTCCACGTTGAGAACTAGTAGCATGAGTTGTGTCTTCAGTTATTCCCTTGAGAACAGCACGGGTGACATCAAACATATTAACCAAACTACAAACAGATTTAAAATGGGAACCCCAACGTGTATCACCGGCCCTTCTTAATGTCCCTACCTGATTTTGTCCTTTACCCGATTTGATTTCACCCAATTCTAGTAACTTTTTAATCTCATCCGCCTTTGCCATTTGTAACTCATCGTGGCGCTTACTAGAAGCACAAACCACATTAATTATAAAAACTAGGTATGAGAAGAATTGGTGTACCGGAGTCACATCTCTTGAGACACAAACCAAGGCAAGTTGTAACCTGTGAGCAAAAAACCAAAAATGTAATAATCATAAGAGTATTGTAGTTAAACCGAGTAAAGAAAGTTAAAAAAGAACAAGTATAAACCTGTGAGCAAAGCAGTGAACATAAAATGCATAAGGACTATATTCCCGGACAAGTGCTTGCAATCCATTCCATTCTCCTCTCATATTGCTAGCACCATCATAGCCTTGACCACGAATTTTACTAACATCAAAACCGTAATGCAATAGTGTATTCCACAAATTTACTTTTAAGGTCGCTGATAAAGTCTCCGTAACATGAACTAAATCCAAGAACCTTTCCCGTATCACTCCTTCAGCATCAACAAATCTTAAAACTATCGCTATTTGCTCTTTTTTCGACTCATCCCGTGACTCATCAACCATGACACAAAACCATGAATCCCCCACTTCGCTTCGTATATGCTTACGAACTTTATTAGCCATAATGCTAATAATTTCTTGTTGAATATCAGAAGACGTATACTTGCAATTATATGGAGCATTTTGGAAAAGAACCTTTGCAACATCATCATTATAATGGGCTAAAAGTTTTAGCAATTCACGAAAGTTACCTTGATTCTTAGATGTGGAAGATTCATCATGTCCTCGTAAGGCACAAGCTTGGTAAGTCAACCAACGAACTACATCAATTGTGGTTTTTAATCTTAACCGGTTCTTCCGAATTTTCCCTTCATTTTTCGTTTCTATGAAATTGTCAAGGTGTGCTTCTTGATTCAACAAGTTCGTATACAATAGAAAAGCTTTTTTATGATTTGAAGATTGAATGTGCTTCAACAATGGGCATTTATCCCTATCATTAACCTTTTTCCAATTGTCAAAGCCTTCACTAGTAAACGCACTATGACCGTGGCTCTCATTCTGTTTATCATTACACAAATAACAAAGGAAACAATAAGCCTTGTGTTTCGTTGGAGAATACTCTAACCAATTAGGGAACATATCAAACCAAGCATATTTAAATCTACGAAGATTGTTCTTCGGACCCCTAGGCTTATACTCATCTAGCTTTATTTGATACGGTCCTAATGATATATAAGCTAGTCTTACTTGTTCCCGTATATTAACTGGATATTTCCACATTGGGAGTCGCTTAGGGGGATCTCTTTCTAGACTACTAACATCCACTTCATTGATGATAGTCGGATTTTGAGGAATGTTTTGATTCGCCTCATTATTCGCTTCATTAACCGGTGGAATGTTTTGATTCGCTTCATTAACCGGTGGAATGTTTTGATTCGCCTCATTATTCACTTCACTAACCGGTTCACTTGTTGAAGCTTTTTGACGTTTGTTCTCATTGTTTCCATCAACAATTCCCTGATTTCCCTCTACTTGTTCTTCATTTTCATTCTTTCTTTTGAAAAAAGAGGTTATGCATTTATTCTTCCCCATGGTAATCTAATAACAAAAGTGAACAAAAATCACCCTAAGTTTCAAAAATTCTAACATCTAGAGAAAGATTCAACAACTTTAGGGCTAAAACTCACACCTAATTTCAACCTAATTCATATAAATTGGAGCCCTAAATCAAACCTAAACATAAAAATTAACATACCTGAGGATGATTGAACAAGTGAAATCTCGAACTTGAAGTCTCTTGAAGTTGAACAGTCGAACAAGCAGCAGCCCAGCCAGTCGCTTTCCCCCAGCCCCCTGCGTTTTTTTGCTTCTGTTTCTTGTCTGCGCAAAAGTGACAGTCGAACAAGGCAACAAGCAACAACTGATTTGGGTTTAATTTCTTATTTGGGTTTAATTTCATAAATGGGTTTAATTTCACAAATGGGCCATGAGTTTTGATTTGGGTATTTTGGGCTTATGATAAATATACATAAAACACTCTTTTATTTGGGCTAATTTACATTTTATTTGGGTTATATAATTTTTTTAGAAAACCGAGGAGGTCGAACACGTATATACATAATTTTTTTAGAAAACCGGGGGGATGAACACGTATATTGATGTGCGTGAAGTGTGTTATATTTTTAGATATATATTTAAGCCCTTTTTACACTTTTAGCCAAGTTTTTAATTTATAAAACACGATATTTACTAACACTAAACACACATATGGGCAAGTGCACCCATCGTGGACGTAGTATAGTGTTGGTAAGATACCGAGGTCGTCCAAGGACACAAGAGCTTTTAATACCGGTTTATCCTCAACGTCTAATCAAATCAAAAAGTTAGAAAAATGTTTTAAACTAAGAAAAATAAAAACTAACTAAATGCTGAAAAATAAAATAAAATAAAAACAGATAGACAAGATGAATCACTTGGATCCGACATGTGTATTAGTATAACCTTTGATTATTTTTGCACTTTTGCACTTGTTTAAGAGATTATCTTAGTTATTGTAGTAGGCCCCTTTTTCGGAGGTGACGTTACCCTCAACCCAGTAGTTTGAGTCAGCAAGGATACAATCCTAAAGGGTCGGATTATTGAAAGATAATGAATTAAGTTATTAATGCAAATTATGGTAGGCCCCGTTTTCGGCGGTGACGTTACCCTCGGCTAAGTAGTCTGAGTCAGCAGGGATACAGTCCTAAATAGCCGGGTTATAGTATTAATAGTAGTTAGCTTATGAGGGGGTCAAAGAGTTTGGATCCCCGCCATCCAATACCTATGGGCATTGAAGGAGATCCTACTAAATTTGACCCAGGTCCCAAGCAGGACCTCTAAACGCTGAACAAGGGCAAGACCTTTACCAAACCGTTCCCTTAACCCCCGACCAGGTAGCCAACATACCTCCATATAGACCGTGGAGATATGAATGGTGAAAATCTTTTATTTTATATAGACAGTAAAATAATGCCAAGACACCACGGACAAACGATAAGGAAAGATCACCTTCAACATAAGTAACTAGTTATTAAAGTCATTAATACAAAACCAAATAAAAAGTGCAAAAGATTAAAAATAAAAAGTATTATACTAAACACTTGTCTTCACCAAGTGATGTAAGAGACTTAGGCAAACATGGCCTTGATTGTCAAGAACTCTTACGATCAATCTTGGATCCCGAGACGACTCACACACTCTATGATGGACAATGGATGATGGTGGTGGATGATGGTGTTATGGTGGTGGTGGGTGGTGGATGAAGTGTGAGAGAGGTGGTGTGCCAAGGGATGAGAGAGAATGAAGCCAAGCTCCTCTATTTATAGGCTGAACAGAACGCTGGACACGGCCCCGTGTTCGCTGAACACGGCCCCGTGCCCGTCTGACATTCTCTCTCTTCATTAATTGTAATTGCGAATTACAATTAATGCGCCTGCTGTACTTTCAACACGCCCCCGTGTCCGCTGGGCACGGCCCCGTGGTGAGCAATGGAAGCTTCTACTGGTTTGTCTTTTCTGCTGCTTCCTGGGCACGCCCCCGTGTTCACTGGACACGGGGCGTGTTCAGGCTCTGTTCTCTTCTCTTTGTTTTGGGAGGTGCCGTTGAGGGTCCGGGCAGTTTACTTTTGTCCCTTTTCTTGTATTTATGGTAGAATTAGTGGTCTTTTTGCTTCTTTTGTGATTTTGAGCTCATTTCATCCTGAAAATACAAAAGGAAGACAAAAACACTCTTTTTCCAACATTAGTACTTAAAAAGGGTTAGTTTTATACCTTAATTGATGTGTTTTATATGTTGCATTTTACACACATCAAATACCCCCACACTTGAACTTTTGCTTGTCCTCAAGCAAAACTCTTTTTAATGTGGCTTACACTCCCAAATGGAATAGGTAGAAGAGAAGTTTTTTAACTTGTCCTAGAGTGTCGGGAATCCAAGGTTTGTATAGGTTCTATTTTTATTTTATTTACAATCTTATTCGTCATGGTTTATTTTGAACTTTACATAAGATAAACTACTTAATTTGGCATAGCATGCCTTATTAAAATTCCATTTATATACAAGTTCACATACCTCACGGGAGATCACTCAATCACTCGGCCGAAGGTGTATATTTAAGTGAATCGCTCGAGAGCGGCACGGATTTACATTTTCCATATGCTTGCCAAGCGATCAATCCTCCTCCTTTTTAACTTTTTACCTTTGTAAATATCAAGAGGTCTTTTGGGGTGAAGGCTTGGGTTTAAAGGTGGGTGGTTGGTTAGTGGTTAGTAAAAAGGGCGAAAATTGTAACAAGTGTCGGTTTTTCGTGAAATACCTTATTTTTGGTGACATTTATTTTTGAAGTATTTCTCCAAACAAGCTTTTTGTAGCTTATGTTTGTTTTTGACTTCATATATATATATATATATATATATATATATATATTTTTTTTTTTGATCACGTAAAGGTATGTTTATGAAAAACCGAGTTTGTCACTAAAATAAAGGTAAAAAAAAATGAAAAAGGTTTTTGGTGGGTAGAAAATTGTTTTGGGGGTAATGAAATGAAAGGTTTAGGCTCAAAGGGGTTTTCTAGGGGGATTTTGGGTAGGTAAAAAAAAAATGAAAAAAATAATGGTTTTGAAAGAAAAATAGTTAGTCCTAATGCCTCCATCATTTACTTACTTGGGTTTAAGTTGGTAAGGACCGGGAATGTATCGTCGTGGCAAGTTCTAGATTTGTAAAGACCGAGAGGCTATTCACACAAGAAACGAAAAATGAGCATTTAATCTAAATATGTGTATTTTTATGCTCAATAAAGGCTCAAAACTCACTTTTTGTGGGAATGGGTTTTTAATGTGACCAAGCATATATAATCGAATTTTAGCTAGACTTGTTATACCGTTTCATAATTTTCTTATGTTAGTTCTTTTTATCACGACGCTATCGGTTGTAAGTTTGTAAAAATATAACCCTTTTATAACTTGTTATTCCCAACTTAAACTAAGACAAGTAAATAAATAAAAAAAATGAAAAAGTTTTTGAAAAAATTTGGGGTGTTTAGCGGTTCCAATAGAGTTTTGTGTAAGGCTTGTTTTAGGATTTTGCAAAATTCCAAGGTTTTAGCATCCCCCCCACACTTAAATTACACATTGTCCTCAATGTGTCCAAAAATAGAGTTTTTGGTTGATTAGAATATGTAAAAGTGTGTTTAAAAACAAAGATTTGTGTTACTGGTACTCTGGACACGGCCCCGTGTTGACCGGGCACGGCCCCGTGGTCAAGTGCCAGTAACAAAAATTATAGAATTGAAACAGAAGCCTGGACACGGGGGCGTGTTCGCTGAACACGGCCCGTGTCCAGTTACCTGAACTTGGTGATTTCCTGCAGGGGGCTCAGCACGGGGCCGTGTTGGTTGGGCACGGCCCGTGTGGAGCCTTCTGTTATGGAGATTTTTGTCGGTTTGTTCTGTTCTTCTGCATGGTTCCATTTTTTCTCGTTCCTTTTTCATCCATTACCACCATGAGTCCATAAATCATAAAAACCATCATAACATTGCTAATAGAGAGATAATACATAAAGATAAAAGTTACATAGATAGTAAGCTTATGGAGTTCTAGCCCTATGTTTTATTTTAATTTTAGCAAAATTTCCAAGAATCTACTGATCCTGGTTAGACAAGGCTTTGTAGAGCTCCAACTTTCGGATGCGTTTTTCCTCATATGTCGGCAAGCCACTCCTCTACCTCCCTTGGAAGGAGGAAGGAAGGCTCGTTCGCATTTGTTTGAGGAGTTTCAACTTCCGCCGGGACTTCTTGCGGGATTTCCATAGGAGGTTCCGCGGGGATGTCTCCCCACCCGGTAGGGTTGTTAATACCGAGTGCTAAGTTCCAGTCTTGTTGTGGAAGGACTGGTTCCATAGGAGGTGCCACCAAAATGTTTAACCTTTGGTGCAAAAGGTTAATCTCTTGGAAGCTGCTTTCCAATCCCATTGTAAGATCGTTGATACGGTCAATGAGGACCTCCTCTACGGACGTCATTTCGTCGAGAGCCTCTCTTAGTGCTATCACGTAGTGCACAAGTGTGGCTTCAACGGAGGGTCTCCTTCCCCTTCGGCTGTTTGAGGAATGCACGGATGATGTTTCGCTGTTTTCACTCGCCATTCTACGAAAAATAAACCAAAAATAGTTTATAAGACGAAACAGTTTCTGGACACGGCCCCGTGCTCACTGAGCACGGCCCCGTGTTCATCTTTCTGCAGAATTTTGGAGCAAGGAACCTTGGGGTTTCGAGTTATTTTCTGAGTTTGTGCAAGCTTTTTGACAGTAAATAACTCTAAACAATGTTACATAACATGTTTTTACCAAGATTCCATGATCAAAACTCCTTGTTTCCTACCATAAAGATTGAAATTTCAAACTTTTCATGGTGGCTTTTGAAGAAAGATGAAGAAGAAGGAAATGTCTAGAAGAGGAAAGGACAAGATGAGTTGTTGGAAACTTCTTTTAGACTTACCTAGGATTGTTTGAGAGAAGATTCCTTCAAATCTCTGTCCCCAAGTTGGTCCAAATGTGCAGGATTTTTGGCTGCATTTATAGAAAATGACAGCCTGCTGGACACGGCCCCGTGTTCGCTGAACACGGCCCCGTGTGCAGAGAAAATTCTGACACAGTTTGTCCGTATTCTGACGTCATGATCAGAAGGGAATCTTTTGATGGACACGGGGGCGTGTTGGCCGAGCACGGCCCCGTGTCGGAAAGCTGATTTATGAAGTTTGTCTTTATTAAGGAGCTAATTCTTATCGGGTGGCTCCTGACTTGTTGGAACAACCCCATAGTGCCTAAGATACCTTAATTGTCCTATACTAAGGCGAGAACGCAAGAGGTTGTCGGTGAGGGTAATTCCTATTTTCATTCTAGGTGGACAAGTCCAACCCTTTCCCGGGCTCTCGTTAAAGAAGGTGTATGCCGAATCGCTCAGGTCTATGTATGCACCGAACGAGGTCGATGGGGAGTCCTTCACGGCACAATCGGCACAGGGACGACTATCGTCCATGTCTTGTCTAGGAAGAAAGGTATTTTCGGGAGCAACGAGGTTGTCAGAATGCGGTTCCAACATTTCCTCATGGTCATCGTCTTGGGATGGATCTAAGAAATCCTTCCTAAGTTCTTTTGACCAATTTAGAAGTAGTTCTTCTAGTTGAAATAGCTCGTCAAGGAGCATATCTCCTAGAATATCCGGTTGGGCGCATTCGAGGGAGAAATAGTGTTTATTTTTACTTTCGCCCCTCTTAAGGCTACAAGGAATTGGTGGGTCTATATAGTGTGGCCTATAAGTGAGGAAGAAACATTTTAATTCCTCGTGTTCGCCTCCACATATTTGACACCACAAACCATAAGAGTGCCGAAAGTAAAAAGAATCACTATCACTCATGTTTGTATCAGAAGTTACCAACCGCCGGGATCAAACGGTTCTGTTTTCAGCAACTGAATCTTGGGCACGGGGGCGTGTTGAGTGGACACGGCCCCGTGTTCAGCCTACTGTCTGATATAAAACAGGATTGCCAGTTCCAATGATTGGGCACGGGGGCGTGTTCAGCGGGCACGGCCCCGTGCTGAGCTCTGCAGAAGCTGAAAAATCTAAAAAAAAATCCTAACAAATTAAAGAAAAGTAAAAAGATGATTAGGCCGTTGATTCCTAACTTTCTTAAAATCCTTGTGTCCCCGGCAGCGGCGCCAAAAACTTGATGTGCGTGAAGTGTGTTATATTTTTAGATATATATTTAAGCCCTTTTTACACTTTTAGCCAAGTTTTTAATTTATAAAACACGATATTTACTAACACTAAACACACATATGGGCAAGTGCACCCATCGTGGACGTAGTATAGTGTTGGTAAGATACCGAGGTCGTCCAAGGACACAAGTGCTTTTAATACCGGTTTATCCTCAACGTCTAATCAAATCAAAAAGTTAGAAAAATGTTTTAAACTAAGAAAAATAAAAACTAACTAAATGCTGAAAAATAAAATAAAATAAAAACAGATAGACAAGATGAATCACTTGGATCCGACATGTGTATTAGTATAACCTTTGATTATTTTTGCACTTTTGCACTTGTTTAAGAGATTATCTTAGTTATTGTAGTAGGCCCCTTTTTCGGAGGTGACGTTACCCTCAACCCAGTAGTTTGAGTCAGCAAGGATACAATCCTAAAGGGTCGGATTATTGAAAGATAATGAATTAAGTTATTAATGCAAATTATGGTAGGCCCCGTTTTCGGCGGTGACGTTACCCTCGGCTAAGTAGTCTGAGTCAGCAGGGATACAGTCCTAAATAGCCGGGTTATAGTATTAATAGTAGTTAGCTTATGAGGGGGTCAAAGAGTTTGGATCCCCGCCATCCAATACCTATGGGCATTGAAGGAGATCCTACTAAATTTGACCCAGGTCCCAAGCAGGACCTCTAAACGCTGAACAAGGGCAAGACCTTTACCAAACCATTCCCTTAACCCCCGACCAGGTAGCCAACATACCTCCATATAGACCGTGGAGATATGAATGGTGAAAATCTTTTATTTTATATAGATAGTAAAATAATGCCAAGACACCACGGACAAACGATAAGGAAAGATCACCTTCAACATAAGTAACTAGTTATTAAAGTCATTAATACAAAACCAAATAAAAAGTGCAAAAGATTAAAAATAAAAAGTATTATACTAAACACTTGTCTTCACCAAGTGATGTAAGAGACTTAGGCAAACATGGCCTTGATTGTCAAGAACTCTTACGATCAATCTTGGATCCCGAGACGACTCACACACTCTATGATGGACAATGGATGATGGTGGTGGATGATGGTGTTATGGTGGTGGTGGGTGGTGGATGAAGTGTGAGAGAGGTGGTGTGCCAAGGGATGAGAGAGAATGAAGCCAAGCTCCTCTATTTATAGGCTGAACAGAACGCTGGACACGGCCCCGTGTTCGCTGAACACGGCCCCGTGCCCGTCTGACATTCTCTCTCTTCATTAATTGTAATTGCGAATTACAATTAATGCGCCTGCTGTACTTTCAACACGCCCCCGTGTCCGCTGGGCACGGCCCCGTGGTGAGCAATGGAAGCTTCTACTGGTTTGTCTTTTCTGCTGCTTCCTGGGCACGCCCCCGTGTTCACTGGACACGGGGCGTGTTCAGGCTCTGTTCTCTTCTCTTTGTTTTGGGAGGTGCCGTTGAGGGTCCGGGCAGTTTACTTTTGTCCCTTTTCTTGTATTTATGGTAGAATTAGTGGTCTTTTTGCTTCTTTTGTGATTTTGAGCTCATTTCATCCTGAAAATACAAAAGGAAGACAAAAACACTCTTTTTCCAACATTAGTACTTAAAAAGGGTTAGTTTTATACCTTAATTGATGTGTTTTATATGTTGCATTTTACACACATCATATATACATAATTTTTTTTTTGAAAACCGGGGGGTCGTAAACGTATATCCCTAAAAATTCTATACGAAAAACACATACGTAACACTACTAACCGAAAAGTTCGGGGGGTCGGGCGCCCCCCGCCCCTCACATGCTGCGCCCCTGATAGGGTTTATAACATGGAATGGGAAAAGTTCAAAAATATGGTAGAAAGGAAGTTCCGCCCTCCCAATGAAAAAGAAAAGATAGCAAACAAGTTTCTGAATCTTAGAATGACTGGGGTAGATAGTAAGGGGTACACTACTACATTCTTTGAATATGCTAGAATAGAACCAACCCTTGCATCACCTGAACCAGTATTAATATCCTGTTACATCTGGGGATTAATTGGGGAGATTAGGCATGTAGTCAAGGCAGCTAGACCCCAAACCATAGAAGAAGCTGTAGAACTAGCCAATACCTTGACAGATGAACTGGTGCGTACTAGAGAAGAAGACTAGAGGAGAAACCTAACCCAAAGGCTTACCCAAGAACTCCGTTCTGGGAATTCCAACCGTAGGAATGTAGGTTCTACCTCTGCACCATACTGTAGGATCTGCAAGAAGAAGCATTCTGGAAGATGCTCCACTCACTGCAATTACTGTAAGGCACCAGGACACAAGGAAGAAGATTGTAGGAGGAAAACCAGTAATGGATTGTGCTTCAACTGTGGAGAAAAAGGTCATATCAAGCCAAACTATCCGAAGTTAGCTCTACCTGCAAACAACAAGAACACTACAAATGCTAGAGCATTTGTTCTGACTGCAGATGAAGCCAAGATGATCCCGGATATCATAGCTGGTACGTTTTTAGTTAATGATATTTTTGCTAAAGTACTATTTGACTCTGGTGCGAACCAAAGTTTTATTAATACTTTGTATTGCAAACTTCTGAATCAATCATTAACTAAACTACCACAAGAATGTCTAGTAGAGACAGCAAATGGAGAAACCGCTAGGATTTCGGAAATCTTGCAGGGAGCAAGAATAGAAATTTTTTATCAAAAATTTATTGCAAACCTTTACCCAATGAATGTGGTAGGATTTGACGTCATGTTAGGAATGGATTGGTTAATAGCCAATAAAGCCAATATTTTTTGTGATCAAAAGTCAATTCAAGTAAATTCACCAAGAGGTGAAAAGATCACAATTAAAGGAGATAAAACATCTAGATCCACAAAATTCATCTCTGTGATGAAAGCTGCAAGTTATATAAGAAAAGGATCTATATTGTATTTGATTTCTATAATCACTAACACTAAAGGAAAAGAACTAAAAGACCTTCCAGTAGTGTCCCATTTTTCAGATGTCTTTCCAGAAGAATTGCCAGGACTGCCACCAAACAGGGAAGTTGAATTCAGAATCCATCTGCTACCAGGGACAACACCGATTGCCAAAGCACCTTACCGTTTGGCACCCGTTGAAATGCAAGAACTAAAGAAACAATTAGACGAATTGTTGGAGAAAGGATTTATACAGCCAAGCTCATCGCCATGGGGAGCACCGATTTTGTTTGTCAAAAAGAAGGACGGATCAATGCGTATGTGCATTGACTACTGTGAATTAAACTAGGTCACGATTAAGAATCGGTATCCATTACCAAGGATCGATGATCTGTTCGATCAACTTCAAGGAGTTCTATTTTTCTCTAAAATCGATTTAAGATCAGGATATCATCAATTAAAGGTCCAGGAAGAGGATATTCCTAAAACCGCATTTAGAACAAGGTATGGCCATTATGAATTTACTGTCATGCCGTTTGGTTTAACCAATGCCCCAGTCGTATTTATGGACATGATTAACCGAATATGTAAGCCATATTTGGATAAATTCATAATTGTCTTCATAGATGATATTCTAATTTACTCTAAGAGTAAAGAAGAGCATGCAAAGCATTTGCACTTACTTTTAAGTCTGTTAAGAAAGGAAAAGTTGTGCGCTAAGTTTTCCAAGTGCGAGTTTTGGTTAAAACAGGTACAATTTCTTGGACATTTAGTTAACCATGAAGGAATCCATGTGGATCCAACAAAGATCGAGGCGATTACCCAATGGAAAACCCTTGAGTCGCCAACTGAGGTTCGAAGTTTCTTAGGTTTGGCCGGTTATTATAGAAGATTTATTCAAGATTTTTCTAGAATAGCCATTCCCTTAACCAAGTTAACCTGTAAATCCATTAAGTTTGAATGGGGACCAAAACAAGAAGAAGCATTTAGAATCCTTAAGCAAAGACTAACCCACACACCCATATTAGCGTTACCAGAGGGAACGGAAGACTTTATAGTCTATTGTGACGCTTCTAAGTTAGGTTATGGATGTGTATTGATGCAACGTCAAAAGGTTATAGCTTACGCCTCTAGACAGCTTAAGAATCATGAAGAGAATTATTCAACCCATGATTTAGAACTAGGAGCGATAATTTTTGCCCTTAAGATTTGGAGACATTACCTTTATGGTAGTAAGTTTACCATATTCACAGATCATAAGAGTTTAAGGTATGTTTTTGGGCAAAAAGAGCTAAACATGAGACAAAGATGTTGGATGGAAATGCTTAGTAATTACGATTGTGATATTCAGTATCGTGCAGGAAAGGCAAATGTAGTGGCAGATGCTTTAAGTTGAAAGTATCACGAAAAGCCAAAAAGGGTACGTTCTCTTAAATTAAATCTACAAGTAGATTTAAATGATCAGATTAGAAGAGCACAAGAATCAGTAATCAAGGAAGATACTGAAAAATTAAAAGGAATGATTAAGGAATTAGAACAAGGAACCGATGGAATTTGGAGATTCCATAAAAAGAGAATTTGGATACCTAAATTAGGAAATTTACGTCACCGTATATTAGAAGAAGCCCATAAGTCTAAATATACGATGCATCCAGGAAGTGATAAAATGTACCAGGATTTAAGGAAAAATTTCTGGTGGATAGGAATGAAAAAGGATATAGCAGCTTATGTTTCTAAATGTTTGACTTGTTCACAAGTCAAAGCTGAACACCAGAAACCCTCAGGTTTGTTACAGCAATTAGAAATGCCAGTTTAGAAATGGGAATTGATAACAATGGATTTTGTTACCAAATTACCCAAAACAAGAAAAGGTAATGATACAATCTAGGTGATTATAGATAGGCTAACCAAGTCAGCTCATTTCCTACCAATGAAGGAAACTATCAGTATGGAACAGTTAGCCAAATTATATGTAAATGAAATTGTTTCATTACATGGAATACCTTTATCAATTGTTTCTGATAGGGATAGTCGTTTTACCTCTTATTTTTGGGCAAGTTTCCAAAAAGCAATGGGAACTAAGTTAAATCTAAGCACAGCTTACCATCCTCAAACGGACGGACAAAGAGAAAGAACAATTCAAGCAATGGAGGACATGCTTAGAGCTTGTGTAATTGTTTTCGGAGGTAATTGGCACGATCACTTACCTTTAATAGAATTTTCTTATAATAATAGTTATCACACAAGTATCAATGCTGCACCGTTCGAAGCACTTTATGGACGAAAGTGCAGAACCCTAGTCTGTTGGGCAGAAATAGGGGAAAAGCAACTATCTGGACCTGAGATAGTGCAAGTAACAACCGATAAGATCATTCAAGTCGAGGAACGACTGAAAGCAGCACGCGGTCGACAGAAGAGTTACACTGATAACAGACGTAAGTCATTAGAATTCCAAGTAGGTGACAAGGTATTGTTAAAAGTCTCTCCTTGGAAAGGAGTGGTAAGATTCATCAAACGAGGAAAGCTAAGTCCCAGGTATATTGGACCTTTTGAGATTATTAAAAGAATAGGACCTGTAGCCTATCAGCTACAACTGCCAGAGGAAATGGTAGGTGTACATAATGTATTTCATGTATCTAATCTCAAGAAATGCTTAGCTGATGAATCACTTGCAGTGCCTCTTAAGGATATAGAGGTAAATGAACAACTCAAGTTTGTAGAGAGGCCTCTATAGATTGAAGACAGGAAGGTTAAGAATCTCAAGCATAAGAGATTAGTTCTGGTCAAAGTAAAGTGGGACTCCAAAGGAGGACCTGAGTACACATGGGAGCTTGAATCAAAAATGCAAAAGAAATATCCACACTTGTTTCAGTAGATCTCGAGGACGAGCTGTAAAACAAGGTGGGGAGGATGTAACAATCCTCAAGAAAACCGACACCCTCGATTTTTTTTCTGACACCCTAAAAATATTTAAAATGTCCTAATATGTCTTTAAATACATCCCATACGCGAAAACGGGCCTCAAATACATAAAATAGTATTAAAAATAATTAAAAACTGAAATTTTAAGTTAAGGCGGGCTGCGTAAGGTCTCACTTAACCTTTACGCGGGCCGCGAGAGGTTAAAACCTGGCATGACCCTGGGCCGCCACGTGGCCCAACACATGTCGAGCCTAGTTGGTGATCCGGATGGGCTACGTGTTGACCTAGCTTTGACGCGGGCTGCGTAAGCCTTGTGCTTGTTTTATGCGGGCCGCGAGAGACCCAGATTCAGGCCCTATATAAGGAGGCCTCGGGATTTCATTTCCGGTCGTTCAAAATCGTTTCTTTTCTCTAAATTCTGAATAGTAGGCATTATACCCGAGTCTAATACCCCCCCTAAATAGCGAGGTTCTGCTACGATGTAAGTATTATAACCCCTGGAGACGTATTAGATACTCTGCCCGATTGATCTAGGGTTCCGTAACGGCTGTCGTGGTTCTGCCCGACGTAGTCGTTGGAATGCCGTCTCGGGGAGGGTATTACTAATGTTAAAATGAGTTATTATACTAACACATGTGCATTTGTGTAGTTTATAGATTATTCCCAGGAAATCCTTACTGATAACTCTAAGACAGCAATGTGAGTTGATCCACTTTTTGTAAACGTTTTGTTAATTGTTTTTTTTTACAAAACCTTAAATACCTTTCCATGCGAATAATAGTTATTGAGTATTTGTAAGAATACAATTATGTGGGTATGTTGGGGTTTTGTATACAAAATTTGTTACCACCTGGTCAAGGAGTAACATTTCCACAAGTCAGGTCTGACAGTACCAACGGGTGATAATTGGTATAACTTGGAAACAAATGTAATTGCGAGATCGCCCTCAATACTGTACACTGTGAAATGATTTTTCTTAAACTTGATTAAACTGGGATTCACTCACCAGTATTTCCCACTGACAAAATGTTTTTAAAAACGCGTTTCAGGTAACAAAATATGAAAGCCAAATAGAAGCCAGCTGGAGAGCACTAAAGGCTTGGAAAAGTGGCAATAAAGTTACCTTAGAATAAAATAGATGTTTTTGTTAAATAAATAGGATTTATTCCTATAAAAGTGTGTATACTAAAAATTTGGGTTTTACCCATGTGTTTAATGTTATAAAATGTGATTTCCTAACAACGGTCCTGATGAAAATTTCCGCTGCCAAATTGGACAATAACGTGATACCATCGAAACTGGCTCGCGGCCGCCCGTTGCCGGGAATCAGGGATCGGGGGCTACGACAGAAGGTGGTATCAGAGCTATGCCACTGATTCAGCCATAGAAGTGTTCTTCTGACATCAAAATTCAAAGTGTTAGGAAATAAATAACAGAAATACGTGCATAATTGTATTTTCTTGTTATGTGTTATCTGACTATCTGTTAGTTTACAGTATGAGTGACCTAGGACCATCTGACGTGTATCGTCAATTGTCTGGTTCGCCTAGAAGCGAAGGCACCTCCTCTTCTCAGCCTACCCTCTCGGGGTACTCTGCTGATACGGAAGAAGGAATCTTTGTGTTTAAGGCTCAATCTGAAGAGCCATTTCCTCAGAAAAAGAGGGGATGGTTCAGTAGGGGAGCACATGAGCGTAGAAAGCGTATGAAAAAGTTACAGGAACAGCGAGTGTTAGCCGCAGCCAAAAGAGAAACCGATGCATATGCCCAGGATATGATTAATAGGGGAATAGCCTATATCCATATCTTAGCAACCACTACAGCTGACCCAAACCTGGAGCAAATGCTAGCACCCCAACCACAACCACAAATTGCTGATCAACCCATGGAAATAGAAAACCTTGGAAATCAAGTAGAAATGCATGATTTCAACCCGGAGGAGATACCTAGGGTACCTGCACCAAATCCCCTAGATCTAAATTATGACCCATGGTGGGATGATGTTAGGGACTATGTGCAACGTTACCCGATTCACGAAGATATGCCAATGTCCAACCTAGGAACCTACCCAGGGTTAGATACTTTAGATCCCTATTTTAACAATGATGCATATATTAGGGAGATCATAGAAAATCCTTACCCATACCAGGCTCCTATACCTCCATACCAGGAACTCGCACCCCAGATTCTGAACCCGGTCCTAGAATCTGCACCCCCAATGAGTGCAGAAAACATACAAGAACTTAGGACTTTCGGTGAGGAAATTTTAGAAAGTAGTGAGAGAATGAGACAGGTGGGAGAGCGTCTCGTATGGAAATACCATGAACGCAATATGGATTTTTGGATGAATCCATATCCCTGAATCGATGGTGGAGACGGTAGAAATAATATAATATAATAATATATGTGTGTATGTGTTAAAAAAAACAAAACTACGGATGCCTACTACTAGTAGTGTAGTTTTAAATTTCAGTCGATATTGTAATTTTTATTTCAGTACTAGTGTGTAATAGATTCATACTATATGAATAGAGTAAGTCGCAATGATCGACGCTTTTGACCAAAAGTGAGTGACATGTGATTGGCTATATTCAAATATTATTGGTGATATTAATATTTTGTAAATGTCTAAAATTCAGATGGACAACGAAGTGAATCAGGAAAACCAGAATGATAATGTTCAGAACGACAACCACTTGAATAATGATAATCTGAATAACGAGAATCCGAACAATGGAAACCAAATGGATAATAGTGTCGTTCAACATATAGTGGCACAAGGAATCCTAGATGCAATGCCATTTATTATTCAAATGGTTCAAGAAGCAAATAATAAAAGTAAGCATAGTAGTAAGCAACCAACTGAACCAGAACACAGCGTAAACAATGGACCCGTACTTCAGGTGCCCATTCCTAAAAGAAGAAGAACCATGCCATATGGTTGTTCTTATAAAGAATTCTGGTCCTGCAAACCAATAGAATTTTCGGGCAATGAAGGACCCATTGCAGCTTTACGCTGGATAGAGAAGACTGAGGCTGTTCTAAAAATAAGCAAGTGTGCTAAAGAAGATAAGATAATGTTTGCTTCTAATCTATTTAGAACTCAGCCCTAGAATGGTGGAACACTATCCTCCAGTCAAGGGGAAGTGATATGGTTTATAACATGGAATGGGAAAAGTTCAAAAAATGGTAGAAAGGAAGTTCTGCCCTCCCAATGAAAAAGAACAGATAGCAAACAAGTTTCTGAATCTTAGAATGACCGGGGTAGATAGTAAGGGGAACACTACTACATTCTTTGAATATGCTAGAATAGTACCAAACCTTGCATCACCTGAACCAGTATTAATCTCCCGTTACATCTGGGGATTAATTGGGGAGATTAGGCATGTAGTCAAGGCAGCTAGACCCCAAACCATAGAAGAAGCTGTAGAACTAGCCAATACCTTGACTGATGAACTGGTGCGTACTAGAGTAGAAGACCAGAGGAGAAACCTAACCCAAAGGCTTACCCAAGAATTCCGTTCTGGGAATTCCAACCATAGGAATGTAGGTTCTACCTCTGCACCATATTGTAGGATCTGCAAGAAGAAGCATTCTGGAAGATGCTCCACTCACTGCAATTACTGTAAGGCACCAGGACACAAGGAAGAAGATTGCAGGAGGAAAACCAGTAATGGATTGTGCTTCAACTGTGGAGAAAAAGGTCATATCAAGCCAAACTGTCCGAAGTTAGCTCCACCTGCAAACAACAAGAACACTAAAAATGCTAGAGCATTTGTTCTGACTGTAGATGAAGCCAAGATGATCCCGGACATCATAGCTGATACGTTTTTAGTTAATGATATTTTTGCTAAAGTATTATTTGACTCTGGTGCGAACCAAAGTTTTATTAATACTTCGTTTTGCAAACTTCTGAATCAATCATTAACTAAACTACCACAAGAATGTCTAGTAGAGACAGCAAATGGAGAAACCGTTAGGATTTCGGAAATCTTGCAGGGAGCAAGAATAGAAATTTTTAATCAAAAATTTATTGCAAACCTTTACCCAATGAATCTGGTAGGATTTGACGTCGTGTTAGGAATGGATTGGTTAATAGCCAATAAAGCCAATATTTTGTGTGTCAAAAGTCAATTCAAGTAAATTCACCAAGAGGTGAAAATATCACAATTAAAGGAGATAAAACATCTAGATCCACAAAATTCATCTCTGTGATGAAAACTGCAAGTTATATAAGAAAAGGATCTATAGTGTATTTGATTTCTATAATCACTAACACTAAAGGAAAAGAACTAAAAGACCTTCCAGTAGTGTCCCAGTTTTCAGATGTCTTTCCAGAAGAATTGCCAGGAGTGCCACCAAACAGGGAAGTTGAATTCAGAATCCATCTGCTACCAGGGACAGCACCGATTGCCAAAGCACCTTACCGTTTGGCACCCGCTGAAATGCAAGAACTAAAGAAACAATTAGACGAATTGTTGGAGAAAGGATTTATACAGCCAAGCTCATCGCCATGGGGAGCATCGATTTTGTTTGTTAAAAAGAAGGACGGATCAATGCGTATGTGCATTGACTACCGTGAATTAAACAAGGTCACGATTAAGAATCGGTATCCATTACCAAGGATCGATGATCTGTTCGATCAACTTCAAGGAGCTCGATTTTTCTCTAAAATTGATTTAAGATCAGGATATCATCAATTAAAGGTCCAGGAAGAGGATATTCCTAAAACCGCATTTAGAACAAGGTATGGCCATTATGAATTTACTGTCATGCCATTTGGTTTAACCAATGCCCCAGCCGCATTTATGGACATGATGAACCGAATATGTAAGCCATATTTGGATAAATTCATAATTGTCTTCATAGATGATTTTCTAATTTACTCTAAGAGTATAGAAGAGCATGCAAAGCATTTGCACTTACTTTTAAGCCTGTTAAGAAAGGAAAAGTTGTACGCTAAGTTTTCCAAGTGCGAGTTTTGGTTAAAACAGGTACAATTTCTTGGACATTTAGTTAACCATGAAGGAATCCATGTGGATCCAACAAAGATCGAGGCGATTACCCAATGGAAAACCCCTGAGTCGCCAACTGAGGTTCGAAGTTTCTTAGGATTGGCCAGTTATTATAGAAGATTTATTCAAGATTTTTCTAGAATAGCCATTCCCTTAACCAAGTTAACCTGTAAATCCATTAAGTTTGAATGCCCATATGTGTGTTTAGTGTTAGTAAATATTGTGTTTTATAAATTTAAAACTTGGCTAAAATGTGTAAATGGCCTTAAAATGTACATTAAAAACCTATAACACACGACACACATCAAGTTTTTGGCGCCGTTGCCGGGGACACAAGGATTTTAAGAAAGTTAGGAATCTACGGCCTAATCGTTTTTTCTAGTTTTTCTGTTTTTTATGATTTTCTTAATTTTTAGTTTCTGCAGAGCTCAGCACGGGCCGTGCCTGGTCGGACACGGGCCGTGCCCAGCATTGTTACTGGCACTTTTTATTTTCCCAGTTACAGAGAGTTGAGCACGGGGCCGTGTCGGTGCAACACAGGGCCGTGTCAAACTCCCCAGTAACAGAGATCCGGAAAACAATCACTGTATCTCCGACCACAGGCCGTGTTCAGCTGAACACGGGGCCGTGGTAAAGCTTTTGACTAACGTTCTTTTTGTTTTTATTGCAGGACTAGGAACCCAGGCGCCACATCTGAACTCTCCACGTAGTGTATGAGCTCCACTTCCAGTAGAGACGTAAAAGAACCCCTAGACGAACCCAAACGCTTTTTAAGAAAAAGACTTAAAGCTAAAAACTAAGAGAAAGTATCGGGGGACCAACTTCCAATGGCGGACCAACATACCCTCATGGATTACCTACGTCCCACCGTAGGTAATCTTGGCGCCGCTATCAATGCACCGAATGTCGAGGCCAACAACTTCGAACTTCGGCCACATTTGATACAAATGCTTCAAAACTCCGCAACCTTCCATGGGCTTGCGGACGAGGATCCCCATCTACATATTACTAATTTCTTAGAAATATGTGATACCTTTCGGATCAATGGAGCATCAAACGACGCCATCCGCCTTCAAATGTTTCCATTTTCGCTAAAAGACCGAGCTAAGGCTTGGCTTAATGCCCTCCCAGTTGTCTCGGTAAACACCTGGGGTGAACTGGCCCAAAAGTTTCTATATAAGTATTTCCCTCCTGCTAAAACGGCTAAACTAATGACGGAAATTAATACATACTCACAAGAGGATGGGGAATCCTTGTATGAAACTTGGGAAAGGTTCAAGGAGCTACTAAGAAAGTGTCCTCATCACGGTCTTGCAGTATGGCAACAAGTATCCACTTATACAATGGTTTGTTGCCACACACAAGACAAACACTTGACTCTAGCTCCAGGGGACTTTTAGGTAATCGTCGACCAAATGAAATATACAATTAAATTGAGGAAATTGTTCAAACCAATTTTCAGTGGCACACTCCCCGAGGCAATAAATCTATTGCCCCGGGCGCCTATAAGGTTGATGAAAGCACTTCTTTACAAGCCCAAATCGAGGCCCTTTCTTCAAAAATCAAAAAGCTAGAAATGGCAAAAACAACCTCGGTTATGGCTTGTGAAGGGTGTGGTGGGCCACATGAAAATTGGAGTTGTATGAAAGAAATAGATGATCAAACAGAGTCGGTAAACTACATTGATAATAGACCTAGGCCGTCGGGTCCCCCAACGGGTACCTACAACCAGGGATGGCGTAACCACCCTAACCTTGGTTGGAGAGAACCCGGCAATGGTAGTAACCAACAAAATCCAAACCAATGAACAAACTTTCAACAACCAAGAATCGAGTCACAAAATTTCTCTCAACAACAAGGTGGACGAGAAAGGCTTGAAGATACTATATCTCGCCTCATCTCCGACACCGAAAAGAAAAACTCGGATCGATTTCAACAATTGGAATCGAATTTTAGAAATCAACAACCTAGTATTCAAAACGTTGAAAAACAATTAAATCAAATAGCTCAGAATTTCTCCGAGAGACCAAAAGGCGCGTTACCAAGTAATACCGAAACCAACCCAAAGGCGCAAGTACATCTTATCACTTTAAGAAACCGTACCGTGGGTCCCGAAGAGGCTCCATTACCGCCATCTGCAAGAAGCCAACCAAGCCAAGCCGCAACTCCACCCACGCCCCAACAAGAGAAGGCTTCTCCACCAACTCAAGAGCCTACTAAGACTCCTCCAGTTCTATACCCTGGTCGGTTAACTCGTCAAAAGACCGATGAGCAATTCGCAAAATTCGAAAGTTTACTAAAACAATTGCATGTTAATATTCCATTTATCGAAGTCATGACTCAAATGCCTAGATATCCAGAATTTATGAGGGACTTCCTCACCCATAAAAGGAAAATTGAATCATTTCAATTAGTTAATTTAGGCAAAGAATGCTCCGCCTTACTACTCAACAAACTCCCGCAAAAGAAGCTTGACCCCGGAAGCTTCACAATTCCTTGCTCGATTGGGGAATCCCCCATTCGTAATGCACTAGCCGATCTCGGGGCAAGCATCAACCTCATGCCCTCATCAATGTTTAATCGACTCAGCTTAGGAAAAAGAAGCCCTACAAAAATAAGCATACAACTCGCCGATAGATCCGTCAAATTTCCACAAGGTGTTGCCGAAAATCTATTGGTCAAAGTCGGCGAATTTGTCTTTCCGGCCGACTTTGTCATACTAGATATGGAGGAAGATGCCGAAGTACCACTCATCCTAGAGAGGCCATTCCTATCTATGGCCCAAGAAGTGGTAGATATGAATGATGGAACACTAACATTGCGGATTGGGGACGAGGAAATGAAGTTTGGAGTTGGAAAAAGAGTAGAAGACGAAGACCCGGTCAACTACATGAAGGTCATTGACTCAAGTTTGGATGATGCTCTCCGATGGTGTAGCATGGGATGCAAAACATGCCACTTGGGTAACATATGATCAGGCTTTGGGTCTAGCCAAGGACCCTTATAAACATGGCACACCTCGGAGGCATTCCGTGGAACTATCCTTAGTTTAGTTTAGATTAGTTTTTATGTTTTCTAGTTTAGTTTTAATTTTCAGGAATAAAACACACTCAAGATGGTGAAGGATACTAAGGGAAACTTGCATCAGCACCCCATGCACGAAAACAGGACGCCCCGAAAGATTTTTCTTCATTACAGCAAGTTCAGCACGGGTCGTGCCTGCCCAACACGGCCCGTGCTGCACAGTCTGCAAGAAATGCCCAGTTCAGGTAACTGGACACGGGGCGTGCTCACTGAACACGCCCCCGTGCCCAGGGTTCTGTTTCTTTTTCTCAAATTTTCGTTACTGGCAATCTAAACACGGGGTCGTGCCTGGTCACCACGGGGCCGTGTCCAGACACCCAGTAACATAAAATTTTGCTTTTTCATGCCTTTTTACACATTCAATCAACCTAAAAACTTATTTTTGGGACACATTGAGGACAATGTGTAATTTAAGTGTGGTGGGGTGGGGGGGGGGGAGGGATGCTAAAACTTGAATTTTTGCAAGTCCTAATTGCAAGCCATACACAAAACTCTATTGGAACCGCTAATCACCCCAATTTTTTTCAAAAATTTTCATTTTTTTTACTTGTCTTAGTTTAAGTTGGAAATTACAAGCTTTAAAAAGGTTATGTTTTTACAAATTTACAACCGATAGCGTCGTGATAAAAAGAACCAACATAAGAAAATTATGAAACGACAAGACAAGTTTAGTTAAAATTTGATTATATATACTTGATCACATAAAAACCCATTCCCACAAAAGTGAGTTTTGAGCCTTTATTGAGCATAGTTGGAGTTCTGCGGAAAGTGTGTTTTTTCTAGAAAGTCTAGGAAGCGATCTGGGCCATCCGATTGGTGTGTTTAATGGCTTAGATCAAATGGATGGCATTTTCGTAATATATGAGTTATATAATTAGAGACTTTTAATATAGTGAGGGTATTTTGGTAATTGGAAGTGTTTTAAATCAGTCAAAAAACTGCCATATCAATAACCAATCCCTAAATTCATGCGATTTTCCCTCTTTCTCTCTCTCTCTCTCTCTCTCTCTCCCTAACCGCAACCAAAGAAGAACCAGCCATAGTTCTTGATACAGCCGCCGCCTCACCACTCATCAACCTCCTTAAAGAATTCCAAAAGTATTCAAAATTTGCTTTAATTTTGGGGGAAAGAGAAAGCTGCTTCCTTGCTTGCTTTATTTCCTGCAAATATTTTTCTCCGATTGGTCATATATCGGTTCCTTCGAGGTATAAGCCGATCATGACATCATCAGGCACGCCTTCTGTTTGACAGTTGATCAGTGTTGTTAATGTTGCTGACGGTTGTTGTTCAAACAGGAGTCGGAATCGTTGGTCGGCCGGTGATGTTTCCCTATCGGTTGTTGTTTTTCATACTTGTTTCAATTTTTTTTATCTATCATTGAATCGGGGTCTTATTTTGACATCTGAATATGTTGATGATGGCAGTGTGTTTTAAGGTTTATGTGTTTTACCATTTTAATGTTGATGACGACAATGTGTTTTAAAATGACATCTGAATATGTTGATGATGGCAGTGTGTTTTAAGGTTTATGTGTTTTACCATTTTAATGTTAATGATGATAGTGTGTTGAAGACGAAGACACTGGGTTGTGTTGAAGACGAAGACACTAACAGTGTGTCCAGCAATCTGCTTGCTGTTAAAACACAATGTCAAGAAATCTGCTTGCTGTTAAAACACAATGTTAAGAAATCTGCTTGCTGTTAAAACACAATGTCAAGAATCCTCCAGCAATCTGCTTGCTGTTAAAACACAGCATCGAGAAATCTGCTTCCTGTTAAAACACATCGTCAAGAAATATGCTTGCTGTTAAAACACAATGTCAAGAATCCTCCAGCAATCTGCTTGCTGTTAAAACACAGCGTCAAGAAATCTGCTTGCTATTAAAACACATCGTCAAGAAATCTGCTTGCTGTTAAAACAAAGCGTCAAGAAATCTGCTTGCTGTTAAAACACAGCGTCAAGAATCCCCCAACAATGTTGTAAAATCCTTTTTTACGAATTCCTGTGAATATGTTGTATAGATTGTATGATTTAATTTGAAACTGTCAATTTGAATTAAATGGAATATTTAGTTTCCATAATTTTCTGGTTAGTTAGTTATCGTAATAAAATAATCCATAATTAAAATAATATTCAAATTACACAATTGCCCTTTTAGTTAAAATCCTTCAATGCCACATGTCGCGTTCTTATTGCTTCCTAGACTTTCTAGGAAAAACACACTTTCCGCAGGAACCCTACTCTACAAATACATATCTTTAAACTAAATGCTCATTTTTCGTTTCTTGTGTGAATAGCTGCTTGGTTTCTTACAACTCTAGAACTTGCCACGACAATACATTCCCAATCCTTACCAACTTAAACCCGAGTAAGTAAATGATAAAGGCATTAGGACTAACCCCTTTTATTTCTACACCATTATTTTTTCTTTTTTTTTTACCACCTACCCAAAATCCCCCTAGTTAACCCCTTTGAGCCTAAACATTTTCATTTCTTAACCCAAAACAAACACCCTTTTACCCACCAAAACTTTTTTTAAACCCTTTATTTTAGTAACAAGGCTCGGTTTTTCTTATGACTTGCTTATGAAAAAAAACGAATGATGACGATGAAGCCAAAAGAAATAAACAAACAGGTTTATCAAAGAAAAATAACTTTGTTTGAAAGAAATGCTTCATCCAAATAAAAAAGTTACGAAAAATAAAAAGTCTTCCGAAAAACCGATACTTTTTACGCCTTTCGCCCTTTTTACTAACCAATAACCCAACGACCCACCTTTAGCCCAAGCCTAACCCTTCATGCCAAAAGTCCTCTTAAAATTTACAAAGGTGTATAGTTAAAAATGAGGAAGATTGATTGCTTGCCAAGCTTATGGTAGGAGTAAGTTCCATGCTGCTCTCGAGTGATTCACTAAAATACATTTTCGGCCGAGTGTTAAGTGATCCCCCGTGAGGTATGTGAACTTGTATATAAATGGAATTTTAAAAAGGCATGTTATGCCCTAAAAAGTAATTTATCTTATGTAATGTTTTTAATAAATCATGATGAATAGGATTGTAAATAAATAAAAATAAAACCCAAATAAAAATCTTGGAATCCCAACACTCTATGACAAGCCCCCCCAAAAAAAAAAAAAAAAAAAAAAAAAAAACCTTCTCTTCTACCCATTCCATTTGGAAGTGTAAAGCCACATTGTAAAGAGTTTTGCTTGAGGACAAGCAAAGATTCAAGTGTGGGGGTATTTGATGTGCACAAAATGCAACATGTAAATTACATCAAATGAGGCATAAAACAAACCCTTTTTAGTACTAATGTTGGAAAAAGTGTGTTTTTGTCTTCCTTTTGTATTTTCAGGATTAAATGAGCTCAAATAAACAAAAGAAGCAAAAAGGCAGCTAAATCTAACATAAATACAGGAAAAGGAACAAACGTGGAATGCCCGACCCTCCCTCCCCCCCCCCCCGACAGTATCTTCCCAAGCAAAAAACAAGTAAACAGAAGGCAGAACACGCCCCGTGCTCAACGAGCACGGGGGCGTGCCCAAGTGTCAGCAGAAAAGACAAAGTTGTAGAAGCTTCTATCGCCCACCACGGGGTCGTGCTCAGCGGACACGGGGCTGTGGTCAACTCTTAGATTCGCAGAATCTGAGGAAATCTTGATAGTACAGATATGCTTCTGCACACGGGGTCGTGCCCAGTGGTCAACTAATGCAGCCAAACTGCAATTAATGAAGAAAGAGAATAGGGATGGACACGGGGCCGTGCCCGAGCTTCTGTTCAGCCTATAAATAGGAGTGCTTGGATCACTTGCAACTCATCCCTTGGCACACCACCTCTCTCACACTTCACCCACCACCCACCACCATCACAACACCATCATCCACCACAATCATCCAATGTCCATCATAGAGTGTGTGAGTCGTCTCGGGATCCAAGATTGATCGTAAGAGTTCTTGATAATCAAAGGCCATGTCTGCCTAAGTCTCTTACATCACTTGGTGAAGACAAGTGTTTAGTGTAATACTTTTTATTTTTAATCTTTTCGCAGTTTTTATTTGGTTATGTATTAATGACTTTAATAACTAGTTTCTTATGTTGAAGGTGATTCTTCCTTATCGTTTGTCCGTGGTGTCTTGGCATTATTTTACTGTCTATATAAAATAAAAGATTTTCACCATTCATATCTCCACGGTCTATATGGAGATATGTTGGCTACCTGGTCGGGGGTTAAGGGAATGGTTTGGTAAGAGTCCTGCCATTGTTCAGTGTATAGATCCTGCAAAGGACCTGGGTCAAATTTAGTAGGACCTCCTTCAATACCCACCGGTATTGGATGGCAGCGGTCCAAACTCTTTGATCCCCTCATATGTAAACTACTATTAAAACTTTAACCCGGCTACTTAGGACTGTATCCCTGCTGACTCAGACTACTTAGCCGCGGTAACGTCACCTTCAAAAGAGGGGCCTACCACATTATGCATTAATAACTTAATTAATTATCTTTCAATAATCTGACCCTTTAGGATTGTATCCTTGCTGACTCAAACTACTGGGTTGAGGGTAACGTCACCTTCAAAAGAAGGGCCTTCTACAATAACTAAGATAATCTCTTAAAAAGTGCAAAAGTGCGGAAATAATCAAAGGTTACACAACACACGAGTCGGATCCAAGTGATTCATCTTGTCTATCTGTTTTTATTTTATTTTTCAGCATTATTAGTTAGTTTTATTTTTCTAGTTTTAAAACCTTTTTCTAACTTTTTGATTTGATTAGACGTTGAGGATAAACTGGTACGAAAAGCTCTTGTGTCCTTGGACGACCTCGGTATCTTACCAACACTATACTACGTCCACAATGGGTGCACTTGCCCATATGTGTGTTTAGTGTTAGTAAATATCGTGTTTTATAAATTTAAAACTCGGCAAAAAAGTGTAAACTGGCAAATGTACATTAAAAACCTATAACACACGACACACATCAGTTATATTCATGACCAGCCAGGTTTGTTAACGATGTTAATAAACTTTGTGCTTTGGTGAAACATATAATGAGGTGTTTATACCTCCATACATGACTTCCATGAACTCTCTGACTTGCTGGATTATTAACACTATGTAATATAATATACAAAACTAAACTGAATTCACAACATTAACCGGTTAATGGATAAAATGTTTGAAAGAACTTCTGTTTGCACGAAAGGGCTCCACTCGCGCGAAGGAACTTTCCATTAGCACAAAGAGACCTTCCATTCGCACGAATAGAGTTGTGTGCATTCGGTTTTCCGTTTATCTCTGGTCTGAGTTTCTCGTTGATGATTCTAATAAGCAAACCAGGACCCATGAAATCACAATAACTTAGTGTCACAGCGAGTGCCTAGACGAGATATATTTTCGTGTTTACATATATACTTTAATCCGGATCCAATCCTCTGTTCACTCCAAATGACTCACACCTTCATTTACCCCATGAAATCACAGTAACTTAGTGTCACACCGGTGTTCCAATGCCCTCGACATTCAACTCGCGGAATTAACAAAGGAAGCTTTACAAAACCGTGATTATACTCGACCCCGTTTTACTTTTAAACACTTTGGGTGTAACACATACATGCTATTAAACTTGCACATTCACACATACTTTTATGCTTAAAAACAAACAAACAAACATTCATACATGCTTAATATGTTACTCTTTGATTCATGCTTGCTGGAAAATTCTTATGTGGTATACTTGCCATTAACTTCATACAAGCCTCCCTTAACATGTATAGCGCTATAGGAATAACGCACCGCCCATATTCTTGAGGTCATGTTAAATTAAAACAGAACGGTCCTATTGTTGCTACGATTAGGATTAAGCTAGCGGTAATCTTTGGGTTGATATTTATAGTTGCATGCCAGTAGTATGTTAATTTTAGATAACAAATTTTGCCATGTTGATTGTTTAAACATCTTTACACTTATGCTATAAAACAAACTTGTATACTCACCAATAGTTTTTGTATTGAACTATACTTTGAATTGTGTTGCAGGAATATGAGGACGATGATTATGAAATCTACTAGGGTTGACTAGATACACACTTTAGAAATCTAGTTTTGTTGTTGTATTTGTTTCGAGAATTATGTTGTACTTGTTTTATGAACTTGTTGTACTTTCTGATTAAAATGTTGTACTTGACTTTTATCAATGAAATGAAATTTTGTTCAATTAAATATTGTCGCAAATAGTGTTATGAAGTCTCGAGCAATCTCGTTTTCATCTCACTCTGATGTTTCCGCCATTAGTTGGGGTGTGACAGATTGGTATCAGAGCCATAACCATAGGGAATTAGGTAAAATTGCCATGATTTGACCTAGTCTATAGTTTAAGTGACCAAAACTTGACCATTCTCGCTTTTTCATGCTTAAAATGTTATTTCTTCCTACTTTGCTTCTATATCTTCTTTTTTGTCTTAAAATATACATTCGTCTTTCCTAAGACGTTACACAAATACACACTTGAAGACTTGAAAACACTCGTACTATACAAACGAGACGACTTCACCAAAATAAGCGTGAAACCCACACTTTCGTGAATGACTCTCAATCCGCGTTATTCGATTTTGTACGAAATTCTGCCATCAAGTAGGAGTGAAATCCACATCTTGATGGAAAAATTTCCAAGTCTAACTCTAGTGGACCCTTACCAACGTGTCAGAATTTATTTTCTCGACCCGTTTGGTGAGTACCAACCACACTCAGGGTACGATGTTGCCAAGTTAGGGGTGAAACCCGCATCTTGACAACTAGTCCCACTCCTCGATTTTTGATCCCACCAAAGTTTTGAATTTTCAATCGATTAGGGACACGTAGTAACTGGAAGGGTAAGAACCGTTAACTGCTTCTCAGTGAGAGTACTCTACCTATTAGGCCAAAACGCGTCTCCCTAACTCGAAAGAACTTTCAATTCACTTTGGAATCGTCTTAGTTATGCTCCGTGACGCTCCAAGTTTTATGATGACTCTCTTTTATGCTATCTCAATTTTAATGTGTTTTATACTTGCTGCCTCGTTCGTTTCAAAACCAATGCACGATTTCCCGCAATCTAAAATAATAATAATTCTTGTGAACAAATTAAATTTATACTCTTTTCGTCTCCATACATGATTATACTTTGTGAATACATGTTATGCTCATGCGATTTATGTGAATCATATGTGCTATGTGAATACTTACATGCTCATTCATGCAAACAACATGATTTTTTTTATAAACATGTTATGATCAAGACTCATCCTTTACCCTTTATTTCGATCTCTTAGATGTCTTCCAACCGTCTCTCTAACTCTCGTAAAGGCTCCAAGTTAGGCTCAAAGTCAAATGTAAAGCCGAAGAAAGACATGATGAAATTCATGGCCAAGTAGCTGGCTAAGGTGATCCCTGATATCGTTAGCAAGATTCAGCCAACATCCAACACCGAATCCTCCCATACCTCGGTCGACTCTATGGCCGATCCGCCTAAGTCGACCTTTACCTTCAAACAATTCAACTCATGCAGCCCGATGCCTTTCACAGGCGAAGAGGGTGCAACCAAGATGCTTCAACGGTTCGACGCCATTGAAGTTACGTTCCGTCAAAGCGGTTGCCCCGATCACCTACATACCACCAACGCCACTTGTGTCTTCCAATCGAGAGCTCTCGATTGGTGGACCGCTGAACGCAACGCTCGTGGCGATGACGTTGCTTACGCCTTAACTTGGATCGAGCTGAAAAAGCTCATGAAGGATGAGTTTTGTCCTCTACACGAGCTCCAACAACTCAAAAACGAGTTTTGGAACCTAAAGCAAGTGGGGAGCGACAATGTCGGCCTTATAGCTAGGTTCAAGTAGCTGAGTGCACTATGCCTTGGCCAAGTCTGTTGGACCCAGTATGGCCTTAACAACTTCTTTTTACGTAATATGGCAAGTGATTTCAGTATATGTGAAAAGGATGTGCGGAAATGGAAATCAGACTTTCAAGAAACAAGACCTACAGAATTATCAAGTTTATATCACTTTGAAACAAATTAGTTTAACAAGGTGATTGTAAGATTATTATCTAATACAAATGAATCTTGATTTCTGTGGGTGAGAAGATCAGTTGGAGTTTGAGTGTTTGTATGTGAATGCTAAGCTTCAAACTCCAACTGCTCTTCTCACCCACAGAAATCAAGATTCATTTGTATTAGATAATAATCTTACAATCACCTTGTTAAACTAATTTGTTTCAAAGTGATATAAACTTGATAATTCTGTAGTCTTGTTTCTTGAAAAAGTCTGATTTCCATTTCCGCACATCTTTTTCACATATACTGAAATCACTTGCCATATTACGTAAAAAGAAGTTGTTAAGGCCATACTGGGTCCAACAATTGGTATCAGAGCAGATTGAATAAATTATTTTCAAACGATCAATCGCTCGTCTTTTTTTTCTAAATATGGCCAGCTTTCAAACCTGGAATAATGCTTTTAACATTGGTTCTATGTCCATACCTCTGACTCTGGTAAGAGAGGAACACCCCCAATGGAAAATCAGGATGGTCAATTTCCTTAATGGTCATGACCGAGCTCTGTTTCAATCCATTGAAAGGGGTCCACATATACCAATGACTGAAATACCAGCAATTCCAGCAACTGACCAAACACCAGGAATCCCTGCCTCTCGTGCTCCAAAAAGTGAAATAAACTAGAGCCCGGAAGACAGGATCTGGTGGTTAAGGATGAAAGAGCAAAATCACTCTTAATAATGGCCATCCCTAATGACATATTTTCACAAGTTGATGCTTGTGCATCAGCCAAGGAAATATGAGATCAGGTGGAAAATATTTGTGAAGGAGGATAAAGGATGAAAGAAACAAGAGAACAAACAACGTCTCACCTATGAAAGGTTTAAAAGTTTACCTTATGAAAAGTTAAATGATACATATCAAAGGTTCACAAAACTTTTAAACGAGCTAAAGAAATTTGGAATAACTAAATCAAATGATGAAAGAAACATTAAATTTCTTGATGCTTTGCCTAGAGAATGGAGAAGTCTCACAATGACTTTGTCCTCAACCTTAGAACTAGGAAACATGAGTCGTCACGACTTATATAGCATCTTGATCCCCAGAGAGGAAGAAATATTTGAAGAAACCATTCAAAGAGGGGGATCTTTAGCTCTAATCTCTAACTCACAAACACAAACAACTTCCAATGATCCACAACCATCAAACAGCCAGGCCTTTGAAACTTCTGATTCATCATCAGATTTTCAGCCTTTGCTGATGCAATAGCACTGCTCACCAAAACATTTGAGCAAAGGTTCAGGGGAGGAGGCCAGAGGTACCAGAGGAGTGATAGAAGGAGGATGGATGATAGATCTAAAGATGATGTTAGATCTAAGGATAAAGGAAAGGCTGAGGTGGTGTGTTACAAGTGCAAGCAAAAAGGTCATTATGCATCTGAGTGTAAGACCAAGAAGCTGAAAGATGTTGCTTACTATGAAAAGAAGCTTGAGGAAGCTAAGAAGCAACAACAGCAAGTCAGCTTAATTGCTGGAACAGATACATGGCTATCTGATGACTCTTCTGATGAAGAAGAAGAAGAAATGGCCAACTTCTGTCTCATGGCACTTTCTGATGACATACCAGAGACTTCAGGACAACAGGTAAATTTAGACAATTTTGATCTTGAACACAAGCTAAATGAGTTCATGTCAGATTTTTTTAAACTTGCAAGTTAAACATCAATCAGATGGTAAGAAATCTGATGAGTTGCAGAGGACCTTGAATAAAATTATTCTTGAAAACCAATTACTAATAGAACAAAGTTTAGATTAAAGAGCTAAAATTGAGTTCTATGAAAATGAAAGAAGAGATCTTTACAAGAAAATCAATGATAAAGAAATTAATGCAAGAGGTTTTCAAGAAGCAAAAGAATTCATAAGTTTCATAGAGTCCACTCCAAAGAACAAAGGAGAAGGGTTGGGTTATGTAAGAACAACCAATAACAAACCCACTGTCTTTGTAAAAGCTACTCAACAGACTTCTGATAAATACTTATCAGAATCTGATTCTGAAACTTGCAAATCAACATGTTCTGAATACTCCTTTAAAAAGCCAAATTTTGAACCAAAAAGAAGTGAATGCAGTCAAGAGTTTGTAAAAACTCCTGAAGCAGTTCACTCATCTTTTCAAAACTATCCCTACATTCCATCACAAAAAGGAAAATCAGAAATTTCTGATGATTCATGTATGTGTGTTGAAATACTGAAGCTTGTTTAACACCATCTCCAAAAGAAAAACAAAAATTCTGTTAATGGCTCAGCATCCAACAGAAATTCTGATGAAAGGTCATCTAGAAGAATTAATAGAACCAGAATATCATCAGAAAGCGTACCCAAGCATGCCTGGGTACCTAAATCCCTCTAATCATTTCATTTCAGGACCATCATGTGCAGCAGATCTGGTACTACGACTCAGGAAGCTCCAAGCACATGATTGGAGATAGGAGCTTACTCAGCAACTTTGTCTCAAAGCTGGGTAAAATGGTGAACTTTGGAAACGAAGTGAAAGGAAGGATAATGGGATACGGATGTATCAGGTATGGATGTTTGACCATTGAAAGAGTAGCTTATGTTGAAGGCTTAAAATATAATTTGCTGAGCTGTGGTCAATTCTGTGACAAAGGTTTTCAGGTAACATTTTTACCAGAAAAATGCTTGCTATTAGGTATGGATGATAATAAAGTATATTTGAGTGGGAAAAGGATAAGACAATCAATTTATTACTTTGACTTCAAAGAAGAAAATGAACATCCTAAACTATGTTTATTTTCAAAGATTAACAAAGGAAGTAGTTGGTTGTGGCATAAAAGATTGGCTCACTTGAATTTCAAAAACCTAAACAAATTAGCAAGTAAAGGTCTGGTAAAAGGGTTACCTTTCATATCCTCTAAAAAGGATAAAATTTGTGATGCTTGTGAGATGGGAAAGTCAAAAAGAAGCTCTCACAAGTTAATTTCTGAATCTTCCATTACACAAAATTTGGAACTTTTACATATGGATTTTTGTGGACCCATAGGTACAGAAAGTTTTTCTGGAAAGAAATATATACTAGTAATAGTTGATGATTTTTCCAGATACACATGGGTTGAATTTTTGAGAAAGAAAAGTGAAACACCTGATTTGATCATTAATTTTATAAAGAAAATTGAAAATCTGTTAAAACTAACAGTAGGAAGGATCAGATCAGACAATGGGACAAAATTCAAAAATTCTAAAATTGAAAGCTTCCTTGTAAACAAAGGAATCTCTCATGACTTTTCTACTCCCAGAACCCCTCAACAAAATGGGGTTGTTGAAAGAAAAAATAGAACCTTAGTAGAAGCTGCCAGAACAATGCTTGCATATGCCAAAATGCCCTCTCACTTTTGGGCAGAAGCAATTGCAAATGCATGTTTTACTCAAAACAGAACTCTCATCAACAAAAGGCTAAACAAAACACCCTACAACATAATAAATAATAGAATTCCAAGTGTAAAATTTTTACACACATTTGGTTGTAGATGTTTTGTTTTCAATGATTTTGAAAGCCTTGACAAATTTGACAGAAAAGCAGAAAAAGGTATTTTTCTTGGATATTCATTGTCCTCAAAAGCTTATAGAATTTTCATTCTTAATACAAAGACAATCAGAGAAAGTTTATATGTCTCATTTGATGACTCATCAGAGACTGAAGTTTCTGATGAATACATGAAAGAAATAAACTTTTCTAACAAACAAGAAAATTATGAGCATCTCTTTGAAATAATATCAGAAGATCTTTTAGAACATGATAAAGCTTGTACATTTAAATCATTAGAAATATCATGTACTAACCCTGAAGAACAAGTAAATAGCACAACAGAAAATCAAAATACTGGTGCTTTACATGAAACAGAGGTAACTGAACAAGGGGAAACTTCAAATCCATCAGAACCAACAGTTGTTCAAAATAGGTTGAGATGGATCAAAGGGCATGTTCATTCTGATATCATTGGCAATCCAGCTGATGGTGTGAGAACAAGATCAGCAACTGCACATGAATGTGCATATGCTGGGTTCTTAAGCACAATAGAACCCAAATCTACCAAAGAAGCTCTGAATGATCCAGATTGGATACAAGCTATGCAAGAAGAGCTGGATCAATTCGAAAAGAGCAAGGTGTGGGATCTGGTACCCAAGCCCAAAGACAAATCTGTCATAGGCTCAAAATAGGTATACAGGAATAAATCTGATGAAAATGGCATATCACAAGGAACAAAGCAAGATGCAGATTATACAGGGTGTAAGATTGACAGAAAAAGCACATCTGGTGCTTGTCAAATCTTGGGGGAAAAATTGGTATGTTGGGCAAGCAAGAAGCAAAACTGTGTTGCCACATCAACAGCTGAGTCAGAATATGTTGCAGCAGCAAGCTATTGTTCACAAGTGCTGTGGATGAAAACTCAACTGAAGGACTATGGAGTAAATCTGACAAAAATACCAATTTTGTGTGATTCAAAGAGTGCAATTGCAATAACAGAAAATCCAGTTCATCACTCAAGAACCAAACACATAGATGTCAGATATCACTTCATAAAAGATCATGTGGAGAAAGGTATGTTAGGATCTGAGTTTGGATTGATTGTGATTTGTGTTTGAAATTAGATGAACAAATGAAAGAGTAGTGCAGCAGAAATTATATGGAAACAAACTTTTCACAATCAAACAGAAGAAATGCTTTCAATCATACATTTTCAACAAGGAATCAAATGATTAAATTTATTTTTAAACTTTGATTACAATGCAAGTATGATATGCAAACTCCCACTCAGCCCGAGCTCAGTGTTTGTTCGTGCAGAAAGAAGATGGTGAAAGAGCTACACAGAACAGTACAGAGTACTGTTCTATTTATAGGCACTTGCAAACCACTGAGCATCTGAGCTGACGTCACCATGAAAGTGACATCTAACCTCCTAACAAACTCTAACCTCTGATCTATACAAACACTGCTATGCTAACTACTGATATTAGATTTCATTACATAAACTAGTATAAACTGCTGCTGCATCCTTCCACTGCTGTAATCCCAGCAGTACTTGTCTTGATCAGCAGTGCTTGAAGCATGGCAGTAGATTGAGCAGCAGAGCTTTAGTTCTTTTATCAGACTTTGTCTTGATCAGCAGTTGTAGGTCAGCAGTTTGCATGATCAGCAGATAGGAGGTCAGCAGATGTTGAAACCACTTTCAAGGGGAGAGACTTGCAACCAAACATCTGCTTATTCTGAATCTACTGCTGTGATCCAGTTTTGGCTTTTATTATCTGTTCCTTTGGTAGGGTTCAATCCCAACAATCTCCCCCTGGAACAGATAATGCCAAAATTCTTCATTATTGTAGATTTTTATTGCCTCATCAACAGTTCCCTTATTTGCCCTTTGAATTGCAGTTCAAAAGTTAAGGCATATGTATCATCATCATCCCTGCTAAGAGGAAGATCAAGGAGATCCTGCAATTCTTCAAGACTCAAGCCAAGAGCTTGTTCCCTTGTTAGTTTCTTCTCTTCTCCATCAGACCTGAGCAATGTCAATACGTGGGTCTGTTTATCAGTTTTCCACTTTAGTATTTTTGAGCCTGATGGGTTTCTTGGGAGATTTTTATTTGTTGAGGAATTTGGTGATGCTGGCCTGTTCATAACTGGCTGAGCAGTACTTGCAGATTGTTCCAGTTCAGATTCTTCTTTTAACATTAACAAAATGCCCTTTTTCACAATGGCATTTCCAGTAAGTATATCTTGAATTGTTTCAACACTCAACTGGCTTTGTCTCCTTCTTTTGTAGATGGCAGTACCAGCAGGAGCAGTGGTTCTTTTGGGTTGCAGCTTTGATAATCTTTTTGAAACCTCTGCTTTGGAGTAATTAGGTTTTTGTGGAGCTGTTGGATCTTTCTTCCTAAGCTCTTCCAACCTTTTATAGGTGGCCCTGACCCTCGCTTCTCCCCACTTAGACACAGAGTTCTTTGACCCATATTCAGCAATTATCAGCTCCTCTTTCATTCTCTTCAGCTCTAAGGCCTTATCAGCTTCAACCTTCTTGAATTTTTCAGGGGGAGTCTGCTTGACCTTATTCTTGATCATTTCATGAATCCTGGCTACTTCTTTTTCAAGCTCAGGAATGGTCCAGTTTTTGTACATATGTTTCTCCCCCTTGTATGTCTTATAGGTCATGATGTTTTCAATGTAGTCTTTTCTCAAGGACTCCTCTGCCTTCTCAGAGATTTGCTGACATACATTTTTTGCAAATTGTTCTAATGCTCTGACCTGTGTGAGTAGAAACTGATAGTAGTGTTGATACTCTCTATCAGACTTCCCTTGTTTGTTTTTTATTGAGATATCCTCTGCTTGCTTGGCATTGGTTTTCAAGTATTCTTCAATATTAGTTGGCCTGGGATATCCTTCAATCGATGGCAAGCTCCTTTTGGCAGGGTCATCCTCATAGTAGAAAGACTTAATTTCATCTCTGACTGTTATGAGTTTAAGAGGAAATTGAACACCTGCGGGAGGTAAGGGTTTGTAAATTTGAGCTGAAGAGAGAGGAATGGGTTTTGGAATTGTGACAAGTGCTTGGGATTTTGAAGCTGTTGGTGGTGGTGATGGAGAATAATCATCTGATATGATAACCCTTCTCCTTTTTATTTTAGGAAAGGCAGATGATGTTTTGGGTGGATCAGTGGGAGTGATTTGAGTGGCAGAGGTTTGTGACTGACTAACAGCTGTTGAAACAACTGGTGTTTCAACCACTGTTGTCATTACAACAGATGTTTTAACATCTACTGTCTTCTGCTTTAGGGCAGGAACTGATGGTGGAGGTAAGGCAGTGGTGTGTGTTGAAGTGGTGTGTGTTGAAGTGGGAGCAGTTGTTGTAACAACTGAGGTACCAGCAGATGTTGATACAACAGAAGTTTCAGCAACTGTTTGGATGGAGGTTTGATGTTGGTGGCTTTTGGACAGTGATTTTGAGGAATGCTTTGGAAAACTGGATGGTGTGGATTTGGGTTTCCTTACTTTTCTAGTAAGATTTCTTTTAGGAGCAGGATTTTGATCTTCCTTTTCACCAGAACAACCCTGCGCATTCAGCTTCATGAAAGCTTTCTTCTCCTCATTCCACCTTGACAAGGCCTTTGCCGCTCTATCCCTTTTTACACTTATGACAGCGTCATCAAGTGCATTCTGGGTAACATCAACCTTCTTACTACCATCTGGCAAGGGAATTTCTCTGAGCATTGCACTTGTTACGGCATCAAGATATAGCCCATTATCAATCCCTTTCTTTATCCACTCCTTAACTTTCTCCCCTTTTTGGCATTATCTGCAGGGAGTTCATCAATGTAAAGGACAGTCGGAGGAGCAGTGCCAGTGGTTGTCAACAAATGGGCCTTGAGAGCCAAGATGTCATCTTTAGTATCCTTGAACCTAGACTCCATTGCAGTTTTGAGATCTTGAACATGTTTTTCATGTTGCTGTTCAGCCAGTTGATACTGTTGTTGGAGAAAAGATTGAAAAAGATTCCAGAGCTCATTTGTAACATCTGTAGGTGGTGGAGCAGGTGTTTGAGGTGGAACAGCAGTGGATGGTACCTTTGGAACTGTTAACAACTGTTGCAGCATTCCTTTAATTTCTTCAACAGATGCGTCCAGTTTTTCAACACGTTTTGTCAATTCCTGGTACTTTAAACCATCACCCAAGTTAATGGGATCATCTGATTTCCCACTAGCAGTGGTTTTATCAGATGTTGAGGTATGGAGTGTACTCCAAACATCAACAACTGATGCCCCTTTTTCTTGGTATTGGGGTCTTCTTCCTTCAACACTTGATAATCTTTTAATGTTACCTGTGGTTAATACAAACTCACTGGCAGATAACAGAGGTGTTATAGAAGGAATTGCCTCCAAGGAAGTCTTATGGATGTAACCACTGTCCAAGTGTAAACCTGTAGGTTCAACACTTGTAGTGGCTGCTTCACTTGGAATACCACCAAGAGTTACTTGTAACTCAAGAGGTGTAACCTCCTCAGGTTGTGTTGGTGGGTTAGCAGAGATTGATACATCAAGCCTAGTCTCATGTTGAGGTATATTCTCATGAACAGGTGAGTGAGAAGGACTGGTTTGTGCTAGGTTCAAATCAATTGCATCCAACAGCAGTTTGGTGTTTGGTGGAATTGGGGATGTGAAGGTAGGTTTAGAAAGCGGAATTGCCCCGGGTATTGGGCTGTGGAGGATGGAAACGAGTGCTTCCAGAGCCTCATGATGTGGTGAACCTATTTGTACAACCTGTTCTTTTTGTGAAGAGGCAGGAGGAGTTTCAGGTATGGGTTGAGATATTTCTACCAACTGCTGTGAGGAAGTAGCAGCAGTGGTTTGTTGTGACTTTTGTGCAGTCACGGGCAGTTGCTCTGGTATCTCATCCTCCAGAGTTGCCTTTTTGATGGGTTTGGGGGGTTTTTGAGTTTTCTTTTTCTGTGGCTTTTTGGTGATTTAGGTGTGGGTTTCAAGGCAGTTGTGTGGCTACCTTGATCACCTTAAGCAGTGGGCTCAGCAGTAGATACCTGAGGAGCAGTGTTTTCTGCTAAAATCTGCTCAGACACCTCTGCTTGTGTTTTGCAAGGTGTTGACATTCTTTTAAATGTTTCAACAGTTAAGTTGTTTATCTGAAAAGAGTCACCTTGATTTATTACCGCAATATCATCCTTACTGAATTTTTTCACAAAATAATAACTTAAAAGTCTTGGAAACAGTAAGAATGATTTTGTCTCAACATTTTTAACCAAATCATTGAAAATTACCTTGGAATAGTTAAGATTTTCTTCTTGCAGAATAGCATATCCCAAGTTTTGAATTTTCATTGGTATTTCATTAAAAGAGGTGGTTTTATTTGAAACACACATGAGAAGGGTATGGAATAAAAATCTTGTTGCAAGAGGGAAGAGACCTTTTTGTAAGGTATCCCTCTTCATCATTGTGTCTGCATACCCTCTCTCAATGAAGTCAGTTTTTAACTCGTTTTTAGGGAAAGAATCTTTACCTTCCTGGTCAGCGAGCTGAAAGACCTCAGATATGGATTGCGGTGTTATTCGGACTGCTTTCTTCTGCAGAGTAGAGTTAATGGCTATGACATCTTCTCCTTGTTTTTCAAGGGTACAGTTTTTCCAAAACTCTCTCTAAGTTTGCAGGTAAATGGGTGCATCAACGGTTAACAAAGTTTTGTACTTTGAGGCGTTGATCATGTCGAGGATGGAATCAAGTGTATCGATGTTGCCAGGTTTTGTGAGAAGACCCAGTAGATTGTGAGATGGTTTGTGTGGGATTTCGGTGGAGGTAGCCTTTTGAGAGGCCCCTTTGGAAGCTTTTGCGGATGATTTCGATTTTGTCATTTTGAAGATGAGAATCGAAGATGAGAATGTGGAGAAATTTGATGGAATGGATTGGAAACTGCTTTGAGAAGAGAATTTTGAAGAATTCAATTCGACAGTGAAACCCTGTCTGGGTTTTGAAAGGGGGTTTTATAGAGGAAAAGTGAATGCTGACGTGGCAGCAGTTACAAAAGGTCTGACTACTAAGTACTGTTCGCATGCCGTCCCCTGGTGAAGTGACAGTACTTTTGAACAGTACAGTTTGTGAAAACAACTGGTGAAGATAGTAGTTGTAATGATAATGGAGGACAGTGGATGCTTTTCACTACCAGTAGATAGCTCAGCAGTGGATACAACACTGATTATGACCATCAGTGGTTAACAAAAGAAAATGAGAGCAGGGGATGACTTTCAGCAGTGGACAGACTTTTTGTAGTAGCACAGACTTTTGAACCCATCAGTGGTTATGGCAGACTTTTAGGATTTTTAATGAAAAATTCATTTTAGCTATTTTTAAGGATGGATTTTTGATTTTCTAAAAACATTTTAATGCTTTTATTCATAGAAAAACAGGATTTTGCCTGTTATTCCATGTTGAGCATGCCAATCCTAGAGATCAAGCTTTCAAAGGTGGATGTGTCTAATGCTTTGGTTAGCACATCTGCCAGCTGATCCTTAGTTGAAACATGATGCAGAGAAATCAAACCTTTTTCATAGCAATCCCTCACAAAGTGATGTCTGATGTCGATGTGTTTGGTGGTTGAGTGGGAAACTGGATTTTTGATGATATTTTCTGCTGCCTGGCTGTCCAACATGAGTGATGTCTTCAAGGCAGTGATACCAAAATCCAGTAACTGATTCTGAAGCCAGAGCAGTTGGGCTGTACAGCTTGCAGCAGCTATATATTCTGCCTCAGCAGTGGATGTGGAAACAGCTGCTTGCTTTTTGCTTTGCCAAGACACTAAGCAGTTGCCTAGGAATTGGCACCCTCCTGAAGTGGACTTCCTTGTTTTATCACATCCAGCAAAGTCACTATCTGAGAAACCTGAAAGCTCAATTTTACCATCAGCTGGATACCAGATACCAAGTGTGGGAGCACCTTTGAGGTATCTGAATATCCTTTTTACAGCAATAAGGTTTGACTTTCTAGGGGCTGATTGGGATCTTGCACAGACACATGTTGCAAACATGATATCTGGTCTAGATACAGTTAGGTACAATAAAGACCCAATCATGCTTCTATACAAGGTCTGATCAACCAAATCATCCTTTTCTTCAGACATGACCAATTTATTTGTGGCAATGGGTGTACTACATGGCTTACAATCATCCATATCAAATTTCTTTAAAAGTTCTTTGGCATATTTGCCTTGATGGATGAAAGTACCATTTTGCAGCTGCCTTACTTGGAGACCAAGAAAGCACTGGAGTTCACCCATTGCACTCATTTCAAACTCAGCTGTCATGAGTTGTCTGAACTCTTCACACATTTTATCACATGTGCTTCCAAAAATGATGTCATCCACATAAATCTGGACAATCATCAAATCTTTTCCTCTCCATTTTAAAACAGTGTTTTATCAATCCTGCCTCTGGTGAAACCAATGGAAAGTAAAAAGGTGGAAAGAGTTTCATACCAGGCTCTTGGTGCTTGTTTCAAGCCATACAAAGCTTTATTTAGCTTGTAGACATGATCTGGATAAAATGGATCCTCAAAACCTGGAGGTTGACAAACATTAACCTCCTCTTGAATCTTACCATAGAGGAATGCACACTTGATATCCATTTGATACACCTTGATGTTGTGGTTGACAGCAAAGGCCAGAAAGAGTCTGATTGCTTCAAGTCTTACTACAGGAGCAAAAGTTTCATCATAGTCAATACCTTCTTCTTGTCTGTAACCTTGAACCACAAGCCTGGCTTTATTCTTGACAACAATACCCCTTTCATCAGTTTTGTTTTTGAAGACCCACTTTTTGCCAATAGGACTTACTTCCTCTGGCAGTGGTACAAGCTCCCATACTTGTTGTCTTCTGAACTGTTGGAGCTCCTCTTGCATGGCTTCTACCCAGCTGTTGTCTTTCAGTGCCTCTTGGTACTTGACTGGCTGATGGAGTGATAGGAAGCCAGCAAACAAAAAAATGTTTTGGGATTGCTTTCTTGTAAGCACCCCTTCATTGATGTTGCCAATGATTTGATCTGGTGGATGAGATTTCAAGAAGATGAGCTCTCCTTGGTATGGAATAATGGCGTTTTGAGGTGAGGGCTGCAGATGTGTATCATCTGAGCTAACCACTACTGGTGACTTTGATGACCCAGCAGTGGCATCAAAAGGTGGTGGCATTGGAAGTAAAGGTGTGGACAACTGATGACTTTGATCCACTGTTTGAGGACTTTTGTCAGCAGTGTTTGATGAGATAGAAGCAGGGGTTAAGGGGCTACTTTGGTCAACAATCGTTGAGGTAGCAGTGGTAGAGCTTTGACAGCTGTTTTGAACACTTGATGCTCTTCCCTTTGAAGCAGACCTTTGAGGAATGATGATCTCATATCCATAGTCTGGTGATGAATCCTCTGATGACCCTGCACTGTTAGTCTTGACAGCAGTATTTTCAAAGGTGAATTTATCAAGATCAAACAAATCAGCAGGATTTGCTGGGATTTTCATTGATGAAAGTTCATTAAACTTTACATTCAAAGTCTCTTCCACTGCCTTGGTCCGTGTATTAAACACTTTGTAGGCCTTAGCAGTGGTTGAGTATCCCAGGTGATAACCACAATCTACTTTGGCTGCAAATTTTGAGATGGAATCTTTTAAGTTCAAGATAAAACATGGGCAGCCAGATACTTTAAAGTATGAGATCAGTGGTTTGATTTTATACAGAATTTCATAAGCAGTCTTTTTGTGCCTGGGGTTGATTAAAACTCTGTTTTGGACATAGCAAGCAGTATTTACTTCCTCTGCCCAAAAAGTTAATGGCAAACCTGAATCTGCAAGCATAGTTCTGGCAGCCTCAATTAATGTTCTGTTTTTCATTTCAACAACCCCATTTTGCTCTGGTGTTCTAGGGATGCTATACTGCCTTACAATCCCTTTCTTCACACAGAAGGCATCCAACTTCTTATTTTTGAATTCTGTGCCATTGTCACTCCTGAAGACTTTTACTAGAAGGTCAAATTGCTTTTCAACCTGTGTCACAAAGTCTTGCAAAATGCCTGCAGTTTCATCTTTTGAGTGCAAAAAGAAGGTCCATGTAAACCTAGAAAAGTCATCAATAATAACCAGACAATATCTCTTCCTTTTGAGACTCATGACTTGAACTAGGCCAAACAAATCCATGTGCAACATTTGTAAACACTGGGTTATTTTGGACTCTTCAATGGACTTGAAAGAGCTTTTGTGTTGTTTTCCTTTTAAATAGGAAATGCAGTGCTCAGGACATGAAAACATTTTTTGTGGTAGTCCTCTTACAAGGCCATTTTTTGAGATTTCAGTGATGGTTTTGAGATTTGTGTGCCCTAGTCTTCTGTGCCAAAGTTAGAGGCAGCTGAGAACAGACAGGCATCAGCTCTAGGGCACTCTCTTGACATGTCAACAACATAAACATTGCCACTTCTTTGAGCAACAAGTTTAGTTGTGCCTTTCTTGATTATTGCTTCAATCTTACTAACCATTTCTGGTCCAACAATCCTACAACAATCCTTTGTAAAGAATGAGCCAAACCCTTTATCACTCATTTGAGACACACTCAGGAGGTTGAATTTTAGATTGTCTATAAGATTGACATTTTCAAATTTTACATTTCCAGACTTTACTGTACCAGACCCCAGAACCTTTCCTTTACTATTATTACCAAAGGATATATCATCCCCTCCATGAGTTTTAAAATCTTGAAGAAGGGCTTTACATCCTGTCATGTGCCTGGAGCCTCTGCTATCTACATACCAAAGACTATCTAAGCATGCAGAAGCTCCCTGCACATGAAGTAAAAGGATTAGTTCATAAAAGTCTCCAAAGCCAACAGGGCTTTGGATGGGGTCTCAACAATGTCTGGGATGGAAGCAGTTGTATGGACAGTGGTTAGCTCAGGGGTTTGAACATTTTTGGGAATGTTTTTCTCTAACCCCTGTTGGGGGTCTTGACCCATCATCTGTTGATAACCAAAAGGATGCCTGTTCACTCTTGGTTTAGAGGGCTTTTTGTAAGCCTCATAAACGTGTGGAATCCTTTGGTATAATGCCTTTTCCTTGCCTTTTCTGAAATGATTGGCTGGAGGGGCATCAGTCACTTGTACATCCCTTTGAACAGATGTTTGGTTCAGCTGTTTTGTGACAGCAGTTTGGACAGGGACAAACAGTGGTTGTTTCTTGGTGAACTTAACAGATGATGCTAATGAACTTAAGGATGTTTTTGTTGTGTACTCTTTCTTCTTTTCATCAAAGTTCTTGAGATACACACAATCCTTAGTTTTGTGGTTATTTTTACCACAGATGGTGCGGCTTTCAGTAGGAGCAATGACATTTGTTTTGTTTAGATCATGTGCTTTTAGAGGAAAACAATCTTTTGTTAGATGATTCTTCTTTTCACATAAATCACAAAACAGGTTTTTAATTTTTTCTCTTTTCTTCCTTTTCTCAGATTCCTTTGCAACAGAGTTTTGAACCTCTGTTGGAATATCTTTGATAGGAATGACTCTTGCTTTTGGAGCTTTAACACCATCAGTGGTTGTGAAATCCATTGGTTTGAAATTTTCCAGGATATCACACTCATCAGACCATGTGGGTTTAAACTGGTATTTCTCAATTTCCTCAAAAGTTGAGGATCGCACAGATCTTTCCAGAGTAATTTTGTTACCAAGTTTATCAGTTATTTTAACTTCTTGGCCACTTTTGTTGGTTGGTATGATTTCAGGAGAAACAGTTTGTATTGCAGCAGTGCTTACAATATCATCATATTTTCTATGACTTATACCAAACTTGACATTGCTTTTAAGCTGTTTCTAAAGCATAACCTCATACCCTTTGCAGGATTCTACCCATCTTTCATAAGTGATCTGGGTAGACTCTAACTCCTTTTTGCAAACTTGGTATTTTTCTACCATAGTTTGGAGTTGAGTTTTGGTTATGCTTTGTTCTTCTTTTAAGCTGCTGATCTCCTTATCCTTTTCAGCCAATTTGTTTCTAAGTTCTTTTTACTGACTTTTCAAATTTGACCTCATCAGATAGGATTTTATTTCTAAGGTTTTCATTTACCTCTTTGATGTTAGCAAATGCAATAATACATTTGTCTGAACACAGTTTTTCAAGAACTTGAGGTGATACCTTAGGAGCAGCCATCATGGCACAATCACATTGATGATCATTATCTTCATCAGCTCTTCCTTCTTCTTCACCAGCTTTCTTCAAATCTTCTTCCTCTTTGTCATCTTGTGACCAAAGGTCGGTCAGTGGTTCAATCAGGGTTTCTGAATTTTCTCCCAGCAGTAGTTCACCAGCAACTGCTGTAACCACTGCTTCAGCAACTTCATCCACTGTTTCAGCACTTAGCTGTTCACCTTCAGTTTCAACCCCTTCTGGTATTGACTCTAATGCCATCAAACAAAATTCATCATTAAAATTATCATTAGTAGCATAGAGAGCAAAATGTTCATCATTAAGATCTTCAGGCATGCTGCTCCAATCAACAAAGCCTTGTGTGAAAAAGCTTTGCTGATCTGGTGGTGTAGCTGTTGGAGCAGCTTGTTGGGGTGCAGCAGGTTGCACTTGTGCCTGAGGGACAGGGGCTTGAACATACTGAATTTGTGGAACAGTGGTTTGAACATAATGCACAGGCACAGGGGTTGCAGCATAATGAGCAGTGTTAACATGTGCTGCAGGGGCATATTGGGTATAGTGCACAATGTTTTGTTGTTGTGGTCAAGGATTTGATCCAGGATGAGTAATTATGGGACCAGTAGTTTGACTCATACATTCCCTAGCAAAATGACCTAGCCTATTACACTTGTAACACTTGATTTTCGACTTATCCAACCCAACCCTCAAATTTCCATGAAGCCCGGGAAATTTTCTCCCTGTTATTTTGTAGAACTTGCTTGTTCTTACACTAAGCAAGGCCAAAATGTCCATTTCTTCTAAGTCAGTTGGATCAAAATGCTGCAAATCATTTAGTTCAAAGCATAAGTTATCTGACATCTGGTTTTCAGCATTTGCAGTGAAAGCATAATTTGCGGAGTGAGAATCAGAGTTATTAAAATTACCCCCAGCAGTTATGTCAATAAAGTGATCATAACTCTGATCCTTACTGCTGCTACCAGATTATTCCTGACCAAAAAGAGTTGTGCTGCCAAATGAATAGTCATCAGCAACCTTTCCAGACTCTTGCAACCTCCTTTTCTGGTTTAACTCCCTTTCATAAGTTAGGAGTCTACCATGGAGTTGGGTCAGGGTCAGATCTTTGAACTCAGCAGAGTTTCTGGTGACAAAAGCAATTGTGTCCCATTTTTCAGGCAGTGATCTAAGGAACCTGCTATTTTGGGTTGCATTTGGAAATGTAACCTTAACAAGCCTTAGTTCACTGATGAGACAACTGAAACGTTCAAATTGTTGGGTTAGTGACTCCCCTTTGATGTGACAAAACGTTTCATACTGCTGATTCAGAATTTCCCTATTGTTTTCGATAACCTCCTATGTTCCTCTGAACTGTTCCATCAATGCATCCCACAATTCTTTTGCACTGTTACAATGTAACAATCCAGCATAGATTTCGTTAGGGAGTGCAGAGGCTATGATGCTAAACGCTTTGGCGTCCAGTTCAAACTTCTGAAAATCCAATTCAGTGTAATTTTTAGTTGGTTTAGGAACGGACTTTTTGGCGTCCTCTGCGCTTGGCACCATAGGAACATGAGGACCGAAAACGACAGACCTCCAAGATGTTGTTGAGCGAGGATGTGACACATCCTTCGCTCCCAGATGTTGGCGTCCTCTACGCTTGGTCCAGTGTTTTGTTGAGCGAGGATGTGACACATCCTTCGCTCCCAGATGTTGTACTCATTTCTTTTCAGCATAGGTGGTTTGAACAAAGAGCCAATGTTGTTTTTATCATCTTGTGATTGCGACATCTTTCTGGTTGTTTTACAGGTACTGATCAATCAACTTTATCGGTGATTAACCCTTACTCTGTTTTTCAACACAACAAACAAACTATCAGTATCAACAATTTCGAGCTGAACTATTTACGTCAAAATGATTGTTAAATCAAATTTGACTGCCCTTGCTCTGAAACCAATTGTTAGGATCTGAGTTTGGATTGATTGTGATTTGTGTTTGAAATTTGATGAACAAATGAAAGAGTAGTGCAACAGAAATTATATGGAAACAAACTTTTCACAATCAAACAGAAGAAATGCTTTCAATCATACATTTTCAACAAGGAATCAAATGATTAAATTTATTTTTAAACTTTAATTACAATGCAAGTATGATATGCAAACTCCCCCTCAGCCCGAGCTCAGTGTTTGTTCGTGCAGAAAGAAGATGGTGAAAGAGCTAAACAGTACAGAGTACTGTTCTATTTATAGGCACTTGCAAACTACTGAGCATCTAAGCTGACATCACCATGAAAGTGACATCTAACCTCCTAACAAACTCTAACCTCTGATCTATACAAACACTGCTATGCTAACTACTAATATTACATTTCATTACATAAACTAGTATAAACTGCTGCTGCATCCTTCCACTGCTGTAATCCCAGCAGTACTTGTCTTGATCGGCAGTGCTTGAAGCATGACAGTAGATTGAGCAGCAAAGCTTTAGTTCTTCTATCAGACTTTGTCTTGATCAGCAGTTGTAGGTCAGCAGTTTGCATGATCAGTAGATAGGAGGTCAGCAGATGTTGAAACCACTTTCAAGGGGAGAGACTTGTATCCAAACATCTGCTTATTCTGAATCTACTGCTGTGATCCAATTTTGGCTTTTATTATTTGTTCCTTTGGTAGGGTTCAATCCCAACAAGGTAACATTGAATTGTATTTTGTTCCAACTGAAAACCAAATTGCTAATATATTTACAAAACCTCTTGATGAAAAGAGACATAATTTTCTGATCAGCAAACTTGGCATGGTCAACATAAGAGATGAAAATGTTTCAGAAATAAAAGCAAAACAAAATGAAAACCAAATTGATAATCATCAAGTTACTGAAAATGAAAGGACAATTAAACAAAATTCTGATGCAGAAATTCATCTATCTGATGAAAAATCAGAAGATCTAATAAATCATCAATAAAATGTGATGATTCACCAGAAATTCCGATTTACATCAGAAACTTTTGTTTAACTGTGCATAATAATCAGTAATCATCAAAAGTCCATATCTTCATACATATTCCATTTGTATAAATTTTTTTTGTTTATTTATTTGTTAAAAAAAAGGGTGGAGAACATGACATGCATGAAGATAAAATTAAATCCAAAGAATTCAATCGTCACAAATTTAAAAAAAAAGATTTTTTTTAACATGCAACGTCATTCGGTTATAAGGAGTTTAACAGAAACACGTAAGCACCAATATCATTAGGAGCTATGAAAGTAGCCGCCCACCTATTAAATGCTTACTCACATAAAAGGCTCAGTAGACTGTCATATTCACTGCAATAGATATCGTCTTAAATGAAGAGAATAAATTTTTTTTGTTAATATGAAACTATCACTTTCACCTATAAATATTAACAATCTGAAAAAGACATTCTTCACAACAAAATCTTCTCTTCAAAAGCCTACCATCAGAAATACTTCTTATTTCAAAATGAACCACCCAAGATCAATGGAATCCAACCAATTTCCTCTCAAACTTTACGAACATCATAATCTCAGATTAAGATCCAACTTAGAAGGACCTGCATGGGAGGACTACAGGTTTGTGTACAATATGATCATGAGAAATCCTTTGGGCTTTGCCATGTCTACACATGTCACCATATATCCAGAACTTCTTCAGGATTTCTGGTGGAATGCTCAAGTTGTTATGAGTGGCACTTCTATGTGGATAAGAAGTGAGGTTATGGGGGTAGAGATCACCCTAAAAGAGGAAACACTCAGAGAAGTCCTCAAATTGGGTGACTATCGAAGGATCAGTATATTGGAAAAGGCAGAAGTGCAAAGGACCTTGACTGAAATGGGCTACAATTCAAGCAATGTGTCAAGGCAAATTTGCAAATCTGGGTTCATACCACCCTTTCAATATTTGGTAACACAGCTGAGTGTCTGCTTTTCAAAAAAGACAGGACACTTTAGTGAGTTGTCTTACAGGATGATGGAAGTAGCACATGCTATTGTACAGGAAAAACCTTACAATTATGCTAAGTTTCTCATGAGAGACTTAGAAGGAAACGTCCATGACCGTAATCCTTTTCCGATCTACCCTCGCTTCGTAACCAAAGTAATCACATGTCAACTTGACTTTGGTGGTGTGAGAAGTTGTTATACAAGAGCTGAACTAGCACTTCAAGAAAACTTGAGAGTTGCTTCCCTGGTTCCATCAACCTTTCATACAGGAAGAATAACCAGTCTCTGGTTATATGTGAAGTGCATGTATAACGTGTTGGATGAAGATGATGAGTAGTTAGGTCTATCTGTGTTTGTTTTAGCTTGTAAAATTCTTTTTATTGTGTTCTAACCCACTTTTGTTCAGTAATATATTCAGGTTTTCTTAATTAAATATTAGTTAAATATGTCAATAGGTTCAGGGGGAACCAAGAAAACTTGTCTGATGATAACAAGGAAAATCTGGTAAGAATCAAATGAAATCTGATAGGATATGATAAATCATCAGAATCTGATAAAATTTATCAGAAATTTCATTAAAACATCAGAAATCAGATGCAAAGAAACAAAAACAAAAGAGGAGAAAATTTCTAAATTATTTTTAGATGTGTTTCTTTAAATTTTTTTCTGAGGACTGGAACAAGCTATACGAGAGAGACTTCCTGATACATCAGAACAAAAAAAAATGCGGAGTTCACAAGATCAAGGTAAGAAATTTTATCAGACTCCACTTATTCCCTCTCATCCTAAAAAAAATAAAAAAAAATGTCATGATTCAGACTCCTATAAATGAATCAAATGTCTTCTAATGATATAAATATAGGAAAATTCAACTCTTTATGAAATATTTAGAGATCTTATATATCATCAAAAGGACAACATGGGAAAACACTCAATTGAAGAAAAGGTTTTTGATTGGACCAATTCTGAAATAAAAAAGGGTCCCACATAAAAAGGTGCAAGTTGGATACTAGTGTTTATCTTTTAAAAAATTGTTGGAATCTCTAATTGTCTTGAATATACATTAAATTAGAGATAAACCAAGGATTTTTTAAAACGGTTGCGGTTTTAAAAGATTAAAACATCATTAAGGTGTCATAAAACACCTTGAATACAAACAACCCACGAAAAACACTCAAAAATCTCTGTCTCAGCTCACTATAAATATCCCCTCCAACAACAGAGACGTTCATCTTCAATCTCAATTCACAAAACCCTAAAAACCCTTTTCAAAAGCAAAAACCCAAATCCTAAATGATTGCCTCAAATAACAGTCCACCTCCAGCTGAACACTCTGTTCCCCTAATCACTGAAGCTGAATATCTTCCTTTGAAGAACAACAATGAAGCAATGAACACCAATATCGAACAATATGATGTAAAGTGTCAAATTCTCATTGAGTTTCTGATCAGAAGTCCAATAGCTCATGCTCTTACAAAGATCAGAGAGGTACCAGAAAGATTGATACAACAGGTTGTACACACTCTCGAAGCAAATAGTACAAATATGGAGCTAACAGCACATGTATGGGAAGATATCTTCATCAAATCACACCAGAGAAAATAAGGGAGTGTTTGGAACTACCCTTAAATCAAGAATATGAAGAAGCACCACCAAAAGAAGACATGTTTGAACAACTTGATGCTGTAATGGGATGCAAGGCGAAGATTTTAAAAATCAACGAGTTCAAGAGGAACAAGCTACCTGCCTTCTGGCAAGTATTGATGGAAATATTGAATAAATGTTTATCATCCAAGATCGGAGGTACGGATCAGATAAATATGAATATTCTAACAATCATGTTCAGCCTTATAACTGGGTTGAATATTGACTTTGGAACAGAAATATTTAATCTGATCAAAAGATCAATTCTGACCAAAACTAGAAAGATAGATTCACATCTACCGTTTCCCAGATTTTTATCCATCATAATTTCTGATGCTTTTTCCGAAAGAAATCTACAAACTCCAAAATCAAAATATATGTGGAGATCAGAAATTATGAGACCCTATAGTGCTGTAGGGTCATGGAAGTCAGACTTTGATGTACCTGTTCTACCAGAAAATATGATGGATCTTGTACCAGAAAATTCATCATACAGAGCAGAATACGTGAGAATGTTAAGTAGGCAAGCAGAAACAAAAGAAGGATTTGAAAAGGTGTCACCCATGGAGGATGATGCAGAAGAATCAAGCACACCAAGAATAGAGCAGCAGGATGAATCTGATCCACATCTTGCTGATAAAGATGTGCATATGACTCTTGCAACAGAAGAACATCATGCTGAAGGCTCACATATTGGAAAAACAGGTGCTACAAAATCTAAACTCGATATATTTTATAATTCTGAAAGTGATTCTGATGAATCAATTCAACCAAGATATGAAATATTACAAAGAAGCACTGTTTTTACAAAACAAAATGTGAGTAAATCAAAAGACCCATTTTCTGAGTCAGACTCTAAGGAGGAAATGTGGTAACAACAGGTGGAGATCAGTTAACTGATCAAGGAAACCTGGATGAGAAAAATAAAAGTTTCTCAACAACTCATGGAGAACCTGAAAAGGTTCAAGGATGTGAGGAAAACCAGGACTTGAATTTGTTTCAAATTTCTGGTGAGGAAAGAGAGAATTTGGATACTTCCAATCCTCTTAACCTCAGAACATCAGAAAATGTGTTTTCTGGTGGTGTTAGAAGGGAAACATCTATTGTTTTTTCTATTTCCCAAGAACAACCATCTATGTCTCCAAAACAACTTCATAAAGAACTTGAAGATGAAGCTGCTGCTGAGAAAACAGTCAGGAATGAAAAACTTGATCTGATGCTAGAAGAAATCAGAAATCAAAAATTAGAAGTCAAAGCTCTATCAAAAACTGTCAAAGCTGTGCATAAACAAACTGAAGAAAATAGTGCAGCTCTCAAAGAAATGCAAAAGTCATCAGAAAACAAAGGAACTTCTTCAGAAATGGAAAAAGCTCTTAAAGAGCTGCGTGATATCAAGAAAAAGATGACAGAGATTGAAACAGCAGGAGAAAGTTCAAATTCAGGAAGGCTTCTTGAAGAAATACAACTACTCAGAGCCAACAGCAGTAGTCTAACTGAGGATTTTGAAAAGTTGGAAATGGAATTAAGTGAATAAAGAAGTAAAAAAAAAAAATCAGGAGTTTCAGAAGATAAAGAAGCAAGAAGAAACAAACAGTCAATCTCTTACTAACATTCATTTGCTAGTAAAAAGATTGCAATACAATGTTGCCACACTGGCAAAAGTTGATCTTCATAAACTAAAGACTCCAATTCCATAAGAAAGCCAAGCAAAAGAATCAGAAAGTCCCCAACATCAACCAGAAACCATCCAACAAGAACAAATAAAGTAAACAGAAGCTGTAACAGTTCAAAAAGAAAAACAGACCATGGGTCCACCACCAGATAAACAAAAGTTACCCATGGGTCCTCCACCAAGCATATCAAAGCCAGACACTTCAAGTTTCCAACACAAAGAATACACTTCAGCTCAACCATCAACTACAACCATCACTGGAGAAACAGAATTTAGTATAAGGATGGACACAAAAGAGAAGCGGAGAATGGAACATGAAGTGACCTCTTCAAAAAGGCCAAGAAAAATAATGAGAGAAGACTCAGAAGGCAACATCAAAGAATCAGAAGTGCTTGAAGGTGATCTACATACAATCATGTATCCAGAAGAACATCTGAAGCACTACTATTGGAAAGGTCCAGAAGACAACCCAACAAGGCCACTCTCACCAATGAGTGAAGGTATTTATGAAGAAAGAAAGAATGGCAGCCGGGTGATATTGCACAACAAATTGATCAATCCAATAGTATCAATTGAAAGAGTTGATACTTTGACTACAGGAGGAGGCTTACTAGGGAGTGAAAGTCAAAACAAGTACACCCTAGTCAGAAAAGACAAAGATGTTCAAAAAGTTACTATTGCAGACTTGGCTGATGAAATTCATCCATTGGACATAGTCAAGATGAAGAACATCATTGATGAATGGAAAGATGGTTCAGTAGTGATCAGGAGAGCCGTTGACAGTGTTAAAAATACAGGAGCGAAATTATACAAAAGAGCAGCATTAGCAGACTTTGATCTGTGTATCAATTTCGAGTATAGCACTAAGGTGTTAATACCTCCACCCAACACAATTATTCCAGCTGAAATCCCTTCAAAATTGGCAAGAACTGGTGCAATCTTTGACACACCAGAAATCTGTGCAGTCTTCAAAGATGTTCATAATGAGAAGGCTCTGTTCAGAATCAGTGAAATTTGCAGGCACTCAAACCAAACTTTAAAATATATAAGAAGCTGCATAAATGAGAAACAAGAGCAACTCAAGATGAAAGGAAAGAACAATGAGCAGCTGAGAAAGAAAATTGAAGATTGCATTGAAGATTGGATGGAAGCACGAGAATTGTAACATTTGTGCTCGAAATCATTATGAACAGTTCAATTATCAATAAAACAATGTTATTTGATCCCAATGTTTGTTTGGTTATGTTTTACATTTTTCATGTTTTGACTTTTGTTCGATTTTAAACTCTACATCGCTTTCTGGAGAATTATACGCAAACTGGTGCGAAAACGTACTCAGTTTAATGCGAAAAATACTCTGGAACATCAACATATACTCAACATACCTTAAATAACCTTTACATAACTTAGAAATAAGTTTTGAAGGCTTTGGTATGGCAAAAACAAGTTAATTCGCTTACAGGGACTAAACTTGACAAATTGCGAAAGTATGCCAATTGGAACTGTAACAAACATTCCGGAACATGTCCATAAGTTAAACATATCATAAATATCCTTTACATAGCTTAGAAATAGGCTTTGAGGGGTTTGGTATGCTAAAATAAACTTTTGGATCATTCAGGGACTAAAAGTGTCAAAAAGTGCATAAGTTTGCACTTTCGCACATAACTTACGTTCTGAATACATCCGGGCATCCAAAAATTTATGTAAGCATCCTTATATTATGCCTTAGTGTTTGGCATGAGAAAAATCCATTCGTCGCGCAATTTGGATCATTTTTCGCGCTTATGCGCATTCCGTCATAATTAACGGAACATCGCGATCGTACGGCCAAACCAACCAACATCCGACATATTTTTGAGCATGTTTCATGTCCTCAATGTTTAGGCTTCATTTTAGGACCTTAAAGTTGGCTTTACGGGCCTTAGAAGTGTCGGAAATGGCTTAAAAATGCAACAGGGACTAAAACTATAATTTCTGAAAGTTTGTGATGATCAGACAAGGCCAGGCGGCCCGCCTGGGTTTTGTGTGTATCCTAACGCGGGCCGCGTCAGACATACAGACCAGATTCAATGTTTTCTGATCCACTTGCAATGGCCTTTCGATCACCCAAAGGGCAACGACACGTGTCAAATTCCTATGGTGGGGGCAAAATAAGCCAGCACAACTTTGCGACAAGTGTACGGATTGGATCGTGGCACGATATTCAAGAAACGATCCTAACGGTCTTGCTTTTCCTATAAATACCCCCCCCCTTTTGGTTAAAAACCCACAAAATCTGATCTAAAGCTCTAAGTTGAGGCCTTTGCTTCATACCTGAGCTCCTGGATCGAGATTAACTTTCGGGGACCCTTCGTAAGTGTTCTTTCATTCTTTTATTCGCTTTTCGAGTCCGAAAGTCAAAGTTTTGTTTGACTTTCTACGTTGACCAGCTTATGGTCAACACAAAGTTCGTTGGAACTTCATAACGTGAGCGTGATCACGATGGTTATAGTCCGTAGTGACTATACCTACTGATTACCACGTTATCTAGGCTCAGTGACGAGTCGTAGTTTCGGCCAAAATGCGCATTCTTGCGTATTTTGTAACCAAACTACTTGTGAGCATCAAAACCGTTTGTTTTGATGCCAAACCTGTTTTCTGAACTTAGTTAAGCATGTTCTAACATGCTTAGCTCGTCATTTTCAGCATAGTGCTTGTATAGGGTCGTAAGGAAAGCGATCTAAACAATCGCTTACACTTTCGGACCCGACCCATTTGGTCGATCATTAGGATCCGACCAAACACATTAGGTGACCATAGCTGTAACCTTCCGAGGTTATACCTTATGGTCACGATGTTAGGCGTTCCAAACGCGTTCTACGCGAACGACGCGTTAAGGTAACATAAGCTACCTAAACGGGTCGTGATGGGTCGTAAGCACTTAGGTTAGGTTTCATTTTAGTATGTAGGATTTGTTAAACCGTATTACACGAGTCTCCATACTCGTTTGGTTTACGAACCCGCATACTATCCGATCCTTCCGATTTTGGTCCGGTATATTAATATAGCTACCTATTAGGTGCCGTTTGATATTCCGTGATCTCTAGCATTGTGTGATTATTACACAAGGACTTCAAAGCAATCTCAGGTGAGTACATTGAACCCCATCTTTTACTGTTTTCTAAACTGTTTTGGGGTGAAAAACATGTGCCTACTTGTTACTTTCATGCTTTTCATGCTTTCACATCATATACTTGCTATGTTCATTAGTACATTTATAGTACATGATTTCATTACATTCTATGCTATGTATGCCCATTGTGTGCGTACTTAGTACATTGTTTTACATTACATTCTATGCTATGTATGCCCATTATGTGCGTACTTAGTACATTGTTTTACATTACATTTCATGCTATGTATGCCCATTGTGTGCGTACTTAGTACATTGTTTCACATTACATTTCATGCTATTTATGCCCATTGTGTGCATACTTAGTACATTTTTTCACATTACATTTCATGCTATTTATGCCCATTGTGTGCATACTTAGTACAATTGTTTACATCACATGCCTTCATTTTGGTATGACATTTGGTTTGTTTAACTTGGAACAATACATTCATTAACATTAGCTACGCCGTTCATTAGTAGGTAGTGGTACCATAGGAATTGACAACTCCCGTTCCGGACATCCTAGGTTGGTTTGGATGAAAGGAATGACCGAATTCGATACACATAACTTAGATAAACCTTTAATTTATTTAAGGGTTTATCGCCACAGTCTCAAGGCTTGGATGTATGCATTTTCACAATACCGCATAAATGTTTGTATCAGTATAGCATGCATTTGTTCCACAAAACATAACTTTGATTTAAACCATGTTTTACTTCAATACCCTGTTTTTGTGCATTTTACATATGGTTTAGTTGATATATTTCACTTACCATACATGATATATTTTGGGTACACATTACATGATCTACATTAAACATAAACATTATGACATTGATATACACATTTGGTGGTTTACATTGAACATAGACATTTCGATATGGTTTACACAATAACACTTGACAATTGATTTATACATGAACAATTTACATGGTGGTTGGTTTGGGTAAATGGTTTGAGTAACGTGGCGTATGTAATATGATACAAACATGGTGGATACGCCGCTGGTACTTCCTATATATAAATGTTTGTATAATATTACCTATCGTAGCATTATTTGAATCATTTAGTATAGACACGTTACCTTTTTCACAAATAACATATTCTTCACAAGACATTGTTTTACAAACAAACTTATCTTATACAAACTCATTTTTACTCTCCTTTAACCTTACATTTTATTTATACATATCATCTGATCTTATCGTTTCTCATATGATTTACAAGACTAAACAATTTACAAGGTTCATGACTGACTGTTATTAAACGTTTTCTTTAAACTCAAGTCATGAATCCCATTTTCACAAAACCTATGTATCTCACAGGCATTTTTATGCTGACGTACCTACTTTCACATGTGTTTTCAGGAGCTGTTGCTTAGGATGATGATTGTGATACTAGGGCGGACCTGTGCCTTAGAGACATAAAAAGAAGATAGACTAGTTTAATTATGTCTTAAACTCTTTATTTCCTGTTTAAAGACAATGTAATACGCTTGTTTGATAAATAAAATGTAACTTTAATTTCCATGGTTATGAAACAATTAATTCTGTCCCAACACTCCCCGGCGTTTCCGCCGTGGTTGCATGTTATACGCGGCCGGGTGTGACAAGAATGGTATAAATCAATGTACAAGACAACTCAAAAGATAATTGATCACAAGAAGAAGCTGAAACCAGGAGACAAACACAAAAGTGGAGTGAAGATTAATTGAATGAATTGATGAGATAGAATTTTTTTTGAACAAAATTAGAAGCTGTTTTTCTGTTTCTTTACAATGGTTGGATGGTCTATGCTTTAACTTTTATATTTTATGCTTTATGTCTGTGGGACTTGGTCACTTGATCTTTTCTTTTTCAATAATTAGTTAAAAGTTGTTTACATTTGGACATAGAGATAGTTCATTTTCTTACAATACTTAGGGGGAAACTGTTAGGAAACTTTATTTGTAAGTATTGAAGAAAATCTCAATCAACTGGATCTCTGAAGAAGATAACAGTCCTGAAGAACATAGCAAGATGAAGAAAAATAGTTGGGACAACTAAAAGGCAAAGTATCTACTACAAAAAATCTCAAGTTGATAAAGAGTTGATTTGGATTATCAAAGAAGGTCGTTTCTGATGGATCTGATGATATTTCTGATGAAATACAGTTTCTGAAAAATTCTGATCATCAAACTTTCTGATGATTTGTTCACCAGAATTTCTGATGAAGTGGCTTATCAGAAATTCTGATGACAGACCCACTTGTCTAAAATCACAACTCTATCCTGCCACCCATGACCGAAGCATGACATTATTGGTTTTCATGATTACAAATGCAACTTGAACGATGGATTCAATGAATATGTCAAATTGCTACTTTATGCAGGACTTATTGCATGAATAAACAATTGTTTATTCATGCCCACAGCCGTCTATAAATAGAAGGCTCGAGAGGCAGAAGATACTTGAGTTTGAAGCTTAGCATTCACATACAAACACTCAAACTCCAACTGCTCTTCTCACCCACAGAAATTAAGATTCATTTGTATTAGATAATAATCTTACAGTCACCTTGTTAAACTAATTTGTTTCAAAGTGATATAAACTTGATAATTCTGTAGGTCTTGTTTCTTGAAAGTCTGATTTCCATTTCCGCACATCTTTTTCACATATACTGAAATCACTTGCCATGTTACGTAAAAAGAAGTTGTTAAGGCCATACTGGGTCCGACAAAGTCAATTCCACCGACAAGGCCATTGATAAGTACATTTGATGCCTTCCCCCATCCATCTCGAACTTCGATGAGTCAGCTCAGCCAAAGACCCTCGAAGATACTTTTCGTTTGGCAGCCAAATTCAACCACAACAGCATTCTAGATGGTACCTTCGACAACAAGGGTTCGTCTAAAATCGTTCACCAAGCCACCACTGAACCCACTATTGAACCCACACCAACTAAGCCACCCCCCCCCCCCCGAAACAACAAGAAAGGTATGAAGCGGAAGGCTTTAAACCAAAACTTTGCGGTTGTTACTCCCCAAAACCCTCAACCTCAACAACAACTCGCTCTCACCCAAAACTCTTAGCCAGCAAAGAAAGCCTACACAGGGACTTATCCCAAGTGTAACACCTGTTTGTACCACCATCCAAACCATACCCTGTGCTGCCTTTGCGCCAACTGCAATAGGTTTGGGCACTTTGCAAACCAAATCTGAAGTTGCACAAAGCCACCAGGTAACCAAAACAAAACCCCCGCTCAAAACCCAGGCCAACCTTAAGCAAACAACGATCGATCCTGGTACAAATGCGGAGATCCAAACCACCTCAACAACACATGTCCGCAACGCCACAACAACAACAACCAGCAGCAGAATCCTCGCGGACAAGCCTTCGTGATCACAACAACTCAAGCTCAGAAGAACAACGATGTCATCACTGGTACGTTTCTTGTAAATGATGTCTATGCTTCTTGTTTGTTTGATACTGGCGCAGATAAAAGTTCTATAGTGTCCATCCCATATTAGAAATCATACACATTTGCCTGGTGTAAGCCTAGCAGCGGCTCCAAAGCCTAGAATCTTTTTAGCCCACTAAGAATCTTAAGAATACACAAACATTTAGTTGGAACACAATATCTAAACAATTTATAAAATTGAGTTAATATATTTTGAGAAAGGATCCATATAAGACAAATATTTTGTATGAAGCGTACGTACATAAAGAGCAGGACAAGTGGCATTGGCTTGAAGAGTAATTTAGTCTTTTCCCACTTGAAACAACTCCCCTCCCCCGTATTGATTTTCAAACGGCTATAACTTTTTCAGATGTTAATATTTAAAAAAATACATCGTATTAACGAGCATTTCATTCTCTTTAATTTGAGCAGCCTATTGTTATAGTTTTCTTAAAAAATTACAGGATTTTGAATACACATTAGTCCATTACGTGATTACATGATTTTGAATACCCAACACATGACTACGTGATTCTGAATACCCATTACGTGATTACACATTCAACATAAACCATTACGTGATTACACTTTCAATATAAATCCATTACTTGATTACACGTTCACTATAATTTATTATAACTAATGTTATTACAATTATGCTTATAACGTAATCACTTAGTGTGTTTCACATAAAATACTATAATGAAATCAAGTAATCACGAAATGGGTATTCAAAATCACGTAGTTACTTAATAATACATAGTCAACTACTGTTACATAATTACGTAATCACTTAGTGTGGTTTCACATTATATAATGAAATCACGTAATCGGTATTTGAAATCACGTAGTCAGGTGTTGGGCATTCAAAATCACGTAATGAGTATTCAAAATCATGTAATTTTCTTATAAAAACTATAGTAATAGGTTGCTCGAATTAAAGAGAATGAAATGCTTGTTAATACGGTGTAATTTTTTTTTAAATATTAACGTATGAAAAGGTTATAGCCGTTTGAAAATCAAGGGGGGAAAGAGTTCAAATGAGAAATGAATAGAATACCCTTTCTCTATTTGTTTCTTCAATTGTTTTAACCTTATATTTACAAAAATGCCACTGCCTAATTTTGAGCCATTGATCTTGGGAGATCAATGATTGAGATTGTCTCCTACACTTTGTACAAGAATTCTCTCTTGTACATGGTCTTTTATCGATATATTTTAACACAATAAGTAAACATGATGCTAAAAGCACCACAGGTTATTCATCTGATTTGTGTTAATATATTTTAACACAAATAGTGGGTTTGTATAGGATAAGAGCTCGAGTTCTTATCAATACAACGAACCTCGATGGTTTGATGACACTAAAAGCACCAAAGGTTATTCATCTGATTTGTGTCGTAAAGTGTCCGTTTTAATATCTTTTGGGGAACTTTTTGTATAATTCTTGAAGATGATATTTGTAGATTAGTGTAAATTCAGGTCACTAAATTAGTGCTATATATGCGATCTCAAATCTGCTTAAAACTGGTGGTATTGAAATTTAAGGTGGATGACCTTGTTTCTTTTCAAGGTTTTAAAATCCTAGTTGTTTTCATGGTTTTCTTTGAAGTGGATTAGCACTCGACAACGGAATTCTTCTGGAACAACCAGTCCCAGGTGTAGGGATTTTGAACATATCAACTGAAGAAAATTGCAATTTTTCTAACAAGGCGAGGTGCATTTTTACTCTATTTATAACATTTGTCTAATTGTTATTGCACTTAAAATTATATCTATACCTTTGATGATAAAATTGGTTTTATTCTTTTTCATTATGTAGCTTCATGATTGCTACGTTTTAACATCTATTCAATATCGAGATTGAAACGATTTGAATATACATATTTTAACCATTTTTATTGTTTTGTTGAAAAAAGGCTTGATCAATCTATAATCATTAGACAAGAAGAAGAAGAAGAAGAAGAAGAAGAAGAAGAAGAAGAACTCCCCGATGATGATCCAAGCCTTTTAGGAATAACTGACAGACTAACTTCAAGTTAAGCTCGATTACATTTTACTTGTGGCTATGAAGATTTGAGTTATTTCTATTTTTTTACATATATCTTTGTTTTGTCTAACTAGGTTAAATGCCCCTAGAGTGGCTCCGTGTGCGCTTACTATGGTTCTATCCCTATTGGGGTTGGTTATCCTTGCTCTTAAACAAGGAAAACACACTCCTCACATTGCAAAGCCCTTTATGCTTTTGTTTGTTGTGGGTTTTGGTATCGTTTACGCTACTTACAGTATATTCTCTTGGATCAACGACCATTCAGATTATAAGGTGTTCAAAGGCCTTTACTACATCAATTACAACCTAGCATTCATCTCGTTGTTGTTGATGTTATACACCATGACCTAAATTAGACACAACATCATTAGACTTTTGGTGTTACTTGGTACATTGTGCTTATGTGTATGTGTTTAAACATATTTTCTTTGTATTTGTGAACTTGTTTTTGTGACATTTGGTAACTATCCATGGTTGTGACCTGACCTGTTTTATCATTTGTTTATGTATTTGTGATTCAATCTTATTTTCCATTGTGAATGTTTTCTTAATTAATAAATCAATGAGGTCGTTCCATGTTATCAATCTTATTGTATTTATGAATTTAATTGATTATCCAAACATGTGCGTATTCATTTAGACACTTACATAACCATAGATATTGTTTAACCAACCATACAAATATTCTATTATTATTTAAAATATATTTATTTCTTTAAAGTTTACCGGATATCTATGCACATAACAAACTCAAAATATTAAATACTAGTGGTTGACCCGCCGCGGTGCGGCGGGGTATTTCATTTCTATTAGATAGATAATGTTAGTTACAAACATGGTTTGTAGTTGAAGTAGAATTCCTGAAACCTACAATGTAACAAAGCTACCAACGCAAAAATGTAACAAAGCTACCAACGCAAAACATGTATACAGTCATCATGTCTAAAATTAAGGTGTGAACCCCTAAACAAATCGGCCAATTCACATAATAAGCAATCCATTAAATAAGATATGAGCAATGTAATTCATAAGTATTTGAAACTTATACATATGCAACTATGCACAAAGATCTTTTAATTCAAATTTTCATCTATATACATAAATAAGCGTATTCAATTTTCCAAATTACTAAAGATTAAACAATCAATTAGAATACTAAAGTAAAACTGCTACCGGTAACGCAGGGGGATAATAAAGCGCTTTTAATGACTCCAACGAAGACGACTTAAGCGTCGGTTTAGTTGATACACCGAGCGCATGCCAAGCCGCACTCATAACCGGACTAACTGCATTCACGACTCCATCAGAAAACTTATTCCAGACAGGCTTCTTACACGCATCGGCTTGGCCCTCAGTCCCAAATCTTCAATAGAACTCACCTCCACCATCACGTTAGACAACGACCAATCTGAACAGCCATCACCATCACGCTCCGTCACTGCCAACCATGTAGGCGGCTCCAGTGCTGTAACCATCATTTGACACTACGACAACGTGACTGATGTAACTGGATTTTATCCCAATAATTGATGCATTAGACTCTAATCAGTTTGTTTCAAACATGATTGATGATGTAAACACAAAGGTGCATCCAATTGAACTTCAACATTATAATCATCACAAAGGCTCGTGCATAAGCACAAAGGTTCGCGCAGAAACACAAACGGTTGCAATACGTCATTGTCAAATTCATATCAGTTTAATCAACAACACTAAAAATGATGTTAAACACAAAGGGATATCCATCCTATTGATCTTCAATGGAGCACACAGTAACAAAATTCATAACATATGCCTATTACACGGCTAATAATCACAGCGATAATAAAAAACATTTTTGTTTACTATGATTCGAACCGATTTTAATACTTACAACTCGATCCACCCATATACCTGTTAACCCGGGATTCCTTTCTTGAGTAGAAATATAACATCATACGGTTTTTACACGCAACCCTCTGAAACTCCAATTCCAACAGAAAAGTCGATTCGTTCAAAACTTTTTCAAACAATTTCTCCTAATGAACACTAAAAGTAACTGAAATTGGAAACCTAGTTTGTTAAAGCGTACCTGTTGGAGCCCTTATCTGAGACGAAAACCATCGCTTGGGTTGTGGTTAGGAAATAGATAAAGTTGCGAGCTTCTGATTTGGCGGTGGTTGTGTGGCCGATGACGATTTGGCACGGAGCAGTGGTGATCGAAGGCGGTAGGTGACCAGAGAGGTGGTGCTCGATGGTAGTAACTGGAGGCATAAGTGGTGTCTCGATGCCCTTGGCATTTGAGCGGTTCGTGCGAAAAAGGAATGGTGGCAGTACTGTGAATAAGAGAAAAAATATGACTAATTGTTGTACTGTACAGAAGGTCAACGGCAATTGTTGATTCCATTGACCTATAAAAAGTGGGCCTTGGGCATACATAACATAGAAATCACACTGCCATGCTCGCACTTTGCAGCGGGTATGTTTTTCTGTGTTACATCTGGAATACATAACATGAAATTACCTGTGTTACATCAAGAATATAACCTGCAAAATATAAAGGACTGTACATTGTAGTTCCTATTTTGACACATACTTCAAGCCTGGTCCATTACAAAGCCAAATTAGTTGTCTAAAATATCCGAGTTCAGCAGAGATATCTTCGAATTAACCTTTAATTTTCATCAGAACTTGGTATTATAACATGAAAATGAAAAAAACATGGATACTATTTCACATATGTGAGACGAATCTGAACCAACAGGGTACAAAGGATGAAAGGAAAGCAATCTATATAGCTGAAAAACAAATAAATGCAATACATCTAGAGTTAGGCACACAAATCTTTCAAAACAACCATGTTTCAAGAAAGATGACAGGGGTGGTGTTTAAGTAAAAAGTAAAACAAAAATCCATATAAACCATTGCGGCAATTTCTAATTTGGTCATGGCAGCTTCTGTAAAAGAGGGGACATTCTATGGTACCCTATGGGCATTCAGTAGACCATATGCACTATTTGCATATGGTAATCAAACAAACACAAAATGAGAACTATGAACATGTTGAACAATATGATGATGAACGAACACTAATTCAGAAGTGGTAGAATCTACTATATTACCAAGCAAGCATCCGATGATGTTAGTTGAAGCCGAGAATCGCCGGAAAAGACCATTGACGCCATTGAATGTTGGTGGTGGCGACGCACTGGAATCGCAAGTCTGATACCCTGATTCAAACCTAGACCTTTGTTAGGGTTCCGTCGACTTCGCTTACTTCCAATCGATCTGCATCTATCTTGACTTCCAATTTTCAATACAGGTATTCCACCATTTCTAGGGTTCGTAACCCCCAAATTAGAGCATGATGCTACCATGGATATCTAAGCTGGTGAAAGGAGGAAGTATTAGCGGTGGCAATGACCGGCAAATGTTGGTTACCAAAACTTGGAAACGGGAACTGTAGATAAGAAGCGACACAAATTGTTATATAGTATAATTACAACACCTTTATTATCCTTCAGTTCTATTAAAATCTCAGCTCTAAATTAAATTTAATTCATTATTACCGATGTTTTAAAAACCGGTTTAAATCGGCCGGTTGAACCGGTTAAACCGGATGTCGCAAGCTTGGCTGGCACGAAACATACCGGTAAACTTTAACAATCCTCAAGAAAACCGACACCCTCATAATTTTTCCGACATCCTAAAATATTTTAAAATATCTTAATATGTCTTTAAAAACAGCCCATACGCGAAAACAGGCCTCAAATACATAAAATAGCATTAAAAATAAATAAAGAATTGAAAATTTAAGTTTAGGCGGGCCGTGTAAAGGATCCTTAAGGTCTACGTGGGCCGCGACAACTTGATGATCAGGCGAGCCCCGGTGCGGCCACGTGTGTGTGTGCGTGTTGGACCTACCCCATGACCCGGACACCCTATGCCCTACCCAGGCTAGTACGCGGGCCGCGTAAGCCCTTGCGTACATTTACGCGGGCCGCGAGAAGATCAGAATCAGGCACTATATAAGGAGGCCTCGGGCTTCAATAGCAAATCGTTCATTTTCTTTTCTGTATCTCGAAAATCTCTCATAGTAGGCATAATTCTCGGGTATTATACCGCCTAAATAGCGAGGTTCTACTACGATGTAAGTATTATAACCTCTGGAGACGTATTAGATACTCTGCCCGATTGATCTAGGGTTCCGTAATGGCTGTCGTGGTTCTACCCGACGTAGTCGTTGGAATGCCGTCTCGGGGAGGGTATTACTAATGTTAAAATGGGTTATTATACTAACACACGTGCATTTGTGTAATTTATAGATTATCACTAGGAAACCCTAAAGGATAATCTAAAACAGCAATGTGAGTAATCCTCTTTTTGTTAAACGCTTTTACAAAACCTCACTTAATTTAATATATATACGAAGCAGTTATTGAGTATTTGTAAGAATACGATTATAGTGGGTATGTTGGGGTTTTGTATACAAAATTTGTTACTGGCGTAGTGACATTCCACAAGTTGAGTATGACAGTACCACTGATGTTAATTGTTATATCTTGGAAACAAATGTAATTGCGGATGCGCCCTCAATACTGTAAAATGATTGGTATTTCAACTTGATTAAACTGGGATTCACTCACCAGTATTTCCCACTGACAAAATGTTTTTAAAACGTGTTTCAGGTAACAAAATGTGAAAGCCAAATGAAGCCAGCTGGACAGCACTGAAGGCTTGGAAAAGTGGCAATAAAGTTACCTAAAAAGAAAAATAGATGTTTTTCTTAAATAAAATAGGGTGTATCCCTATGAAATTATGTGTACTGAAAACTTGGGCTTTACCCATGTGTTTAATATTATAAAATGTGGTGGTTTACTCTGATAAAATATTTCCTAACTACGATCCTGATGAAAATTTCCGCTGCCAAATTAGACAATAACGTGATACCACTGAAACTGGCTCGCGGCTTCCCGTTCCCGGGGATTTGGGATCGGGGGCTGTGACAGAAGGTGGTATCAGAGCTATGCCACTGATTCAGCCACAGAAGTGTTCTGCTGACATCAAAATTCAAAGTGTTAGGAAATAAATAACAGGAATACGTGCATAATTGTATTTTCTTGTTATGTGTTATCTGACTATCTGTTAGTTTACAGTATGAGCGACCAAGGACCATCTGACGTGTATCGTCAATTGTCTGGTTCGCCTAGAAGCGAAGGCACCTCCTCTTCTCAGCCAGCCCTTTCGGGTTACTCTGCTGATACGGAAGAAGGAATCTTTGTGTTTAAGGCTCAATCTGAAGAGCCATTTCCTCAGAAAAAGAGGGGATGGTTCAGTAGGGGAGCACACAAGCGTAGGAAACGTATCAAAAAGTTACATGACCAGAGAGCACTAGCCGCAGCTAAACGAGAAACCGATGCATATGCCCAGGATATGCTTAATAGGGGTATAGCCAATATCCATATTTTATCAACCAATACAGCTGACCTAAACCTGGAGCAAATGCTAGCACCCCAACCCCAACCACAAATTCCTGATCAACCCATGGAAATAGAAAACCTTGGAAATCAAGTAGAAATGCATGATTTCAACCCGGAGGAGATACCTAGGATACCTGCACCATATCCCCTAGACCCAAATTATGATCCCTGGTGGGATGATGTTAGGGACTATGTGCAACGCTACCCGATTCACGAAGATGTGCCAATGTAAAACCTAGGAGCCTACCTAGGGTTAGATACTCTAGATCCCTATTTTAATAACGATGCATACATTAGGGAGATCTTAGAAAATCCTTACCCATACTAGGCCCCTATACCCCCATACCAGGCCCCTATACCCCCACACCAGGAACCCGCACCCCAGATTCCAAACCCAGTCCTAGAACCTGCACCCCCAATGAGTGCAGAAAACGTACAAGAACTTAGGACTTTCGGTGAGGAAATTTTAGAAAGCAGTGAGAGAATGCGACTAGTGGGAGAGCGTCTCGTATGAAAATACGACGAACGCAATATGGATTTTTGGATGAATCCATATCCATGAATGTGATGGTGGAAACGGTAGTAATAATAATATAATATAATATAATAATAATATATGTGTGTATGTGTTAGAAAAAAACTACGGATGCATATTAGTAGTATTGTAGCTTTACATTTCAGTCGGTATTGTAATTTTAATTTCAGTACTGGTGTGTAATAAATGCATAATATATGAATAGAGTAAAAGTCGCAATGCTCGACGCTTTTGACCAAAAGTGCGTGTCATGTGATTGGCTATATTCAAATATTATTGGTGATATTAATATCTGGTAAATGTTTAAAATTCAGATGGACAACGAAGTGAATCAGGAAAACCAGAATGATAATATCCAGAACGTCAACCACTCGAATAATGATAATCTGAATAACGAGAACCCGAACAACAATAACAATGGAAACCAAGTGGATAATAGTGCTATCCAACACATAGTGGCACAAGGAATTATAGATGCAATGCCATTTATTATCCAAACTGTTAAGGAAGCTGAAAATAAAAGTAAGCATAGCAGTAAGCAACCAACTGAACCGGAACACAGCGTGAACAATGGACCCGTACTTCAGGTGCCCATTCCCAAAAGAAGAAGAACCATGCCATATGGTTGTTCTTACAAAGAATTCTGGTCCTGTAAACCAATAGAATTCTCGGGCAATGAAGGACCCATTGCAGCTCTACGCTGGATAGAGAAAACTGAAATTGTTCTGAAAATAAGCAAGTGTGCTGAAGAAGATAAGATAATGTTTGCTTCTAATTTATTTAAGAATTCAGCCCTAGAATGGTGGAACACTATCCTCCAGTCAAAATGAAGTGATAGGATATATAACATGGAATGGGAGGAATTCAAAAATATGGTAAATGGAAGTTCTGCCCTCCCAATGAAAAGGAACAGATAGCAAACAAGTTTCTGAATCTTAGAATGACCGTGGTAGATAGTAAGGGTTATACTACCACATTCTTTGAATATGCTAGAATAGTACCAACCCTTGCATCACCTGAACCGGTATTAATCTCCCGTTACATCTGGGGATTAATCGGAGAGATTAGACATGTAGTCAAGGCAGCTAGACCTCAAACCATAGAAGAAGCTGTAGAACTAGCTAATACCTTGACAGATGAGTTAATCCGTACTAGAGAATAAGACCAGAGGAGAAACCTAACCCAAAGGCTTACTCAAGAATTCCGTTCTGGGAATTTCAACCGTAGGAATGTAGGTTCTACCTCTGCACCGTACTGCAAAACCTGCAGAAAGAAGCATTCAGGAAAATGCTCCATTCACTGCAATTTTTGCAAGGCCCAGGACACAAGGAAGAAAATTGCAAGAAGAAATCCAGTAATGGAATGTGTTTCAATTGTGGAGAAAAAGGTCACATCAGGACAAATTGTCCGGAATTGACTCTAGCTACAAACAACAAGAACACTAAAAATGCTAGAGCATTTGTTTTAACTACAGATGAAGCCAAGATGATTCCGGACGTCATAGCTGGTACGTTTTTAGTTAATGATATTTTTGCTAAAGTATTATTTGACTCTGGTGCAAACCAAAGTTTTATTAATACTTCGTTTTGCAAACTTCTAAATCAATCATTAACTAAACTACCACAAGAATGTCTAGTAGAGACAGCAAATGGAGAAACCGTTAGGATTTCTGAAATCTTGCAGGGAGCAAGAATAGAAATTTTTAATCAAAAATTTATTGCAAACCTTTACCCAATGAATCTGGCAGGATTTGATGTTGTGTTAGGAATGAATTGGTTAATAGCCAATAAAGCCATTATTTTATGTGATCAAAAGTCAATTCAAGTAAATTCACCAAGGGGTGAAAAGATCACAATTAAAGGAGATAAACCATCTAGATCCACTAAATTCATTTATGTGATGAAAACTGTAAGTTATATAAGAAAATGATCTATAGTGTATTTGATTTCTATAATCATTAACACTAAAGGAAAAGAACTAAAAGACATTCCAGTAGTGTCCCAGTTTTCAGATGTCTTTCCAGAGGAATTGCCAGGACTACCGCCAGACAGGGAAGTTGAATTCAGAATCCACCTGCTACCAGGGACAGCACCGATTGCCAAAGCACCTTACCGTTTGGCACCCGCTGAAATGCAGGAACTAAAGAACCAATTAGACGAATTGTTGGAGAAAGGATTCATACAACCAAGCTCATCGCCATGGGGAGCACCGATTTTGTTTGTTAAAAAGAAGGACGGATCAATGCGTATGTGCATTGACTACCGTGAATTGAACAAAGTCACGATTAAAAATCGGTATCCATTACCGAGGATCGATGATCTGTTCGATCAACATCAAGGAGCTCGATTTTTCTCTAAAATCGATTTAAGATCAGGATATCATCAATTAAAGGTACATGAAGAGGATATTCCTAAAACCGCATTTAGAACAAGGTATGGTCATTATGAATTTACTATCATGCCATTTGGTTTAACCAATGCCCCAGCCGCATTTATGGACATGATGAACCGAATATATAAGCCATATTTGGATAAATTCATAATTGTCTTCATAGATGATATTCTAATTTACTCTAAGAATAAAGAAGAGCATGCAAAGCATTTGCACTTACTTTTAAGTCTATTAAGAAAGGAAAAGTTGTACGCTAAGTTTTCCAAGTGCGAGTTTTGGTTAGAACAGGTACAATTTCTTGGACATTTAGTTAACCATGAAGGAATTCATGTGGATCCAGCAAAGATCGAGGCGATTACCAAATGGAAAACCCCTGAGTCGCCAACCGAGGTTAGAAGTTTCTTAGGATTGGCCGGTTATTATAGAAGATTTATTCGAGATTTTTCTAGAATAGCCATTCCCTTAACCAATTTAACCTGTAAATCTATTAAGTTTGAATGGGGACCAAAACAAGAAGAAGCCTTTAGAATCCTTAAGCAAAGATTGACCCATGCACCTATACTAGCATTACCAGAAGGAACTGAAGACTTTGTGTCTTTTGTGATGCTTCTAAGTTAGGTTATGGATGTGTGTTGATGCAACGTCAAAAGGTTATAGCTTACGCTTCTATACAGCTTAAGAATCATGAAGAGAATTATTCAACCCATGATTTGGAACTAGGAGCTATAATTTTTGCCTTTAAAATTTGGAGACATTACCTTTATGGTAGTAAGTTTACCATATTCACAGATCATAAGAGTTTAAGATATGTTTTCGGGCAAAAAGAGTTAAATATGAGATAAAGACGCTGGATGGAAATGCTTAGTGATTATGATTGTGATATCCAGTATCATGAAGGGAAAGCAAATGTAGTGGTTGATGCTTTAAGTCGAAAGTATCATGAAAAGCCAAAGAGGGTACGTTCTCTTAAAATAAATCTACAAGTAGATTTAAACGATCAGATTAGAAAAGTACAAGAATCAGTAATCAAGGATGATACTGAAAAATTAAAAGGAATGATTAAAGAATTAGAACAAGGAACAGATGGAATTTGGAGATTCCATAAAAAGAGAATGTGGATACCTAAATTAGGAAACTTACACCACTGTATATTAGAAGAAGCCCATAAGTCTAAATATACGATACATCCAGGAAGTGATAAAATGTATCAAGATTTAAGGAAAAATTTCTGGTGGATAGGAATGAAAAAGGATATAGCAGCTTACGTTTCTAAGTGTTTAACTTGTTCACAAGTTAAAGCTGAACACCAGAAACCCTCAGGATTATTGCAACAGTTAGAAATGCCAGTGTGGAAATGGAAATTGATAACAATGGATTTTGTTACCAAGTTACCCAAAACAAGAAAAGGTAATGATACAATCTGGGTGATTGTAGATAGGCTAACCAAGTCAGCTCATTTCTTACCAATGAAGGAAACTTTAGTATGGAACAATTAGCCAAATTATATGTAAATGAAATCGTTTCATTACATGGAATACCTTTATCAATTGTTTCTGATAGGGATAGCCGTCTTATTTCACATTTTTGGGCAAGTTTCCAAAAGGCAATGGGAACCAAACTGAATCTAAGCACAGCTTACCATCCTCAAACGCACGGGCAAAGTGAAAGGATAATTCAGACAATGGAAGACATGCTTAGAGCTTGTGTAATTGATTTCGGAGGTAATTGGGACGATAAATTACCTTTAATAGAATTTTCTTATAATAACAGTTATCACACAAGTATCAATGCTGCACCATTCGAAGCACTTTATGGAGGAAAGTGCAGACCCCAATTTGTTGGGGAAAACCAACTATCTGGACCTCAGATAGTGCAGGAAACAACCGATAAGATCATTCAAGTCAAGGAATGACTAAAAGCGGTACGTGATCGACAGAAGAGCTACGCTGATAACAGACGTAAGCCGTTAGAATTCCAGGTAGGTGACAAGGTGTTGTTAAGAGTCTCTCCTTAGAAAGGAGTGGTAAGATTCATCAAAATAGGAAAGCTAAGTCCCAGGTATATTGGACCTTTTAAGATTATTAAAAGAATAGGACCTATAGCCTATCAGCTACAACTGCCAGAGGAAAATGGCAGGAATACATGATGTATTTCATGTATCTAATCTCAAAAAATGCCTAGATGACGAATCATTCGTAGTGCCTCTTAAGGACATAGAGGTAAATGAACAACTTAAGTTTGTAGAGAGGCCTCTACACATTGAAGATAGGAAAATCAAGAATCTTAAGCACAAGAGATTAGTTATGGTCAAAGTGAAGTGGGACTCCAAAAGAGGACCTGAATACACATGGGAGCTTGAATCAGAAATGCAAAGGAAATATCCACACCTATTCCAGTAGATCTCGAGGACGAACTCTAAAACAAGGTGGGGAGGATGTAACAATCCTCAAGAAAACCGACACCCTCATAATTTTTCCGACATCCTAAAATATTTTAAAATATCTTAATATGTCTTTAAAAAACACCCCATACGCGAAAACGGGCCTCAAATACATAAAATAGCATTAAAAATAAATAAAGAATTGAAAATTTAAGTTTAGGCGGGCCGCGTAAAGGACCCTTAAGGTCTACGCGGGCCGCGACAACTTGATGATCAGGCGAGCCCCGGTGCGGCCACGTGTGGGTGTGCGTGTGGGACCTACCCCATGACCCGGACACCCTATGCCCTACCCAGGCTAGTACGCGGGCCGCGTAAGCCCTTGCGTACATTTACGCGGGCCACGAGAGGATCAGAATCAGGCACTATATAAGGAGGCCTCGGGCTTTAATAGCAAATCGTTCATTTTCTTTTCTGTATCTCGAAAATCTCTCATAGTAGGCATAATTCCCGGGTATTATACCCCCTAAATAGCGATGTTCTGCTACGATGTAAGTATTATAACCCCTGGATACGTATTAGATACTCTGCACGATTGATCTAGGGTTCCGTAACGGCTGTCGTGGTTCTGCCTGACGTAGTCGTTGGAATGCCGTCTCGGGGAGGGTATTACTAATGTTAAAATGGGTTATTATACTAACACACGTGCATTTGTGTAATTTATAGATTATCACCAGGAAACCCTAAAGGATAATCTAAAACAGCAATGTGAGTAATTCTCTTTTTGTTAAACGTTTTTACAAAACCTCACTTAATTTAATATATATACGAAGCAGTTATTGAGTATTTGTAAGAATACAATTATAGTGGGTATGTTGGGGTTTTCTATACAAAATTTGTTACTGGCGTAGTAACATTCCACAAGTTGAGTATGACAGTACCACTGATGTTAATTGTTATATCTTGGAAACAAATGTAATTGTGGATGCGCCCTCAATACTGTAAAATAATTGGTATTTTAACTTGATTAAACTGGGATTCACTCACCAGTATTTCCCACTGACAAAATATTTTTAAAACGCGTTTCAGGTAACAAAATGTGAAAGCCAAATGAAGCCAGTTGTACAGCACTGAAGGCTTGGAAAAGTGGCAATAAAGTTACCTAAAAAGAAATAGATGTTTTTCTTAAATAAAATAGGGTGTATCCCTATGAAATTATGTGTACTGAAAACTTGGGCTTTACCCATGTGTTTAATATTATAAAATGTGGTGGTTTACTCTGATAAAATATTTCCTAACTACGATCCTGATGAAAATTTCCGCTGCCAAATTAGACAATAACGTGATACCACCGAAACTGACTCGCGGCCGCCCGTTCCGGGGGATTTGGGATCGGGGGCTGTGACATAAACTGAGGGAAGGGCAAAGAAATTGTATGTAACACCCCCAAAATACCACCTGCGGAAACTCCGCGAGGCGTGTTACACATCAGAGTCTGAGCCACCAATCACATTGAACCAATGATAAGTATTTAAATAAAACATGTCATTAATTGCCAAGATTAAATGTCAACCATAATATCAATTCCCAAAGAGTTATATAGCGGAAGCATGTGATAAATTGTTTAGCAATTGTTTCATAACAATACTCAAAACCAATGTATCAAATATAAGTAGTCCAATAGCTTCGATCCATGACCACTCCAGCACTCCCAGATAGCAAGTCCAAGTCACGAATTCTAACGACCTGCAAGCATGCAGACAAGTGTGTCAGACGACGCTGGTGAGTTCAAAGTTTAGTTAACATGTTTTGTTACCAGATGTATGTTAATGCGATTCAACGTTGCGATACGATGTTGCTCATAACATGCTAGATACCCTAGGGAGTGTGCCCATATGTATCCGGGGAGTGTGCCCCTTAACAACCCCAATGCTCCTAACCAAGCATTGGTAATGATCGATCCCATGTACATTAACCAAGACCCAATTACATTGATTACCCAAGATCCCCTTTTCAAACGTTTACTAGTTGTCCCAAACCACCGGGACGCATGCTTGAGAAATGCAGTGAACTCACCTTGGTTTGCTCGGTAAGATTAACTACTCGCTCACACTTAATCAGTCAAGTCCTAAAGTAGGCACGTATACATAATCAGTTTATAGTCACGAAGTTGGCACGTAGGTATAATCATAGTGAACATCGCATCAATAAGCACCAAGTATCACATTGCATGTATTCAAGATCATACAAGTATTGGTTTATACTTGACGACAGTTAATTATTCCAGTTACTTCTAACAGAGTCTAACTAGGTTACTGTGTAAGTTACCCAATTCGGCGAAACACAACATTGGCGAATCACAGGTTTGGCGAAACACATTCTGTTTCGTCAAACATCCTTTGGCGAAACACATTTTCTACTTCGTCGATGATCCTTGGCGAAACACAAATCCTGTTTCGCTGATTACTCCTGGCGAAACACAATCTTGTTTCGTCAAGAATTCCATCTCGTCAAACATTCAAATTCGTCAAGGCAGCAGTTACGTTAACATGTCAGTTACGTCAAACATTATCATCAGTTACAGAATTATCACAGAACCCTAATCTCAACAACAGCCGTTACCCCCTAACAATAAACAACCAGTTATCATACGAAAACAGGAACCAATGATCATCACGTATACAACCTGAAGTTTATGCACAACAGTTTCAACACATCCCTAAAACGTACATCATCAAACCACATACTTACTTGTTTTGCAAAGATCGGTTGGCTATTATCACAAGTATCATACGAAGATAATTAATCAGATCCTATTCTAGCAATCGCTAGCATGTACAATTGTTGCAAGATTCATGAAACCCTAGTCTTCATCATATGATCACGACTACTAGAACTCAATCAAAAACAAATGACGAATCATATATACTCACAGCCGTTTCATAATTCAGACATACACACACAAGTATCGATCAATCAAACAATCATGAAACCGATATGACAAACACGCACTAACCGAGATATTAGCAAAGATGAGTCGGATCGTTCGAGGGGCTAGGGAAACGCAGCTGCCGTCACACACAAGAGAGTTCTAGGGTTTTCTGTTTTGCTAAAAGTGTGACAACTGATCGGTTCCGTATAACTTATACGTGTATATGTGTTCTGGGCCCTTAATGGGCTTGGCGAATCAACGGGCCGGCGAATCACATTTGATTCGTCGAGATAGGATTGACGAAACAGGTCTCCTGTTTCGTCGAGCTATATCTTGGCGAATCACTCTCTTGTTTCGTCGGGTTGTTCAAGTGTTACCAGTTTAAGTTTAACAACCGACTTCAAGTTATACAATCAAACACATACTCATGCAATCACAAACCCTTTCATTTATCACAACGTGTACATTACAAGTCAATCAAGTCAAACACTTAAACAGTCAAAGTCAACGTGCATTCAATGCGAAGGTGAAAGTCGAAAACTCGAGTTGTCACATCATCCCCAACTTGAGAGAAATTTCGTCCCGAAATTTGATAGGCCATCCGCAACACGATGCGATGCTAATCAAGATGACTGTGCATTTTCCGCGGGTGTCACATCATCCCCAACTTGAATGGGAATTTCGTCCCGAAATTCACTAGTTACATGAGATGCAGAATTGCTAGGCTTGGTCTTGTCTTTGGGAAATAAGTGTGGATACTTGCGTTCCATCTGGTCCTCGCGTTGCCACGTGAACTCCGGACCACGTCTTGAATTCCAACGAACTCTCACAATGGGTATACGACTATGCTTACGCACTTTAACTTCCCGATCCATAATCTCAATAGGTTCTTCGACAAACTGCAACTTGTCATCTATTTTCAGCTCTTGAAATGGTACAACTAGTGTTTCGTCAACCAAACACTTCTTTAACTGCGACACGTGAAATACATCGTGAACATTACCCAACTCAGCAGGTAATTCCAACCTGTAAGCTACCTTTCCAATTCGTTCCAGAATTTTGAAGGGTCCTACATAACGAGGGTTTAGTTTGCCGCGTTTCCCAAAACGCACCACACCCTTCCAGGGTGAGACTTTTAACATAACGCGATCATTAACTTCAAATTCCAATGGTTTACTACGCTTGTCAGCGTAGCTTTTCTGGCGGTCGCGAGCTGCGGCCATACGGTTTCGGATCTGCACAATGCTTTCTGACGCTTCAAGCACAAACTCAGGGCCTGTGATCTGACTATCACCCACCTCAAGCCAGCAGAGAGGTGAACGACATTTCCATCCGTACAGTGCTTCGAACGGAGCTGCCTTAATACTTGTATGGTAGCTGTTGTTGTAGGAGAACTCTATCAATGGCAAGTGTTTCTCCCACCCCTTCCCGAAATCAATTACACATGCCCGCAGCATGTCTTCAAGTGTCTGGATGGTGCGCTCGCTTTGACCATCCGTCTGCGGGTGATAAGCGGTACTCATGTCGAGTTGGGAACCGAACGATTTATGCATTGACTGCCATAACTCTGAAGTGAAACGCGGATCTCGATCTGAGATGATAGAAGTTGGTACCCCATGCCTAGAGACGACCTCTTTAAGATAAACCGCTGCTAGATGCGAGAACTTGTCTGTCTCCTTGATTGCTAAGAAATGTGCTGACTTCGTGAGACGATCAACAATCACCCAAATGGGATCGTTTCCGGCCTGAGTTCTTGGTAGTCCTGTCACGAAATCCATGGCGATCTGTTCCCACTTCCATGTGGGTATCTCTGGTTGCTGCAGTAGACCTGAGGGCTTTTGATGTTCCGCCTTGACTTTAGCACAAGTCAAACATTTACTGACGTATGTTGCTATATGGGCTTTCATGCTAGGCCACCAGTACTTCAAGTCGTGGTACATCTTATCTGATCCAGGATGTACGGAGTAACGTGACTTATGTGCCTCATCCATTACAAGTTGTCGTAAGTCACCATAGAGTGGAACCCAGATGCGTCCGGTTACGTAGTAAGCACCGTCTCCCTTTTGTTCTAGTCGTTGCCTTGAGCCGCGTAAAGCTTCAGCTTGAACGTTCTCTGGTTTCAACGCTTCTAACTGAGCGTTTCGTATCTGGGAAGGAAGATTGGACTGGATCGTGAGTTGCAATGCTCGTACACGCCTAGGTGCATTATCCTTTCTGCTGAGGGCGTCAGCTACAACGTTCGCCTTGCCCGGATGATACTTGATGGCACATTCATAATCGTTCAATAATTCAACCCATCGCCGTTGCCGCATATTCAATTCTTTCTGGTCGAAGATATGCTGAAGACTCCTATGGTCGGTGTAGATCGTGCATTTGGTACCGTACAGATAGTGCCTCCAGATCTTCAACGCAAATACCACCGCTCCTAACTCCAAGTCGTGTGTCGTGTAGTTTTTCTCATGAATCTTCAACTGTCGTGAGGCATAGGCTATCACCTTCTCGCATTGCATTAACACGCATCCGAGACCCTGAATAGATGCATCACAGTAGACCACAAAATCTTCGGTACCCTCTGGTAAAGACAAAATCGGTGCGCTGCAAAGTTTCTGCTTTAATAACTGGAAGGCCTCTTCCTGCTTCGTTCCCCAAGAGTATACCGTGTTCTTCTGTGTCAGCGAAGTGAGGGGTTGTGCGATCTTCGAGAAATCTCTAATAAACCTCCGATAATATCCAGCGAGACCAAGAAATTGTCGCACCTCAGAAGGAGTCTTTGGTGCCGCCCAATTCTTAACTGCGTCCACTTTCGCAGGATCCACATGTATCCCTTTCTCGTTAACGACGTGGCCAAGGAAATGCACTTCCCGAATCCAGAAATCGCACTTGGAAAACTTCGCATACAACTGTTCCCTTCTCAAAAGTTCCAAGATGAGGCATAGGTGACGTTCGTGGTCCTCCTTGTTCTTTGAATAAACCAAGATGTCGTCGATAAACACTATAACAAACTCGTCGAGGTATGGCTTACATACGCGGTTCATGAGATCTATGAAGACCGCTGGTGCATTTGTCAATCCAAACGGCATAACCAAAAACTCGTAGTGTCCGTAGCGCGTTCGAAAAGCAGTCTTGGGAACATCCTCTTCTCTAACCCTTACCTGGTGGTAACCCGACCTTAAGTCGATCTTTGAATAAAAACTTGACCCTTGCAACTGGTCAAACAAGTCGTCGATGCGTGGTAACGGATAGCGGTTCTTAATGGTTACCTTGTTGAGCTCTCGATAGTCGATACACATGCGGAATGACCCGTCTTTCTTCTTTACAAACAGAACTGGGGCTCCCCAAGGCGAAGAACTGGGTCGAATGAAACCCCTATCCAACAATTCCTGTAGCTGATTAGACAATTCCTGTAGCTCCCCAGGAGCCAACCGGTATGGAGCTCGAGCAATTGGGGCCGCTCCTGGCGCCAGATCAACCTGAAATTCTACTTGACGGTGAGGAGGTAACCCTGGTAACTCCTCTGGGAACACATCAGCGAACTCCCGCACCACTGGCAGATCCCCGATCCTTCTTTCCTCAGACTGAGCGTTTGTAACTAAAGCTAACATTGCAGGATACCCCTTCTGTAGATACTTCTGCGCATGCATAGCCGAGATAATACCAACCATCGTCCCACTATGATGCCCCTGAACCAATAATGACTCCCCATCAGGGAGAGGGATACGCACCACCTTCTCCTTACACAAAATTTCTGCTTGGTGCTTGGACAGCCAATCCATGCCTACCACTATATCGAAACTACCGAGCGTAACGGGAAGGAGATCAATATCAAATACTTGACCCACCAGATCTAGCTTGCACCCGAAAAGGACATTCGAGGCTTCTATCGTTTTACCGTCTGCTAGTTCTACTACTTGCTTAACTTCTAAAGGCGTTGGGGTTATCCCCAATCGTTGACTAAACTCTAGGGACACGTAACTCCAGTCGGCACCAGAATCAAATAACACAGAAGCAATATGATTGTTTACAGGAAACGTACCGGTGACAACATTGCCGTCATTCCTAGCATCTCCTGCCCCAAGTTGGAACACCCTTCCTCGAGCACCATTACCGTTACCCCCATTGTTGCCATTGTTGTTGTTGTTCCCAGCATTGTTGTTATTCGGGCGGTTGTTGTCGTTAGCGTTTTGATTCAACTGAGGGCAATCCCGCTTAAAGTGACCCTCGTCTCCACACTGATAGCACCCCTTCCTGAAGCCCTGATTCTGCTGGGGTAGTTGTCCCTGCTGTCTCTGGTCCTGCTGGTTCTGTTGCTGCTGGTGTTTGGGCTGTGGGGCCCTACAATCCCTGGCCTCATGGCCCGCCTTACCACACCTGTTACATATCCAACCACACGGCCCGAAATGATGATAGCCACACTTGTTACATCGTGGCTTCCTCCCCGCGTACTGACCCTGGCTTTGGCTACCCCCTTGGCCTTGATTGACAGAAGACGACTGGCTGATGCTGCGGTTGTTGTTATTATCTGGTCTTTTCTGTGTCTGACTCGCGCTAGAGGCTTTATCATAGTCACTCCACTTCCTTTTGTTATCATTAGCGGACGCAGTGGCAGTGGGTGCAGCAGCAGTAGTGGTTGAAACACGCGGCGGTAACGAGTTACTCTCTACCTCTTGATCCACAATCTTGTGGGTCAATCGAACAATCTGTGTCAAATCATTGAGATGGGCTGCAGTGACCAAACTCTTCACACGCGGAGGCAACCCCTTGATGAATAACTCAATCCTCCGAGACATAGGCCGGGACAAGTTCGGGCACATGTCCGCCAATTCATACGATCGCTTCATATACGCTTCGACTTCAGATCCAACCATCTTCAAGTCATAGTACTCGTTTTCCAGCTTCTGAACCTCATCCCGAGGACAATACTCCTCTCTGATCAGTTCTTTAAAATCATCCCAAGTTGTAGCATTTGCTGCCTCGATGCCCAACAACTGCACTTGGGCATTCCACCACGTTAGGGCACCATCCGCCAAGGTACCCGCAGCATATTTCACCCTGTCCCCAGCGGGACAGTTATAAATAGCAAACACAGACTCTGCTTTCTCGAACCATCTCAGAAGTCCCACAGCCCCTTCAGTCCCGGTGAAGGTCTGTGGCTTACAGTCCATAAACATTTTGAACGTACACGCAGGCTGGTTGGGTTGAGGTTGCACTTGCTGACCTAAATGACGAAAGGAAACACATTACAGGAGTGAAAAGATGTGTATGCGATATAAGAGTAAGAGTACTTGCTACATTCCGTACCAGCTTGATAGGCTGCTAAAGGCTCAGCCACACGGGTATTGATTAGGACCGCGTCCTTCCTTGTGTGTCGGAGATATAAAGCGAGTGCACCGGAAAAGAACGGGAACTGGGTCGATCTATTCTATGTCAGTCAACTCAGCCTGAGTCATGTTGATGTTGCCACGTCCGTGTCCTCGTCCACTCATGATTCTATATATAGAGATGAACCGATTCAGGAAATCGAAACGAGATGGATATCAAGTATCATGTTGATATCTACGTACTACCAAGTTCACACATAATAAGGCAGAACCCTTCTCACGCTCGATAAGCCTCACTGAGACTTGCATGCACCCCACGTTATTATTAAGTGTGCACCCATAATAATAAGGCAATTTGCATGCTTATCTCAGTGCCTCTTAGCTTGCGCTCGAAGTTTCCCCCGTTCCCACAACACAACGAATGGTATCACAGGTTTACTATTCACATAAGTTGAAGAGTAGTGTCTCACTATCTAGTCACCGTAGTATCGAGTATATCGTGTCATGCAAGTTATGAGTGTGTGACCACTAAAGAAGTAAGGCATAAACTAAACAGGAGACGAACCTTGCGATCTGGAGCTGAGTGTCATGATCGATTCTTCGAAGGTATTTGGTTATAGTCTGGTTTTATAAAACGTTTTAAAACCTAGTTCACTATAACCTGGCTCTGATACCAAACTGTAACACCCCCAAAATACCACCTGCGGAAACTCCGCGAGGCGTGTTACACATCAGAGTCTGAGCCACCAATCACATTGAACCAATGATAAGTATTTAAATAAAACATGTCATTAATTGCCAAGATTAAATGTCAACCATAATATCAATTCCCAAAGAGTTATATAGCGGAAGCATGTGATAAATTGTTTAGCAATTGTTTCATAACAATACTCAAAACCAATGTAACAAATATAAGTAGTCCAATAGCTTCGATCCATGACCACTCCAACACTCCCAGATAGCAAGTCCAAGTCACGAATTCTAACGACCTGCAAGCATGCAGACAAGTGTGTCAGACGACGCTGGTGAGTTTAAAGTTTAGTTAACATGTTTTGTTACCAGATGTATGTTAATGCGATTCAACGTTGCGATACGATGTTGCTCATAACATGCTAGATACCCTAGGGAGTGTGCCCATATGTATCCGGGGAGTGTGCCCCTTAACAACCCCAATGCTCCTAACCAAGCATTGGTAATGATCGATCCCATGTACATTAACCAAGACCCAATTACATTGATTACCCAAGATCCCCTTTTCAAACGTTTACTAGTTGTCCCAAACCACCGGGACGCATGCTTGAGAAATGCAGTGAACTCACCTTGGTTTGCTCGGTAAGATTAACTACTCGCTCACACTTAATCAGTCAAGTCCTAAAGTAGGCACGTATACATAATCAGTTTATAGTCATGAAGTTGGCACGTAGGTATAATCATAGTGAACATCGCATCAATAAGCACCAAGTATCACATTGCATGTATTCAAGATCATACAAGTATTGGTTTATACTTGACGACAGTTAATTATTCCAGTTACTTCTAACAGAGTCTAACTAGGTTACTGTGTAAGTTACCCAATTCGGCGAAACACAACATTGGCGAATCACAGGTTTGGCGAAACACATTCTGTTTCGTCAAACATCCTTTGGCGAAACACATTTTCTACTTCGTCGATGATCCTTGGCGAAACACAAATCCTGTTTCGCTGATTACTCCTGGCGAAACACAATCTTGTTTCGTCAAGAATTCCATCTCGTCAAACATTCAAATTCGTCAAGGCAGCAGTTACGTTAACATGTCAGTTACGTCAAACATTATCATCAGTTACAGAATTATCACAGAACCCTAATCTCAACAACAGCCGTTACCCCCTAACAATAAACAACCAGTTATCATACGAAAACAGGAACCAATGATCATCACGTATACAACCTGAAGTCTATGCACAACAGTTTCAACACATCCCTAAAACGTACATCATCAAACCACATACTTACTTGTTTTGCAAAGATCGGTTGGCTATTATCACAAGTATCATACGAAGATAATTAATCAGATCCTATTCTAGCAATCGCTAGCATGTACAATTGTTGCAAGATTCATGAAACCCTAGTCTTCATCATATGATCACGACTACTAGAACTCAATCAAAAACAAATGACAAATCATATATACTCACAGCCGTTTCATAATTCAGACATACACACACAAGTATCGATCAATCAAACAATCATGAAACCGATATGACAAACACGCACTAACCGAGATATTAGCAAAGATGAGTCGGATCGTTCGAGGGGCTAGGGAAACGCAGCTGCCGTCACACACAAGAGAGTTCTAGGGTTTTATGTTTTGCTATAAGTGTGACAACTGATCGGTTCCGTATAACTTATACGTGTATATGTGTTCTGGGCCCTTAATGGGCTTGGCGAATCAACGGGCCGGCGAATCACATTTGATTCGTCGAGATAGGATTGACGAAACAGGTCTCCTGTTTCGTCGAGCTATATCTTGGCGAATCACTCTCTTGTTTCGTCGGGTTGTTCAAGTGTTACCAGTTTAAGTTTAACAACCGACTTCAAGTTATACAATCAAACACATACTCATGCAATCACAAACCCTTTCATTTATCACAACGTGTACATTACAAGTCAATCAAGTCAAACACTTAAACAGTCAAAGTCAACGTGCATTCAATGCGAAGGTGAAAGTCGAAAACTCGAGTTGTCACATTGTACCACCAGTAAATTGGATTATACTGGTATACCAGTACCGAGCTAAAGGTTGAAATTTGGACTCTTAATATTCTATGCGCCCAACAAGGTGATGATTTACCTTCTTAGTAAAACCTACCGCCCAAAAAGGTACCGATAGTGAATTTTTGGATTATTTTTTTGATTGTGGAGTAACTTTTGTAATATTTTTATTTTGAAATGATGTAGTTTTGGATAATTTTTTGAGTTAAAATTGTATTTTATAGATTTATAGGGTAAAATAGTCAACCCGGTTGAACCGCCTAGTACAAGCCGGTTCAACCGGTTAAACTATTTTTAAGCCTAACACGATACGATTTAAAAACCGGTTTTTAAAACATTGATTATTACTCTTTTATTACAGTTCATGTTCCTAGTCTGCAACATAGAATTAATATAATTAAATAAATTTTTGACAACAAGTACACGTCAAATTTCATAATCTTAATAAAATTACTATACTTACAAAATTTCATAAAGTAACTTAACTAACTCGGTCTCCAGGTACATTTTTACTTAAACAATTAGCATTATTTTTTTATAATCATGATAGTAGTGTTATTTTTCTAAAAGAAAAATCAACATGTTACAGCTTTCAATCCTAATGGATCTAAACTCATTCACAACCCAATTCTATTTTTCTCACATTCATGACCCATTAGCACACTTAATTGGCATCATTAATTCGCAAGTTTCTAGTTAAAAAAAAAAAAAAAGAGAGAGACATGATAACCTTCTCTCTAAACATTTCAACATGTTATGACCGAAACCTCTATCCTAACCACACAAATTCTCTGCCAATTTCGAAGATCAAGATTCTTGCAATCATAACTTCTATCTCTTGATTCAAACTCTTTTTTCATCCGTTTGAGGTAATTCTTGAGCCTAACATGTTTTTTTTTCATTCTCTACAAAAGCCCCCAATCAATTTATGTTGAAAGAGGCAATTTGGGGATTTTTATATTTTTACAAATTAATCCAACTAATCCATTTCAAGATAATCTTAGATATGTTAGATGATTCAATTTCATTAGTTATGATGTTAATCTTGTTTGCCTATTTTTCTAGGATTTATTTTGTCATAATCTAGATGTTAATCTTTATAATTTGTAAGAATAATCATACTAGAAATTCATGATATTTTTTTAGATTAGTTGAATTACGAATTTTCAGGATATTATTCGAAAATCCTTGAATATAATTTTTACTAATTTAAAAGTAGACTATTATCTTAAATTGTTTTGTTTTGGTCAAAAATCAATATAAGGATAATGTAACCAAATATGTTTGTGAGGTAGAGTGCTTGTATGATTATAGTGAATACAAAACTTGAAATGTAGATGATACACAAGGATTTGTACGAAGAAAAGCCCTTGATCACTTGTAGATCGCTAGCATAAAAACCTCAGGTGGTGAAATCGACCACCAAGTATATTAGCTAACAAAATCAAATACAACTACGGAAGTTGATCAAGCTTGGTACAATGTTGAATGTGTGTTTGCCGAGAGTGTTCTGTATGATTAATGTGTGTATATACATATGTGTGTATCGTATATATGACTTGATCAACCCCTTTCAAAATAAAGATAACAATAAAATGCGAAAATCATGTTAGACCCACGTCTTCTCCCCATAACCGTTGTGGAACAAGCAGACGTGCAGCCTTGTTATTACTTCTTAGCGAGATTCCAGCTTAGACTCAGTCCACCACTTAGTGTACCTGCGTATAAACATAAGAAATATCGAGAACAATCATTAGTAACCATAGTAAACATTAAGGATCCTTGATCCTCTGAGGCCCCGTATTACATATTAAGGATAATTCATCCAGAATATGCCTCAGGATATGGCATCCATAATAAATAAAACTTAGGCCCTAATAATTGTCCCCAATATGGAGGATGTGATAGTTGATCACAACTGTCATATTGCCTTTAATTTCAAACTAGTCATTATCAGCTAGCGACGGGACTTGGCAGACTATAACCATCATTGCGATAATTAGGGACTAGATCACTCCCTTTTCTTTTAAAGATCAAGAGATCCGATGTATATCTTCACTTTGGAACTAGTAAATCTATTTAGTATCAAGATTGGAACGATTTACATATACAAGTTTCAATTGATATTATTGTTTTGTTGAAAACAGGCTACAAGGAGAAGCAGAGGAAAAAGAGACAGAAGAAGTGTCACACCCCAACCGATGGCGGAAACATCAGGGCGCGGCACTGACCGAAACAGATTGTCCATGAGTATCCATAACAACTATTAATTACCAGATATTTAAACGTCACGTCCCATACCATAACATATCCAAATAAAACAGTTATTACAAATAATTGTCTCAAAAACAAACACTACTCCGACAACTCAGATTTAGCGTGACATAACTAGACCCCTAGCTTGATTCACCAAAGCACAACATTCCTAGCATCTTAAGCACTGTCACATACGTTAAAATAGGGTCAATACACATAGTGTATAGGTGAGCATACAAGTTTAATATTATAGTAGATTTCGAAAACGTTTACGCATAACCAGCATGTAACATGTAGCAAGGCGAAGTATGTAGGTTATCGACAATGAAATATGCACAGACGTGACTGCGAGTTGTAGAATGCGCAACACATATCCCCACTGGGACACGTTAAGTAAAGCCCTTAACAACCCCTGTCCATGACAGGTGCTGAGTCCAAACTATAGTACTATCGTTGCTAAGGTGCAGGCAACAATCACTGTGTAAACATAACATACAAGCATTCAACGAATAACACGTAACATGCAATTGGTCAGCGTATAAATAGTGTTCGCGTTGTGTGTCGATTGTGATTTGAATAAGTAACGTATGTAACACCCAAAAGTGCGTAAAGAAAAAAGGGTTCGAGTATACTCACAGATAGTGCTTAATAACTAAACACTCTCTTGGATTGAAGGGAGCGCTGAGAGATTAGCCTGAACAGTTAACAATAGCATAAGTGAGGAACAACGCATAAAACGGTGCAAGTGAACAAAGTAACGAATGGTCATCCGAACGGATGGTCATTCGATCGAATGACAATCCGTTCGTATGATCATCCGTTCGGATGGCCATTCGGTCGGATTGACATTCGTTTGGGATGGATGTGTTTGTGTATGATGTGATTTTGAAGTTTTCGTTATAGCATTTTGAAAACAGAGAAGTATCTCTACCTTTCAGGTCGTTCGATCGGATAGCGATCCGTCGGTTAGACATTTCTCAGGGAACAAGTTCACAGCAGGATTGTCATTCGATCGGATGGTCTTCCGATCGGATGGCAATCCGTTAGAGACTGATGTTCTTTGAAAATTATAAAAAAAATGTTAAGTGTGGAAACCAAGGCATTCCGATCGGATTGTCTTTCGATCGGATGGCAATCCGTCCCACAATCTGATCGTGTTGAAAATTTGTTAAGTTTTGAAAGTTTTGCGGTTTGATCGAGACAGTATAACAACGTGTTAAACAACGGAAACCCCACCAAGTCCAGAATATTTGATCGGATGGGAATCACCCCAGTCCGATCAGTTAACTGTTCGTGATGGTTTGTTCATGTTCAACCCAAAGTCGGTTATCTCTTTGATAGGAATCAGACCTCAGACCGACACTTCACTAGTAAACGAGTAGAAGGCCTGAACGAGCTCCGATTCTATCGATTTTGAAGGCATTGAGTGTAGAAAAGTTGAAAGAAAGTTGTGAAACCATCTTTCAATCCTTTTAACCATGAAAATGTTTAGATCTATGCGAAAATAGTGTTAATTCATGTGGAAATCATGTAGATCTGAGTTGTTCTTGGTGGAATGAGGCCAAAACTTGAAGTTCATGTGAACCCCATGATGACATCATCTTAGAACACCTCAAATCCGTTGATTTCACGGTTAAAAGAGAAGATTCAAGGGTGAAAATGATGAAGAAGTGTGTAAAGATCATAGAAGTACAAGATTTGAGGTAGAAACTTACAAGAATCGCGAGAAATCGAAGGAAAAGTGGGCTGGAGGTGCTGGTCGAATGAGAGAGCTGTCACATCACTGTTGGTGATGTGACATGGGGTATTTATAGGTTGCCAAAAGAGGAAAGTGGTGCTCAAGGGTCGGATCGGATGGTACATCGATCGGATGGTCATCCGTTCGAATGACCATTCGATCGAGTGGTGCGGCGAGTTAGATTTCGGCGTTTCGTTTTGCATGTTGAGCGTTGCGATGCGTTTCGAGTGAGCGTTGCGATAGTATTAGCTATTAGTTACACAAATAACCTAACTACTATATCTAACATACAATCAACATAAATAACTTGCGTTAGCGTTTGCAATTAGATTGCCTTGCGATTGCGTTTTGCGATTAATCACCTCAACATAAACATAACATGCACAAGTAACACATAATAGCACACACACATAAAACAATATCCATAACCTATAATTCGAGTAGCGATTAGCGATAAGTCGATTAGCGATTAAACTGCGATTAAATAGCGATTATTAACAAGTACCCCACATAATACAACTATAGCGAAAATAAAATAGAGTATCGATTACAAGTCAAAAAGTACAATCAGCAGTTAAGTAAGGAGTGACAGATCGCAATTAGCAATCTTTTCTTCCTTTGACTTTGACTTGTACTTTGACTTTCCAAGATGCGGGTTGTTACAAGAGGAGTCTCCGACGATGATCGCAGCAAACCAAGAAAAAATGGTCAACAAACTACAAGGTAAGCTTGATTAGGTTGAACTTGTGCCCTTTGAAGGCTTGTGTTGTTTGTATTTTTACTTATAACCATCCATCTAACTTCGTTTTGTCTAACCAGGTTAACTAACTCAAGAGTCGCTCCATATGGGCTTACCTCGGTTTTCATGCTGTTGGGAATTATTTCTAGCCTTCTTAAACAAGGAAAACACAGTCTTCACATTGCAAAGGCTCTTAGGCTTGTATTTGTTGTGAGTTTTGGCATCGCTTACAGTATATATGTTCTTGGATCACTAACCATTCAGATTGGAAGATGCTCAAAGGTGTTTACTATATGGGTTGCAACATGGCCTTCATCATGGTGCTATTAATGTTATACACCACTGCCTAAATTGGGCACCACTGCATTGCACTTTCGGTGTTTAAACTTATTTTCATTGGACTTATGAACTTGGTTTTGTTATTGATGTTTTCTCTACATACTTGACTTTGTATTTAAATCAATTTTGAAACTTTTCATGTTGTATATGTTATTTGCTTTCACTTTGTATTTTATAAATTGTCTTCTTTCTTCCCTAAAGAGATACATTGTATCCATCCCTGTTTCAAATGGGCTTTTCTTTAGGGTGGAAGAATGAAGGTTCTAATCAAATACTTACATTTAGAGGTTAAAATTTTGGTCCTATCTTTTTATGAAACTGAAAAGTGACAATTTGCTCAAAGCCCTTTTTAAGCGGCTGGTCTGAATTTTTATCAAGGTCATTTTTGGGTCAGGATGTCGTTCATCGAGGTGTGATTTACGATAGCTCTATTCTTGGTCAGAACTAGCATTTATATACTATTTATATACTATTAATTTGTAACATGGATCTTTGGTTGTACATTATGCTTAAATGTTTGTACTTTAATCAAATAGTATGCATCTTTTATTGTAAATTATGCTTAAATGTTTGTACCTTAATCAAATAGTATGCATATTTGGTTGTAAATTATGCTTAAACGTTTGTACCTTAATCAAATAATTTGTATGCATGTTTGGTTGTAAATTGTGCTTAAGTGGTTGTACCTTAATCAAAAATGGTTTCATTACCTTACCAAATTCAATCTGTTTTGTATGCATGTATGGTTGTAAATTGTGCTTAAGTGGTTGTGCTCTAATCAAATAATAGTTTCATTATCTTACCATGTTCAATCAGTTTGACCATTCAAATTTGTGTTGTTTTATTTGTAAATTATTATTGTTTATAATAATCTAATTAATTTAGCCAAAATCTTATATAAATATAAATTGCAACATATTAATGCAATGGTTGTTGTAATATATGCAATATGGTTTGTATAGTGGTAATGATATATAATATATATAGATTACGATGAACCTGTCAAACGAGAAAAAATAGACGCGGGTTCATCGTAATGCGCGAGTCCTAGATCAACTTAGTTATTTTATTTTATGTTTTACGTTTCGATTTAACTTCTTCGCATTAACACGCCCTAACTTCAGTGTTGGTGGTCGCTGGCAATAGTGTGGCATTAGTATTCGCCCCCGCCGTAACGCGGGGGTGCTTAACACTAGTTAATATTACTACAAAATATAGTACTTTAATCATTTTTAATGTTTTGTAGATTGTTTAGAATATGAGTTAAAAAATTGTACTTAAATAGAGTATGAATAATTAAATAGATGCAAATGCCTTTTGGGTTAAATTTAAACGACTTTCTTTGTATAATATATTTATATTTTTTTAACCTTTTCAAATTTTTGTATAAGTAGTAAATATATTTTTTTAACCTTTTCAAATTGAATTGAACTTTAAAAATGAAAAATACTAATATATGTGATGCCTTGGTTCTCAGTCTACTGTGAAGTGTGAAGTGTGAAAATAAAAATGACACAAAATTAAAATTGCAATTGGGCTTTAATTTGGTTCAATTTTTTTTACTTGCACGGAAATCCATTTTAGAGAAAATATAGATTTGTTATTTGTTATGGATTCGATCAACCAAAAGAGAAAAGATGAAATCAATATTGGGCCAACAGAATAAAAATAAGAGTTAATTGCTCGGATGGTCCCTGTGGTTTCAAGTTTTTTCACGTTTAGTCCCCACCTTTTGAAAATAGCATGTATGCTCCCTATGGTTTGTCATTTTGTTACTCGGATAGTCCCCCAACATTTACTCTGGGGACTATCCGAGTAACAAAATGACAAACCATAGGGAGCATACCTGTTATTTTCAAACTAACTAACATCTACTCAGGGACTATCCGAGTAACAAAATGACAAACCATAGGGAGCATACATGCTATTTTCAAAAGGTGGGGACTAAACGTGAAAAAACTTGAAACCACAGGGACCATCCGAGCAATTAACTCTAAAAATAAAGTAAATTGAATGTCAATTGGGCTTAAACTGTTTATTAGTTATTGCGCTAGTCTTTTCATTTTGCAATTAATTCTTGTGGGCTCACAATGGGCTTCTGCAGATAAATAAAAAGAGGAATAATAACATAGGGTTGTAAATGAACTGAACGTTCAACGAACAGTTTGTGAACTGTTCGACAGGAAGTTCATTTATGTTCGTTCGATTAGCTGAATGAATGAACAGAAAAAATTTTTTGTTCGGTTAGCTTACCGAACGAACACGAACTAAGGTCTCGTTTGTTCAACTACGTTCGTGAACGTTCAATAATATGTCCAGTTACATTCGTTCGTGTTCATTGGATTATATTAAAAAAATAAGAAATAATAAACCTTTTATCTAAACATTTTGAAAACTCGAAACCTTATTTTTTCTAAGTTAGCTAAAATTTGGACATTTAAGACATTTTTTTGGGATAATTATTTTTAAGTAAGTTAAACTTCGAATAATTATGTCTAAATAATTCTGGATAATTAGGTATAAGTTAGTTAAACTTGATTCATCGTTTGGTGGTTGTAGTATACTGCTTGTGTTTTGATTTATCATTTGATAGTTGTATTTAACTACTTATGTCCAATGTTTAATGTTAACAATGTTTTTATTTTTTATTTTCAAGTTAAATGTTCGTTTACGTTCGTTTTTATTCGTTTTTGTGCTCGAGTCACGAACAATTGAATTTTCTTAACAAACGAACACGAACATAAACTTATGTTCAGCATGAATTCGTGAACAGTTCGCGAACATGTTAATTTCCTTAATGAACGAACATGAACATGGCAATGTTCATGTTCGTTCAGTTCGATTACAGCCCTACAAGGGCAGCTTTGGTGATTAACGTTATGTTCATTTCATCGACAATTGTGTCGACAACTCCTTGCAATATCGTGATGTTACCAGGTACTCTTTTAGATGAAGCAGGAATGGTACTGTCATCATAGTTAAGGCTGGTACGTACGTTTTCCCTTTATGTACGATGCATACATTGGTTGTAGAATTCGGACACGGATGACACCAATGAAGAAGAAAATCTTGATACCGGTTGGAATGATCTTCATCAATGTCCTTCGGACTCAGCTGTAGACTGACTGTTTGTTTTCTTGATTGAATAACACTGCAAAATAGAACACAATGAGTCTAATCATAGGGGAAGGAGAGGGCCTTCTGTAACCACCTTCAGGCATGAGAATAAATATCAATGATATGTATTCAGAAAGTGTGTGAGTAAACTAGAAGAATATAAGTTACCTTAGAGCTTTCTATTAATAGGTGTTAATTAGGGTTGATGTCACCTTTTATCAGTGAGCAAGCTTTCAAAAGATTTAAATTGCGCTGTGACATTTTTTCCCGAATTCTTTGTTATGCAGGGCTTGCGTTCGAGGAAATTGATTGGAGCGGGTAGGTGCAAAGATGGTCTATATCGAATGGGGATGCTCGGAAATGAAAGAAAGGCAATGATGGTGACTAGTGATATATAGCACAAGAGGCTCGGACATGCGGGTGACGAGAAGTTGTCTCAAATAAAGTTTCTCAATAGTTTTTCTTTTAAAAACAATAATGATTTTTGTGATTCTTGCATGAAGTCTAAATTTACAAGAAAGCCTTTTCCTACTAGTATAACTAAAACAAGTGGTTGTTTTGATCTAATACATTGCGACATATGGGGAAAATATCGGACGCCCTCGTTTACAAAAGCTAACTATTTTTTGACGATAGTTGATAATTTTAGTAGGAGCGTTTGGGTTTATCTTCTAAAACACAAGTTTGAAGCAAGTATATGTCTGATGTATTTTCATAAAATGGTTAAGACACAATTTGAAAGGGATATTAAAAGGATAAGGTGTGACAACGGTGGCGATTTCATTTCCAACCAAATGAAGGGCTTCTATACGGAACATGGAATCATCTTAGAGACAATGTGCCCACATACTCCACAACAAAATGGAGTCGTGGAAAGGAAACATAGGCACTTGCTCGAAACCGCACGTGCCCTTATGTTCGAAGCAAATCTCCCGAAAATATTTTGGGGGGAGTGCATCTTAACCACAACATATATCATAAATAGGCTCCCCTCACAGGTTATTGAAAATAAAACCCCATACGAGTTGCTACATGGCGAAAAACCAAACTATGATCATATGAGGTTCTTAGGGTGTTTGGCGTATTATCGAAGCATCGAAACAAATGGAGACAAGTTCGAAATAAGAGGAAGGCCGGGTGTTTTCATGGGATACCCAAGGGGAACAAAAGGGTACAAGATTTTCGACCCAAGCAGTGGCAAGATCATCCAGTCAAGAGATGTAAAATTTGCTGAAAGAGTTTTTTCTTTTACTACAAAATTTAAAGAAGACCAACGTGAAGAAGATGATGTCTTCACACCCATCCCTGATGAAGAAAACGAGACCAACAGGCCCACTAAGCCCAGCAAAATGGAAGCCGAAGTGTTGGGCTCAAACAGCCCAGCGAACCACCTTGTCATTGATGAGGAAATTGAAATGAGAGAACTAGACCATAACAGCCCAATCGATGCCTATATTGGGCCTTTGCATGCTGGGCCTGAGGTTCCTTTTACTTCACTAGATGATCCAGTGGGATCCGAACCAACTCAACAAAATGATGAAACCCAAAATCAAATTCAAAATCCGAATTGTGTAGAAGCTACACAAACTAGGGAGAAACGAAGTAGAACCAGACTAGCACACTTGAATGATTATGAGGTCAAGCTTCCCCCTTCTATAGACCATGCACATCCCGCTTCCGATCAAGAGTCCTCAACGGTATGTCCCATTGCTAACTTTGTTTCCTATGAAAAATTTTCAAAATCTCATAAAGCTTTTCTTGCGGCGATCACCTCAAATGATGAGCCAAATAATTTTAAGCAAGCCGTGCAGGATAAACATTGGAGAGATGCCATGCAAAGAGAAATAAAGGCACTCGAAGAGAATGAAACCTGGACTATTGAAGATCTTCCGAGTGGCAAACGGGTCAATGATTCAAAATGGGTATATAAAATAAAGTTTAAACCAAATGGCGAAGTTTAGAGGTACAAAGCAAGACTTGTCGCAAAAGGGTACACGCAAATGGAAGGCGTTGATTACCACGACACATTCGCGCCCGTAGCCAAGTTGGTGACCGTGAGAAGTCCCATTGCCATTGCAATCAAGAAGGATTGGAACATCCACCAACTAGATGTTAACAATGCCTTCTTGCACGGCGATTTGAATGAAGAGGTGTACATGAGAATCCCACAAGGTTATGACAAAGGGGGAAGAACAAAGGTGTGCCGGTTGAGAAAGTCTCTGTATGGTTTAAAACAAGCCTCGAGGAATTGGTATCAAAAGTTTACATCGGCTCTTCTCCAACTCGACTACAAACAATCTGCTGCAGACCACTCTCTTTTTACTTATAAAAAGGGGGATATTTTCGTTACCGCTCTCATATACGTCGACGACGTGATCATAGCAGGAAACAATGAAGGCAAAATCCAAGAAACAAAGAACTTCCTAAATGATAAGTTTAGTATCAAGGACCTTGGTCCGTTAAAGTATTTCCTTGGCATAGAAGCGGCGAGAACCAAAGATGGGATGGTGCTAAGCCAACGGAAATATACACTCGATATCTTGGAAGATAGTGATATGTTAGGATGCAGACCATGCTCCTTCCCAATGGAGCAGAATTTAAAACTTGACAAAGGAGACGAGGATGTTCGAGTTTGTAACACCCCGAAAATATAAATCTTTATATTAGAAATTTAAGGATTTAATAAACAAGAATTAACTAACTAGGAATTTTAACCTAGTTAAAATTACAAGCCTAGAAATAACTAACACTAGGTTAAAAACACTAGTACTTAAAGCTAGATGATAAGTGAGGGACTAAACTTGCCAAAGAATGAAAGTTAAATGCTGATTTGTAACAAAACACACCATTTTGGGTGTGTCTGGTCGAACAAGAGGAAGGGGGCGACCTGGGTATTCTCCAAACCCTAGCTTCACACTAAAATTTGCAAAATTGAAGCCTCAAATCCGTCCCAAATCGAATTCTAAACACAAATTAGTAATCACCTCGTCGTAAGGATCAAAAGGTATGTAAAATCTTGGTACTTTGATCCATCATGAATTCTAGGTTAATTGTGAAAAACTGAAATTGAGCCTAGATATGCCATGCATGAATGAATGTTGAATTAATATGATGTCTAGAGTCAAACCCTAGGTGATTCCTTGTGAAAACTTTGCATCATGTTTGTAAGGTTTGGGGTTTACATGTTAGGAGACTAATGAGCTTGAAGGAAACTTGATGAATACTAGAATTATGACTATTGTTATAGTGAAATCTGAATTGGTATAGTAAATTCAGAAATATAGATGTCAAGATGTATGTGAAATTTATTAATTTAGTGAAATTAGATGTTAATTACAAATCATGAACTTGGTAATAATTATAGAAGAATCTGACCCGTTAGGTGTTTGTTGAAATGCCTAAGTGAGGATTTAAATGTTAAAAATAGGATGAAAACGCAGATTTGATAATGGTTCACAGTGATGTGATTATGGTCATGAAAAGAATTCTAAACAAGCTGTAAACTGAATTTTCTAGGCAAAGAGTCCGGATCATCAAGCGGACAAGCCGGAGGGAATTCACGGAGGAAAGGCGTGCTCTAAAGGTACGAATTTATCGTTTCGTTACATTATGCCTAATTGTTAGTTTTATGTAGTCATTCTGAAACATGATGATCAAGAATTACCAATATGTCACGAATATGATTAGTATCTTAAACAAGTGAACGGGTCAAAACAAGTGATAAACATGGAATCTTGCTTGTCCTGAATGGTGTGTAATTCAGCACCCAAACGGGTCAAACAAGTCTTGTAGTAAGCACGAAGCTAGACACCATTACTTAATGCATGATTGTAAATAATGCGTAAGCCGCGTGGCGGACACGCTAAACAAGTTGAGAAACTTTACTCTTAATATAGGAGTTAAGGTTTAGAAGTTGTAAGCATGACAAGTAGCATAAAAGAGTAAACTTGAAGTCTAGAAACAAGCTTGTAGGTTATTCCGTAGACATTCCCTCGTGAGAATAGTCAAATATTGACGTTGGTAAAATCCGGGTTTGGGTAATTAGCTTAGTCGACTAACAACCCTATGCGAAAGTAAGCTGTTTTGTCGCAGGAAAAGAATCGGCAAAACTGCAAATAAAACAAGAAAACTAGTACAGCAGACACCGTAAATTACGGTGGTACCGTAATTACGGTGGCCATTAAATTGCTACGGTGGGTTTCTACTGGGTTACGGTAGGCCGCATTTGTCCAGAGGCCACCGTAACTTACGGTGCTACCGTAAGTTATGGTGGAGCCTAGTTTAATGAAATTTTATTTTTTTTTAAATTTTGATTTCTTGAATACGTTTTCGGACCTTTTTTCGAATATGTAAGTTTCAAGGTTCATAATACTAATGTTTGTTTAAAAATTTTTCAGTCTCAGGTAATTCATGTAGTAGGATGAAGATCAAGTAATCAAATCGAACCGAACACATCAAGCAACGCTTCCGCATTAGAATCTTTTGTTTTATAACTATGTAAACACTTGAAGTTTAGTCTTGAATAATAACTGGTTTTGGTGATAAATTCTGGAAGTTCATTTTGTAAACCGTACATTTTTGTGGTGAATGCAAGGTTTAATTATCAATAAATCTAGTATCATAAACCGGGTCTTACAAGTTGGTAATCAGAGCTCAAGGTTGTCAATAAGTGTTCGGTTCAAGCTTGATCAAACATCCGGTAAGAGTTAATTGTTTAAATAAATTTGGAGAATATAGAAATAAATCACGAACAAATATGCATGAAAAAGAGTGAGTAAGCTCACTCAAACACAAGAAATGCATGAAACAAGAACGATTAAATCAAGTTGTGAACTTGATTGAATCAAAACAAGTAAAGCATGTGTTATAAATGGAATGTTTAACAATCTATGTAAACATTTCAGTAATAAAGATGGCGGATGGAGATAATGATGATGCGGTGCCAAGAGTCACCGAACAAATGAGGGAAATGATTGCCGAAGAGGTTGGAAAGGCGATCGAAAATAGTTTATCGGGCTTTATTGATAAAATTCAAAACACAGTTTTATCAATAGTAGACGAAAGAATCAAGAAGTTAGAGGATAATTCAAATCTAGCAAAGGAAAAACCTGGAGGACGAAAGCCTTGTTCATACAAGGAATTCATGGCATGTAAACCACCCATATATAATGGAGAGGTTGATCCAATTGTGTGCCAATGATGGCTAAGTGATATCGAAGGGGTATTCGAGAGAACTCATTGTGATGAAAATGACTACGTAGCCTATGGTACGGGTCAATTAAGAGGTCAAGCAAAAGACTGGTGGGATAACAAAAAGAAAGAGATTGGAAGTGAAGCGGCTAAGGCCATGACATGGGAGGAGTTTAAGACGCCGTTTCTTAAACACCATAGTCCCAAAGCGGTCATAAATAGAATCAAGGAAGAGTTCATGCAACTCAGACACAAGGGTGAATCCATAGACAAGATCACGGGGATGTTTATGGACAAGATGAAGTTCTGTGATGATTTGGTGACAAATGAAGAACAAAAGGTCTACTACTACCATAACATGCTGAGTGCGGAGTATAGAGAGTTCATAACCCCTTCAAAATACGAGACCCTTACCGAGATCATTAATGCTGCTCGGGAAAGGGAGATCGAACTGAAAAAGAGCATAGAACGGGGTGAACGGAGGGCACAAGATGTAAATCCAAGCCCTACCAAGAAAGCACGAACGAATGAAACAGCGAAGAAATCGGATACAAAAGGTAGTACACCAAGTTGCAAAATTTGTGGGAAGAGTCATAAAGGCGAATGTCATTTCAAAGATAAGCCCTGTCCCATATGTCGAAAAACGGGACACATGGCTATATCATATCCGGAGAAAGTGACTGTTTGTTACAACTGTTACCGAACGGGTCACAAAAGATCGGAATGCCCGGAACTGGTTGGAAAGAAAGATGGGCAAGACTCGAAAGGTGAAGCCCCGAAAGCAAAAGCCAGATCTTTCCAATTGACTGCCGCTGAAGCAAAAGTTGAACCTGATGTGGTCTCAGGTATATTTACTATAAATTCGATTCCCGCACGTGTGTTATTTGATACGGGTGCGAATAAATCCTTTATCTCATATGGATTTATTCGACATCCTTCATTTGTTCTAACATAATTACCTATGCCTTTAGAAGTGGATATAGGTAATAAAAAAAACTTTATTATTTATGACGTATCTGAAAATTGTAAATTGAACATTGATGATGAAGAATACACGATAGACTTGATTCCGATGTCAATGGGAGAATTCCAAGTCATTGTAGGGATGGATTGGTTGTCCCGATTTCACGCAAAAGTAGTTTGTTTCCGGAAGGAAATAAAACTAACGTCTCCTAGTGGAAAACACGTTGCAATATACGGTGAAAAAGGGGGTAATCCAGCGGTGTGCTCGATACTTGAAGCCCACAAACTTATGAAGCACAGATGCAAGGCCTTCATGGTATACGCAAGCAAATCAGAAGAAGAGCCCCTTAAAATTAAAGAAGTGTCGGTGGTACGGGATTATGAGGATGTGTTCCCGGAAGAATTACCGGGAATGCCACCAGAACGGAAAGTGGAGTTCGGGATCGAATTGATTCCGGGCGCCAAACCCGTGGCGAAGGCGCCATATCGACTCGCACCGTCAGAACTACAAGAATTGATGTCTCAAATCCAAGAGTTGCTTGACAAAGGGTTTATCCGACCAAGTGTGTCTCCGTGGGGCGCGCCAGTCCTGTTTGTGAAAAAGAAGGACGACAGTATGCGCATGTGTATCGATTACCGAGAGTTAAACAAACTCACGGTGTAGAATCGATACCCACTCCCAAGAATTGATGACTTGTTTGACCAGCTACAAGGAGCAAGTTGGTTCTCCAAGATCGATCTCCGATCTGGTTATCACCAATTGAAGGTCAAGGTGGAGGATGTACCGAAGACCGCCTTTCGTACACGGTACGGGCATTATGAGTTCCTTGTAATGCCCATTGGGTTGACCAATGCACCCGCGGCTTTCATGGACCTCATGAACCGGGTTTGCAAGCCTATGCTGGATAAGTCGGTAATTGTATTTATCGATGATATTTTAGTGTATTCGAAGAACGAAGCTGAGCATGCACATCATTTGCAAAAAGTATTAGAGACACTCAGACGAGAAAGGCTATATGCAAAATTCTCTAAGTGTGCCTTTTGGTTACGAGAGGTACAATTTCTTGGCCGCATCATAAGTGCCGACGGAGTACTGGTGGATCCGTCAAAGATCGAGGCTGTGTCAAAATGGAATCCCCCAAAGAACCCTTCGGAAATTAGAAGCTTTTTGGGGCTTGCGGGATACTATAGGAGATTCATCAAGATTTCTCCAAGATTGCGTCTCCGCTAACAAAACTAACCCGAAAGGAAGAAAAGTTCATTTGGGGTATAGATCAAGAGAGAGCGTTTCAAACGCTAAAAGAGAAGTTGACTCAAGCCCCCGTACTGACATTGCCGGACGGGGTCGAAGACTTGGTGGTCTATTCGGATGCTTCACTATCGGGACTCGGGTGCGTTTTGATGCAACGGGACAAAGTTATAGCTTATGCCTCGAGGCAATTGAAGATACACAAGAAGAAATATCCCACACACGATCTCGAGTTGGCTGCGGTAGTATTTGCTTTAAAAATATGGTGACATTACTTATATGGGGTAAAATGTACAATCTTTACCGATCATAAAAGCTTGAAGTATTTCTTTGATCAGAAGGAATTAAACATGAGACAAAGGCGGTGGTTGGAAACGGTCAAAGACTTCGATTGTGAAATACACTACCACCCCGGGAAAGCCAATGTAGGGGCTGATGCGTTGAGCAGAAGGGCAAATTATACCCCAATACGGGTACGATCGTTGCAGCTTATTGTGACCTCGGGTTTACTAGAACGAATCCGAGGAGCACAGGACGAGGCTGTAAAGACGGAAAATTGGAAAAAGGAAAGGATTATTGGCCAAGTTAAAGATCTCGAGATAGGCAGTCACGGCTTGAAGACTCGTTTCAATAGAATTTGGGTCCCTAACACATGTGGAGTTAAAAAGCTTCTTCTTGATGAAGCTCACAAATCCCGTTATTCCATTCATCCGGGAGCGACCAAGATGTATAACGACTTGAAACAAAACTATTGGTGGCCCGTAATGAAATGAGACACCGCGAAGTACGTGGAAAAGTATTTGACATGTCTGCAAGTCAAAGCGGAGCACCAAAAGCCATAAGGTAAACTCCAACCGTTAGAAATCCCGGTTTGGAAATGGGAACATGTTACGATGGACCTATTAACCAAACTACCAAAGACGAACCGTGGGTTCGATGCTATATGGGTAGTTGTAGACAGGTTGACGAAAAGTGCCCATTTCCTTCCAATTCGTGAGACTTATACGTCAGAAAAGATGACAGAAGTTTACACCAATGAGATAATATCACGCCATGGAGTACCGGTATCCATCGTATCCGATAGGGATACCCGGTTTACTTCAAATTTCTGGCGAGATTTCCAAGAACGAATGGGAACCAAATTGTTCATCAGCACTGCGTACCATCCTCAGACGGATGGACAGAGTGAAAGAACAATACAAACGTTGGAAGACATGCTGCGGGCATGTATAATCGACTTTGGAGGCAGTTGGGATGTCCATCTACCCTTAGTTGAATTTTCATATAACAACAGCTATCATGCGAGTATTAGAATGGCCCCGTACGAAATGTTATATGGAAGAAAATGCCGAACCCCGGTATGTTGGGGAGAAGTGGGTCCACGTGGGCTAGCACCCACGGATATAATCCGTACTACGAATGAGAAAACCGACATGGTCCGAACTCACTTAAAAACAGCTCAAGACTGACAAAAGTCGTACGCTGATAAACGGAGAAGGCCAATTGAATTTCAAGTCGGTGACAAAGTCATGCTCAAAGTGTCCCCATGGAAAGGAGTTATCCGGTTTAGAAAGAAAGGGAAGTTGAGCCCAAGATTTATCGGACCGTTTACGATTATTGAGCGGGTAGGAAAAGTAGCTTACCGTCTTGATCTACCGGAGGAACTAAGCAGAATTAATAGCACATTTCATGTGTCACATCTTCGAAAATGTTTAGCGGATGAGACAACTTATATTCACTATGATGATATCGAGGTGGATGACATATTAAACTATGTGGTAAAACCTGTTGCGATTCTGGATCGTAAGGTGAAAACCTTAAGGAATAAAGAGATCAATCAAGTAAAGGTCAAATGGGAACACAAGAAGGGTGCAGATACCACATGGGAATCCGAAGAGGAAATGCAACGGCTTTACCCTACTTTATTTGGTACGTAATTCGGTTTCAGGGACGAAACCCTTTTTAAGGGGGGTGGACTTGTAACACCCCGAAAATATAAATCTTTATATTAGAAATTTAAGGATTTAATAAACAAGAATTAACCAACTAGGAATTTTAACCTAGTTAAAATTACAAGCCTAGAAATAACTAACACTAGGTTAAAAACACTAGTACTTAAAGCTAGATGATAAGTGAGGGACTAAACTTGCCAAAGAATGAAAGTTAAATGTTGATTTGTAACAAAACTCACCAAACACACCATTTTGGGTGTGTCTGGTCGAACAAGAGGAAGGGGGCGACCAGGGTATTCTCCAAACCCTAGCTTCACACTAAAATTTGCAAAATTGAAGCCTCAAATCCGTCCCAAATCGAATTCTAAACACAAATTAGTAATCACCTCGTCGTAAGGATCAAAAGGTATGTAAAATCTTGGTACTTTGATCCATCATGAATTCTAGGTTAATTGTGAAAAACTGAAATTGAGCCTAGATATGCCATGCATGAATGAATGTTGAATTAATATGATGTCTAGAGTCAAACCCTAGGTGATTCCTTGTGAAAACTTTGCATCATGTTTGTAAGGTTTGGGGTTTACATGTTAGGAGACTAATGAGCTTGAAGGAAACTTGATGAATACTAGAATTAGGGGGGGGGGGGTTATTGCACGGACCTCCCGGCCGCTGGAGTGATCTCACTCCACAAACTAGCAACGTCCCAATGCTGCCTGGCGGTGAATACCCCATCCCGAGCTGAGTCCGTTTCCCTCTGGGAAGAAGGTGGCAGAATACCCCCTGCCTGGACTCGAACCCGGGTCTCTGTGAAAAGTAGAGGTGGGACTGGCCAACTGGGACACCCCAGTTGGTTGATGAATACTAGAATTATGACTATTGTTATAGTGAAATCTGAATTGGTAAAGTAAATTCAGAAATATAGATGTCAAGATGTATGTGAAATTTACTAATTTAGTGAAATTAGATGTTAATTACAAATCATGAAGTTGGTAATAATTATAGAAGAATCTGACCTGTTAGGTTTTTGTTGAAATGCCTAAGTGAGGATTTAAATGTTAAAAATAGGATGAAAACGCAGATTTGATCATGGTTCACAATGATGTGATTATGGTCATTAAAAGAATTCTAAACAAGCTGTAAACTGAATTTTCTAGGCAAAGAGTCCGGATCATCAAGCGGACAAGCCGGAGGGAATTCACGGGGGAAAGGCGTGCTCTAAAGGTACGAATTTATCGTTTCGTTACATTATGCCTAATTGTTAGTTTTATGTAGTCATTCTGAAACATGATGATCAAGAATTACCAATATGTCACGAATATGATTAGTATCTTAAACAAGTAAACGGGTCAAAACAAGTGATAAACATGGAATCTTGCATGTCCTGAATGGTGTGTAATTCAGCACCCAAATGGGTCAAATAAGTCTTGTAGTAAGCACGAGCTAGACACCATTACTTAATGCATGATTGTAAATAATGCGTAAGCCGCGTGGCGGACACGCTAAACAAGTTGAGAAACTTTACTCTTAATATAGGAGTTAAGGTTTAGAAGTTGTAAGCATGACAAGTAGCATAAAAGAGTAAACTTGAAGTCTAGAAACAAGCTTGTAGGTTATTCCGTAGACATTCCCTCGTGAGAATAGTCAAATGTTAACGTTGGTAAAATCCGGGTTTGGGTAATTAGCTTAGTCGACTAACAACCCTATGCGAAAGTAAGTTGTTTTGTCGCAGGAAAAGAATCGGCAAAACTGCAAATAAAACAAGAAAACTAGTACAGCAGACACCGTAAATTACGGTGGTACCGTAATTTACGGTGGCCATTAAATTGCTACGGTGGGTTTCTACTGGGTTACGGTAGGCCACATTTGTCCAGAGGCCACCGTAACTTACGGTGCTACCGTAAGTTACGGTGGAGCCTAGTTTAATGATTTTTTTTTTAATTTTGATTTCTTGAATACGTTTTCGGACCTGTTTTCGAATATGTAAGTTTCAAGGTTCATCATACTAATGTTTGTTTAAAAATTTTTCAGTCTCAGGTAATTCATGTAGTAGGATGAAGATCAAGTAATCAAATCGAACCGAACACATCAAGCAACGCTTCCGCATTAGAATCTTTTGTCTTATAACTATGTAAACACTTGAAGTTTAGTCTTGAATAATAACTGGTTTTGGTGATAAATTCTGGAAGTTCATTTTGTAAACCGTACATTTTTGTGGTGAATGCAAGGTTTAATTATCAATAAATCTAGTATCATAAACCGGGTCTTACAGAGTTGATGCAAGTAAGTACCGAAGATTGATTGGAAGATTACTCTATCTCCAAGCCACTAGACCCGATCTTGCCTACTCTGTAAATGTCCTAAGCCAATTTGTCTCGGACCCTCGGCAAAGACATCTTGACGCTGCCATAAGAATCCTTCGTTACCTAAAAGCCACCGGGACAGGGGATTTTCTTCCCAAAAGAAGGAGGCACTGAATTGGTCGCATATTCTGATGCCGATTGGATGGGTTGCTCGCTTACACGAAGATCCAGAACCGGATATCTTTTGCTGTTCATTTTGTAAACCGCACATTTTTGTGGTGAATGCAAGGTTTAATTATCAATAAATCTAGAATCATAAACCTGGTTTTACAGAGTTGATGCAAGTAAGTACCGAAGATTGATTGGAAGATTACTCTATCTCCAACCCACTAGACCCGATCTTGCCTACTCTGTAAATGTCCTAAGCCAATTTGTCTCGGACCCTCGGCAAAGACATCTTGACGCTGCCATAAGAATCCTTCGTTACCTAAAAGCCACCGGGACAGGGGATTTTCTTCCCAAAAGAAGGAGGCACTGAATTGGTCGCATATTCTGATGCCGATTGGATGGGTTGCTCGCTTACACGAAGATCCAGAACCGGATATCTTTTGCTGTTAGGGGGAGCTCCTATTTCGTGGAAAGCGCTCCTCCGCCGAAGCCGAATACCGTGCCATGGCCAGCGCCACTAGTGAAATTTTGTGGATGCGATGGCTGTTGAAGGGTCTTGAAATCGAACAACATGACTCTACCCCGCTCTATTGTGACAACAATGCAGCCCGACACATCGCCAACAATCCGGTCTTCCATGAACGAACCAAGCACGTGGAAATTGATTGTTAATTTGTTAAAGAACGAGTTGAGTCTAGGGGTGTTCAAAAAACTCGTGGCTCGCAGCTCGCTCGAAAAAAGCTCGAAGAAAGCTCGGCTCGAAATTGGCTCGGTTGTAAACGAGCCGAGCTCGAGCTTGGCCAGGCTTCGCTCGTGTGCTCGTGAACTGGCTCGATAAGGTTTACATCTTTCATTTTTTGTCCCACATCGCTTAGAAAACAAAAACTAAGGGAGTATCTTCCCTATAAAAGAAGGTAAAGACAATGTACAAAGTGAAATAACTATTTATACTTGCATATTTACCCATATGGTTAAATTAAATGGCAATTATGGCCCTTAATCTATGAAGAAATTCATTTTTACGGGCTTTTTAAGTAGTAAATTTTGCGGTTTTTCTTAGTTCGAGCTAGATCGAGCCGAGCCGACCTAGCTCGAATTCTAATCGAGTCGAGCTCGAGCCTCAAATCTTAGCTAGATTTGAAATTCGAGTCGAGCCGAGCCAGCTCGATTCGAGTTCGAGCCGAGCTCGAGCTGGGTGTAGCTCGGCTCGACTCGGCTCATTTACAGCCCTAGTTGAGTCGCAAGAAATCAAACCCCTCTACGTTAGCACGGAGACACAAATAGCTGATCTGCTCACAAAAGGTTTGGGCGCAAAACAACTCGAGTTTCTTCTTGTCAAAATGGGCATGCGAAACCTACACGCTCCACCTTGAGGGGGAGTATTGATATGCATAATTTTCGACACTATTACCTCTCCTTTTTTGCTCCCAATCACAAAGATTCTGTGATTATGTTTAGGCTTTTGTTTAGCAACCGTATATTTTGGTTTCCTTTATTTGCTGATTGTTTTTTTGCCTATTTAGGCTTTCTTGTTGGTCTGCAACATTCATTCACAGAAATAAATAAAAACCTTTCTGACCAAAAGTCTTTATTATTTTAATATTTATTTTAATATGTATAAATTTAATTCGAATTTCGAATCGAATTGAATTTAAAATTATAAATTTGTATTCGATTTACTGGACTCGACCACAATTCATCTCCAACTTGTATGAAATAAAAATGGAAATTTTCTAAATATTTCATTCCAAAATAAGCTGAAGTTTCATCTTGTGATCCCATTACCTTCTTATCATATACTATAAGTGAAAAGTGAAACTTGGCAACATATGTGTAAAATTACCACTTGCCAGAACCTCAATACATATTTGACTTGTAAAATCTTTATTGTCGATACACACACTAGTGTGTGTTTTACGTGTATTCATGTGTATAGCTGTTTTTTTTTAACGGCATGTTTATAGCTTTTAAAGAAGGGACACGTTGCCATAGTATTAACAGAGGACGGCCACCGAATCCCTTTGACTTCCTCTTTTGTATATATATTTTCGTAATACTTTTTGTATATAAAAAAATGATCCTGGATCACATATAAAGACGGCAAAGTTGTACGAAGTGTACGCGAAAATGGGGTTCAAGGTTAAGCACGGCTTGATTCGAATTTTAAGTGTGTCGATCTCGAGTGCTTAGGAGTAGTTTGATTGGTTTAAACCCCTCGTATCCCTTTAGGAAATGCTAACTTAAGGTCAATACACCAATTTAAATAATAAAGATGAAGTTGGCTAAAAACGTTTACAGGAAATGCTAACATAAGGTCAATACACCAATTTAAATATAATTAAGATGAAAGTGGCTAGAAACGTTAGAATTATACTTTTCTGATTTGTCAAACCGAACTTATAGATTCTTAAAACTATAATATTTACAATCAACATATATGACTTTTCAACTTGGTCCCACGGGATGACGGTAACTGTGTTTGCGTGAACAAATCTATAAGGTATAAGTTGTTATTATTATGTTTAATAACGTGAACAAGTCCATATTGCATCCACACACCCAAACAGCCATAAACCTCTGCTGAAAAGCTGGTCCATTTGAGATTAATGAAAAATGTTTTTACATATGACACCAAACCAAACTAAGATAAATAATCAAAGTTTAGTTTTACCGAGTTTTGGTATAAATAATCAAATGAAAAGTGTAATACTGACCACATGTTTTTCGTGAATACGATGAGGTGTAGGGTCTAAATTGAAGATGTTCTTATAAATTGGCTTTTGGAGTTGTACGTGTGCATAGCATGTGAGCTTTTCATTCTTGCTTTGAAAGTTGTACATAGCCGTAGCTAGTCATTTCAGTATCCAAGTCGTTTTCAGCACCTAAAGTTAGAGTTGTTTTCAATATCCAACAATATTGTTTTCTATATCCAATATACAAATTGTTTTCTATATCCAATATTGTTTTCTGTATCCAATATCCAATATTGTTTTCTATATCCAATATCCAAGTCGTTTTCACTTTGCTGTAAGATTAAATATTTATTTATTTATATTTAATCTAGTAGCCATCATTATCATTTATATAATATGGATCAAAATATATTAAAACCTATAATAAATTAGTTGGTAATTGTTGATGGGCCAGATTACCCTAATTAACTAATTAGATTTCCCCTTGGGTGTATATAAGGAGATTACTAGAGAGGGATTAGGGTTAGACCCTCATAACATCACACCTAAAATCGCCCTCCTCTCTCTCCATTACTACAAGTTCTTCAACCCTAAAGAACTTGGTACTACCATCAAGAAGATACATCCTAAAGGGGAACCAGACCAATCTGACGAACATGACGTCTACTTCCCTCTCTGGTGTGGTGACTGCTAATCAGGTACTCACCTCTTATTTTATTGTTTATGATTGAATTTACATCATTAGGGTTTATGTTTTACCCATGATCTTATGATATAATCAACATGTGGTATCAGAGCGATGTTGATTATATTCATTCAATCATAAAATTGAACTTTGATAATTTATTCTTATGATCGATAATAGTTCATGTATTCTTCAAATCCCAACATCATTGAAGCTTTTATCTTCACGTGGATCAAAATTTATTTAATATATAATTTTTTTTTTTAAAATCGATGAGAATAATCCAATTCTGTTTCACGTGAATCAACATACTATTAATTTACAAATTGATGTTGAAAAGTTTTTGACAATTCTTATCCAGTTTTTCCATTATAATTAAAAAAAAAAAAGGGAAAAACTTTTATTGAATTCACTCCATCAGTTTAATCGGAGATAATATGTATTCATGAAATCATAGTGCATATTATATTGTGAAATTTTATGCTTGTGAAATTTGATGCCAATGACTACGATTGTAAATTTAGTTGGTATATAATAATAACATTTAATTTTAAAGAAATCCCCTTATTTAGGGATAACTTAGATTTTGATTATATTTCCTAAAAATGTGTATCTTTATCTCCAAGTTTCGAATAAAATATTAACTTTAAATTTATAATCGAATAATTAACTTGGATAGATACATATAAGATATTTTGAAATTATAATCAAATCCCTTAAAATTAGTTGATTCAACCTTATCACAAAACAGCTGTTAACGAGGTTGCTACTCGCAACCATGAGGTTGCTACTCGCAACCATGAGGTTGCTACTCGAAACCATGAGGTTGCGACTCGCAACCATAACGTGATTGATCGAAACCATGAGGTTGCGACTCGCAACCATAACGTGATTAGTCGAGACTAAGGTTGCGACTCGAAACCATAACAGCATAACTCGAGACTAAGGTTGCGACTCGAAACCATAACAGCATAACTCGAGACTAAGGTTGCGACTCGAAACCATAACAGCATAACTCGAGACTAAGGTTGCGACTCGAAACCATAACAGCATAACTCGAGACTAAGGTTGCGACTCGAAACCATAACAGCACGACTCGAGACCATGACTCGAAATCTCAAAACTTAGGCTGTTTAATGTGAACTAAGACTTAGCTAATTAATAATTGGTTTTGTAAATACTTAGTTAATTAATAAGGATCAAATAATGTTTTACAAAACCAAAATAGCTTAACTCGAATGAGCTTTTGATGTATTAATTCTGGCCAAAGCTGATTTACTACATCTATTTATTGTTCAAGTCTTATAAAAGCTATGTTAAGTATGCATTACAAACGTGAAATGTCTTAATTCTGGCCAAAGCTGATTTAATTCATTTATGTTTAGCATGCTTGACAAGTGCATAACTAAAGTGATTGTCTCATTTCTGGCCAAAGCTGATTTGTCACGATTACTTTGCACACATACTTAAATGATTACACTTCTGGCCAAAGCTGATTTGTCTTTGTTTAAGTAGGATTTTACTAAGTCTATTATTTTGATGTTAGTAATAGACATATCACAATCTCTTCACATAATGATCCTTATATTAATGATCCTTACTTAATTTTATGATCATTTCGTCTGCCTTATTTTAAATACCCATAATTTTACTCACTATAATTTACTTCTACCTATATCTCATCCACTCTAATTCCTAAACCCAAAATGTTTGCTTTATTTAAAATTTCTATTGGAATTAGCTCTTAAATTAAATCCTTGATTATTTCTTAAGACACGATAATCCTATTGCTCTCTTCTGATAAAGATTATAAAGAAGAAAATTAGAGCATGATGATCAGGATAAATCGAACATGATGTCTCTTATGATAATCAAGAACTCTCTAACATAGTGTTATCACTAAAGTTATTCCAGATTAAGTCTTTCCTAAGACTAATCTATTATCTGTGGAATAATTACAAGAATTCCTAAGATGCATGCCTTCATTTAAAATTCTAAATTATAAAGTTAAGTGGTATATGTGAATACATTATAATGTACAATATCATGACCCATATAGTTAAGGGCTTACGCATGGAAATAAGTACATTTTCCAGTACATTACATATTAAGATTTTCACTTGTACAATTTGATGCCTTATAAATCAACTATAACACTCAACAATACCAAAGTATAATGAGTGTGTTGATAAGCAACATATGTACAGAGAAATAAATGTTTGAAGCTGGAAAATAAATTGTTACTCACCCTACAACCACTTAAACTTTAAAAGAGGATTGTTCTAAGGTCCATTGACAAAATACAAGTACAAAATCCCAACTCTAAGTTTCTTCAAGGGAAAATCTCACTGCATAATTATGCCATTAGACTAGGCATAAGCAACGAGACTATCCATTATTCTAAAGAACAGTTGGATAAATTAATTAGGTAGTCACTTACTAATGATATTTAAGTCTGATAATTTTAATATTCCTATTAACACATGATTACTTGACTCTAGTTTTAAACGTTTCCTTACCAGAAGTTAACAAATAACTAACATGAGAGTTAGTGACATGATTAAATGTTAAGGCTATAAGAACAATAATAAGCAATCTTCTAATAACGTTTTTCGATACCGTACATATATTCTGAGTATTAAAAGAATATAGTATCATAATTAAGCAATGTTATGAAGGTTGTGAGGTTTGCATAGTCAACATAAAGTCACACTTATCTTAAACTTTCATCTTATTTGTTCTAAATACCTGGATTGAAACATTATTAAGATAAAACTAGATGATACCTTACACTTTCACAACTTTTGTCATCATGTAAATGAGAATTTGACAAAAAGAAAATGAGACTTACAAATTTCATCCATTATAACCAAAATTCATGAGAAATCATGACATGGTTAATGAGGATGATTTTCATCTAATCTCATTCTAAGTGACTTTAAATCATGACGTTAAAGCCCTAAAATATGACTTGGCTTAAGGAATAAGTATGGGTCCATCATAAGTCATTCATTGACATTCGTGGAATTTATTCCAAAATGGAACATTCAGACATAATTCATTTATCATTTAAAGACTATCTATTTGTATCTAAATTTGTCGTATATGGCCCACAGTTTTTTTAAAAGAAATCTATTCATATATGTACTTAATAAGATTTCTATTAAATATGTCCCTAAAGTTTCTCATGATATCTGGACATTAAAGGAATCAAATAAAGTCTAACGTATATGTGATAGGTTCCCACGTCACGTAGCTCATTGAAACTTCTCTTGTAGCATTCTAGAGATATTAAAGATCAGTGGGAGCATTAAGTGTCTTAATAATAACTTGCAATAGTTGCAAGAGGTGGGGAGTGAAAACTTTATATTACTTCAATTTACACACCTCTTGTACAAGACACTGCTCCATCTTAACACTGTTCTATCAAAACTTGTCTCCTTAAAATCTAAAGCTACCTTTACAAAAGTTTCATTGTTGCTTAATTGTGGGCACACTTAGATATCTTATCTAACCTGACATAATCCTCAACAAGAGAAACTATAATGACTAACGTCATTAATATATTCATTAATACGTTTTCTCTATTAGAATTTGTTTGGTCGTTAAATATTGACCCTAAGCATGCTGAGTTCCTAAAGTTTTCTAAGGTCAGTGGGAGCAGTCAAAGTCCTTATAATGACTTGCAAGGAATACAAGAGGCGGGGGGAAGAGTGTCATTAAATTTCACTCCAAATTTAACTCCGATTACACCTCTTGTACACCATACTGCACCAACTCTTACAAACTTAGAATCCTGAAAATGATAGAAAACTAATCAAGAGCTAATCCATAAAACTGAAACTTCTAACAAACTCAATAATCAACTCAGGAGGTCATCTAGGTTTAAAAACCTACTAACTTTGATGATTACATAACCTCCCTAATTTGGAGTTGAAATGGATTTTGGAAAAGTTTACTGATCCTATCTCTTCTAATTAAGCCATTAGTGTCAATCAATCTTCTGAATGGAATAAAACAGTTTTCTAGTAAAACTGATTTTATGTGTTCGCATAACGTTTGGGATTTGATTGAATTACCTAAGAGTGTTCATAACTAAACCAAATCCTGATATAAACGTTACGACACAAAGAAGCATGATTGATTATCAAAGGTTGTACTCAGGAAGAGATAAATTATTAAAGAATCGTTATTACATATCTAACAAAAGGTTTCTTTTAGGATCATCACTGTTCTAGTAGCTTATAATAGTTTTGAGCTACATTAGATGAACATCAAAACAGTTTTCCCTTACAACTGGCTGACATATTTACATGTTCATAAAACAACAACCTGAAAGTTCCAAACTGAAGGTTAAAGAACAGTTTGTCTATAAGCCAATAAAATCCATGTATGGTTTAATGCAAACATCATAATGTGATGAAATCTTAACGAAATTATTTTCATCAACAACTAAGTGGAATAATGTACATACCTCAAGATGAGTGGGAGCAACTAAGATAAACTTGTCTATATAGATGATATTCTTTTGACAAGTAGATGTTACATAAGTCAAAGCATTGTTAACACAAACTTTGATATACTAGATCTCAGAGATATCTCTTACATAATAGATATTATAACATGTTGAGATAGACCAAATGGGGCATTACTTCCGTTCCATAAGTTTTAACATTAAATTGGTCCTTACATATGTAACAAACAGTACTGCTCTCCTTTAGAGGATAATGGGATAAATGAGATGATTTCTTACGCTTCATTAATTAGAAGCCTTATGTAAGTTTAAGTCTATACTCGTTTAGATATTACTCACATTGCAACACACTAGATATGTCTAGATTAACGTGAAGCATTTAATAGAGTATTACAATATCTTTAAAAGAAACGAGAGACTATATTTTAAAGAAGAAGTGAGAACTAAAACCGGTTGATTACTCTAACTTTGTAATATTAAAAGATGACAAAAATGTAATTTCGGGTATATCTTTATGTCAGCAGACAAAACCTATCTTATGGAGGAGTCATAATAAACTGATAATAACAACCTAAGTTTTGACGATATAATATATTGTTGATCACAAAGCAATAGTCACTAAATGTTGTTGAAAATTTATCAGTGGACTCATAAGTTTATTAACTCCATATAATTAATATATTGAAGACTTATTGTGATAAAGTCAGCTACCATGTCTCCTTGAACAGTAACAGTTCGAGAGGTGCTGCATTAAATTTCGATACACAATTAATTATTCGTTTATGAACGAATTGAGGAAACTAAATCTTTGTATCGAATGCATTCATGATATGCTTAAGGATCCTATAACTAAAAGTCTATCACCCATAACTATTATGTAAGCGCTTATAATAATCACGGGTTTATTGATGACTATGTACAACTGCATATCGTACTATGAATGATTAACTTTTAATATTCCTCATCAGTTTGATTTTGTATGTCTCTTACATATGTTCTGCCGGTGTAATGACATATAGACAACTGTAAATACAAATCAAACGCTAAAGGGCTTACTTATTTTGATCATAACTATTAGGTTTTAAATTAAGGCTATAGTATGACTGATGGGGGTCCTGAGTCGCATAATGATTCAACGGCTGTATTTCTCTGCTATAGTACTTGTTTAAGGCTAAAATGAGTATTAACTTCTGATCAGACTTATCTAATACTCATGATAAATGATTATTCGGCTAAGTGGGAGAATGTAAGATTAAATATTTATTTATTTATATTTAATCTAGTAGCCATCATTATCATTTATATAATATGGATCAAAATATATTAAAACCTATAATAAATTAGTTGGTAATTGTTGATGGGCCAGATTACCCTAATTAACTAATTAGGTTTCCCCTTGGGTGTATATAAGGAGATTACTAGAGAGGGATTAGGGTTAGACCCTCATAACATCACACCTAAAATCGCCCTCCTCTCTCTCCATTACTACAAGTTCTTCAACCCTAAAGAACTTGGTACTACCATCAAGAAGATACATCCTAAAGGGGAACCAGACCAATCTGACGAACATGACGTCTACTTCCCTCTCTGGTGTGGTGACTGCTAATCAGGTACTCACCTCTTATTTTATTGTTTATGATTGAATTTACATCATTAGGGTTTATGTTTTACCCATGATCTTATGATATAATCAACATTTGCCAGTCCTCCCTCCTTTTCTTTAAGCCGCTTCAGTCCTCCCTACTTGTTTTAACTTTATTTTGTTTTTATTATTAGGTTAATACACCAATTCAATAATAAAGATGAAGTTGGGCTAAAAAGTTGAATTATCGTTTTACGATGCGTCAAATCGAACGGATATTTAAAACTATAATATTTACATTTACAATAAATATAATTTTTCAACTTGGTCCCACAGGTAAGAGTCTAAGACGGTAACCGTGTTTTCCGTTTCTTAAATGGTGTCGTTTAGCGTTAACAAATTACAAATCTATATAACATCCACCCACCCAAACAACCACAAAGTTCTGCTGAAAAGTTGGTCCATATGAGATTGATAAAAAAAAAAAAAAAAGTAAACTTCAGTTTTACCCTTTGAAGATATGGCCCATTGACACCCTTACCTCCTACCACAAAATTTTTGCTATCTAACCCCCCAACAAACGCAAAACGCTGCATATATGTACATGAACACATATTGTTCCATCAGATCATCTTCTTTAAGTGTACATGTCCGATTTGTAATATGCACATATGTACATTCATAATGTACTTCTAAAAAAAGTTAATGATATGGTTGTTCGACATGGTACATATGTATATAGCAAGTATATGAGATGATTGTTCGGCATTGTACATATGTGTACATAACAGTCTTAACACGTATATACATATATGTACATTAACAAGTCATATTCTTAACACGTATGTACACATATGTACATTATCACACCTATGTTCAGAACAAGTGTATATTATCACACAATATTCATGATGAGTAAATGAAAAATAATCATGGATATGCAATTGTAAAAAAAATGAATATTTAATCTAAAAATAAAAAAATATATGAAATCAAACGTTCTGTAAATAATCCATTCTTGCATGAATATGCAATTAAAAAATTCCATTATTTTGAATTAAGAGAGATGGAGAATATAATTATGCAATTTAAGAAAACTACCAAAGTTAAAAGTGTAACTGAAATTCAATGATCAAAATAAAGATTTAAAACTAATTTATTTTATAATTACAATCCTACCCTTAACAATAAAAAGGAAATTAATGGTCCTGATTAGTTCACACAGTTCACTATGAAGATGTTGTTCACAAATGAACCTAATCCTATATATATGTAAAAAGGAAATCAATGGTCCTGAGTCTGATACACGATTCATTCACTCGTTGCATGTTGTAAGTTATTTCCCCCGTTTATTGTGAAGAAGATAAAGATAGTCTCTCCTACCGTAATCAAGATATTGCAGTAAGGTCTTAGGTGTATTTTAGGGATGTAGGTTTTTCTTACTCTTTAAGGGACTTTTCCGGTGATAGCCTTCTTGTGTTTATGCCCAAATGATGTTGTATGCTATTATACATGATTTACATTATATTGTGTCACTCTGATCACTTTCTTGGTAGGGGTGACTTCTTATTTCTATATTCTTTGACTTGGTGTGTTGGCATGCTGTTCGTTTTCGAGCCGAGGGTCTCTCTGGAAGCAGGCTCTCTATCCCTATGGATAGAGGCAGGGTCTATCTACATCCCACCCTCCCCAGACCCTATAAGTAGCTTTGCTATTTTTGTGATTTACTGGGTATGGTTTTTGTTGTCGTCTCCTATCGTAATCAAGTTACTTTCAACTATGTGAAAGTACATTCTAACTAGTAGATAATTGTATGACATAACTAGTAAATGTGTTCGATATCAAGATTGGAACGATTTACACATACGTATTTCAATTGATATTATTGTTTTGTTGAAAACAGGTTTCAGGGAGAAGGAAAAGGAAAAGGAGGAGAAGCAGAAACAGGAGAAGAAAAAGAAGGAGAAGGAGAAGGAGAAGCAGAAGCAGAAGGCGAAGGAGACTCTAGCGATGATCCACGCAATCCAAGAATAAATGGGCAAAGGTAAGCTCGATTACATTGTACTTGTGCCTTTGAAGGTTTGAGTTCATACTTTTACTTATATCTATCTTTGTTTTGTCTAACCAGATTAACTAACCCTAGACTGGCTCCGTTTTGAAGGTTTGAGTTCATATTTTTACTTATATCTATCCTTGTTTTGTCTAACCAGGTTAACTAACCCTAGACCGGCTCCGTATGCGCTTACCATGGTTCTAGCACTGTTGGGATCGGTTATCATTGTTCGTAAACAAGGAAAAAACACTCTTCGCATTGCAAAGGCCTATATGCTTTTATTTGTTGCGAGTTCTGGCATCGCTTACGCTGCTTACGTTATATACTCTTGGATCATTGACCGTTCAAATTACAAGATGCTCAAAGGTATTTACTATATCTGTTGCACCGTGGGCTTCATCTCCCTGTTGTTGATGTTGTACACCAGTACTACCTAAATTGGGTACACCTGACCTGCATTACACATTTGGTGTTACTTGATGCGTTATAGTTATGTGTTTATGTTTAAACTTATCTTCTTTGAACTTGTGAACTTATTTTGGTGTGTTGATGTTTTCTCTGAAGGGTGACCTACTTGACTTTCCATTTGTGATGAATCAATTATGAAACTTTTAATGTTTTATATGCTATTTGTTTTTCCTTGCTATATTATAAATTTCTTATTTGAAAGTAAGTCTATTTGCTTTCGGTATCATTTTAAGGCTTCACATTCATTCATTTGTGACTTGAAACTTCGTTATCGAATTTCTTTTTGGCTATGTTTGTCCTTCATGTCATGATGTGTATCTGGGTAATGGTAATTTTCTCGAAAAAAAAAAACTATTTCAAGTGTAGCTTTTCTTTTGATTGTAATACGTTATGTTATGAGGTTAAAGTTTGTGCAAATTATTGGCTACAAAACGGAAGAATCCATAATTTCCTAACACCCACTTCCAAACAAGGTAACATAAATCAATTAAAAATAAGTTTCTCCATGACATTAAACTTATAGAATAATAAAAGTATTTTTAACGTTACATGCATAGTGACAAATAGGTTTCTCCATGACATTAAAAGCAGTCTGTTTTTAGCTAACTTTGACGAATTTTATAGTGGAATCTTGAATTTTAGGATTCATTCAACCATTACATGCATAGCGACATTAATAGGTTTCTCCATGACATTAAAATAAGGCTTTCAGGGACCACCAACTGTCACTTTTAAAAAAAACTACCAATGATATTATATTAATCATTCTAGTTCATTGTTATTTTTATGATGTATATATTACATTGTGTAGATTTTTATTTAATTCAAATCTGTCTATATTTGTAGTTATTAATATTTTATAATATAAAATCACTATTGCATTTAACTAGTATTGTACCCGCGCTTCATGGCGGGGTCGTAGGAGGGTGTTGGTGATGATATATTTGTTACATGATATATTGATAGATTATTATAAACCGTGCACACTTTAATAAACGACATTAAAAATAAACAATCAACACAGTTAAGTAAATATGTCTAGAGTTGAAAGTTAGTTTTAACTATAAATTGTGTAAATAAAAAATAATTAAAATTCTTACCTTGTATATCGAAGGATTAATATAGACCATGCAGACTTTAAGCTAAAGGACAATTACGATTAAGTAAATATGTCTAGACTTATAATAGATTAAATAAATAATGAATAAAATAAGAAAGAATTGAACTTTTAAAAAAGATAAAACAACAAATATTTGTTAAAAAAAGAAAAAAAGTTAACTTTATTAAACTTCAAGGAGTCATATGATAACTCTATTAAAGTTCGGGGGTTGAAACGTAAATCGTTTAGAGAAAAATAATCATTAGTAAAAATCTGTATGATATATCTATTAAAGTACATGGATATAAACGTAAATATTTTATAAAAAAATATTAGAGGGCAGGGGTCTATAATAAGAAAAAAGTTAAGTTAAATAATTATAAAATTAGTATTTTAAATATGAGTGAAATAATAATCCAACACTTGTGAAAAAAAAGTGTTAATAATTAATTGTAATAAATCAAATTTGAAAAGGAAATATTGGATTTATTACAAACTGAATGGAAAAATGAAAATAATATTGTGTAACTTCAAGATAATTTTAATCTGAATGAAATAATGCAACATATAAAAAGAAAATAAATGAAAATAATATTTTGGAACTTGATGAAACTGGGGGATTTATAGGTAGATGACCGAGTCTGGACCTCCGTTAGAGGCCGAACGAATATGTACTCATGCAGAGTCTAGACACTTAAGGCGCCTATACCAATACCAAGAAGGTCTGTCCCCCCTTCCAAGAAAATGACGCACATCATAGAGTGCGTGACGTAGGACGCACATCATAGAATGCGTCCTACCAGATAACGTCATCTAAAGCTAGCAAATATAAATATCTTTTTCAAGGACACCTTAAATACGATTTTCTAAGCCCTCACCCTCTCTCACTAATTTCTCTATCTAAGGTGCTGTTTGTTTTTTCTGCACGAAAACCTCTTCTGCTGCAGGCCACATCTGCAGGCATCTGCAGGAGAAGAGGTGGACCAAATGTCTTCAGTCTGCAAGGAGAAGAGGGTTTGTTTTTTTTTTTTTATATATAAAACCTCTTCTTCTAGGTTTAGAACACACACCACACAACAATCTGCACCTCCACTCTCTCTCTACTCTCTCTCTAGTCTACAATCTGCACCACCGCCATCATCACCACCGCCACCACTTCACCACCGCCATCATCACAACCACCGTCACCACCTCCGCCTTCACACCTCCACCTCCACCGCCATCATCACAACCACCGAGCCTGCAACGACCGTCACCACCTCCGCCTTCACACCTGGCCGGAGATTGAACCGAATAAACAATTGATGATGATGAGGGTTTTCGATTTTAGGGTTTTCGATTTGGGGGTTTTGTTTGTGATGTTGTTGATGATGATGATTTGGGATTCGATTTGATGATTTGGGGGTTCGATTGATGATTTGGGGTTCAATTTGATGATTTGGGGGTTCGATTTGGGGTCGGAGCAGGGGTTCCGAGGTGGAGGTGGTGGCGGAGCAGTGGCAGAGCAGTGGCGGAGCAGTGGCGGAGGTGGAGGTGGTGGCGGAGCAGTGTCGGAGGTGGAGGTGGTGCCAAGAAGAGGTAAACCTCTGCTTGGAGAAGCTTACCTCTCATCACTTCCCCAAGAAGAGGTTAGGGAGAGGTAAAAAGCACTTCTCGAAAAAAAAAAAAACACTCTTCTGAGGCCAAACCTCTTCCCGCGTCTGCACGGTGCAGACAGAAGAGGCCAGGAAGCTCTTCTTCCAAAAAACAAACACCACCTAAATAAATACTTATCTCATGAACCCAACATCAGTTATTAGTTCAGAAAAATCATTCTACACCCCGCGTTTTATTTGAAGGACAGAGACAGGTCATTTTAAAATATTCCGCCTACGTGTCAAATCTATAGAAAGTAAAATATTCCGCCTACGTGTCAAATCTATATGGAGAAAGTAATCTCCTCACACCATCCAACCATCCATCATACATACATCACACATCCTCGTCTTTTGTCAAAACTGGAATGAACCGGAATCAAACCGGTATTAAAATAGTCAACAAACAAACTGAACCCGAATCGGTTTGAAATCGAAACCGGTTTTGACAATTTTTTTCGACCAACTGAAACCGCTTTACAGGGCCGGCCCTCAGAATTCGTGTATCCTGTTCGAGCTCGAAAAAACGCGTCCTTACACCTTAACGAAATTGGGTATTGGACTCACTAAAGGTCTAAATCTAATGCAAATGGGCTAATAAGTAATCTAAACCATAAGAGTAGTTTTGTAAGTGAGCATATGTTGGTGTTTGTATGGGTATACCATATTAAAAAATATATTTTACATATTCACGTCGGGTTTTTTTCATAAAATAAAGTGCCCTTCGAAATATCGGACCCTGGCCGGTGGTCCTCCCCACCCACCCCAAGGCCGGCCATGCCGGTTTAATACCCAACCTAGCACCTCATCAGCCCAGTAGGCTTAAGAAAACAAATGCAATTAGATGGAACAAAACATCTGAAGTTCCAAACTGCAGGTAGTTCAAGGGAATCCAATTTCGAATACTCGAACTAATCTAAAATTTATATATTTAAAACCTCAATCCGAATTTCAAGTTTTTCGAGTCCAATTCGAATAGTAGTAATCCAAAACAATTTACAAATTTTACATGATGTATTATAACACAATAAAAAAACAAGATGCAAGTAAATCCAAATAACTTAAATGACTTCATAACACTAAAATCATCAACGAGTCCACGAGTCGTTCATCCAATTTGTGATCCAAATTTTCCTTTTTTTTTCAAGTTCTTCTTGGGATATCTCTAAGCGGAAACGTTTATCGTAAACTTCTTATGATTATTGATATGTTTAGATTGTTATCGTCTTAGTTACAGGGAACCATTAATTTCTTCCAATTCTCTTATTGAACTTGCAAATGTGTGCTTAATATGCAAATTTAAGGTGTAGGAGATGGTGGAGGGCAGTGTTTTTGTTATGTTTTGAAGGTTTTTACACCTAAGTTGTTTTCATGATTTTCTTTGAAGTTGTTTAGCACCCAGCATCAGAACTCATCCAGAACTAGTCACAATCGCAGAGATTTCGAACAACTCAATTGAAGAAAATCGTCATCCTCTTAACACTGTGGGGTAAGCTCTTACTATATTTATAGCATATGTCCAATTGTAATTACAATTGTAAGTAAATCTATATCTTTTGAGATATGGCTAGTTTTACTTATACGGATTTGGCCATGATCGTGATTGATCTTTTATGATCTTCTTCATGATTGTTGCATTTTAACATCTATTTAAAATCAAGATTGAAATGAATATGATATACATATTTCAACCGTTATTGTTTTGTTGAAAACAGGCTTGATCAATCCATAACCATTAGAGATGAAGAAGAGGAAGGAGGAGGAGTCACTGTCGATGATCCAAACGTTCTAGGAATAAATGAACAAAAAACTACAAAGTAAGCTCAATTACGTTTTACTTATACCTTTGAAGGTTTGAGTGGTTTCTATTTTTTATTATAGCTATCTTTGTTTTATCTAACCAGGCTAAATGGCTCTAATGTGGCTCCGTATGCGCTTACCATGGTTCTATCTCTATTGGGGTTCGTTTTCTTCGGTCTTAAACAAGGAAGACACACCCCTCTTCACATTGCAAATCCCTTTGCGTTGTTAGCTGTCGTTGGTTCTTACATCGCTTACATGACTTTCAGTATATTGTCTTGGATCGACGATCGTTCAGATTACAAGATGCTTAAAGGCCTTTACTATATTGGTTGCAACATGGCATTCATCTCGATGTTGTTGATGTTATTTACCACGACCTAGATTGGGCACAATTGCAAGGCCCTTTTGATGTTACTTGGAAGACAGATCTATGTCTATATGCGTAATTATACTTATTTGGATTTATGTACTTACATTGGAGACTTGACTTTGTATTTATATTGTACCAATTGTGAAACTTTTCATGTTGTATAGGCCTTTTGTTTTTACTTGCTATTTTATAAACTTTATTCTATGTAGGTATCCGTGTTTTAAGTTTAGTTAAAGGGCTTCTACTTTCTTTTTGGGCACCGCTTAAGTGCTTCTACTACAAACCCTAATTTCACATCTTAAAGACTTCACATTGATTTGTGACTTGAAACTTTGAAGGGGTATGGTCCCAAAAAGCCGCACAAACCTCTGTCAAGGTTGCGCGTGGAACCATACTCCTTATCCAACAACCTTCATATCACGAGCCTTGCGCGGGTTGCACCACTTTCCTGCTCTAGGTCGCGCGAAGACTCACCCACAGGAAGCTCCGATATCAGCACTTAGCATGCTAAAGGAGCACACAGACATACTAACCCCACGCCAGTTAGTTAAATGCTCAGCAAGAACCACACAGGAAAGCAGCGCAAGGCTGCCCCAGGTGGTACACAAGGTACAAGTGGCAGTGAAAAAGAGCCAATGAACGTCCAGCAGGCTCTGTTCAATCGTGCGCCACGATCGTCTGACGAGAAGTACTTAAGGACGCCTACGTGGCACCAATAAGAGGACGGAGACATCTGCCCCACGATCTCCACTTGTCTGCTGATGGCAGAAGAACAGCAGGGCCGACAACAATGACACGTGGCTCCAATCAAGGCGCGCCAGCGCCGAAGAACTTCTAGAAGTCACTAAACGGTCGACACTAGTGAGACAAAGAGCATATCCGTTATGTTGTCCATTACCGGCCCAAGGCCCATCAGCCCATATCCTCTTACACCTCTCCGGCTATAAATAGAGACCTCATTCCACAGGTTAAACATTCTATTCCCTCTGCTCTCACTCTTAACACTTAATTATCCTCCCAAATCAGTCGCTTATTCTCACACCGGAGCCCGGTTAAGAGGGAAACCCCCACATTCCCCTCTTGACGAGTGACGGTGTTCTGTTTTGCAGGATTAAACATCAAGTCGGAGCTCAGATATTAATTGGAAGATTAACCTTTATGGTAGAAACATAAACCAAACTGATTAGTCCCCATAATTAGTTCAGTGTTTCTTCATTGGCGCCCACCGGTTTTTCTATAACCATCTTCATCTTCTTTTTTCTGAGTTTTTGACATCTTTCGTCCTTCGATCATGACTGGTCAAGGAATCATTCACGAGTTCGGCTTCGAAGCCAACTCTAATGCGGCGCTGGGTGAAGGAATCCAAAATATCCAAGCCCAGCAAATTGAGGAAATTGGTGAAGTCGAAGTAACCAATACTGGGGGCCCGCGCGGGAGCATCACCCGCATCACTCAGACGGTCACCCCAGGAAACAACGGCGAGGGACCTTCAAACCCAACACCACCTCAGAATGTTTCAGCATTGCTAGGGCTACCAGAAGGCGAAACTCCAGCCTCATGGTATGCCAAGAATATCGCCACAATCAACGCAGCGTACCAATCTCTGATTGCGCAACAAGCAGTCTTGACGGCAGAACCGTCCTTGGTCACTCCTCAAAGTCAGGGGGCACGCCAGATGCCCCCACCGCCAAATCTCCATGGCAGAATCAACAGGCCACCCCCTACCAGGCGTCTAAGCGTGCAGGACACGCGCGACACAAGGGGAGAAACGGAAAGCTACTACGACTATCCGTCAAACCTTCAAAGAGGTCCTGTTCATAGGCGGCTCACGCCGCGCAACATAAACAACGAATGGGAAGAGACAGACCCGAATGATCCAACTTGGGAAGATGACGAGGGCTCGTCAGTCTTCAACCGCTTGTAGAGGAATCACGAATACTTCAAACCGCGACAGCATGTCGGGTATACAGAAGAAGCTGAAAGGGATTTCCGCCTGGCCTACAGGCCAGCGGAAGCTGCGGAGCATTCAAAATTCATCCCAAAAATCGTACTCGCGCCGCTTTCAAGAGAAAAGTTACCTCCGACTGTCGGGAAGTTCAACGGATTGACTGATCCGGATGATCACGTTAGAACTTTCACCAGCGTAGGTTGCATGGGTGGTTGGAACATGCCTATGTGGTGTCACTTGTTTATTCAAACTCTTACCGGGGCTGCTCGCGCCTGGTTCGACAGCCTTCCACCAGGGAAGATCAAATCATGGGTAGATTTCAAGACACAGTTTTTGAGCTACTTCAGCCAACAACGACGCTACCAGCGCGACACTGCTGAAGTAGAAGACATCTGGCGAAGAGATGGTGAAGGTCTGGAAGATTTCATCACCCGTTTTAACAAAGAATGTTTAGAGATAGGCGGCGTAAGCGAACAACTCATGCGTTGTCATTTCAAGAAAGCCATTCGCTGTGATAGTCTCATCAGAACTATCACAGGCAAAGACGGAGTGCCAAAAGAATGGGATAAACTCATGGAAGCCGCAAAAATTGTTGCGCAAACCGAAGAATCACTCGCTGGGAACAAAAGTTATCACTCTGAAGATCGATTCTCCAGAGGGAACACGCGCGACAACAACAGGCGTAACAGATACAAGGGTAATGATTGGAAGTCTGGGAGATCAAGGGGCCATGATGAAAGGCCGCGCTATAGAGAGGACGCGCGTGAAACAATAGACCGGATCGGTTACAGGAAAGCAGTCAAAGATGATAATCGTGACAAGCACTAGACTCCGCTCATAAAAACACCAAAAGAGGTATCGATGACGGAGAACCATGATTTCAAGGCTCCCAGACCTATGACAAACAAGAAGGGGCAAGACCCCAACTTGTACTGTGATTTTCATAAAGACTCAGGGCACTTGACCGATGATTGCTATAGTTTGCGCCAAGAGATTGAGAAAGCGCTAAAGAGCGGTAAGCTAAGCCACTTGGTGAAGAACGTGCGCAAAGAAACTCGTCAGCTCCAACGCCACGACGAAGGAAATCACAAGAAAGTCCGACGTTTAGAGACCCACATGGTCAACGGACCGAGATACAGCGCAAAAGAGAAAGGCAAGCGCCCCTATGAGCCTTCATGGCAAGAGCAACAGGTCATTTTCCCGGTAGTGCGCGGCGGTCCTCGCGCCACACGACCCGTCGTCATTACCGATATCATGGGCCATTATGAAACGGAGTACATATTCATTGATCCAGGAAGTACAGCTGACATCATTTATGAACAGTGTTTTAACCAATTCGATGAAGAGGACAAAGCGAGACTCGAGCCAGTTGATTATCCTTTATCCGGATTTTGCAACGAGATGGTTTTCCCACTTGGTCAGATCAGTTTCCCTGTCACACTGTCAGACGGGAAGCATTCAAGAACAACAAGCGTGAATTTCATGGTGATGCCCGTCAAGTCGAGGCATGATGTGTTAATTGGGAGGGAAACCCAAGGCGAGCTGAACATGGTTACTTCAACTCCCCATTCAGCGATAGGGTTCCCAACCAAGACGGGAGTGGCAATCATCTACGCCAAGAAAGAAGTAATGTCAACTGAAGAATTGCGCCCAGCAAAAGCGGCGAAGGTTTCAGCAACCGAGCCTGAAAAATGGGTTTTAAACCGCAAATACCCAGAGCAAACAGTGACAATTGGCCACGCCATTTCGTCAGACATCCGAACGCGTTTAAATCAAATACTATTCAGAAATATGGATATCTTTGCCTGGACCCCGGCAGACATGACCGGCGTCCCGCGCAACATAACCGAACATTGCTTAAACACTTACCCTTCTGTTGAACCAAGGGTCCAAAGAAGGCGCAGCTTAGGAGCAGACAAAACGAAAGCAATGAATGAACAAGTATGTGAGCTGCTCAAGGCTGGGATTTTGCGAGAAGTGCGTTATCAGAGTTGGGTCGCGAACCCAGTAATAGTGGAAAAGTCGAATGGTGGATGGCGAATGTGCGTAGATTATACCGATCTCAACAAGGCATGCCCTAAATATTGCTATTCTTTGCCTGAGATCGATAAAAAGATAGACTCTCTCGCGCCATATAGATGGAAGTGTTTCTTGGATTGCTACAAGGGTTATCATCAAGTCCAGATGACGCTCGAGGATGAGGACAAGACAGCTTTTAGAACCGATCTTGGAATCTTTTGTTACACAAAGATGCCATTCGGTCTGAAAAATGCTGGCGCAACATACCAACGCTTGATGGACAAGACCTTCGCGGGGGACATCGGAAAGCACATTGAAGTTTACATCGATGATCTAGTGGTTAAAAGTCCCGAAGAGGACCAAATGTTGAAGGACATCGAAAAAACGTTCAATTCACTGCGCAGTGTAAATATGAAGTTGAATCCAGCCAAGTGTTCTTTTGGCATGGAAGAAGGGAAGTTTTTAGGCTTCATAGTCACAAACGGCGGTTTTAAAGTAAACCCAGAGAAAGTCCAGGCCATAGAGCGAATGCCATCGCCGCGAACAATCAAAGAGATGCAACGGTTGGCCGGCCGCCTAGCCGCGCTTAACCGTTTTCTTTCCAATCACGCCGCGAAGTCGTACCCCTTTATCAGCACGTTGCGCAACTGTGTGAAGAAACAAGAGTTCAAATGGACCCCCGAGGCAGAGACAGCTTTTCAGCAAATGAAGGAATGTTTGATCGAGCTCCCTACCCTGATTGCACCGTTCGAAAAAGAACCACTCATACTGTACTTGTCTTCTTCGGATAAGGCAGTAGGGTCGGTATTACTGGTGGAGAGAAATGGAGTCCAAACTCAAATTTATTACGTCAGCAGGGTACTCACTGACCCGGAAACAAGATATTCCACGATGGAAAAATTGGTGCTTGGGCTGCTACACGCTTCCCGAAGGCTGCGCAGGTACTTTACAGGGCATGTGATCACCGTGCTTACAAACTTCCACATCGGCACGATATTGCAAAAACCAGAAACATCCGGGCGACTAGCAAAGTGGGCCATCGAGTTGGGGGGTCACAACATTTTGTACAGGCCGCGCCCGGCCATCAAGGGCCAAGTCCTAGCTGACTTCATCACTGAAGTCCCAATGGATAAAATCAAAGAATGTGAGCTGGTGGAAGTTCCCGAAAAAGACGTGACAAATGAGACTTGGATGCTTTATACTGATGGGGCCTCAAATGAGGACGGCGCGGGAGCCGGATTGCGCCTCGTGAGCCCCGAGAACCATGAATTCACTTACGCCATCAAGTTGGATTTTAAAAACACCAACAACGAGGCGGAATACGAAGCATTTCTGGCAGGCTTGCGCCTCGCCATCAAAATGGGAGCTAAAAATTTACGAGCACACGTTGATTCACTCCTGATAGCCAGCCAAGTTAACGGTATATACGATGCAAAGGGCGAGGTCATGGCCCTATATCTAGAGCAGGCGAAAGAATTGCTTCAACAGTTCCAGTCTCACAAGGTAATCCACATCAACCGCTCTGAAAACAAACCAGCGGATGCGTTGAGCAAGCTTGCTTCAACCTCCTTTCAACATCTTGCTAAAGATGTAAGAATCGAAATACTCAAGAATCCATCAGTCCTGCTACGACAAGTCAACGTGATCGAAGTAGGGCAACCGTCCTGGATGACCCCTCTAATTCAATATTTGCAAGAGGGGATACTCCCTGAGAACAAGGCAGAGGCGAGAAAAATTCAGAACAAGGCCCTGCATTACGAAATGAATGATGGTATTCTATACCGAAAATCCTTCTTGGGACCATTGCTGCGCTGTGTGGACCCCCAAGATGCGAACTACGTGATCAGGGAGATCCATGAAGGGATCTGCGGCATCCATGCAGGTCCACGCATGGTTGTCGCAAAGATCATGAACGCCGGATATTACTGGCCAGGGATGCATGTAGATGCCTTGAAGGAGTTGCGCAAGTGTGATTCCTGTCAGCGGCACTCTCCAAAAACCCTGCGCCCCAAAAACGATCTTATCCCTGTATCCACTGCTTGGCCTTTTCAACAGTGGGGCATTGACATGGTGGGACCTTCCCAGAGGCTCCTGGCGCCGTCAAATTTATAATAGTGGCCGTCGATTACTTCACGAAATGGGTGGAGGCCAAAGCTCTCGCTTCAACTACAGCTATGATGGTGCGCAAGTTCATTTGGGAACACATCATCTACCGATTCGGCATTTCTTACTAAAATCTCTATCAGTTTACTCTATAATATATTTTAGAGTTAAATGTCATTTTAGTCCCTATGGTTTGGACTATTTTTCCATTTTAGTCCAAAGGTTTCATTTTTCACCTGTGGGTCCAAAAAAGTTTCACTGTTGCCATTTTAGTCCACTGGGTTAACTTCATCCATTATTTTTGATAACGAGAAGGGCGATTCGGTCATTTTATATGGTCGAATTGTCTTTCTAGTTAACAGAATAACATATAAAATGACCGAATTGCCCTTCTGGTTAAAAGAAAAAATGGATGAAGTTAACGCCGTGGACTAAAAGGGCAACGGTGAAACCTTTTTGGACCCACAGGAGAAAAATGAAACCTTTGGACTAAACTGTCAAAATGACTTAAACCACACCAAGATTTCACATCTCACATTGTCCTTGTCATCTAAGGCGCTTTCAATCTATTGATTTTTTTTTTGTTTAGGAAATATTTTCGAATAAATAATAATAGCAATTTACTTTATTTTTTAGGAAACCCTTTATTCTTTGTGATCACCACGAGTCCATGAGTTGATACTCAATACAACCCTCTTTCTCGAAAGTCCAAAGTGTAACTTGCACTCATTGAATAGTGATACTCAATACAACCACTAACAAACCATACATACTTCGTCGCTAATACGAGCCGTATGACAAGGCGAATATCGTACATAAGAGCCGTTTCAGTGGGCTAAGATGGCTATACGACTCGTATGAGAGGGTGTTCATATAAATCATACAACCCATATGGAAAAAATGACTCGTACGACCCGTATGACCTTTTTTCATCCATCTATATGGCCTGTACGACACAATTTTATTGGCTTGAGTTGGATGATTGGTATTTACTAATTACAACATATGAACTTGTTCCACTGTTTTATCAGATTTCATGACTTTCTTAAATTAACATACATAATCCCATTTCAAGATATTAATTAGTTGGAAATTTTCGAAAACTATACAGTGATGTGAATCTGTAATCGTCTGTTGATTTATTGATTGTTTAAAACTCACTTACCACCATGTTTTATAGTGATTACATAGAATATATGAAGGCTAAGTTCATTAATAAAGAACACTTTCTACATCTAGTGTAACCCAAAAAATAAAATCATGTTTATATCAACTAAAAATCATAAATAAAATGAATAGCTCCTTTGATCACGCTACCAACATTTGTTATAGTTTACGATACTAAAAGAAACACTTATTTCAATATAATTTCGTTTTTAACAAAATGAATAACAAAGTATCAAAAAAATCATAATTGAATATTCAGTCTTTAAAAAAAGGGTAACGAACAAAGTATATAAAGAAAAAAAAATCAAATCTGTAAATCATAATTGTAAGATGCATTACAGAGGACCTACTAAAATTATATATCCTAACAATTTTAAAGGGTTTGTACAGTGTCTATTTTTTTTGGTTGAATTTTTTTTTTCTTTATTATTTTTCTTTAAACTTTTATCCCTTTAACTTTCAGTATTAATAATTTCAACCTCTTTAACTTTCTAAAAAAATTATAATCAAACTTTTCGTGTTTATTTTTATATATGCGTTTCCATAAATTTAAATTGATTTACCTTCATACGTAAACTTTTCCCGTTAATAAGTTGGGTCAAATATAATATATTCCTTATGCTTATTATTATGTACATTTTCTGTTGGTTTACGTTTTGATGTAATTTTTTTCTATAAATGAGCCGGTTAAAAAATAATATGCTTTCATGCTTATTTTTATGTACGTGTTCAAATGGTCTACGTTTTGACGTAAATTTTGTTCGAAAACACGTCGAGTAAAATATAATATGTTTTCATTAAACGCTATAATTTCGAGTCACTTTATGTTTCGACACGCCACAACACGCCGTAACTATTTTCTTACTTGCTTATTTTTATGCACGCGTCGGTATAAATTTAAGTTGGTTTATGATTCGACGTAAATTTTGTTCGGAAATATGTGTCAAATATAATTCGTTTTCATGCTTATTTGTATGTATGTTTTCAGTTGGTCTACGATTTAACGCAAATTACAATTAGCAAGTTAAGTGGATAGGGGTTTTATCCTATTAACTTTTTTGTTTCTTTCTTGATTTTTTTTTCTGGACTTTATTATTTTTGTTTTTTAGTTTTCTTTATGTTTAGTGTTTTAGTTTTAGGTTTCTTTGCATTAAAGCTATACTTAAGATAACATTTATGTTTCCATTTACAATTAATTTAAAATCAATTCGTCCGACTGTCCAATTAAATTTATTTTTATAGTTTTCAGTCCATGTAAAACATGTGTCGATATTCTTTTAAGCATATTTCTTTCGGTTGGTATACTGAACCAAAATAGATATCAACCGAAACCGCACAGCGTAGCGTGGGTATTCCTACCTTACAAAATTAATAAACATATGAGTAAACTGCCATTTTGGTCCCTGTGGTTTGGGCACTTTTGCCATTTTAGTCCAAATCTCAAACTTTTTAAATATGGGTCCCTATGGTTTCACTTTTATTGCCATTTTAGTCCAAAATTCAAAAACCCCATTTTTTTCACTGTTGCAACCTGCCTATTTTGTCTTTTTGTTGAGGGGTAAATTGGTCATTTCATAAATAAAAAAATGTTTAAATGAAAAATACTCTGCACACAAACTCTCTCTCTTTCTCAAAGCAGATCATCTTCCACAAACCCAGATCAAGAACTCATAAGAAAAACCCTAATCGAAGTGTTAATCATAACAATCAGCCGGATCAACAAGTTCAGAACACAAGGAATCAAGAGGAGGTAATCCAACAACAAAACCAAATAAATCAACCCGCAAAGAGACGAAGACTGTCAATAAATTTTGACTATCGCTAAATCCCTTCTTCTCAAACAACAACTGAACATCAACACCTAAAAACTATGACGAATCAACAACACTAATTAACCCCTGCAACTATGACGAATCAACATCAACTATGAATATCAACACCTGCAAGGCTGCAACTATGACGAATCATCTGAACAGAGCCAATTACGATGAGGGTTCCGATTGCTTCGCGGAGAAGGAAGAAGATGGTGTCAAGTTTCGCCACCGGTTGCACCAACATGCTTCTGCTAAAGAAACTGACAAAGAGTCATCAATGAACCTTGAGTTGGATTTCAGTCTTCAGTCTTCAGTCATCGTCATCGGAGATATAAAAGAAAACGGGGAAGCTAGTTTTTACTGGAAATTCGTCGAAGCAGCAGCACCATCGCCACCGCCGCGGCGGCCACCTCCTTTCTCTCTCTCATCTCTTTGATCTGTTTGACGGCGGTGGGGGAGGTGTTACAGGGAAGAAGAAGGAGGGAGGGCGTCGGGGTGTGCTTGTCGGAGAAACAGGATGCCGGAGCGCTTGACTACGGTATTTGGGTTAGGGTTTGGTGCGGGGTGGGGTGAAGATGATGAAGATGAAGTGATGAATTGCTTTTAAAGGGTAAATGGATATTTAAGATAATTAATTTAACTAAAAATATGTTATTAAATTTAAATGGACAATTTTGCCCCTGAATAAAAAGACAAAATAATCAGCTTTTAATAGTCAAATAAGGGGTGATTTGATTTTTGGACCAAAATGGCAATAAAAGTGAAACCACAGGTATCCAGATTTAAAAAGTTTGAGATTTGTACTAAAATGGCAAAAGTGCCCAAACCACAGGGACCAAAATGGCAGTTTACTCAGTATTTTATAAGACTAATATGACCTGATTTCACTTTTGGACCAAAATGTCAATAAAACTAAAACCACAGGAATCCAAATGCAAAAGGTTTGAGTTTTGGACTAAAGTGGCAAAAGTGACCAAACCTCAGGGATCAAAATGGTAGTATACTCTAAACATATTCCAAAATCGAAATTAAGTTTAGCTACATAGCATACAAAAAAACCGCCAACATTTATGCATTAACTACTTGTACGGTACAATCAAAATATGCAGTACCCTATTATCTCATTATCCACCCCTTTCATCTCATTATCATCAACATGCATTAACTACTTGTATGGTACATTCAAAATGTACGTCGCCCACTTAGTAATAGTGGAGAGTTCAAATGAGAAGAGATTTTTTGTAAAAAGAAAAAAAGAAGAAATTTCAACCAATAAAAATGCTTTATTTTACTTCATTTAATATAAGTATTTATTGTTACTATAAGGGTACATTGGTAAATCTACATGTCATTAATTTGTAGTATTCCTCTTTAATAGCTAACTACTTTAAATTTTTTGTAACTTATCTTCAAAATTTAAATTTTTTCAAAAAAAAAAAAAGTAAAATACAATATGTAAGATAACTTTCAACGTGTAGGATGAATTTTGAAATATGTAACATAAATTACGAGTTGTGTAGGATAACTTTCAACGTGTAGGATGAATTTTGAAATATGTAAGATAACTTTGATGTGTGTAAGCAAAAAAAGTTAGTGTAGAGGATACTAGTCTTTATGACTAATTAATTAGTAAAAAAATAATAATAAATAAGATAAGTGAAAAAACTATTTAATGTTTTACAAAATTACCATTTGTTCTTTTTTTCTCAATTAAATTTTCTTCTCGAATGAACATTCCCCCTTAGTAATAAATGTTATATAGAAAGATTGAGAGTTGTACGTTGGCATAGGATGACGTGATCACTATAGCTTTGGGAGTTGTACTTTGGGAAATGTTTGAACCCCTCCATCCTGGTTTTGGGACATTGGAAAATTATATGAACCCCTTCATTTTCAAGATGAACCGTTCCTGTGTAGTTTGTTGACTTGTATCTAATATTTTGGTTGCTTTCTCCTCTCTCATCTATCCACTTTTGTTTAAGTTCTCTCTACTCCATTATATATTTGTAATAGTTTATGTATTTATTTTTTTCTTAAAAAATAACGAAATCAGTTTATCAAATTTGTAAAAAAATATGGGTTAAAGATATTATATATCGTATAATAGATAAAAATAAAAATGATAAAAATATTAAATCGTACGTCAAAAAATTATATTCTAATTGTTGACTAAATGGTGTGTAGGATCTGAGTTTGCCTTATATGCTTTAGGTGAACAAGAATGAATGTAAACTCAAAGTTATAAATGAAAATGCGAAATTATACGAGCATAAAAGAGTGGAAAGTTATATCAAAAGTGTTTTGTATTAATAATCAAATGATTACAAATTACAGAAATGATTTTACAAACTCCCCATTAGCCTAATCACACACTTTACTATTCATACAAAAGGAATGATAAGTAATGAAATAGATCTCTAACACATGAGATCTATTTATACAAGTACGAAGCTTTGTTTGCAATCAGCTGACGTCACCTTGATAGTGACATCTAACATTTCTAACAAAAAAAATTGCTCAGATATTAGAAAACGTCTACGAGAATCTAACATTTAATCTATTACATATAACATATGTTCTAAGCTAACACTGTTACATTGATTAAAAATCATGTATATATGGATCAAAAATCATTAGAAAACGAATATCGTTATTGGTCCAATAATACCATCGGGTCGGTATAGTTCCGCTCATCACGATACAAACATTTGATATAGTCTACGATACTAAAAAAGTACTTTATTTCTAATATAATTCTGTTTTCAGCAAAATTAATACCAGAAAATTTATCCATAATTTGTAGAAATTAGTAAATCAGAGAACTCTCTCCTCTTCTTGTTTAATCACCAATCAATCAATATATATACAAGAGATGACCGTAGTCAGTCCCATAAAAGGATAAGAACAACTAGCAACTAAACTTATTCAAACTTTAAAACAAGAGATAAGCATTGGTGATGATAAGGATAAGCATGCTCTCGGTAACAACCATTACTCCCCCTCAAGCTGGAGCATGTAAGTTGTGCATGCCCAGTTTGACCAGTAGATCTCTGAGCTGTGGAGTGCCCAGCGGCATAGTGAGAAGGTTGCCTAACTGAAGTTTTGTGCTGATGCAAACTGGCTGGATTTCATTGGATTCTACCCGTTCCCGAACAAAATAGAAATCCATCTCCACATGTTTAGTTCGTTCATGAAAAACCGGGTTGTTAGCTGTGTGTCTCGCTGCTTGGTTGTCACAAAACAACAGGGTACTGTCTCGAGGTGGTGAGTTAAGTTCGGCTAGGAGAAACCGAACCCAAAGGACTTCGCTAACTGTGCGTGCCATTGCCCGGTAGTCAGCTTCGACGGAGGAGCGAGAGACGACCGACTGCTTCTTCGACTTCCAAGAGACGGGTGCCCCACGCAAACCAATCCGCATCACTATAGGAAACTAAATTAAAACCACCTTCCTTTGGTAAGAATATGTCGTGGCCCGGAGTCGTTTTCAAGTAACGTACAACTCGCATGGCCGCGTCTCAATGATTTTGCCGTGGGTCGGCAACGAACTGGCTAAGAACGTTGACCGAATAGGCGATGTCTGGGTAGGTCGTTTGGAGGTATAGTAGTTGGCCCACGAGTCTTCGATAAGTACTAACATCAAACTTTTCTTATTCCTCTCCCTAATCCAGTTTAGAATTAGGTTCCATGGGAAACCTACTAGGGCGAGCACCTTACATCCCGATGTCCTCCAAAATGTCTAATGTGTACTTACGTTGAGTGAGTACCAACCCATCTTTCGTGCGTGTCACCTTAATACCCAAAAAATACTTCAACTCGCCCAGGTCTTTTATGCTAAAACGATCATCAAGCACGGTTTTGTGTGCCGTATTACCTCCGGGTTTTCGCCGACTATTATTACATCATCCACATAAATAAGAGCAGCCACAAATGTGTTCTCGGCTTTGTATAAGAATAGGGAATGATCAGCTTTAGATTGAGTGAATCCCAAACTCAAAAGCACACTGGTGAATTTATGATACCAATCACGAGACGCTTGTTTGAGCCCGTAGATAGACTTGCGTAGTCGACAAACTCGAGTTTCGTTTTCTTTGATAAACCCCTAAGGTATTTTCATGTAGACCTCCCCATCCAAATCGCCATGCAAAAATGCATTGTTGACGTCTAATTGATGAATAATCCAGTTCTTCTTGATGGCAAGTGCAAGTAACGTTCGCATGGTAACTAGTTTAGTGACAGGAGCAAAGGTATCATGATAATCTACCCCTTCCATTTGTGTGAAGCCCTTTGCAACCAGCCTCGCTTTGTACCGTTCAATCTCGCCATTTGGTTTATACTTGATCTTATAAACCCACTTGGAGCTGATCGCTTTCTTGCCTTCGGGTAATGGTTCAAGGGTCCACGTGCCGTTTTTCTCAAGAGCTTCGATTTCCTTTTTCATAGTATCTCTCCATTTCTCATCATGTGAAGCTTGATGGAAATTTTTAGGCTCATCATGTGTGGTGATGGCCGCAAGAAAAGCTTTGTGTGCATTAGAAAAGTGCTCATAAGATAAATAATGAGTGAGGGGATGTACCGTAGAGGCGACTCGACTTGGAGATGAGTGTGCGTGGTCGACGAACGGTGGCAGTTTTACAATAAAATCCTTGATATGAGGAGGTTGAGATTTCTGTCGTGAATGTCGTATTGGAGGAGCCGGAATATTGTTGTTCGGCCTGTTGGAAGTCTTGGTTTCACCTGAATCGTTAGTTTCGAAATCGTTTTCAGGCCAATCGTCCACAGTTTCGGATTCACTGTTGGTGTCCGAGTATGCTAGGTGATCGACTGAATTGTGGGCCGAATCACTGGTGTCCCCTTGCATAGGATTTTCAAATGCATGGGAATTGTTTTCAGGTTTAGTGTGAGGCCCGTTACTAGGGTTGGTGTGAGGCCCATCCAAACCTCCCCCATTCTTGTTGCTTTCGGGAGAGTTTGAAAAATGTTCTTGGTATTCTTCAACTATTTCCTTGTCCGCCCCCCCCATTTACCATCAATTTCCCCATTCGAGAAAGGAAACATGTGTTCGAAAAAATAGAACATCCCGGGTCACCACGATTTTCTTATTTGTTAAGTCATACACCTTGTACCTTTTTGTACCATATGGTTAACCCAAAACACTCCCATCTATCCACGTGGAGCCAGCTTGTCACCCTTTGTGTCAGTGTTCCAAAAATATGATAGGTACCCAAATACCCTCATGTGATAATAGGAAGGTTGCCTACCAACTAGGACCTCATATGGTGTTCGGTATTGGATAACCTTGGAAGGCAATCTATTTATGACATAAGCAGCCGTTAAAACACACTCCCCCCCCCCAAAAAAAAAAAACTTGACCGGTAGGTTCGCCTTAAACCGGAGTGCACGGGCAATCTCTAAAAGATGCCTATGTTTTTGCTCCACTACCCCATTTTGTTGTGGGGTATGTGGCATGTCGTCTAAAGTGCGATCCCACATTCATTGTGAAAGGCCTTCATCCGATTAGAGATGAACTCACCTCCATCGTCACATCGGATCCTTCTAACTCTCTTTTTATATTAAGTTTTCACAATGGTGTAAAATTTTATCATAAAATCACTAGCTTCATGTTTATGTTTGATCAAGTAGACCCATACCCCCCGACTATAATCGTCTACTATCATGAGGAAATAGGTCCCTTGTGTCAACGAGAAGGTCCTATATCCACCCCAAATATCACAATGTATCATGTCAAAACACGCATTGGTTTTTATTGAACTTGTTGAAAAAGGAAGTCGAGTCATTTTTGCTCGAATACAAGAATCACAAAAATTGTCTTTTGAATCAGAAATTGCATTCTTAAGAAAACGAACATGAGATATCTTGTCATTGGATGGATGACCAAGTCTTCTATGCCATGTGTTGGTGGTTACCGCCATGACGTTTCGATTTGTTTGCATGAAATCCATCTTGCAGAGACCACCATGACACTTACTCATTCCTATCAAGTCCCTCGTCGTCAACCCCTGTAACAAAGAAATCAGGAAAAAACGTGGCACAACCCGATATTTCCACGTATTATCGGTGGGCCGGGTGGGGAGTATCGTGACGTAGTTGATATCATCATAGACAATTTATCATAGTTTAATACACAACGAAAGTCGAAAGATAAAAACATTACAAACCGAATGGAAGTAATATCAATTATTACAAAACGGTTGTAAGGGATCCACAGGCGGATCAAAGTTAAAAAGAACATTGTTCAACAGATTCGTAAACATCTAAGCTTGCAAGACTCTTTATTGATGCTAGGAGAAGCCAGCCTATTCCGTCTAGTACCTGCACTTAGCCTTTTTGGAAAATACGTCAATTTACACTAGTAAATACAATTAACCGACTCATTTTGAAAATGTTTAAGAAAATTGTTTTGGATGCACAAGGCACAAAATATCTTTTATAACTTGGGACAATTATTTAAAAATAATCTTGTATACAGATTTATATGTTTGCCGTCTGTCAGGGTCGGTTAGAAGAGCCGGACAAGATTAATTGACACATCACAGGTATAATACCCACAAGGAATTTTCCTTATTGCGGAGTACCTTTATAGATACGCAACTGTCAGGTGTATGCCTACACCCCGTGCTTAAGTCGTGGCCATTTCAATGAATGAGCCGAGGATATCCAGTACATGGTCATTAACCCCCCAAAAGCCATATACCAAACAAAACAGATTAAAACGGGTTATGTAAATATATTAATCACAATCCGATTTAAAACAGTTACACACCCGACCAAGCGGTATTATTATAATACCGTATCCCAAGCCCGTATAACGGAAAATTAAGTTAAAAGTATTTACCTGAGCAAATTACTCAATTTATCCCAGCCGTATACAATTTGGCAAATGCAGATATCTTTTACTGGGCTCCTAAATCTAGAACAAAGGTTTTAATACCCTATTAGATTCCTAACGGGTCTTAATTAAGCCTAAACTTAGACCGGTTAGTTTTAAAGGAAGATATACGGTTCAAAACGCACGATTAAGCGAAGACCAGATTAGAATCTGGTTTAGACCCGACAAGTTTGAAGACTTGTATAATATCGGTAAACTAAACATATTCTGGATTTTGAGATCAAAATGATAAGGTTTGACCCGTTCCGGTCAATTTATGCAAACTAGTCACATAAACCGTACCGAACGCGAAAAATGTATAACGGGTAACCAAATGAGTCATGTGCAGGTTTCACAAGTTAATATGCCTTAAATATGTTGTGATATCAGTAGGATACCTTCCATTATGCCCAAAATGGATTTAAACTCAAATTATGCCCCGTAGGGGTATTTTGGTCATTTTAAAACTTATAAAAGAGATTAAATATTAATATGAGGTTCAGGTCTGATATAATCAGTAAAAATAGTTATTTTTGCAGGTCATATCAGTAGGGTATTGTAACAACCCGCACGTTCGTGCGTTGTTACTACTGTCGACTTCGTCTTGTAATAGATTAGAAAGAACAGGGCACGTTGTACGAGAAAACCGGGAAAATATAGGTTGAGGCCATTTCGCATGAAATAGAATATCCATTTCGTATGAAATGACAACTTGCCATTTCGCATGAGCTATTCCGTGCAAAATGGATTGCCTATAAATACCTGCCTTGTCCATTTCATTTGTAACTTTGTAATTCCGGTGCCAAGGTGTTGCCGAAGTGTCTACAGGCCGTAAAACTTTGTTTTATCAATAAACAAGACAATTAGAGTGTATATCAAGCTGATTCAAAGTCGATACGTTTGTTTCCGCCTCTCGTATTGATTAGAACTCTTCTGAACGACTCGTTTTGGTCGTGCAAACGATCCTACAAGTGATATCAGAGCTCAGGAGGAAGAGTTCTTACCGATTTCAGCTTGATTTCATCAAAATTCTGACTTCTGCACCTTCTTTTACATATTTTTTCAAAATTAATCAAGATTTAACGGTTAAAATGGGCTAATTTTCACATATAACGTGCGAAACACTGTTTTAATGAATCCTTGAAAGAATTAGACCTAAAATCAACCTATAACCTGATCAATTTGACAAAAACATGGCCGATTGGATGACATCAGCATCATTTCGCACGAATTGAACACCCATTTCGCTTCAAAGGATTATTTCGCTTGAATCAAAGTTTATTTCGCACGGATTGGCAAGTTTGGACTTCATTCCGCACGAAATCGACCATTTCGCATCAAGTTGCCTCATTTCGTTTGAAAGTTGTGTCATTTCGTATGAAATCATCCATTTCGCATCAGATCGTCCATTTCGCTTGAAATTTGAGTTCATTTCGTTTAAAGAGGTTCATTTCGTTTGAAAGGCTGAGTTTGTGAAATATTTTACCAAATCATGGAAGAAGAGTTTTACAATGCATTTGCTACTACCCCGGGTACTCCTGTTACCATTGCTCAGAGTGTGAACATGGAAAATGAAACAGGAACGTTACAGAAACCGCGAAAGTTGATGGGCATTGAAGAATACTATGGTTGGAAAGACCGGTTTGAAAATTGGGTTCAAGCAAATCATTTGAGATCTTGGGAGTGTATTGAGAAAAAGTATGTTAAACCTCGTACAGATGTGGGAGTTATCAAAACTATTTCTGAATTGTCGGATAAAGAAAGAGATATGTATAAGGCAGAAAAAATGATGATTAGTCTACTTCAGCAAGCTGTGAAGGAAGACATTTTCATATTACTTCAACATGATAGTACTTCACGTTCGATTTGGGAAGCACTTCGAATTAAGTTTGAAGGAAGTACACAGATGATCAGGAGTAAGAAATCATTATTAAAGAAATAATTTGATCTGTTTACTAGCTTGCAGGGTGAATCTACAAAGAAGCTCATTGAAAGATATTGTCATTTAGTGCGTTCAATGTCCCTGTTGGATATCAACAAATATCGAGAAGAATGGGTTGACAAATTAGCTGATGCTTTACCTCAGAAAGAATGGGGTACATATCTGATGATCTTAAAGAACACTGGAGAATATGATAAATTGACAATTTTTCAGTTCATTGAAAAACTGGAAGGGCAAGATCTTGAACAGCAAAATATCGCTAGAATGAACAATCCAAGTGGTCAACAAGACATCAAGATGTATTACAAAGGGAATGTTCAGAATGTTGAAGCAAGTCCAAAAGTTCAAACCGCTTTCTGTAGGATCGTGATGCTGACCCGAATGAGTCGTTCAGAGGAGTTTTACTCTGTTTCAGGTGCGGAAAACAAGAAACAAAGCTAGAAACAGCTGATTCTTCACTTTAACTACTGTTTGTATTGATAAAATCAAGAATACAAGCAATCTTCACACTAGCAGCAGTTCGGCGTGGAATACAAGGCAACAGATTACTGATTTCGCTCAACATACCCCTATATATAATGCTGTGATTTCGCCCGAAGTGACATCTGGGCAACATGAGCGAAATCAGACACTTACTGATTTCGCTCGAAATCACTTGCCATACACACAAGAGCGAAATCAGCTTCTATCTCACTAACAACTTCCTATTTTCTTGTAAAACGTGCCCTAATCTATACAATGCAATCTAAGACTCGATACAAGACGAAGTCGACAGATGTATGCACCAACAGACTCCCCCTCAGATGTTGACGAGTCGTTCGTGTCGAGTCTTCACAAACTTCAGTCTTGATCAGCCTCTGGGCTTTTCTTTCACTAACAGCATCAACAAACTCCTCCTAACAATGTGCTGGCATTTCTTTGTTCTTCAGTAACATCTGATTCAGGATCGTTGTCTGACTTTCACAGGTCCAAGATTGTTGCCTGGCTTTATCTTTGAACACAGAATCGAAACCTGGCTCAAGCTCTATCCATAGAGTCTTTAATTTCCAAGATCAAAACTTGGCTCAAGCTCTATCCACAGTCTTTAATTTCCAAGATCGAAACTTGGCTCAAGTTCTGCTTACGATCGATAGCCTGGCTCATCCTTTGTCTTCAGAGTCTACAGGAATCAGAAATCTGGCTTTCTCCAATCAGAATCCTCAGGTATCATAACCTGGCTCTCATCTAGCTTAGATCTCAGGATCGATTGACCTGGTTCAACTTGACTCCTGCACAAACTCTACCTCAAAGTAAGTTTTACACATTTAACAATTTGAATATAAACATATGCACCAACAACGACTCCCTCTCTAAAAACTTCCTCTTTGATGAACCGATTGTTAGTTTAAAAACACATTTAATGTTCAAAACACACTCCCCCTTACAACAATGTCATCATGTTTAGCACTTGGAATTTTGAAAATCAGCTCTCCAACATCAGTTGTCGAAAATCTTTTTGACTTTTTCAAAATTTATGCTAAAACACACACAAAATCTTTTTGGATTTTTCTAAAACAAAGTAAATGCAGAAATGAAATATATACAAACAATATTTTTGTGAGTTTGTGTAAGAGGATCATATCAGTTATTGAGACATGTCACCAACACCGTTAAGCTTCATTTCATTTTAAGTTCTAAACAATTCACCTAGATTGTCAGTATATTTGTCCATTTTAATTTTCACACAAATTTCAATTGATCCGAGATACGATGTTAATGTCTTAAACACTTGAACTTATCCGTGTGTCCCACTACTTGAATATACTCCCGTATCCAGATCCCAATATTCAGTCTTACAGGTGAGTATACCACAGATGATATCTGTCAGGGGTTAGGTGCGAAACCGTGAGAGCTCAGGTAAGAACTTCCGTTCAGCAGAGAGATGACGGCTCGACTTTTTGGTGTGTCCCCTTTAGAGGATCTTTTGATTACAACAGCAGTGACTATAAATTTTATTGTTTCATCGACATGTTGAGGGCGTAGCTATGTTTCAAGCTTTTGCGGAAAGCATTATCCGGGGACAAGGTCAGTACTTCCATACAGCAGAAGTCCCGGGATAATACCCCAGATATCACTGAGCATAAAGACCTAGTATCTCAGAATAAGGGACCTTTCAAACAAGATTTCAGGGGTTACCTATATATTCAAGAAATTGTTACCCACAGAATAATCAAGTTTGAAATTTAGGTTTATATCTCGTCCCAATTTACTAAGTGTGTAAAAACCTACTGACATATCCGCAGTGAGATTGTTTATCACATTTTATCTCTACATTTCTTTAGCATGTTGTGACAGTCCACTGATGTACTATCATTTCCTCTTTTTCTCAACAAAACTCATTTTTGATTTATCATGTTTTTGTCTTTTTCAAATTTTCTAATGTTTTTGGATTTTCTGAAATTTTCTACTCCCCCTAAAATGTAAACACATTTAAAGGAAATTGAAAACAAACAAAACTCTTGACCCAATTCTTAAACTATACAGAAAATTGACAACTGACATCGAATAGCATCAAATCTCCATTCACTAGGCATAAACAATTAGAACTACCCCTTTCACAAACCATTTTCTCATTTAGATTTCAAAACGATTTTTCTGGAAAATGAGTTTGTTTTTACCACTTGTAAGCACTTGTTAAGTACGGGGATATGGTTCATCATCTTGTCTGTTTTATCATGTGTAGTAAATCAAGTACAAATTAATGTCTCTGATTTACCGTTTTGCAATTAAGCAACCTCTGTACCAATTGTAAGAATAACCACTTGTAGGTATAACCAAACAATACCAATTGTAGGAATGTCACATCTACATATACCATATTACCAACTTGAATGCTGATTCCTGCTTCACGCTTACCAACCTGGAAGCTCCGGCGTAGTCATTCAACCTGTAAAATTTTAACAACTATCAAAAATTTTCATACACACTCATTAAACACATGAATGATGCCGATTCCTGATCCACGATGTAAACTTGGGATCTCCGGCATAGTCCTAAGACTTCAAGGGAAACAAACTTCCATCCAAGTCTTTTCAGACTTGATGGTTTTCAATTCTTGCGCAGTGGGGTTGTACGTTGCCTTTTTAGTTGCATAAAAATCTTTAACCCCCTTTGCTTTCCCATTAAGCATTTTTCCAAAAATTTTCTTAACATTCCCATTGAATGTTTTCTAGACATCAAACTTAGTTTTCTCGGTATAAAACTGATTCGAGATTTCAATTTTGCCAACTTTCTGTTTAACTTCTTCAAATTTCAGTGATGGAAATTCATCATCATTCACTGAAACTTTCACCTCAACCTGTTGCTCTTCTGGCTTTGTGGAACCAGATTCATCGCCGACTTTCTCATCTACCTTTTTAACAACCCACACTTGGTTGTCTTTCTGTTTCTTTTTATAAAAATTCTTTTTAGAACACTCACCAATCTCATAAGTTGAATTTTCAAAAATTTTAAATTTTTCGATTGGTGGTTCAACATCAACAACTTTTTCTTTCAATTTCTTAGAAACTCCCTGTTTTGTTTTGGCATTTTTCGGACAGTTCCATGCAATGTGCCCAGCTTCATTGCATTTGTAATAGGTTCGAGTTTCCTTTGGATGAAACACTCCAGTTTCATTCCTTCTCTTCTCAGCAAGAAACTCCTGATTTGATTGTCTCCAGAATGGTTTCTTCTGTTCATCTTCAGCATTTCCACCTGAAACAAATTCTGTTTTTGTTTTTGAATTTTTCACATTTTTATGATTTTCTGGTGGAATAAAACCTAATCCTTTCTTTTTGTAGCTACGATTTTGGTTAGGTTTCTTTTGAAAACCAGGACCAGAATAGTAACCCTTTTTCTTGTTTAAACATTGTTGAACTCTTGAAGTGTATTTTTTAGGTTTTCTAGTAAGATTTAAATCTTTTGTTTCAGAAATATTAACTTCTGTCAGTTTGAAAACCTTTTTGATCATGTCAAAACGAACACTTCTTATTGGAAACTCTTTGTCAGAGTATAATTTGTCCGAATCATTTAAAGTGTATGCGACTTCAAATGTTTCTTCATCCAAATTTGCCTTTGATAATAAAATTTCTTTATTGTAAGCCTTTTTGACCGATGACTTTGGACCATTGACTGATGAACTTGACCCTCCAGACTCAAACTTTGACTCGGACTCCTCATCAGTATCCAACACCTGATCGACCACCTTTTTTATTAAATCAGACTCATGATCAGTGTCAGACGAGGTAAATGTGACATCAATAGTTCCTGGTAATTCATCAGTTGTGTCGGTTTTTAGCTTTATATTGATAGCCTTTTCAAGTTGCTCCTCGTTTGGTTTTCTAGGAGAATACCCTTCCCATATTGGAGGCGGACACTTGTTTTAGCTAACAGTCGGATTCTTACCAGTATCCTTCTTCTTTAGCTTGTCGTCTTGAAAAGCTTCCATACCTGCAACAGTTGGGTAAATACGATCAATGAGATAATCAGAACTAGTATAACTTTGAAATAAACGTCTGATTCTCTCATTTTCTATCTTCTCTGTCTCCAACTCTTTCTTCCACTTGGCACTCTCTTCGATGTAGAAGTTGATAGCTTTCTGCTTTGACATCATGACAGCATTCATCATCGTTAGTGCCTGTTCTCTTTCACAATTTGTCTTTTGAAGACCAGTTACTGTTTTGTTCCAGACATCATAAGATTCTTTTACATAGTTGAGATTAAACAGTAACTGTTCCTTCTTCTTCTCATATTCAGCTATTATCTCATCTTTAGCTACACATTCCTTGCATGCTTCCAAACACTTCGTGCAAGGCTTAATGACTTCAACAATCTTTTCAACTTCGATTGTTTTCACTACTTCAACCACCTTTTCTGCTTCAATCACCTTTTCTTCTACCTTTACTTGCTCAGTCTTAACCATCTCCTCGGCAGCACTTTCAACATTCACATTCTGAACAACATTTTCAACCTTCACTTGTTGTTGTTCTTTTGCATCTCGTTTCTCTTTTAGCTTCTCCATGCGATTTGCAAAATAGAAATGAAAACTTTCAGGAGATAAATGAGATTTTGCAATATTAATGTGTTTTTCCTCCTCATCATCACTACTGTCATCTGGAGGTGACTGATCAAACTGTACAGATTTTTCAGAACTAGCATCTGATAAACCAGAATCAGATGGTGTTTGATCAAAGATAACTTCTTTTTCTGAGCTAACATCGTTTTGTACACTCTCATCTGAACTCTGTGAGCTTTCATCAGCACTTTCTGAGCTTTCATCAGATGCAACAGACTCTTCCTCCACACTCTTCACAGTCTCACCAATAGACTTCATCCATGTGGCAAACATGTCTGGTTCTCTCACAATCTTAGCGATGAAAGCTTTGAATTCTCCTTTTTCATCAATAAACATATCCCAGCTGAAGCCTTCAGGTAGCCTTTCATCATCTTGATCGACTAAACATGCTTTGCTTTCAGGTGATATGTAATTGTTCCAGTTGAAGTCTACCAAACATGCTCTCTTCGAATCCTCAATCTTTCTACCATGAGCCACTTGTGGTTCTTGCTGTTGACCAACCTGTTGATAAATGGCTTTTCGGTAGTACTCGTCTTTTCCGAATGGATTCTGAGCACCACTAGCTTCCCCGTTCTTGCACTCTCGCTTGAAATGGCCCTTCTCCCTGCATCGAAAACAAGTAACTTTAGATTTATCAAAACCTAAAGTAGAAACATGAGCATCAAGAAAGTCATTTCTCCCAGTAATAAGCTTGAACTTTTCAGCTCGTCTGAGAACACTCGCTAGACACCATTTGATATCCATCAGTTCCATCTCTTCGGCGTCTATTTGATCGTAATCCTCCTTTGTGAGCATAGGATTCCCGATTCGACCAGCAACTAGACCTTCATATGAGAGAAGCACAGAACCAAGTAAAGCCATGTGGTCTTTAGCAGTTTCTTCTGAAAAACTTTGACTTTCTGGAAGATTTAAAGTTATGTTGCACTGGATTACATAACCATTTCCTGTCTTTGTGCTCCGAGAATGAAAACTTGTAGTTAACTCTTTCAGATTGACATTTGGAAATGATGAGAATCCACTGCTGCTGTTGTTTGAACCTTGATCAACCTTTTCTGTTGAATCCCCAGCACTAAATGCAGTCTGGATTTTAGGACTTCTCTCAGATTCTGGAACTGGAACACTACCTTTGTAGTACATCTTTACGTCCTGTTGACCACTTAGACTGTTCATCCTAGCGATCTTCTGCTGTTCCAAATCCTGACTCTCGATCTTTTCAATAAACTGAGAAATCGTTAGCCCATCATAAACACCCGTATTTTTCAGAATCATCAAATACGTTCCCCACTCTTTCTGCGGTAATGCATCGGCTAGCTTGTCTACCCACTCTTCACGATCTTTTGTAATACTCAGCATTGACATGGATCGCACTAAGTGGCAATATCTTTCTATCAGCTTCTTCGTATCTTCTCCCGGTAAGCTGCTGAACAGATCAAACTCTTTCTTTAGCAGTGCCTTTTTGCTCTTTATCATGTTCTCACTACCCTCAAACTTAACACGAAGAACATCCCAGATTGACTTTGAAGTTTTGTCATGCTGTAGCAGAATAAAGATGTCTTCTTTGATAGCTTGTTGAAGTAGACTGATCATCATCTTTTCGGCTTTATACGTAATCCGTTCTTGATCAGTAAACTCTGATAGATCTTAGATAACCTGCAAATCTGTTCGAGGCAACACATATTTCTTCAGTATACATTCCCATGACCTAAGATGGTTTGCCTGAACCCAATTTTTGAATCTGCCTTTCCACCCGTAGTATTTTTCAATACTCATCAGTTTCGGGGGCTTTTGTGTAGTTCCCGTCTCATTTTCTAAATTCATGGCCTGGGCAATGACAGTTGGAGTAGACGGAGTTGCAAATGCGTTGTAAAACTCTGTATCCATGATTTGTCAGCACATTGTTCAAACACAATAACTTTCGAGCGAAATTAACCAATTTACAGCTTCGAGCGAAATCCCAATAACCACAGGAGCGAAATCACTGATATTGCACACAAGCGAAATCAGATCTTGCAAATTGGAGCGAAATCTGACAGATGGTATCCCTGGAGCGAAATTAAGATGATTTTGAAGCGAAATCCTTCAGTATCTATACTCTGGAGCGAAATCTGAGAACTTGTAGGAGCGAAATTAGCAAGTTTTGGCAGCTAGAAGCAAAATCAGGAATGTCATGTTCGAGCGAAATCAACTCGGGGTCAATTTTAGTCCATTTTTAGTCCGATTTTAGGTGTGAAACTTTCCAGGGTTTGTCTATGTCCAATTATCTATAGTCTGTGAAATTTTGAGCAGGTTTTGACCGGTAAATCTCGTTCTGATGAAGAAAGAAAGTGTAGAAATAAGAAAACTTGATGAATTCCAGCTAATCTCTGCAGAACTCCTCCTCCTGAGCTCTGATACCACTTGTAGGATCGTGATGCTGACCCGAATGAGTCGTTCAGAGGAGTTTTACTCTGTTTCAGGTGCGGAAAACAAGAAACAAAGCTAGAAATAGCCGATTCTTCACTTTTACTACTGTTTGTATTGATAAAATCAAGAATACAAGCAGTCTTCACACCGGCAGCAGTTCGGCGTGGAATACAAGGCAATAGATTACTGATTTCGCTCAACATACCCCTATATATAGTGTTGTGATTTCGCCCGAAGTGACATCTGGGCAATAGGAGCGAAATCAGACACTTACTGATTTCGCTCGAAATCACTTGCCATACACACAAGAGCGAAATCAGCTTCTATCTCACTAACAACTTCCTATTTTCTTGTAAAACGTGCCCTAATCTATACAATGTGTAGGATCGTCTGGAGACCCGAACGAGTCGTTCAGAGGCTTTCTCCTTGGTTTCAGGTGCGGAATAACAAGAAACTAAGGTAGAAACAGCAGGCAAATCACTTTAACTTCTTGTTTTACTGATATCAAACGTTTACAGCTCAAATCTCGCACCGGCAGCACTTCGGCATGATTTCTACGCTCCACTACAAATGGGATCCGCTCTAGAGGTATATATAGGACTTTGGGACCGCTTATTGGACAGGCCCAATAAGCGGCCCAGACAGTCACTCGAGCGGTCCAACCATCTCGTCATAAGAGCGGTCCAGAACATGACCATTCGAGCGGTCCATGTATCTAAATGACTAATGAGCGGCCCAACTATCTAATTTGATTCTATAAGCGATCCAACATCTAAAACCTATACATTTTCACTATTTCTAGTATTACGTGCCCAGATCTAACGTTCTAAGACAGTGACTCGATACAAGACATAATCAGCAGATGTAGTGCACCAACAGACTCCCCCTCAGATGTTGATGGAGTCGACTATCGAGTCACAACAATGCTGTCTTCAGTTCTTCAGTCTTGATCAGTCTTTGGGCTTCTCTCTCTTTATCATTCTAAGACACGAACGAAGATGTAGTCGACAGACAACTGCACCAACACTCTTCAATCTTGTTCGGCCTTCTTCAGGAACTCATCCTGGAATAATAGCTTCTTCAGGAATTCCTTCCTGGAATCACATGCCTGGATCATTCTCTGGCTCTAACTTTCATCAGACTCCCCCTAACATAATGCTGGGATCTCTGTCTGGAAATCGTTATCACCATTGAAATCAACTCCTGGCTTTCTCTGTTTAAGCTCTCCTCTGGTTCTGATGTATCTCCTGGCTATTCGTAGCAACAGGATCAGAAACCTGCAAAACTCAACCATACTATTACAAACTAATACAATTTGCAATTCAACTTAATGAATCAGCAAATCATATAAGAAAAATTATGAAGATCAAACTGTAGGTTACCATTCAACTTATTCATCAAGTTAATGAACCAAATTTGCATTTCAAATCTTCACAATTTTACACTCTCTCCCAAACCACAAGTTCAACATGTTTAGCACTTGAAATGTCAAATATTAGTTTTTCACACTCTGTTGTCGAAAATCTTTTTGTAGTTTTCAAATATCAAACAAAAATACAATATTTTTGGATTTTTGAATTTAGAGAAATACGGAAATGAACACTATTTTTGAGAGATTGTGCAAGAGGATCATATCGGTTTTTGAGACATATCACCAACACCGTTGATCTTGATTAATCAGCAAATGTTAAAAACAAATTTACTTCTGATTGTCAGTATCGTTGTCCACTTAAACCTCTACACAAATTTTCAATTGATTCAAGATACGTATTTAATGTATTAGCACTTAAACTTATTTGAGTGTCCCACCTCTTGAATATACTCCCGTATCCAGATCCCAATATTCTGATTTACAGGTAAGTATACTACAAATGTTATCTGTATATAAATTAGGGGAAAAATGCGAGAACTGAGGGATCTCAGGTCAGAACTTCCGTTCAGCAGAGAGATATCAGCTTCGACTTAGCAGTGGGTCCCCTTTAGAGGATCTTTTCAGCTACAACAACTGATCATCAATTTTATTGTCTAATCAGCTGAGGGCTTTATGCTATGTTTCAAGCATATGAAGAAAGTATTAGCCAGGGACTAGGTCAGAACTACCGTTCAGCAGAAGTCCCGGAATAATACCCCAGACATCATTTGAGTACAAGAACCTAGTATTTCAGAATAAGAAACCTTTCAAACGAGATTTCAGGGGTTACCTATATATCCAAGTAGTGTTCCCCACAAAATAAGTAAGTTTGATTTTATGTTTATATCTCGAATACAATTTACTAACTGTGTGAAGCCTACTGACACATCATTAGTAAGACTTGTTTAAAAACAATTTTGACTTTACAAATCTCTAGCATGCTGTGATAGTCCACCGATGTACTATCATCTCCTCTTTTTGCAACAAAACTCATTTTCATTTTTCAATTTTTTAAATTTTTCAAAATTTTCTTACTCCCCTTAAAATCAAAATATGTTTCAATTTTGATTTTCTGAAGAAAAAAAATTGAAAACAAACTATACAAGAAACTTGACAACATAATGTGAATTACCTCAATTCACCATTCTCGTGCAAAACAATCAGAACTCCCCCTTACAACAAACTATTTTCCCATTGTGATTTCAAAATACTTAAGTTTGTTTCAATCAAAATGGTTTTTCCGGAAAAAATTAGTTTGTGTTCAAACCATTTATAGATTCTGGGTTATCTCTTCATCTTGTTTTCTTCGAACATATAAAAGATTTATCATTTCCAGTTTGATCATAAACCATCAGTAGAAAATCAAGTACAAATTAATGTCCCTGATTTACCACGTATGAGGCGAAAAATCACCAAAGTGAAATTTCTCAAGAAATGTGCCGATTCATGATCCACGATACCATCTTGGGATCTCCGGCAAGTCAGGTTTTTCTATTTAAACAATTTCACCCAAGCCTGACTGTTCTTGGGTGATTTTGAATTCTTGCTCAACAATGGTGGAAAGTTTTTCTCATCCATTGTTAAACTAGAATTCTCAACTTTTACTTTAACCAATGGCTCCTCTGGTTTTACCATTCCAGAATCATTGCCTACAGGTGGCTTGTCCGACTTTGATCTGTCAGATTCATCGCCGACCTTTTCTTTCTTCTTCTCCTCTTTTGTCCTCAGATTTTTATCTGATGAATTCTTTTTGTTCAACTTTGCAGATGAAGGAGTAGATTCATCAGAACTACTAATCTGTTTGTCCCGTGAACCCGAGGACAAAATCTTCTCGAGATATTCTCTCGCTTTCTTCCTCTTCTTCCTCAGTCTGTCTTTCTGCCCCTGTGAAAGTTTAACTTTCTTTTCCTGAATTGACTGTACTGGAACTTTAGGTTTCAGAACCTTTTGCTCCTGGGGCTTGACTTTGACTGGAATCTTTGCCGTTTTCTGAGAATTAACCCTCAATCTTTCATTCGATCTCCTTGGGCAATCTCGGGCAATGTGACCTTTGATGTTGCAATTAAAGCATCTCCTGGTCTCATAACTCCAATACTGGCAGTTAACAGCAATATGCCCCTGATAGCCGCAATTGTAGCACACCCTGTTATCATACCAGTTACCACCGTTGTACCAAACATTTAAGTCATAACATTGTTTGGCCTGGTGATATTCCTTCCTCAAATTTGTTAAATTTGGCTTTGAAGCACTGTGGTCCGACCTGCACCACTTATTACCAACAATTTTTGAGTTTTCATTTTTTAAATTTTTTGATTTTTGATTGCGATTGGATGATTGAACTGATGAGCTTTTAATTTCTTTTTGAACACTTTTCTCATTTTTAAATTTTTGTTTCTGTTCTACTTTCTTCTTCAAAGGTTTTTGCTTAGAGCATTCTCCCTTTTCAGTCGATTGCAGAACAGTTTTCTGTAATTTTTCTTTTAGTTTCAAAATTTTTTTCTTTTTCTCAATTTCAGCATCAGATTCTGTCTCAGACTCATCTGCTGAATAAAATTCCTCATTTTCATCATCAGTTTTCTCATCACAATCTTCAACTTTGACAGAGTCAAAGTTTGTGACATTGTCACTTATTGGCACTGAATTGATTGGTTTTGGACAGGGAAAATTCAAACTGTCAGATTTAGTCACAAAACCTATCAATTTCTTCTCAAGTTCATCAATTTTGTTCCTCGAATTCTCAGCTTCACTTTCAAGCTGAGATATTCTCCCAAAATGAGACTTAATTGTTTTTTCATTATCATTCTTCAAATTTTCAAGAACAGATTTTTCATTCATCAAAACTTTTATCTGTTCCTGAAATTTTGATTCATTCGCTTTCAGGTTTTTGTTTTCCAACTTGATCCAGAAATCTTCATCTTCTGATGATTTCTGTTTGCTTTCAAGCTCTTTTTCCAACTTTTTGATTTTCACTTGAGCGTACTCACCTTCTTTTTCAAGTTTAATGATTTTCTGAAGATGGGAATTTATCATTTTCTGTTTCTCAATGTTGTTTTTACTAAATACATTTCTCCCATCTTCAAGAATTTTCAGTTGATTTTGAAATTCTTTTTCACTTTTTGATTTTTCAATTTCAAAATTCTTAATTTTCTCTCCAAAAACCTTTTCTTTTTCTTTCAATTTCTTATTTTCAAAAGTCAAACTGTTCAAACCATCCAACAGTTTGTCATTTTCAGCTTTCAGTTTCTCACAAATACTCTGAACCATAAGAATCTGTTTTTCATCAATTTGCTTTTCATCTTTCAGCTTCTTGACTTCGGATGTCAAACTTTCCACATTCTTCAATAGTTTGTCATAGTCAATCTTGAAGCTGTCACACTTAAAGCATACTGTTGCATTCTTCACAGATTCTTTAGCTTTTGAAGTTTCTTCTTCTTTTTCCCTGAATGTACCTGCACAAAATATTTTAATACAATCAAGAGGATTTCCATTATTATCAATATAACAACCTCTTTTGATATCGTATTTCATCACATATTTTGCTCCAAGACATACACATATTCTTTTATCTATTTCACCAATCACATTCAAACTTAGATTCTCTAGGTTTCCTTTTATTTTGTCAATCAATTCTCTTTTATTTTTATCATTCTCATAACTATGTGTTTTGAGTTTTTTAAAAAGCTCTGATGAATTCAATTTTGATATCCCAGAGAAACCATAATTCGATCTTATATTCGTCAAAATATCATCCCATTCTGTAGGTAATGCATCTGCAATCTTTGATACTTTTTCTCCATCTGTCAACCTTATCTCATATTTTTCCAATTTACTCAGTAAATAGTTAAATCTGCTTTCCATCTCCTCCAAAGTCTCATTCTTTTTGCACAAAAAATTTTCAAGCCGCATAATCCATATCCGTTTATCATCTTGTTGTTCATAACTACTATACCAACCATATCCATCATTTAATCTTTCAAGATGATAGTTCTCCTGTTCATCAAACACCATCGCCATGTTTCGCAAAAAAAACCCGATACGTATTTGTTGACAAATAAGCGAACCAGGTGTGACAAGAAAAGCGAACCAAACAACAATTTTGCCAAATAAGCGGTCCAGATAAGCGATTCAGAATTGGTCCGGATAAGCGGTCCAGAACTAGTCCAAATAAGCGATTCAGACTTTGTCCGAATAAGCGGTTCCTGATCGTTCGAATAAGCGATCCTCAACCGTCCGGATGAGCGGTTCCCAACCGTTCGAATGAGCGGTTCACGATCCGTCCGGATAAGCGGTTCAAGAGCAATTCACGAGCGGTCCACAATTTCAAATCCAAATTTCACCCACTTAAACTTCGAATTTTGATTTTAAACTTTCCAGGGTTTGTCACGGTACTATTGCGCACAATCTGTGAGAATTTGAGCGAGTTCCGACCGTGAAATCTTCCCGAATCAGAAAAAGAAGGTGTAGAAGTAAAAAAATGACGAAATCCAGCTAATTTCAGCAGAGAACCTCCTCCTGAGCTCTGATACCAATTGTAGGATCGTCTGGAGACCCGAACGAGTCGTTCAGAGGCTTTCTCCTTGGTTTCAGGTGCGGAATAACAAGAAAATAAGGTAGAAACAGCAGGCAAATCACTTTAACTTCTTGTTTTACTGATATCAAACGTTTACAGCTCAAATCTTGCACTGGCAGCACTTCGGCACGATTTCTACGCTCCACTACAAATGGGATCCGCTCTAGAGGTATATATAGGACTTTGGGACCGCTTATTGGACAGGCCCAATAAGCGGCCCAGACAGTCACTCGAGCGGTCCAACCATCTCGTCATAAGAGCAGTCCAGAACATGACCATTCGAGCGGTCCATGTATCTAAATGACTAATGAGCGGCCCAACTATCTAATTTGACTCTATAAGCGATCCAACATCTAAAACCTATACATTTTCACTATTTCTAGTATTACGTGCCCAGATCTAACGTTCTAAGACAGTGACTCGATACAAGACGTAATCAGCAGATGTAGTGCACCAACACAATGCAATCTAAGACTCGATACAAGACGAAGTCGACAGATGTATGCACCAACACTTTCAGCGCAGATTACTCATCCGGATCAATCAATCAAAGTCCAATCAGCAATAGTGGATTTTCTTCATACTCGAGTATTAATCCGAATGTTTCAACCTCAAGTTATCTGTCACACCCCGAAATATCAGAGCTTGGCGTGACTGGACCGGTATCTTCATTGCACAGCGGAAGCAAAAAGCTAAGACTTCTAAACAATGAACGCCGCTAAGTACTCAAATTCCCATGGGTTCTCCCATTCCAACCGTGCCATATCTTTGAAAAGTAACCTGAGAAAGAACATGCGAAAAAGTCAACATAAAGTTGAGCGAATTCATAGTTTGTTTTGAAAAGATTTAAAATAAATCTTTTTGATAACCGGTTTTAAAGTTGCTGAGAAAATATAGTAAAATCATTTTCTTGGCATGATATATGAAAACTGTGAGTCTAGCCCACGAGAGTCTTCGTGCATTGCACGAGAGAGAATGGGCCGAGCCCAAACGAACCTTTGTAAGCAGGATCAGCGTGTCCTCTTACTTAGGTATAGTTTGAAAAACGTTACCAAAGTTTGTAAATCCATGTATTTGTGAGTTTACTTCAAATGAATCTTAAAAACATTTGAAAATCTGAGTATTAAAACTGGTATGTAAGCGTCTATGAACAGATCATTAATGTTTTGCAAGGACATTAATATGTGTGGCGACATAGGAAGCACTCAACCCTAGCGGATTTCCCCCGGTCCACCCGGTTAGAACAACAAAAGCACTACATGGGCCACACAAGGACCCAAGAGTGGGGCTCGCTACACCCGATAGATCTACCACTTTTGCCCTCGGTCTTATACAAGATTAATGGCACTTAAGAGAGATTACTATTCGCTCACCTGATCTAACAGTTCATTCCCTAGCTTAACCATACCCTAGTTAACGTATAATGTGTGAGTTATTCATGTCCTTGGGCCTCTGCCCATGTCCTTGGGCCTTTGCCCACGTCATTTGTGTTATTAAAACTCCTGCATGTTTCGAAAAACACTTATGTTTTCATAAAACCGGTATGTTTAGTATAATCTTTTCGTAAACCATTTGAGTTCGTTGAAATTCTGTCGCAAAATGGTTTATAAATATGTGATATTGATTTATCGAAACCTTGTGTGATTTTGCAAAACTTGCATGTCTTTCCACCCCCGAAAACATTTTATAAAAAAATGTAAAACAGTGAAAAGTGGGGGTTATGAACTCACCTTGACATTCCTGTGCAAAGCTAGCCTAACGTGATTCCGTAGTGTCGTTCCAAGAATGTGCATTAGCCAGCGTGCAACTATGGTATTCCTAACAGGGAATAACTTATCAGTTTCTAGTATAACGACAGAGTTAAACTACGTGTCCGAGCTCTACCGAGTCGTAAGTAAACGACTCTACGAAGGTGTTATCATTTTGATTCTGAAATAACCAATCTAAGGTTATTTAATCCCGTTCATAATCGGGATAAAACTAAGTCACGAAATCGACTTAGTTTTCGAGTGTTAAAAGATATATATATATATATATATATTTATATATTTAAATATAAATGTATACTTGCGATGTCGTGTTAGTCGTCGTGACTAGACATACGTAGGTGGATAGCGGTTCGTGTCGTTGCCGTAAGATGGAAATAAAAGTGTGTATATATGTATACATATATTTTAAGTCGTGAGTTTGAAATATAAACTCTAAATTCAGTCGTTTGAACCAAATATAAAAACTATATTTAGTTCGTAAGGAAGTCTAAAGTCGACTTTTAAAATAAATACAAGCGATGAAATTTATTTTATAATCTAACACGAAGTAACGACTTTTGAAATAAAAATAAACATTTATATTTATTTTTATAGAAGCGTTCGGAAGTATCGGGTTTGTTAACTCATAACGTCGTCAAGTAAAACGTAAGCTTATATTCATTTTATAAGAAAACTTAAACATCGATAGGTTCCATTTTTAGAATAAAATACGTTTCGTATGTCAAATTTTTACGGAAAACGGACAGAGTTTCCTCTGTTTTTGGAATAACCCGACTATAAAAAGTCGTCATATTTTATCAAAACTCAACAATAAACCAACCACAATTATATATATCTTTTGCAAAATATAACGAACGCTAAAATAAATAAACTAGAGTACGGCGGTTCAAGCTCGGTTCGCGTAGACTAAAAAAAAAATCTAAAACTATACGGTCTATACTAATTTCGCGTCGTTAGACTTTACCGGGTCGCGTATTGACTGCGTGACTACCGCTGACCGTCTGTTGACTGTGTTGACCGAGTCAACTGAGTTGACTCGCTGAGTTGACTCAGTTTGACCGAGTCAAACCGAGTTGAACCAAAACTTAACCCGAACACCGAACTGAGTCGCGAAGTTGAACCATTCTGTTGACTAGTTTAACCTGTCTTGACTGTTTGACCGAAGCTCGAAACTTGACCGAGATACGAGCCGAGACCCGAACCTGCTTGTTGACCTACTGTGACTGTCTTTGCCCGAACCGAGTCTCAACCGAGTGAACCGTAACAGTCCCGAACCTGAAATCCATACCAGATTTGTCCCGAATCTCTTCAAATCAGAACCGAACCATGAACCGAACTGTGGTTGACCCGAAACTGGACTGTTGACTGTTGACCATGCTTGACCTGTTGTTGACCCGAGTTGACCAGTTTGACTGTTTGACCACGTTTGACCGGCTGAGTCGAGTTGAACCGGAGCGAACCAAGCTGAGTTAGCCCGAACACTGAGTTGACTCCGTTGACCCATTGATTGAGTTGACTCACTGAGTTGACCGGGTCTGACCCCGGGTTGACCGAACCGAGACTGAGACTCGAACCTGTAACGAACCGAGAACCGAAATGAACTAAACTTGAACTGAATCGAAGCGAACCCGAACAATGGTAGTACCTGAACCGCTTGCAGATCTGACCTGTAGTTGAACCAAGCCACTTGAACTCGAACCTAACCAACCACCACCATCATCGTCTGTCACCGTCGGCCGCCGCCGCGTATGGTGGCCGGCACCTCCTTCCTCTTTGATCGAACCGCCACCCGACACCATCCCTACGCCGTTGACGCCCTTTCTCCAGCTCTGTTCTCTCTCCCTGCAGCTCCGATATCTCTTTGTCTCGCGTGTCTCGTCGCTGATCGAACCCGAGAAGAGAGAGGGTGGAGAGTTGTCGGTTGCCGTGGGGGGGGGGGGGAGAACTCGACGCCGGAGCGCCGATTGTTCGGCATCTAGTTATTCCGATCGTCGGAATGAAATCAGAGGGAGGGAGTGGATGTGAATCTTGTTTGTGTTTACAGAGATTTCGAGAGGGAGAGTGGTGACCGAGAGGGTGTTCAGCTTGTGTTAATGTGTAGTTTGAGTTGTAGATATGGTTTTTGATGGGTGTGTTCTTAGATTAGAAGACAAGGAGATGAGAGTTTTAAGAGGGAATAATGTTGGTGTCGGCTGATCAAATGTGGAACTTAGGGTTTCACTACCCTTTTATAGGTAGGTTTAGTTAGTGGGCTTTGGGCTTGGGCCCGAGGCCCACAAGCCCAATATCGCGACTCAAATGGCCTGTAGTATTTCTAAAGCCCGTTAACACACACGTGATACGAAAAAATATAATAACGTATATTTTTTAAAAAAATCGAAATCCCGTAAAATGTACGCCGGTAGTCGGTTGTCGTGTTCGTTCGTCGGTTACAGTAAATATTGCGTATAGTCGCGTCGTTGGCGGTTTGTAAACCGTTTTTCAATCCGGTTTCGACTGCGATTACTAAAATTTCATTATGGAGCTAAATATAACGCAAAATTTAGGTTTTAAAGGAAATACGCGTGTCTGATGCTTTCGTGTCATTGTCGGTATTTCTTACGGTTTTGATTTGTTATCGTTTAATATTCAACGATTTCTCCGCAAATCGTCATACACGCGCTGTAAAGTTAGATAGGCGTTCCTAGGCATTCTAATAGCCTAAATAAGTTAATTCACACCTTAAACACTACTTATTATCACCTTAAACTTTTGTTAATCGCGTAATTAGAAGCCATTAATTACCGGTTGTCACATTCTCCCCCTGTTGCAGAAATTTCGTCCTCGAAATTTAGTCTATGTTATCTCCTCAGAGTTTTGTCATTCCTAGGTAAGTCCGAGTAACTCCAAAGTGAATGACCGTGTAATCGAACCAAAACTTGTTCGGATTACGTGATTGCAAGAAAATTTTGCATCAGTAGGAACCCAACGGTTTATCTGAGTTTGTTCTAGAAATCGATGTCAAGTGAACGAGATGTTGTGATACTATCACCAATGTGACTAGGTTTACTAGGTTCAACAAAAGAGGAAATTCAACCAATAGAATTCCAAATGAACGTTCACAGTATACAAATCAATTTTTGAAACAATAGAATTCACTACCAACGGAAACTTGCGTTGGTTGTTATATAATTGAAATTCGAATTTAACAAGCTCGAATAAAAAGAATCATGAAAATGATTTATCAACTATCGAACCATTAACTGAATAAAATCAACGTGTTGCAAAGATACACCGAAATGAAATACAAGCGAACCTGGTGTATCATCATCTTAATACATAATTGCATTAAGACCATTTAAATGATGAGTCAAACGAAAAGCATATATAGTTTCGCATGAACGACTGATCGTGATTAACCCAAACTACAAGTTTATACCGACACCACAAGGTGTCGTAATGAGTGAAATAACTCAGTAATAACGATGATCAAGAAAGTATCACCGTGTTTTGCATGAAGCGCTCGATCACGATTAGCCCAAGCTACGAGTTTATATTGACACCACAAGGTGTCGTAGTGAATGAAACAATTCATTAATAGCGGTGATCAAACAAGTACCACTGTGTTTGAAATCGAATGAAAGGTTTAACGAAGTAATTACGAATATTTGCTCCAAACAAATCACATAGGATTTTCAATTGATAATGAAACAAATAAATAATGTTTTCGAGCGAAGATGAAAAACAATGAATATCACGAAATGTTCGCTCGATGGTGAAAGAACCGTTAAGAGGCACACCGAAATATGACATGAACTTGTGTACCATTGTCTTAACACACAATTGTATTAAGACTGATTTAACATGATAAATCAACAAAACAGATTTAATATCAATAAACAAATAAATAAATAATTAAATTCGTACATCAGGTGAGCAACGAGAGTAGCGCAAGCTTCAAACTTGTGAAAAACGCCACCACAAGGTGATCGTGATCAAAGAAACGATTTAATGAAGACGAAGACCAGACAAGCATGTTATGGTTCAAAGCAAATGAAGTGCTTGTTGGGATTATTTCGAATATGATGGCCTCAATCCATCATATGGAATCTTAAATCGAATATATATTACGAGCAAGTTCAATCAATTGAACTTGGTTGAAACATAATCCAATAATGAATTCATGTATCAATGAGAAAGTTTAGACATGGTTACAGCAGACAAACCATGTATGTAACTTGAAAAGAAAATGAGTTTTCAAAGAATTTCGTTGACTCGATACCAAGGAGTCAACACTTTGCAATAATACGGGTCATCTAGAACACAATGCAAAGATTTAGTATAGCGAAATAATATATGAGATGTTGACAAAACAACCATTCGAAGTGAAACCACATGCGTAGCAAACAATGCATGTATAGCGTACGAATTTGTCAAGAAATAAGCAACGAGTGTTCGCTATCATGAAAGAAAATTTTTGTGGTGCAACGATCATTAGGGGGGAGTAGAAATGCAAAAATCTACTCACTATATGTAAGAAGTCGAAATTTCAACAAAAGAAATTTAAGGACTTTACCTGGAAGTTCACGTGATGATTGGTTGTTAGGTGACATTTCCATGGAATGTCGAACATAGTGTAATCGCCTTAATGAAATAGGGGGGTGCGAAGACGTGTGACTTCTTTTGCAGCGCCAACAATTGTGAGTCTCTTTAGACTAAGTATCGACTGTTGTGAAATCTTGCTTCAATATACCTCAGCGTGACTCGTGTCATTTGCAGGATCACGTGGCAAAGTACTGCATTTCGGTTGTTGTTGTTCTCCCGCTGACGGAATTAGCATCATTATTGTCGTGACCGTTTGTGTTTTCCCCAAGGCCTTGCCTCGAAAGTCGTGTGTGATATACTTCAACGTCCGCTAATGTACAGTTAAAGTTTCATGTGTACTCGCGCACTAGTGTTTCGTTCCATGTAGATTACCTGCTCAGGTAGTTAAAATAGCATAGACATCATAGATAATAGTGTGTGCCCGAGTTAATACTCGCGGCTCCTACGTGGGGACCTTTAATGAATTTCGACATAAGTTTCTCATCAAGAGTTTTTCAAAGGTCTTATATGCGTGTTATCAAAACCCTCCAGGTTTTTCTTATTGGTGTGTAATCGTTTTGTGTATCGTGTATCAAACGCAACTCTTGTGCATGTTTAAAATCAAAACAGTTGACTCATAGTATTCGGCAACGGTTGGAACCCATATTCGAGTCTTAGGCGTTCTGTATGTATTCAAAGTCTTAAAAATTCTAAGTCCCCAGAGGATAATGAGGTTAAAGCCTAGGTATCTCTACAGAAACCTAATTCGCTGAAACCTATAGCTCTGATACCAATCTGCCACATCCCGAAATATCAGAGCTTGGCGTGACTGGACCGGTATCTTCATTGCACAGCGGAAGCAAAAAGCTAAGACTTCTAAACAATGAACGCCGCTAAGTACTCAAATTCCCATGGGTTCTCCCATTCCAACCGTGCCATATCTTTGAAAAGTAACCTGAGAAAGAACATGCGAAAAAGTCAACATAAAGTTGAGCGAATTCATAGTTTGTTTTGAAAAGATTTAAAATAAATCTTTTTGATAACCGGTTTTAAAGTTGCTGAGAAAATATAGTAAAATCATTTTCTTGGCATGATATATGAAAACTGTGAGTCTAGCCCACGAGAGTCTTCGTGCATTGCACGAGAGAGAATGGGTCGAGCCCAAACGAACCTTTGTAAGCAGGATCAGCGTGTCCTCTTACTTAGGTATAGTTTGAAAAACGTTACCAAAGTTTGTAAATCCATGTATTTGTGAGTTTACTTCAAATGAATCTCAAAAACATTTGAAAATCTGAGTATTAAAACTGGTATGTAAGCGTCTATGAACAGATCATTAATGTTTTGCAAGGACATTAATATGTGTGGCGACATAGGAAGCACTCAACCCTAGCGGATTTCCCCCGGTCCACCCGGTTAGAACAACAAAAGCACTACATGGGCCACACAAGGACCCAAGAGTGGGGCTCGCTACACCCGATAGATCTACCACTTTTGCCCTCGGTCTTATACAAGATTAATGGCACTTAAGAGAGATTACTATTCGCTCACCTGATCTAACAGTTCATTCCCTAGCTTAACCATACCCTAGTTAACGTATAATGTGTGAGTTATTCATGTCCTTGGGCCTCTGCCCATGTCCTTGGGCCTTTGCCCACGTCATTTGTGTTATTAAAACTCATGCATGTTTCGAAAAACACTTATGTTTTCATAAAACCGGTATGTTTAGTATAATCTTTTCGTAAACCATTTGAGTTCGTTGAAATTCTGTCGCAAAATGGTTTATAAATATGTGATATTGATTTATCGAAACCTTGTGTGATTTTGCAAAACTTGCATGTCTTTCCACCCCCGAAAACATTTTATAAAAAAATGTAAAACAGTGAAAAGTGGGGGTTATGAACTCACCTTGACATTCCTGTGCAAAGCTAGCCTAACGTGATTCCGTAGTGTCGTTCCAAGAATGTGCATTAGCCAGCGTGCAACTATGGTATTCCTAACAGGGAATAACTTATCAGTTTCTAGTATAACGACATAGTTAAACTATGTGTCCGAGCTCTACCGAGTCGTAAGTAAACGACTCTACGAAGGTGTTATCATTTTGATTCTGAAATAATCAATCTAAGGTTATTTAATCCCGTTCATAATCGGGATAAAACTAAGTCACGAAATCGACTTAGTTTTCGAGTGTTAAAAGATATATATATATATATATATATATTTATATATTTAAATATAAATATATACTTGCGATGTCGTGTTAGTCGTCGTGACTAGACATACGTAGGTGGATAGCGGTTCGTGTCGTTGTTGCCGTAAGATGGAAATAAAAGTGTGTATATATGTATACATATATTTTAAGTCGTGAGTTTGAAATATAAACTATATTTAGTTCGTAAGGAAGTCTAAAGTCGACTTTTAAAATAAATACAAGCGATTAAATTTATTTTATAATCTAACACGAAGTAACGACTTTTGAAATAAAAATAAACATTTATATTTATTTTTATAGAAGCGTTCGGAAGTATCGGGTTTGTTAACTCATAACGTCGTCAAGTAAAACTTAAGCTTATATTCATTTTATAAGAAAACTTAAACATCGATAGGTTCCATTTTTAGAATAAAATACGTTTCGTATGTCAAATTTTTACGGAAAACGGACAGAGTTTCCTCTGTTTTTGGAATAACCCGACTATAAAAAGTCGTCATATTTTATCAAAACTCAACAATAAACCAACCACAATTATATATATCTTTTGCAAAATATAACGAACGCTAAAATAAATAAACTAGAGTACGGCGGTTCAAGCTCGGTTCGCGTAGACTAAAAAAAAAATCTAAAACTATACGGTCTATACTAATTTCGCGTCGTTAGACTTTACCGGGTCGCGTAATGACTGCGTGACTACCGTTGACCGTCTGTTGACTGTGTTGACCGAGTCAACTGAGTTGACTCGCTGAGTTGACTCAGTTTGACCGAGTCAAACCGAGTTGAACCAAAACTTAACCCGAACACCGAACTGAGTCGCGAAGTTGAACCATTCTGTTGACTAGTTTAACCTGTCTTGACTGTTTGACCGAAGCTCGAAACTTAACCGAGATACGAGCCGAGACCCGAACCTGCTTGTTGACCTACTGTGACTGTCTTTGCCCGAACCGAGTCTCAACCGAGTGAACCGTAACAGTCCCGAACCTGAAATCCATACCAGATTTGTCCCGAATCTCTTCAAATCAGAACCGAACCATGAACCGAACTGTGGTTGACCCGAAACTGGACTGTTGACTGTTGACCATGCTTGACCTGTTGTTGACCCGAGTTGACCAGTTTGACTGTTTGACCACGTTTGACCGGCTGAGTCGAGTTGAACCGGAGCGAACCAAGCTGAGTTAGCCCGAACACTGAGTTGACTCCGTTGACCCATTGATTGAGTTAACTCACTGAGTTGACCGGGTCTGACCCCGGGTTGACCGAACCGAGACTGAGACTCGAACCTGTAACGAACCGAGAACCGAAATGAACTAAACTTGAACTGAATCGAAGCGAACCCGAACAATGGTAGTACCTGAACCGCTTGCAGATCTGACCTGTAGTTGAACCAAGCCACTTGAACTCGAACCTAACCAACCACCACCATCATCGTCTGTCACCGTCGGCCGCCGCCGCGTATGGTGGCCGGCACCTCCTTCCTCTTTGATCGAACCGCCACCCGACACCATCCCTACGCCGTTGACGCCCTTTCTCTAGCTCTGTTCTCTCTCCCTGCAGCTCCGATATCTCTTTGTCTCGCGTGTCTCGTCGCTGATCGAACCCGAGAAGAGAGAGGGTGGAGAGTTGTCGGTTGCCGTGGGGGGGGGAGAACTCGACGCCGGAGCGCCGATTGTTCGGCATCTAGTTATTCCGATCGCCGGAATGAAATCAGAGGGAGGGAGTGGATGTGAATCTTGTTTGTGTTTACAGAGATTTCGAGAGGGAGAGTGGTGACCGAGAGGGTGTTCAGCTTGTGTTAATGTGTAGTTTGAGTTGTAGATATGGTTTTTGATGGGTGTGTTCTTAGATTAGAAGACAAGGAGATGAGAGTTTTAAGAGGGAATAATGTTGGTGTCGGCTGATCAAATGTGGAACTTAGGGTTTCACTACCCTTTTATAGGTAGGTTTAGTTAGTGGGCTTTGGGCTTGGGCCCGAGGCCCACAAGCCCAATATCGCGACTCAAATGGCCTGTAGTATTTCTAAAGCCCGTTAACACACACGTGATACGAAAAAATATAATAACGTATATTTTTTTAAAAAAATCGAAATCCCGTAAAATGTACACCGGTAGTCGGTTGTCGTGTTCGTTCGTCGGTTACAGTAAATATTGCGTATAGTCGCGTCGTTGGCGGTTTGTAAACCGTTTTTCAATCCGGTTTCGACTGCGATTACTAAAATTTCATTATGGAGCTAAATATAACGCAAAATTTAGGTTTTAAAGGAAATACGCGTGTCTGATGCTTTCGTGTCATTGTCGGTATTTCTTACGGTTTTGATTTGTTATCGTTTAATATTCAACGATTTCTCCGCAAATTGTCATACACGCGCTGTAAAGTTAGATAGGCGTTCCTAGGCATTCCAATAGCCTAAATAAGTTAATTCACACCTTAAACACTACTTATTATCACCTTAAACTTTTGTTAATCGCGTAATTAGAAGCCGTTAATTACCGGTTGTCACATTATCAGTCTCAAAGCTCAAACAACGGTAATGATTATGTGATACAATGCAACATCGCGTTGCATCTTCAGAACGGTCAAAATTTATCTGAAGAAGTCGCTAAAGGTCATATGCCATTACTAGCTACAGTGTTAGAATCATATGATGGTTTGGTTGCAGGAAGAATCGGAAATCCTATGCTAACAAAAGAGGATTACGATCAAATTGATGCTGAGGAAATGGAGCTTATGGATATTAAGTGGTGTTTAGCGAGTGTGTTGAGAAGAGCTGAGAAATTTAAGCTGATTACAGGAAGAGATGACTTCCGTGATGCTAATGTTTCTACTTTAGGTTTTGATAAATCTAAAGTTACTTGTTTTCGATGCAGGGAAAAAGGACATTTCAAGAGGAAATGTACCAATCGAGAAGCAGGTGGAGCTCAGAATCCGTTCGGGAATAGTGATTATTATCGAAAAGCTATATATCAACAAGTTGCTCAACAACCGTCATCATCCAATGCTATTGAAGATGGAAAGAAGAAAGCTTATCTGGTTAATCAAGATGATGAAAAAATGGCAGAAGGTTTTAGCTGGGACAAATACATTCCGGTTGATTCAAAGTTCGGAGCATTCGTTGCACAAATAGTTCAAGAACCAGATTTGATGAAAGAGTGGATGGATGTGTTTGCCAATAATGAGAAATGTCAAGATGAAGAGTCTGTCTCTTCAGAAGAAATCTCAGAAATGACAACAGTCTTTGATCAATCATCAACTGATAGCAGTGATGATGAAGAAATACAAATAAACATTGGAAAAACTCAATTATCTCCTGAAAGTTTTAAATTTTATTTTGCAGATAGACTGGAGAAGCTAAAGGAGAAACGAGCGGCAAAAGATCAGAAAAAGAAAAAATGTGAGAATGTTGCTCAGAAAGAACAGAGTGAAAAAGTTAAAGTTGCTGAGAAGGTGGTTGAAGTTGAGAAGGTAGTTGAAGTTGAAAAGATTATCGAAGTTGAAAAAATTATTGAGATCACGAAACCTTGTCTAAAATGTTTGGAACCATGCAAACATTGTGAAGAAAAAGATGAGAAGTATAGTGAGCTTGACAAGATGAAAGAAAAATTATTGTTCGACGTTAAGTATGTAAAAGAATCGTATGATGTGTTGAACATAACGGTGAATAGTTTGCAAAAGACAAACTCAGAAAGAGAAGATGCTTTAACTATGATGAATGCAGTGATGATGTCTAAGCAGAAGGCCATCAATCACTATATTGAGGAGTGTGCAAAGTTGAAGCAGGAGTTGGAAACTGAAAAAATTGAGAATGAAAGAATCAAACGTCTGCTGCAAAGTTATTCAAGTTCTGATTATTTGATTGATAGAATTTATCCTACTGTTGCAGGTTTTGAAGCCTTTCAGGACAAGAAGTCGGAAGAGAAGGATACTGGTAAGAAACAAAGTGTCAGTTATAACAAGTGTCCGCCTCCGATCTGGGAAGGTTATTCTCCCAGAAAACAAAAAGGCTGTCAATATAAAGTTAAAGTCCGAAACAACTGATGATTTACCAGACGACATTGATGTCACATTCACATCATTTGACACTGATCATGAGTCTGTGTTAATAAAGAAAGTGGTCGATCAGGTGTTGGATATAGATGAGGAGTCAGAGTCAAAGTCCGAATCCGAGAGTTCGAGTTCATCATCAGTTGACAGTCCAAAATCGTCGGTCAAAAGGGTTTACAATAAAGAATTCCTGTTATCAAAAAGTAATTTGAATGATGAAACAATCAAAGTGGCATACACTTTGAATGATTCAGACAAATTATATTCTGATGAGGAATTTCCAATAAGAAGTGTTCAAATTGAAAAGATCAAAAAGGTGTTTAAACAAAAAGAAATCAATCTTTCTGAAATAAAAGATGTAAATCTTACTGAAAAACCTAAAAAATACACTTCAAGAGTTCAACAAAGATTGAACAAGAAAAAGGGTTACAGTTCTGGTTCTGGTTTTCAAAAGAAACCAAACCATAACAGTAATTTCAAAAAGAAAGGCTTAGGCTTTACTTCACCCGAAAATCATAAAAATGAGAAAATTTCTAAAAGAAACAACATTTGTTTCAGGGTTAAGTTCTGAGGAAGAAGCAAAGAGCTCATTCTGGAAGCAGTCAAACAGCAAGTTCTTCACAGAAAAACAAAAAATTGAAAGGAAAGGAGCTAATTACAAAAAGGAGACAAGAACCTGTTATCGATGTCAAGAAGTTGGTCACATCGCCTAGAACTGTCCAAAGGCAACCAACACAAAACAGGAAGTTGTTTCTAAACTCAAAGAAAAAGTTGTTCATAAAACTGAACCACCAACTGAAAAATTCAAAGTGTTTAAAAATTCAACATATGAAGTTGGTGAGTGTTCGAAAAGGTTTTACAAAAGAAGAGTAAATCTTAACAATCAAACATGGGTTGTTAAGAAAACAGATTTGAAACCTGGCGATGAAGCTGACTCGTCAAAGTCAGAGGAGCCACAAGTTGAGGTAAAGAGTGAAAATTCAGTACCGCCAATGGATGATGTCAATTTACCACCATTGCGGGCTGAAAATTTAAAATCAAAGATTGGAAAAGTGGAAATTTCGAATCAATTCTATTCTGAAAAGAAAGAATTTGATGTCGAAAAGGCGTTTAACGGCAAAGTGAAAAATATTTTTGAAAAAATGGTCGAGGGTAAGGCCAAAGGGGTAAAAGAATTTTATGAAGGAAAAAGAAATGTTCAAACCCCGAGTGAAATTGAAAAGGTCACACCCAAAGCTGGTCAGGCTTGGGTGTCTGTATTCTTTGCTTAAAATCCTGACTTGCCGGAGCTCCCAAGTTGGTAATCGTGGAGCAGGAATCGACATCTTTCTTGAGAAATTCACATCTGTGAAATTTTGACCTACAAGTGGTAAAACTGGAAATTGTCATATTTTGATTTACAAATGGTATGGTTGGTAAGTGAACCTATAAGTGGTTGAAAAAGAGGTTTTCACTTATAAGTGGTTAATCAAGGTCATTAAGTTAAACTTGATTTAACCTTCATAAAAATGGTTAAGAAAACAATGTGATGAATTAACCCCTATTCTTTAAGTGGTTTATGAAATCAACAAAACTTATTTTCCGGAAAAACTATTTTGATTAAAACAAACTTAAGTGTTTTGAAATCATAATGGGAAAATAGTTTGTTGTTAGGGGGAGTTCTGATTGTTTACGCCAAGTGGATGGAGATTTGAAGCAATTCACATCGGTTTGTCAAATTTTCTTTTAATGATTTTGTATTTTAGGGGGAGTAAGAAATTTCAGAAAATCCGAAAACATTAGAAAATTTGAAAAAGTCAAAAACATGATAAAATCAAAAACGAGTTTTGTTGTGAAAAAGAGGAAATGATAGTACATCAGTGGACTATCACAACACGCTAAAGAATTGGAAAGTCAAATGTGATAAACGATCTCACTGCACATATGCCAGTAGGTTTTTATACATTCAGTAGATTGTTTTTGAGATATAAACCTAAATATAAAACTTACTTATTTCGTGGGGAACATCTCTCGGATATATAGGTAACCCCTGAAATCTTATTTGAAGGGCTTTCTATTTCTGACATACTAGGTCTTTGTGCGTGATGATATCTGGGGTATTATACCTGGACTTCTAATTTTGCGGAAGCAATAGCCTAGTCCTCATATAATGCTTTGCACTGCTTAACTCTTTAAGCTCACCCTCAGTACAAAAAATGATGTAGGATCGTTCTTCGACCTGTTTGAGTCGTTCAGAGAAGTTTGTGTCCGAATTAAGAGGCGGAAACTAATAATTCGGTGTTATTCAAGCTGTATTCACTTTAATCCTGCTGTTTTATTGATATTGAACACTATAACACGATCTGACAGCACTTCGGCAGAGTACCGGAACAAAACACCATCAACTATGTGTATGGATCGCCCCTAGGACCTATATATAGACTTTCTGGTCCGCTCATACGACATGTACGTATGAGCGGTCCTACAACATGACAGAAAAGCGGTCCAAGCATGATACCATATAAGCGATCCTAACCTATCATGACACATAAGCGACCCTAGAACATGTACATATAAGCGATTCCTATACAAACTATTATTTCTAGGATTCCGTGCCATGTCTGATCTTGTTCATTCTTCAAGACTCGATGTAAGACGTAGTCGACAGACGTAGGTGCACTAACAGACTCCCCCTCGGATGTTGACGGAGTCTTGATAGAGTCTTCGCACACGACTATCTACAATCTTCATCAGTCGACAATCTGCCTCTGAAATATCTGTCGTTTCAAGAATCCTCGTTCTTAATCTTCATTATCAATAACTCTTCTCTCTTGAATGTTGACTAGGTGTCTTCAGACTCCCCCTCTCACACAGCTGGGATCGTAGTCTGGAATTCAAACTTTCACTGGTTCTAAGATCGTTAACAGGCTCCCATCAGGTTCCAGATCGATACCTGGCTTTATTCTCTCTCAGGATCAATGTCTGGCTCAAGTCCTGCACAATCTCTACCCAACTATAAGTTTCTACAAATATTAGAACTTTTCAACAATTTAGAAACAATATTGAACCAAAACAGTAATTATTTTGCATTCAAGAATTTATTACTGGTTCTTATCAAAAACAATTTTATCATCTTCACATAAACACTCCCCAAACCAGTTCTTCAAATTTAGCACTTTGAACTTTGAAAATCAGCATCTCAACACCAGTTGTCGAAAATCTTTTTGATTTTTCAAAATTTATGCTAAAACATACCAAAAATCTTTTTGAATTTTCTGAATGAAAATAAATGCAGAAATGAAATATTTACAAACAATATTTTTGTAAGTTCGTGCAAGAGGATCATATCAGCTATAAAACATATCACAAACACCGTTAAGCTTGATTACATGTTAAGTTCTAAACAATTTACCTAGATTGTCAGTATATTTGTCCACTTAAATTTTCACACAAATTTCAACTGATTCGAGATACGATATTAATGTTTTAAAGACTTAAACTTAATTGTGTATCACTCCACTTGAATATACTCCCGTATCCAGATCCCAAATATTCAGTCTTACAGGTGAGTATACCACAGATGATATCTGTAAATGGGTAAATGCGAAACCGTGAGAGCTCAGGTCAGAACTTCCGTTCAGCAGAGAGATGACGGCTCGACTTTTGGTGGGTCCCCTTTAGAGGATCTTTTTTACAACAGCAAAGATTATCAATTTTATTGTTTAATCAGTTTGCTGAGGGCGGCGCTTATGTTTCAAAGCTTTTTGCAGAAAGTATTATTCGGGGACTAGGTCAGTATTTCCATACAGCAGAAGTCCCGGAATAATACCCCAGATATCACTGAGCATAAAGACCTAGTATCTCAGAATACGGGACCTTTCAAACAAGATTTCGGGGGTTACCCATATATCCAAGAATAGTTACCCACGAATTAAGTAAGTTTGATTTAGGTTTATATCTCGTTTCAATTTACTAAATGTGCGAAAATCTACTGACACATCCGCAGTAAGATTGTTTATCACATTTTGACTTTACAATTCTTTAGCGTGTTGTGATAGTCCACTGATGTACTATCATTTCCTCTTTTATGCAACAAATACTCATTTTTCAATTTTATCATGTTTTTGGCTTTTTCAAATTTTCTGATGTTTTTGGATTTTCTAAAAAATTCTTACTCCCCCTAAAATTCAAATACATCTAATGAAAATTGAAAACAAACTGTACAGAACATGACAATTGATATCGAAACACTTCAATTCTCCATCCGTTTGGCTTAAACAATCAGAACTCCCTCTCACAACAAACTATTTTCCCATAATGATTTCAAAACACTTAAGTTTGTTTTAATCAGAATGGTTTTTCCGGAAAATAAGTTTAGTTGTTTTTACGACTTGTAAAATTGGGGTTCAAATCATCACATTATTTTAACAATTTCCTGAATGATAATTAAATCAAGTCCAACTCAATGACCTTGATTTAACCACTTGTAAGATCAACTGGTTCTCATTCTGAACCACTTATAACATCCACAAACATACAACCACTTGTAGATTTAGCAATTAAGCTTTTCAAACCTGTTTTTCAACCAATTACTATCTGTTGGTTGAATTTTCAAAGTGCCGATTCCTACTCCTCGCTTACAAACCTGGGAGTTCCGGCAAGTCCTGCAAAAAATCTCACAAACAGATTTAGAAAGATGCCGATTCATGATCCACAATACCATCTTGGGATCTCCGGCAAGTCAGGATTTTATTCTTGAAAAAATATATCCACCCAAGCCTGACCTTCCTTGGGTGTAACCTCATCTTCTCCTCGTTCCTTTCAACCGACTTGTAAACCCATCCTTTGGACGCATAAAAATCTTTAATGCTCTGGGCCTTACCACTGACCGTTTTTCCAAACATACGTTTTACATTTCCGTTAAAAGTTTTTTCAACATCAATTTTCTTTTTGTCAGAATAAAACTGATTTGAAATTTCAACTTTTCCGATTTTAGATTTGTAATTTTTAGCATTTAGTGGCGGAAAATTCACATCGTCCACTTTCGGAACTTTCTTTTCAACCTTTTTCTCAACACGTGGCTCCTCTGATTTTATAGAATCAGATTCATCACCAGACTTTTTACCTGAACCTTTAACAACCCATTTCTGATTTGTGGCATTTTCTATTCTTTTGGAAGCACTCTTTGAAGATTCTCCTTTTTCATAAGTTGAATTCTCAAAGCCTGTGAACTTCCGGGTTGACAGTTCAGTTTTCTCAACAATTTTTTCTTTCATTTTTCTTGAGACTTCTTGTTTTGGTCGAAATGTCTTTGGACAATCTTTCGCAATATGACCCACAGCTTTACACTGAAAACAAGATCTCTTTTCAACCTTCTTTGGATCTTCCTTCTTCTTCATATCCTCTTGCTTCTTAGCAAGGAATTCTTGATTTGTCTGATTTCTGAAACATTTTTCTTTTTCAGCTTCTGTTGTTTTTCCTGCAACAAACATTGTTTTTGGTTTATAAACTTTTTCATTTTTATAGTTTTTCTGTGGAACAAAACCAAGACCTTTCTTTTTGTAATTACGATTATGGTTTGGTTTCTTTTGGAAACTATAACCACAATTGTAACCCATTTTCTTGTTGATTCTTTGTTGATCTCTTGAAGTCTATTGTTTAGGTTTTCCATTAAGATTGAAATCTTTTATTTCAGAAATATTAATTTCTGTTATTTTGAAAACCTTGTGAATCATTTCAAGTCTGACACTTCTTATTGGAAAACTTTCATCTGAATATAATTTGTCAGAACCTTTCAAAGTATATGCCACTTTGACTGATTCATCATTCAAATTAGATTTTGAAAGTAAAAATTCTTTATCATAAACCCGTTTGTCCTTTTTGACTGTTGGCTTTGACGCACTGGACCCAGACTTTGACTCGGGTTTAGACTTTGGTTTTGATTCCTCATTGTCATCTGTGTCTAACACCTGATCGACCATACTTTTTATCAACTTTGACTCATGATCAGTGTCTGATGACGTATATGTAACATCAATGCTTTCTGGTAAGTTATCCGACGACCCAGACTCCCATTTCAAATTGATCGCTTTATTGACTCTTTCTGAATTTGGATTTCGAGGTGAATATCCATTTTCGACCGGGGGCGGACATCTATTGTTGGATACACTCGATTTCTTACTAGAAGCTTTCAATTTTTCTTCTTCATTTGTCACACACTTTCCTTTATCCGATGTCTGCTCTTCTTTGAACGTCTTCAAATCTTTCACCACCGGATAAATCCTGTCAACCACAAAAGTAGAACATGAGTAACTGTCTAATAATTTCTTTACTTTTTCAATTTCTATCTTTTGTGTTGCCAACTCAAGCTCGAGATCTGCACATTTCTTTATGTTAAAGTTCGCCGTATCAAGCTGACTTAGGTAAGCTATCTTCAAAGTATTCATAGCTTCAGCTTGTTCACCATCAGAATCTGTATATTTGTTGATTTCTCTGTTCATAGTATCATACGATTCTTTTAATTTGTGAATATTGTGCAACAGCTCATTATTCTGCTTAATCAACGAATCACAGTTCATGCACTTTTCTTGGACCATGACCGGTTCAGCATCCACTTTAATCTCAAATTCAGGAACTTCTTTCACTGTCCTGCTTGAATTTAAAAATTTAGCTCTTCTCAATTTCTCAGCTTTTGCTTCTTCCTTCAATCTCTCTTCCTCTTCTTCCTCCTCTCTGATCTTTCTTCGTCTCTCTTCAGCAGCTTCCATGACTTTCCTGCATCTTTTTGCACATTTTAGATCATAAGCATTAGCAAAGAAAGCATGAGAAGTATTTTTGGCCATAAAGTCTTGATCTGTACAGAAATCATCCCAAGTAAATCCTTCAGCCATCTTCTCGTCATCTTGTTCAGCTAAACACACCTTGCTTTCTTTCGGAAGATACTTTTCCCTGGTAAAATTATCATATTTTCCCTGACTAACAACACATGCCTTTTTATCAACCACATCTCTCCCATGAGCTGTTTGTGCCTGATGCTGCTGTGCTGGTTGAGTGATTTGATGATAGATGGCCTTCTTGTGATAATCATTGTTTCCGAAAGGATTCTGGGCACCGGTAGCTTCACGGTTTTTGCATTCCCTCTTGAAATGCCCCTTCTCCCTGCAACGAAAACATGTAACTTTGGATTTATCAAAACCCAAAGCTGAAACGTTCGCATCTCGAAAATCATCACGGCCGGTAATTTGTTTAAACTTTTCAGCACGTCTCATCACACTCGCCATACACCATTTTATATCCATCAATTCCATTTCTTCAGCATCAATTTGATCGTAATCCTCTTTCGTGAGCATTGGATTTCCGATCTTTCCTGCAACAAAACAACTATAAGACTCTAAAATCATCCCTAACAAAGACATTTGATTTTTAGCAATCTCTTCAGTGTAGTCTTGATCATTTTCAAGGCTTAACACAATGTTACACTGAAGTTTTCTACCATTCTTTGTTACAGAGATGTTAGGATCAAAAGATGAAAATCTTGTGCTGTTGCTTGATCCTTGAGATGCCGTCTTCTCAGAAGAATCTTTAACACTGTAAGCAGTTTCGATCTTAGGAGAATACTATGTTGAATCAGTAGCACCATGCTTGTAGTACAGACTGATATCCTGTTCTCCATCGTAGTTCTTCATCCTAGCGGTCTTTCTTTGCTCCATCTCTTGAGCTTCCAAATGCTTGATAAAATCTCCCAAGGTCATAGTTTTGTAATCTTTTCTGTTAGATCTCAGCATCATCAGAAATGTTCCCCATGTTTCGTATGGAAGGGCATCTGCAAGTTTTTCAATTAATTCGTCAGTTTCTTTCTTAATACCAAGTTTTGTCATATTTCTCACCAAGTGGTGTTTTCAGATTTTAAACCACGAAACAAATCGAATTCTTTCTTCATGAGAGATTTTTTATTCTTAAGCATATCATCACTTCCAATAAACTTTGCTTCCAATTCTGTCCAAATCGAATATGCAGTTCCATCATGTTGAAGCAAGATCAAAATATCTTCCTTTATTGCTTGCTGAAGTAGGCTCACCATAAGCTTCTCATCACGATATTTCTTTTTATCATCTGAACTCATTTCTCGAAGTGTTTGCTGCACACCATTTTTAACTGGTCTAACATATGGCTCTTCAGTGTGTTCCCATGCATCGAGATGATAAGCTTCGACCCAATTTCCGAATCGTTCCGACCACACATTGTAATCATCAATATCCATGAGTTTCGGTGGTTTCTGAGACGTTCCGGTTTCATTTTCAATCAAAGCACTTTGAGTAATCGAGGCCGGGGTAGCAAAAGCGTCATAAAATTCAGTATCCATTGTATAAATCGTTCACAAATTCACAACAATTTCCTGACTTTGACAATTTGTTCAAATAAGCGGACAGTCACAAAAGCGAAAACAATTATTTATCTGTCGAGCGAACCAACTATATGATAAATGTCCGAATAAGCGGTCCAAAAGCTGTTCGTACGAGCGATCCACAAGCTGTTCGTTCGAGCGGTCCACAAGTTATTCGTTCGAGCGGTCCACAAGTTATTTCGAGCGGTCCAGAAATATTATTTCGAGCGGTCCAGAAATGAGTTTTCGAGCGGTTCAGACAGTGTCAATTCGAGCGGTTCAAGCTTAAATTTCGAGCGGTCCAGACAATAATTTGGAGCGGTCCAGATGCTGATGTCACGTTTTGAGCGAATCCGAAAGAACGAACCACTTAAAAACTTAGTTTCTACGTCGATTTTAGATCTGAAAACTTCAAGGGTTTGTTAAATCATGATTCCGAGTGCACTGTGTGATTTTGAGCCGTTTTTACCGTGAAAAATTTTGAAAAAGTGAAGAAAGAGTAGAAAATCAGAAGAATTGCAGCTAAAATGGCAAGAACTCCTCCTCCTGAGCTCTGATACCACTTGTAGGATCGTTCTTCGACCTGTTTGAGTCGTTCAGAGAAGTTCGTATCCGAATTAAGAGGCGGAAACTAATAATTCGGTGCTATTCAAGCTGTATTCACTTTAATCCTACTGTTTTATTGATATTGAACACTATAACACGATTTGACAGCACTTCGGCAGAGTACCGGAACAAAACACCATCAACTATGTGTATGGATCGCCCCTAGGACCTATATATAGACTTTCTGGTCCGCTCATACGACATGTATGTATGAGCGGTCCTACAACATGACAGAAAAGCGGTCCAAGCATGATACCATATAAGCGATCCTAACCTATCATGACACATAAGCGACCCTAGAACATGTACATATAAGCGATTCCTAAACAAACTATTATTTCTAGGATTCCGTGCCATGTCTGATCTTGTTCATTCTTCAAGACTCGATGTAAGACGTAGTCGACAGACGTAGGTGCACTAACAAATGATGAAACATTGAATAATGCTAATCGTGTGCTGTTGAAGAAAAGATCCCCAAACGGGACACACCTAAAGTCGAGCCATCATCTCTTTGTCTGAACGGAAGTTCTAACCTGAGCTCTCATGGTAGGGCTGGCAATTTTGACACGAACACGATAACACGATACGAACCTACACGAAGTTAACAGGTTTCGTGTTTGACCTTAACAGGTTTCGTGTCTAAACAGGTTGACACGATAAGACCTGTTTAAATTTCGTGTCTAAACAGGTTAAAACCCGTTAACCTGTTAAGACCCGTTAGTGACCTGTTTATAATTTTAAATTAAAAAAATATATCAAATATGTGGGGTTAACATGCCATGTTCGTGTCTTAACAGGTCGTTTTCGTGTCTTAACAGGTCGTGTTCGTGTCTTAACAGGTCGTGTTTGTGTCTTAACAGGCCGTGTTCGTGTCTTAACAGGTCATGTTCGTGTCTTAACAGGTCGTGTTCGTGTCTTAAACAGGTCATATGATATGTTGGTAACATTTTCGTGTCTTAACAGGTCATTTCGTGTAACCTGTTTATTAACAGGTTCGTGTTCGTGTTTGGAAAATTAGACACGATAAGATTTCGTGTCGTGTTCGTGTTTACAGGTTTCGTGTTCGTATCTTATCGGGTTCGTGTCTTAACAGATCGGGTTGACCCGATATGCCAGCCCTATCTCATGGACTCGCATTACCCGTTTACAGATATCATTAGTGTACACTCACCTGTAAGACTGAATATAGAAGTCTGGATACAGAAGTATATTCTGAGGTGGGACACGCAAAAAATTCAAGTCAATTAAAACACTAATCTCGTATCTCGAAACAATTGAACTTTGTGTGAAAATTTAAGTGGATCAGTATACTGACAATCTAAGTGAATCGTTTAGAACTTAAAATGTTTAAAGCTTAACGGTGTTAGTGATTTATCTCATAAACTGATATGATCCTCTTACACAAACTCACAAAAATATTGTCTGTAAATATTTCTTTACTGATTTTAACAAATCCAAAAAGATTTTCAGTGTGTTCTAGCATAAAGTTTTGAAAAGTCAAAAAGATTTGATTTCATTTTATTTTCGACAACTGATGTAGAAAAGCAGATTTTCAAAATTCCAAGTACTAAACATGAAGACAAAAGGTTTGTGAGAGTTTGTTTGTGATGAGAAGTGAATTTGAAAAGAAAAATGGTATTCCTGCAAGTGGTCATCAGAAATTTTTAAAAATGATAAATCATTTTGAACGATATCTACAATGTGGTTTATAAATTTGTCAAATTTTAAATTTGTGAAATTTTATTTTAAGGAAGAGGATGTGCAGGTTAGCCAGGTTCTGATTCCTGAGGATTTTCCGCAAAATCAGCTATTCCAGACTGTGATCCCAGCTTATCGAAAGGGAGAGTCTGAAGATTGTGGATCAACATCCAAGAAAGAGAGTCTGAAGATGCATAGAGCCAGCTTCTGATCCTGGATCTATGACCACGCACCCTGCTGATGCTGAAGAACTTAAGGAATCAAGAGATCTGATCAAGAGAAGAGAAAGTCAGATTGATATTCTGGAAGAGTAAAAGAGAAGAAGAGAAAATTGAAGAATGCTTACAATGTCAGATACTTTGGAGAGAGCACGAAGACTGATAAAGACTGAAGACTTTGAAGACTCGATACTGAAGACTTCGTCAACATCCAAGGGGGAGTCTGTTGGTGCATATGCCTGTCGACTTCGTCTTGTATCGAGTCTTGTAATAGATTAGAAAGAGCAGGGCACATTGTACGAGAAAACTGGGAAAATATAGGTTGAGGCCATTTCGCACGAAATGGAATATCCATTTCGTACGAAATGACAACTTGCCATTTCGCACGAAATGGTGAAACCGCACGAAATGGTGAAACCATTTCGTACGAAATGATCATTTCGCATGAGCTGTTCCGTGCGAAATGGATTGCCTATAAATACATGCCTTGTCCATTTCATTTGTAACTTTGTAATTCCGGTGCCGAGGTGCTGCCGAAGTGTCTACAGGCTGTAAAACTTTGTTTTATCAATAAACAAGAGAATTAGAGTGTATATCAAGCTGATTCAAAGTCAATACGTTTGTTTCCGCCTCTCGTATTGATTAGAACTCTTCTGAACGACTCGTTTTGGTCGTGCAAACAATCCTACAACTTGACATACTTTTTACGCCTAGCACCAGAGATTCGGATCATAATGTAGCTATATCGCATACATCACTATTTCGCAGTATTTTCGCATATTACGCATACATTATCGCTATAACACATCGCATCACACACACTAACGCTCACTCGAATCTCCCTCAGCGCGCTCGGATCTACCTATTCTACCCTCCTCGATGGCCGTGAAGCGTCGCAGAGTAACGCATATTCGAAACGAAACCCGGTTATTGTATCGCAACTTTGAAATATGGATATGTATACGACCCTATGTGACTAATTATAATAAAAGGATGAAAATATGTAACCAAACTATCGCAACGCTTAACGATCGAAGCGGAACGCCAAAACTCAGCTCGCCGGAGGCGTTTGATCGAATGGACAGCCATCCGATCAGACAGCCATCCGATCCGACACACTGCACCACCTTATCTCCTCTCTTGCCTATAAATACCCCCACTCTCACATCAATTGCCTTGATGTGACAACTCTCACTCGACCAGCACGCTTTTGGGTTATTTTCTCTCGATTTCTCGCAATTCTTGTAAGTTTACAACTCAAATCTTGTACTTCTATGATCTACACGCACTTCATCATTTTCTCTTTTAAATCTAAATTTTTAACCGTGAAATCAATTGAGTTGAGGAGTTCTAGGGTGATGTCATCATGAAGTTCTTATGAACTTCAAGTGTTGGCCTCATTCCACCAAGAACAACTCAGATCCGAAGGATTTCCACAAGAATAAACAACATTTTCACACAAGATCTACACATAATCATGAATGAAAGGATTGAAAGATGGTTTTCCAACTTTCTTTCAACTCTTTTAAACCCAACACACTCAAGACCGATAGAATCGGAGCTTGTACCGACCTTCCACTCATTCTTAGTGTCGTGTTGGTTCAAGATCCGGTTTCTAACAAAGAGACGACCGATTTCGGGCTAATCAAGAACGACCATCACGAATCAGTAAACCGGTCAGATTTGGGTGATTCCTGTCCGATCGGGTCCCTTGGTTCGAGATGGGGTTTCTCTTGTTTAGCACGACACAACACCGTCTCGATCAAAACCGCCAAAAACCTTCAAAGTTAGTCAAGCGCCAAGGAAGACTAGATCGTCTAGACGGATTGCCGTCCGATCGGACAGTCATCCGATCGGACAGGCAGCCATCCGAACGGACAGGCAGCCATCCGAACGGACAGGACAGCCATCCGATCAGACTGCCATCCAACACCTGGTTCACTTGCCGTCATTTAACGCGCAATTCAACGCTCACACTATCGATCTATAATCAGGGTAATCTCAGACGCGCTCCTTTCAATCCAACCAAGTTGTGTTTACTTGCTGAACACCGATGTGAGTATACTTGAACCCTTTTGCTTTTGCACTTTTGGGTGTAACATAGTTGCTATCAAATCGAACTACATCAAATGCTTAAACTACTTATCACTTGCGAATGACTTACGTGCATAGTTATACGTGATGCTAGTTACATATGTGCTAGGACTAATACTCGCGACGTCCCACCATGACTAGTATAGTACTATTGTGCCCGACGGGGTCTAGTATAGCAATCACAATCGCAGCTCGAGGACTTAGCTGGTAGTATCAGTTTTGTGAGTATATATGTCGTGTATTACATTTATGTATGTGGAAATTCGCAGCTTTTATCTATTACACTATTACGTATCAAACATGTATACTCGCCAATACTTTTGTATTGACATTATTTTAACGTATGTTGCAGGTTTAGTCGCAGTCTACATCAAATCAAGCTAGAAAGTCTAGAAACTCACCTAAAATCTAGGTTGTCGGATTTGTATTATTCGAGAGGACAAGAAATCTGTGATAACTTATGCGATTGTACTGATTGTTACTATGGGATAACAAATGTAATAAATACTGTCGCAATATAGTTGTTATGGATTATCTTGAGCAATCCGATTCGCTAGTGCCGTGCCCCGATGATTCCGCCATCAGTTGGGGTGTAACAGATTGGTATCAGAGCCATAACTATAGGGAATTAGTCAAGGCTTGACCTAGTCCGGGTCGATGTCTTAGAAATGACCTAGTCTATAGTCTAAGTACCAACAGGCCGACTCGTGGGAACCCAGTGGGATTTGCACGTGCCTACTTGATACTCTCGCTCGAATTGGCTAAAAGCTACTACTTCGCGTGAACACCGCATACTACAATTTCACGCGAAGAGCCTTTCCTAAGGCTGGAATATTACTTAGCCTTTCCTAAGGCTGACACAATACACACGTTTTCGAAAATATTCGCATAACGTAACCGAGTGGTCCAATCGAGATCATGTGTGAAAACCAAGAACACTCGACAAGATCGCTCACTCAGCGCATTTTCTAGCACGAGAACCTTCCGTTGATCTAGGGGTGACATCCACATCTCGACGAAAGTCTCCATTTCAAAATCTATTGGAACTCCCGAATTTATTCGAAGAGCACAACCACAGCTAGGAGCGAAGTTATTAAGTCAGGGGTGAAACCCGTATCTTAATAAACCGTTCCACTCTCTATAAAATGGTTTTCAAAAGCTCTCACCAAGGACTCGGCTATAACGATAAACTCGAGCCACATGATGACTAGGAAGACGAATGCCATGAGCTGCATCCCAGTGGAAGCATAAGTCTTCTAGGGCAACACGCGTGCACGAACTTGTTGGGTATAGTTGGGTTACCTTGGGCAGTCGACGCCTAAACACCCGAGGCACTCTATCCATTTTCTTCTAGCTTACGACTCGCCGATTTTACGCTTTATGGAATCTATTTACGCTTATGTGTTTACAATTTAAACTTTACGCTTTATCGATTTCTCGATTTTCGGTCCCTGTTATACAAACGCACAACTCGCACAGCCATCGCAATCTAAAACGAAAACCGAATGCTCGCAACAAAACTAATGTCTAATTTCTCGCTCTCGCTCTCCCCCTCTACACCGCGTCCTCGCGTATTCTACACCAACATGTATGTGAGGAAATATAAACTACAACTAATTATATATATACAAGCAAATCAGATGTGTGGGAATTTAGGAATCTCGTGTCTCCTATGTGGCTCCTATGTGAAGTCTATTATATTACTCGCAACAAGTTTTGATCGCGCTCAATCGCATCACAAACTCAAAAGTCAGTAGGATCGAATCTCACTCCAAATCTCTTTCTGTCTAGATGCCTTCCAACGACTCTACCTCGAGACAAACAACTGGGAGAAGAGCCAAACGAAGCGCCGAGAAGAGGATTGCCTCGCTTGTGGTCAAGGAAGTAGCCAAGGTCATTCCTCAAATTGTCGCTCAAGTGCACTCTCTCAGCAACTCTCGAACTTCGGAAGACTCTAAGACGGGAGCGTGCAAACTGCTTTCCTCTACAAACACTTCAAAGCCTGTGGCCTGATGGAGTTCACGGGTGAAGGAGGTGTGTCCCAACTACTCCAGTGGTTCGATTCTATTGAAGTTACCCTTCGTCAGAGTGGGTGTCCCGATGGTTTTCGTACCACTTGCGCTACCGGAGTATTTCAATCACGAGCACTCGACTGGTGGACAGCTGAACGTAACAAACGTCGGATCTCCGCAGCTTACACTCTCTCTTGGGATGAGCTGAAAGAGCTCATGAAGAAAGAGTACTGCCCTCCCCACGAAATCCATAAACTAGAAGACGAATTTTGGAAAATCAAGCAAGTCGAAGGTGACAATAATGGCTACACCGCAAGGTTCAAACAGCTTAGCCTAATCTGCCCAAGTCAAGTCAACACATCAGAAAAAGCCATCATGAAGTACATTCGCGATTTACCTGAATGTGTGGGCGATTTTGTCGAAGCTGCAAGACCTGCTACCATCGAAGAAACCTACCGCTTGGCCGCAGAAATCAACGACGAACGAGTCTTGGATGGATTCTTCTCCAAGAATCCTATCAAACAAGCTCATCAAGCAATCGTCATCGATTCATCCGGTGATTCTTCCAATGATTCTACTGATGATTCTTCTGAAGATTCCTCCGATGGTGCCTCCAGCGAATCATCAGACGAATCCACCGACGACACTGCATCATCTCAGGAAGCTCAGCCCAGTCGTAAACGAAAGACCATGAGCCCAGACTCTTCAACAACTGGACTGTCGCAACCAGAGCCTCTCCGAGCAGCTCCAGTTCACTTGAAGCGTGCCTACAACGGAACTCATCCCTTGTGTTACACGTGTACGTACCATCACCCGCCAGAAGCTAACTGTCACTATTGCGCGAATTGCAATTGGTATGGTCACCTTACGCAGCACTGACGCACAGGACCGCAGCCTTCAGGATTTTCATCAACAATCGTAGTCTCCGCAGAAGTCCCCCAGAACAACATTAGCTATGCTTCTACTATTGTTGTAATGATACGATCTTCGCCGTTAATTTCTTTTGCATGTTGAACTTGTTCTATTTTTCAAGGCAACGTGGACTCTATTTATCTTTCTCTCTCACACTCGTACACGGACTATATACTAGCACTATGTACTATATAATGTGTTTACCCCTACTATGCGTTCTTGGGATAAAGTACGATAAACATGCAAGGATCAAATTAATCACGGGTGCACACGGGATTGTTGGGATCAGTGCACGGAGATCGTAACAAGTTTCAATGATGCCATAACGTTAAAAGCATGGTCAAGCGTGGTGGATACGCCGTTGGTACTTCCTATATATAAGCGTCTTGACCATGCCGACACAGTGTGACACCTATTCACGGGACAGAGGCGCGTGGTTGAAGCATGGTGGATACGCCACTGGTACTTCCTATATATAAGTGTTTCGCCATGCCAACCAATGTCTTGTGAAGAAAGTGCCATACAAGTTGAACGTTATTAGACCAAGTATACTATTAACTCTATTTTCGACACACTACATTACATCGCAAGGCATAACAAACTCGATCGCACCTCAAAGCGTGTAATTACGCATACATTATCGCTATAACACATCGCATCACACACACTAACGCTCACGATGACGTTGAGTGAGGACCTATTCTACCCTCCTCGATGGCCGTGAAGCGTCGCAGAGTAACGCATATTCGAAACGAAACTGTCACACCTCGATTTCCACGTGTTTCACCGGTGGGCCCGGTGGGGGATTACCGTGACGTAGTTGGCAACAATATAGTCAAACCACAATATTTAAATGCACAGCGGAAGCATAAAGATAGATTATATTTCAACCATTGTTTGTAATATCTAAGTATTACGAATAGTCGAAACAAATCCACAGGGGATCAAAATAAAATATAAATATTGTTTAACAGATATGGCATCCCAAGCTTGCGAGACTCTATCGATGCTTAAGGAGTGGCCAGCCTATTTCGTACAGAACCTGCATTTAATCTTTTGGGGAAAATACGTCAGTTTACACTGGTAAATACATTCAACTGACACTTTGTAAAATGTTTAATAAAAATTGATTTGAATGCACAAGGCACAAACTCTTTATAACTTGGGATAATTTATCAATCAAATCTTGTAAAAGAATTACATGTTCACTATGCGTTCGGTTGCCCGGGTAGTGCCGGGTTTAAGGTTAATAAACACGCCACAAAGCATAAAGCCATGGCGGGAAAACCAATGGTTATAACTTTATAATATAGACACATTGACGGGTGTACGCCTACACCCGTGTGTCGAGGTCGTGGCCATTTCGTAAAATGATGCCAAGGATATCCGGGACATGGTCATTAAGCTCCCAAAGGCGTAAAGCCAACAAAACCAAATTAATAAACGGGTCACATTGATAATACCCAACTACTAATGAGTTGGGGTCAATTGCCCGACCAAGCGGTATTTTAAATACCGTAACCCAAGCCCGTATAACGGAAAATAAGTTAAAAGTATTTACCTGAGCAAGTAATAACCTCAATAAACAAATGCAAGTATCTTTTACTAGTCTCCTATTCTGGAACGAAGGTTTATAACAACCTATTAGAATCCTAACGGGTCTTTAATTCAGCCTTAGCTTAGACCGGTCAGTTTCGAAGGATAATTACGGTTTAATCGCATGAAAGGCGAAAACCGGGAATGGAATGTTGTTTGGACCCAAAAAGTTTGAAGACTTGTTTTATATGGGTAATATAACCACACTCTGGATTTTGAAGTAAAAGCAATATGGTTTGACCCGTTTCGGCTAGTTTATGTAAACTAGTTATATAAACCGGACCGTGCGCGCAAAAGGCGTAACGGGTAACCGTAAGAGTCCTACACAGGTTTCCTAAGTTAATATGCTTTAAAGAGGTTGTGGTATCAGTAGGATACCTTCCATTATGCCCGTAACGAGTTTAATCCCAATATACGCCCCGTAGGGGTATTTTGGTCATTTTAAAGATTATAAAAGAGGTTTCCGAGCTCTACAGGAAATATGAGTTCTCCGAACAGTTTATAAAGTCCAAAAGACTCCATTTATTATTTAAAATCAGTAGCAACTGGAATCGGGTCAAAATACCATGTAGAAATCAAGTTATGTCCAAAAAGGGTATATTCGGTATTTACCGAACCGATGCCATAACCACAGGTTATGAACAGGTTAAAAATAATTAAAAATCTTTAAAAATCTCAAAATATTATTTTACATCAGTGTGTAAAAGGTTTGGTGTCGAAATTTGGGTTTAGCTAAGCTTTATGCTAAATGCGCCGTTTAATTCCTAAAGTTTCCGTAATTGCGTTATTTAGCATAACTCCTATTCTTAGACCTCGGATCGACGTGAAATTTTAGGGACATGCTTAGAAATCAGTAACTAAGGTTATGGTCCTTTCACATGTCCAGAATTCTCGTTTTAGAGTAAAAAGGGCGTTACGGTCAACTTTTAAGCATTTAACGGAATGTGCTAACGACTCAGACAAACAACGAACCGGTCACAGAGGGTTATACCATCATGTAACCTGGTCCTAAGAGAGTCCTAAGGCATATCTAATACATACCATAACGGGTCAGAACTGAAGTCAAAGCAAAAGTCAAAGTTTTGCGACTTTCGGTTCCGAACCGGGTCTAAACAGTAAATGGTCGGATCAAACAAGCTTAGACTAGTTAATATACTTATTATCATGTTATATGAGTGTTAAAACAGGTTACACGCCATCTACATTACTGATTATGCATAAAATCGCAAAATAGCATTCTGTTGACTTTTTCTAAGCAAGTTTGACTCGACCTTCGGACTAGTTAGAGTGGGAATCAGATGGTGCCCTTTTAGGGGTTTAATGCCCACATAATTACCAACATATAACTACCTTTGATTCGACAAACCACTGGACCACTTGTGATTTATCATTAAGTCAACCGTTAATTACGACGGATTGACTTTTAAGCTAAAACTAAGCAAAACTTAACCAAGAAAGATCAAGCACACTTACTGAAGTATTAGTGAATGACCAGGGATGCTTAGAGAGGGCTCTTGTGATCCAGAAAGCTCCAAGAGTGAAGAAATGAGGTGTGGACAATTGTTACAACATGAATGGCCTTTTATAGCACTCTTAGATGAATTAGATCATGACAACTAGGTCTATGATTGTGTCCAGATCATTTACAAGTGTTTACTAGTGCCTACTAACTGTTAGGGGCCGCCCATGTTGCTGAAAATATCTTGGTAAGTCGGTTTAACGTTTGTAACAGCCAACAGCCAAGCTGCTGTCCCTGGGCACCCCTTACGGACCGTAAGGCAGGACCCTTGCGGTCCGTAACCCTTTGATAGAAAAATGTTTTACCCTTTCGCACCTTACGGACCGTAAGGCAGGACCCTTGCGGTCCGTAAGCCCTTGTCAGAGGCAAAAAAAAATAACCTTTCATGATTTGAATGGACAACTTGCAACGCATGATTTCTGGTTTAATTTTCAGCACAATGCCTTTAACCCATGCTTGTACCAGTTATGTCTACTCCATCATGTATCATTTGTTTGTATAATGGTAAAGATTCATGAATGAAGATTTAATATACATTATTTCCATAGGTTCCATACTTACAAATTTGGCATCCATCATTTTTAGTAATCACCGGATTAAGGTATATTAGATGTTTATTAATCATGTTAGGGTCTTGGGATTTATAATGAAGTCATTCAGAGGTTTAAATTAACATGTCGACATGTTCAAAAATCCTACCGTACATCTTTAATTAAATCCGGTTTTACCATACTTTTGTCGTAAGTGACACGTGTCGTTTATTTATTGGACACAAATTTTCGAGGTGTTACAGAAACCCGGTTATTGTATCGCAACTTTGAAATATGGATATGTATACGACCCTATGTGACTAATTATAATAAATATACGAAAAATAGGGATGAAAATGTGTAACCAAACTATCGCAACGCTTAACGATCGAAGCGGAATGCCAAAACTCAGCTCGCCGGAGGCGTTTGATCGAATGGACAGCCATCCGATCGGATAGCCATCCGATTGGACACACTGCACCACCTTCTCTCCTCTCTTGCCTATAAATACCCCCACTCTCACATCAATTGCCTTGATGTGACAACTCCCACTCAACCAGCACGCTTTTGGGCTATTTCTCTCGATTTCTCGCGATTCTTGTAAGTTTACAACTCAAATCTTGTACTTCTATGATCTACACGCACTTCTTCATCATTTTCTCTTTTAAATCTTAATTTTTAACCGTGAAATCAATAGAGTTGAGGAGTTCTAGGGTGATGTCATCATGAAGTTCTTATGAACTTCAAGTGTTGGCCTCATTCCACCAAGAACAACTCAGATCCGAAGGATTTCCACAAGAATAAACAACATTTTCACACAAGATCTACACATAATCATGAATGAAAGGATTGAACGGACAGGACAGCCATCCGATCGGACTGCCATCCGATCGGATTACCATCCAACACCTGGTTCACTCGCCGTCATTTAACGCGCAATTCAACGCTCACGCTATCGATCTATAATCAGGGTAATCTCAGACACGCTCCCTTCAATCCAACCAAGTTGTGTTTACTTGCCGAACACCGATGTGAGTATACTTGAACCCTTTTGCTTTTGCACTTTTGGGTGTAACATACGTTGCTATCAAATCGAACTACATCAAATGCTTAAACTACTTATCACTTGCGAATGACTTACGTGCATAGTTATACGTGATGCTAGTTACATATGTGCTAGGACTTATACTCGCGACGTCCCACCATGACTAGTATAGTACTATTATGCCCGACGGGGTCTAGTTTAGCAATCGCAATCGTAGCTCGAGGACTTAGCTGGTAGTATCAGTTTTGTGAGTATATAAGTCTTGTATTACGTTTATGTATGTGGAAATTCGCAGCTTTTATCTATTATACTATTACGTATCAAACCTATATACTCGCCAATACTTTTGTATTGACATTATTTTAACGTATGTTGCAGGTTTAGTCGCAGTCTACATCAAATCAAGCTAGGAAGTCTAGAAACTCACCTAAAATCTAGGTTGTCGGATTTGTATTGTTCGAGAGGACAAGAAATCTTTGATAACTTATGTGATTGTACTGATTGTCAGTATGGGATAACAAATGTAATAAATACTGTCGCAATATAGTTGTTATGGATTATCTTGAGCAATCTGATTCGCCTAGTGCCATGCCCCGATGATTCCGCCATCGGTTGGGGTGTGACAAGTGTAGCCTATATGTGAAATTTATCATTTATAACCAAACTATGCACCGTAGGGGCATTTTGGTAATTTCACATAAGCTTTAAAGGTCAAATTTAGAAATCTGAGTTTAAAACTTTTGCTTACTGTTAAAATATAAAAATTTGCTTAAAACATCAGTAGGTATTTGATCGGAGTGTCGCGCTCCAGTCAAAGATAATATTTATAGTCCCAAATTACCCTTAACAATTAGTTAGTGGTAGCAAGGGGTCGAACCACGAAGAGTATGTGGTTTGCGAATGGACTTTGAATGAAATGTAGAAATTGTCACTTTTATGAAGCTTGCTATCTTGTTTTTTGTATATTTTTATTTGATTGAAAGAGGTGATTTAAAATTACTAAAGTAATTTGTTTGATAACTACTAAAAACTAGCAATTGCAATAATGTAAATAAAGGTTTTGACAAGATAGAGAAAACAAGGTTCACACCCGGTTCAGTAATTGCACTCCTAGGGTTCTTACACGTTTTAGTTTTAATGCACTTGAATATGTTATTAACGGATTTCTATCATCAAAGCTTAGGTGCCAATTGCTATCAACGCATAACACGGACCACAATGCACTTTGTTACTTCGGACAAGTAAAACCTTTTGAATGACAAGGCATAATTGCACAAACTTGTTTCGCAAAGTCAAATTTCATAACTCACTCGACAATTCACAAATATAGTTCAAATGCAAGACAATTGTCAATCAATTCAAATACAATTCAAGTTGTCACAAAATCAAACTAAAACATTGTTCAAACCCTAGACTTACAATAACCTACACCGGGGTGAAACCTCCAAGAAACTAGCCGCTCATGATCGAAGGAACTCGATCACCGGAGGTTGAGAACACGAACATCATCATCTTGAAGTCTTGAAGTTGTGAGGATGGTGGTTAGGGTTTGGAGTGGTTGATGGTGATGAACGGATTGAAGGATGAATGGTGATTAGGGTTATAGAATGAATGATTGATGATGAATTGGATGATGATTCGGGTTGTAGAGAGGATGGATGATGGAAATGGTAGGTGAATAATGATGATTATTGGCTCCCAGAACTAGTTTCAAACTCAAACTAAAGTGTAACTCCCGTTTTTGGTTGGTGAAAACTCCCTTAAACTCGTTTCAAGACCAAAGGATACCAAAATTCACGTTTTCAACATCTGAAAGCCGTCGGCGACGACCCTTTGGTCCGTCGGCGACGGTGTGTCCAACCTTAAAAATGGCCGAGGGCCAAAACGCTGTCTACGGACGAATTTGGCTACGGACGTTTACACCAGCCGTCGGCGACGGCCTATGTGGGCGTCAGCGACGGTGCCCCTAAGTTTAATTCTCCGTTTTTCGCATTCCTTGCTCCCGGTTGACCCGTTTCGCGTCCTGGTGGTCCAGTTTTCACTCCGGTGACCCGAAAAGCTCCTTAAACTCCGTTAGACCTGCAAAACACATATCTAATCAAGAGTAGGCAATTCGAAACTAAAACTTGTGTAAAAACATCAAATTAAACAATTACAAGCACCAGATTTCGACCACGTATCACATCCCCACACTTGTCTTTTGCTTGTCCTCAAGCAAATCTGTTTTTCACTTTCACGTGGGTCGAACACCGAATACACTCCCCATTCCCGAGACGAAGGTTAAGGTCCAATGTCATGCTAAAGTTCAAACTCTTTACAATATTGAACATATTTAGCGGTAATGTGATTTTATTTGCACAAATGGTTACCCAAGATTAACCCGCCCGTGAAACCAACAGTTCATGCACATCCCTCACAATGTGTTCTCCACTCGGCTTATAAATTGGCTAATATTTATAATGTATTAGCACTTCAAAAAATATGCACTCAAACCGATTAGAACATATACCCGCATAAGCTTGCAACTCAATCATTCTCCACAATTGATCATGAACACTAAGCACAAGTCATAAGGTCTTGTAAGGGTTGTAACGGGGCTAGGCTAAGGGTAGGAATTAGGATATTTTTAAAGGCTAAGGCGATGAAAATTCGATTTTTATTACAAACCACGAACCTAGACAAAACTAAATACAACTATCAACTATAAGGCAACAACTTTCGCCTTTTATTCAACGACTACTAACACATCTTTTTGTATTTTTCTCAATGCCTTTTCAACTCTTTTTCATAACATTTTCTGATTTTGATTTTTTTTTTCATAAACAATCAAAACAACTATACAAATGTAATTCCTATAATCGAATTTTCATCACACGGGCTTAAAAGAAAAGGTTTAGCGGTTATGGGCTATAGGTGGTCAAACGAAAGGTTTAGGCTCAAATTGGGCAACTAGGGGATTTATTTGGGTAAGGATAGATAAATGGTTTTAAGAGAAAAGGTTTACCTAATGCCTTAATCATTCTCGTGCTTGTATTCGGTCTATAGTCTCAAACGTATCAAAAGTTGCAAGTTCAACAATATATGATTAATGGTCCACTCAAACAAAGAAACACAAACATGTACTCTGTGATATAAAAGTGGCTCAAATTCTCACATATCTAGAAGGGTATGGTATGTGACATGCATAAACTACTAGTTTCTTAGGCCGATTATTCCCAAATAACCACCCACTAACTACCCGTCATGCTATTAACTTGAACTTGACCATGACAAAAGACCAAATGGTTTGTGGCATCCCTCGTTGACTTAGTTACTTGTGCTTTAAGATCGCTTTTTTAGACAAGATATTTTGAAAAATTTTTGAAATTTTCCCCCATCCCCACACTTGAGGTAAACATTGTCCTCAATGTGTAGTGTTTAAATGAACGGGTCAAAAACGAAAAATTTTACTACTCCCCCATCCCTACACTTGAAGTACATATTGTCCTCAATGTGTGAAAACTAGAGTATTAGATGCAAAAGGGATGTGACACGGCTAATTCCCCCAAATTTTCACCCCGGAAATAAAATACAAAAAAATACACTCCACTTATTACTAAACTACGAATCAAGGTAAAAAGGAAACGCATGCACCTGATTTTTGTCGCTTGATGCCCATGTTTCCTTCTTCTCTTCATAAAACCGGTTGTCTCTCGAACATCATATACCTACAAATTCTAACCCTTGTGTAGAAGCATGCTTCTCACAACCATTGAAATTTGTTAGGATTGTAGTTCTACCGTTTTTATAAAAGTATTACCAAGTCATGCGTTAAATTACCTTGATTTTTGTGGAAAAATTAAATTACAACAACAACAAACCTAACTCACTTTCGTAGGAATCACGGTTGCATTTAGCTCATGCAACAAGCCCTTTTAAACCCCCCAATAGCTTGGGAGGACGAGAGGTCTCGTGAGGGTTATATAGGGAACACACCCACAACGTTCATTTAAGTAGGCAAGAAATTAAATAACAAAACGATCATAACAAAAACAAAATAAAATACAACAACAACAACAAAACACATACCTCGCCTCTACCGCTGATATCTCTCGTTAGGGTTCACTGGCGGGTTCGGCTGGTACGGATAACTAGTGAGGGCCTCAAACATATCCCTGTAGTTATCTAGCGGGCTCGACTCTCCTTGCGGTGGCGGTTGGTACGGCATCGGGATGAAACTAGAGCCGACCGCCTCGGGCCAATGAGGGGTTGGATCGGATGGCCCTTGCGGGTGAGGAAGGTTGGGGTAATCTGTCCACCCCGAGTGTTTAACATATGGGAGTCCGACTTGGTAATCCCTTTGATGGCGCTCTTGGTCATGGAGCACTTTGGCGTTATTAATCGCCATCTGGTTAGAGAAGGCCAACGCTCCCCATCTGCGTTGATCCAACTCTCTTTGTGCAGTTTGGCGCCTAGCCTCCTCTTCCTCCCATGCCCGTCTGTGGACCCTTTCTTCCTCCTGCAACTGTAACAGGCGTTCCATTTGTGACTGCTGTAACGCATGTTGCAGTTGCTGCTCCTCCATCTGCTTTTCCATCCTCTCACGGAAGGATGTTTGGAAGCCCCATTGCTCTTGTGAGTACGCCCTTTGCGCCTCTTCCCATTCTCTTCTGCTCTCATGGTGTTCTCTCGCTTCACCAATACCTGCCGATACATTGTCGTAAACCGCTTGTGTCCCATGGACCCACAACCTGTATGACGGTAATTGCCTTTGGTTCACGAAATTTGCAACATCATCAGAGATTTCCCTATGCTGCTTCCTGTACCTACGCCTCGGTCCCCGTGGACCGGAAGGATCAGTCTCCTCCTCAACGTCGGGCATCTCCTCATCGCCCTCTTCTTCATCACCTTCTTCTTCATCGCCCTCTTTATCATTGAACCGATAACTATCTCCTTGTTCGTCTTCGACCGTATGTAGATCACCAAAAGCTTTCACAGTTATCTTCCAGTGTCGCCTCATGGTGGCGAAATTGAATTGATCAATGGGCTTAGACACCCACAGTGAATCTTGAGGCAATGCATTCTGTTGGAGATTCATGGCGCTAATCAACCTTGCGTAGGGAATCATCTTCCGTTTAAACGATTCCCGTGTATCCCAGGTGTTGATCATAACAATTTGACGCCACGAGAGCTTGGGCGTCCCATATAACAAAGCATGTAAAACCCGACAGTCGGGTGCCTTCACCGTTCCCCGGTCTCCGAACCGTACCATAATGTTCTCTAACGAGATACCTTGAAGTATTTTTCCCATCAAAGACAAATGGGCTCTTGCATCGCTTGCACCCCCAGAACCCGGTAGTGTATCCTCTAAAAGCCTCACCGGATCAGCATCATTTTTCTTGTTGTCCAAAAACTGATCATACCCATAATAGTCGTAGGCGTCAACCCCAAGCGAGTCAAACCTCGCAATAGCATTCATATGTTCGAAGGACATGACCATTTGATTTTTTCCAATGTTACCAATTAACTTCCACCTATGAGCCGGCCTATCCGAGTGTTCAAAACGAAGGGTGGATAGCCACTCACAAACTGCCCCCAAGTATACCCGAGTGGTGATGTTATCACACCAGTCAATCACCCGTTCCCAACCAAGTTTTTCAAACCTTTGCACTATACCAATCTTCCTAAACTCTTCAACATCTACCGTGCGCTCACAAATCGCCCTGTCGGGTACGGGTTTTGAAACACCCGTAACCATTTTCATCTTCCCCATCTTAGCTTCTAGCCTCTTATTGTTGTACCGAGAAAGAGCCTTTGTTTTCTCATCTTGCCATGCCGAAGCCGACCTACTATTCTTAGCTTCCTCCCAATCCCAATCTTGCCTAATAAGTTGCCCATCACCCTCTACTACATTACTTAGTTGTTCCCAACGTCTTTGATATACCCCGGAGCCCGAACCGGCTCCCGACGATGAACCTTGACCGGAAGTCTTTGCTTTCTTGCTTCCTCGGAACATGGCTACAATCATAAGATAAAGACAACAACAATTAGTACACCCCAAACTTTCAACAATCTCAAACTTTGAACATAGTATGTAATGTTGAATTTCAATCGAAATTTAGATGTAAAATCGCCTTTTTAAACTTCCCAAGTCGCTCATTTTATCATCTATATCAACTAAACATGTTTAATCCTAAGAGTTTTCAAAAGAAAATCATGGTTTCAACAATGTTCAACATCACTACTATGTTCAATCATGCCAAAATTTTGGTGTAATCACATCACTAAAACTAAAGCATGCTCAAATCCCACCCAAATCAAACAAACACCCTAAAATTTATGCTAAAACATCCTACATTGTGATAAACAACCTACTCTTAAACAATAAGTTTAAAATTTCGAAAGAAATCAACAACACATATGAAAATCATGCATAAATGAAGTGAAAGTTCATACCTTTGTTGAAGATTAACAAGAAGAACTAAAGAAAAGTGTAAAATAAGAGCTTGGATGAACACTCTTCAAAACCCTAAAAACTCACGTCCAAAAATCTTGCAAACGAGCAAGAATTGATGGAATTTGTTATGGGGGTTTTGTTCCTCTTGGAAACTACACAATTTAGGCACAAGAATCGACGGATTTGGTGGAGAATTGAGAAAGTTATGAGTGAAAGAAGGATTAGGGTTCTAGAGAGAAGTTAGGGAAGAAGGTGAAGATGAAGGAGAGAGAACGTGGTGTGGTTACTGATTTGGTGAAATTTTTAGGTGTTTGAGAGGTAATGGGTCGAACTTGGGTGAGTTGTATGGTTAAAAACTGATTTGGGTCACATTTGAATCCCCACGACACCTAATCCCAAATTTGCGTCGGCTGAATATTTAAGCACCGTCGGCGACGGTGCACATGTCCGTCGGCGACGGTTTCGGTAAATGGTGATTGAGGCGACGGCTAAACACGCTATCTACGATGGTTTTTAGGCGACGGTCATGTTTTAGAAACCGTAGGCGACGGGTAAGTTGGCCATCGGCGACGGTCAACAGATTTTCAATTTTTTTTAATGAGGAATTTTATCAAACTTTAATGAAAGGACTATATACATTTAAAAATCCTAAAAATTATTAAAAATCTTTTTGTGAATTTTTTTTATAAGTTAAAATTTTTAAACGCAAAAACCGTCAACGGCCCTACCACCCCCCAAAAATTCGTGTATTGTCCTCAATGCACATAACAAAGCCTAAACACATACCTTGTGTCTTCATGACCCGTTCGGGATGTCCGGACTTCACACAATCAAGAGAGGTTAGTAGGAAACGAAAACGATTAACATCAAAACACACAAACAATTAAATAATTGTACATAACTTTACACAAAATGTTATCGGTCCTTTTCATTCGACCTCATAGGTTGGCACACTTACCACGAAGTTTACCAGCTCCACACTCTCATCCTTTTTCTCATTGTTACCATCAAGAAATGGTTTAAGGCGATGCCCGTTAACTGTCTGCTTCGACCCGTCCTTCGGGTCCTTGATTGTAACATCTCCAAGCCTTCCGACCCGTGTAATCACATACGGGCCCATCCATTTGCTCTTGAGCTTTCCGGGGAAGTATTTAAGCCTTGAATTGTAAAGCCAAACCTTTTGACCTACTTCAAACTCCTTTGGCTTCAACTTCGCATCATGTGCCCTCTTCATGTCATCCTTGTATTTTGAGGCACACTCATATGCTTCTTCCCTAAGCACCTCCAACTCGCAAAGCTTTAATTTTCGCTCTTTACCTGCATCATCGTATTTCATGTTAACTTCTTTAATAGCCCACCACGCACGACGCACAAGCTCAACCGGCAAGTGAAAATTCCGCCCATAAACTAAACGATAAGGAGTGGTCCCAATAGGTGTTTTATGAGCCGTTCTATAAGCCCATAAAGCGTCATTCAACTTCGTTGACCAATCCTTTCGGTCGGGTCGAACGGTCTTTTGCAAAATTTCTTTTATTTGCCTATTGGAAACCTCAACTTGACCGCTTGTTTGTGGGTGGTAGGGAGTAGCAATTCGATGGTCAACACCATACCGTTTCAAGAGTTTGCCAAAATTAAAATTCTTGAAGTGAGATCCCCCATCACTAATGATCACCCGGGGAACCCCAAATCTAGAAATTATATTCGTTTGTATAAAATTGCAAACAACGGTGTGGTCATTCGTCTTGGTGGCAATCGCTTCGACCCATTTGGATACATAATCGACCGCCACCAAAATGTATAAATTGCCATGCGAATTAGGGAATGGGCCCATGAAATCGATCCCCCATACATCAAAAATATCTACAATGAGGATCGGTTGCATGGGCATTTCATTTCTTTTTGATATACTCCCTAACTTTTGACACTCTATGCAATTTTTAGCGAAATTAAAAGCATCTTCGAAAATAGTCGGCCAATAAAGGCCGCTATTGAGCACTTTGTGCCCGGTTTTATGACCACTGAAATGGCCCCCACAAGCAAATGAATGCAAGTGCATCAAGACGCTAGGAATCTCCTCGTCGGGTATGCATCTTCGAACGACTTGATCCGGACAAAACTTGAACAAGTCCGGTTCTTCCAACGTGTAGTACTTGATTTGAGATAGGAAGTGCAACCTTTTCCTTCTATCCCAATGAGCCGGTAAGTCACCTGTAACCAAATAGTTGACAATATTAGCATACCATGGTAATATTCCAACTTTTAAAATTTGCTCATCAGGAAAATTCTCATTGATTTCTTCACAGGAAGAATCCTCCACACTCAACCGAGACAAATGGTCCGCAACCACATTTTCACTCCCTTTCTTGTCTCGGATCTCCAAGTCAAACTCTTGTAACAAAAGAACCCATCGGATTAGTCTCGGCTTCGCATCCTTCTTGTCCATGAGATACCTAACTGCAGAATGGTCAAAATAAACAATGACCTTAGTACCCCATATATAAGCACGAAACTTATCCAACCCATATACCACCGCAAGTAGCTCTTTCTCGGTAGTTGTATAATTCAATTGTGCATCCGAGAGAGTCTTACTTGCGTAGTAAATGGCAACCGGTTTCTTATCTACCCTTTGACCCAACACGGCCCCCACCGCATAATCACTTGCATCACACATAATTTCGAATGGTAACGACCAATTCGGTGATTGCAAGATTGGGGCCTCAACCAACTTTTGTTTTAACACATTAAAGGCATTTTGACAATCTTGGTTAAATTCAAACGGTTGATCTTTTAGCAATAATTTACATAGGGGTTTGGTTATATCACTAAACCCTTTTATAAATCTTCTATAAAACCCCGCGTGACCTAAAAACGATCTAATACCCTTAACATTCGTGGGATAAGGTAAGGTAGAAATAACTTGCCTTTTGCAGGGTCAACCTCTATCCCACGACTCGACACTACATGCCCCAACACAATCCCTTCTTGAACCATGAAATGGCTTTTCTCCCAACTCAAAACAAGATTTTTCTCAACACATCTTTTCAAAACTTTTTCAAGTTGGTCAAGGCATGTATCAAATGATGACCCGAATATTGAGAAATCATCTATGAAGATTTCCAAAGACTCCCCCACCATATCTGAAAAGATACTCATCATACACCTTTGAAAGGTGGTGGGGGCATTACAAAGTGCAAACGGCATTCGCCTAAATGCGAAAGTACCGTATAGACAAGTAAAGGTAGTCTTTGCTTGGTCTTCTGGATGTATAGCAATTTGATTGTATCCGGAATAACCATCCAGAAAACAATAAAATTTTTGTCCGACCAATTTCTCAACTATTTGGTCAATAAATGGTAAAGGGAAATGATCTTTGGAAGTTGCAGCATTTAACTTCCTATAATCAATACAAATACGCCACCCGGTTACCGGCCGAGTGGCGACCTCTTCACCTACGTCATTTGTGACGACTTGAATACCCGCCTTTTTCGGAACTGTTTGTGTCGGGCTCACCCATTGGCTATCCGAGATAGGGTATATGATACCCACATCTAGCCACTTTAACACCTCCTTCTTGACCACATCTCGCATATTTGGATTTAATCTTCTTTGGGTGTCACGGGAAGGACTCATACCATCTTCCGTGATGATTTTGTGCATCACCACCGAGGGACTAATTCCCTTCAAATCCGCAATGTTCCACCCGATAGCGGCTCTATGGATGACCAATACCTTCATCAACTTCGCTTCTTGCTCCCCGGTTAAATTGGATGCAATAATTACCGGGAGCGTGCTACCTTCACCCACATAAGCATATTTATGATGCTTGGGTAGCACCTTCAACTCTAACACCGGAGGCTCTTCCAATGACGGCTTTAACTTTGTGTCGATGCTTTCCGGAAGACTTTCCACTTGATGTGTCCAAGTAGGCCTTCCTTCCTTTGCCGCCATAACCTCCAATTCCTTCATCTCTTCATCCATGCTCCGATTTGTTTCTCCTTGTAACCTGTCAAACATGAAACACTCCTCTATTGTGTTTTCCTCTTCGACACTAGTGTCACATAGAGGTATACACTCGTCAACGATGTCCGCCATGTAACATTCATCGCCAACTAGAGGATCCGTTAATCTTGAAAAGACATTTAACCGCAACCGACGGTTACCAAAAGTCATGTCGACCATGCCCGATTTACAATTAATTTGGGCATTCGATGTTGCCAAAAATGGTCGACCAAGGATCACCGTTGGTTGCTTGGTTCGGTCCAAAGAAACATAATCTAACACAAGAAAGTCCACCGGATAGTAAAAGTCCTCAACCTTGACTATTACATCCGTGACTATCCCGCGAGGTAGTTTAGGAGTCAAATCGGCTAACACCACGGTGGTGTTAGACACTTGAAGTGGACCAAAATCGTATTGGTCATATAAGCTACCCGGCAAGATACTGACACTTGCCCCAAGATCCAAAAGTGCCCGTGTCATTTTGAATTCACCCACTTGTATAGAAATAATGGGCGCCCCTGGATCTTGAAGTTTTGGTGGAAGTGCACCCGAAAGAATTGAACTCACGTTTTCGGTTAAATCAAGTTTTTTAGGAAATTTGTGAGTCCTCTTTTGGGTACATAAATCCTTCAAGTATTTAGCATATGAAGGTATTTGTTTGATGGCATCTAAGAGTGGTAAATTAATTTTAACTTGTTTAAAAATTTCCCACATCTCTTCTTGATGTGGGCCTCTTTTGTTTACCACTTTCTTAGATGGTCCCAAAAGAGCTTCAGGATAAGGGGCGGTATTAACCTCCACACCCTTGTCCTTAGCCTTTGAGACGGGAACGGTCACAACGGGTGTATCTTTATTAAATTTTAATTCATTTTTATTTTGACCCGTTTGACCGTTACTACCTTCATCATCACTCGCATCTTCCACCACCCCTTCAACAAACTTGGGTGATGGTGGCTCAACACCATTATCTATCACTCGACCACTACGTAAAGAAATTTTATTTATGGGTACCTCACGTGTGTTTTTCGAGCTCGACCCATGATGCTTAGGGTTCACCGTAGTGTCGCTTGGAAGTCCTCCTCCACTTCCGCAAATTTGAGCCATCTCTTGAGCAAGTTGCCCCACTTGCTTCTCCAACGCCATATGGGATTTATCACGTACCTCAGACTCTTTCTTCATCTCTTGATTTGAATGATTGATAGCATTCATAATAGCATCAAATTTCGAATTTATCGAGTCATCACCTTGAGAGTTTGATGCACTTCTCCCATTTCCGCCTTGGTTGTAACCTCGTTGATAATTACCTTCACGGTTTTGATACCCTTGGTTACCCCCTTGATTGTAATTCCTTTGGTAACCCCCTTGGTTACCACCTTGACGATTATTGTACGAAGACCCACCTTGACCTCCTTGGTTACCCGATTGAAAATTCGGGTTCATTTGGTTTGAAGCATTACCATACCGGAAATTAGGGTGATTTCTCAAGCCCGGATGGTAAGTGTTGGAGTTCATGTCATATTGCTTTCGGTCCCCATACACTTGGTTGACTTCCTCGGTGTAATCACCCGACCCCGTTGGACATTGTTCCGCTCTATGCCCAATATCACCACACTCTTCACACACCTTAAATTGAACCGCGTTCACTTCTTTCTTCTTCATTCGAGCCATTTCCCGCTCTGAGGTAGAAATCCGATCTTTAGAATCAAGATCGGGGAGTGACCGGGAAATGGGATGCTTCTTGGCTCGGTCGGCCGATTCTTTCTCTTTCGAACGCTTGCTCATCCGTTCCAAAAACTCCCAATCATCGTCTTCATGGTTGCTTAGAAGGGTCCCATTGCTTGTTGATTCAAGTTGGTTCCATGTATTGTCATCTAGACCCCGTACAAAGCATTTAACCAACTCCCACTTCTCGATTTGATGATGAGGGCATCTTCGCATCATTTCTCTAAATCTTGTAAAGGCCTCATGTAACAGTTCGCCCGATAATTGGCGAAAAGACCTAATTTCATCACGAGCGTCATCGGTCTTCGCCATTGAGTAGTATTCATCAAGGAAAGCTTGTTGCATTTGTCCCCACGTTCGAATACTATTTGCGGGAAGTGTGAGAAACCATTGCTTTGCCTTATCCTTCAATGAAAATTGGAATAATCGAAGTTTGACCTCCTCTAATGCAAAGTTGTGTCCCCCGATAGTGTTGCAAACCGAAGAGAATTCCGCCAAATGCGTATACGGCTCATCATTAGACCTCCCATTGAAGTGGGGAAGTATATTGATGTAGTGCGGTTTACAATCAAACATCATCCTTTCGCATACTATCGGAGAGTCATTTTCAGTGACTATTGGTCGGAAGCGGTCATTCACTCCCCGTGGAGGTTGTTGACGACGTTGTGAACCGTTAACCTCTTGATCGACCGGCCTTCGGTTATCTCTTCGATCACCACCCCTATCATCTCTTCTATCGTCTCTTCGATTTCCACCTTGGTTACCCCTTTGATTACCCCCTCCCACGAAACGAGGAATCCTATTAGGGTTGCCATTGTTGTTGTTGTTGTAAAACCCGTCATTTCGGTTCCTTTGGTTATTATTTCGTGGTTGGCGGTTATTTTCATAACCGTCATTCCTCCTATTCCCATACCCGTAGTCTTCATCCCCAACATAATTGGCATTTTGATAACCAACTTCTTCATCTTCATACTCTCGTGCATTGTAACCATTACCCCGATTGATGTATCCACAATCTTCATCATCGTCTGTTATAATAACCCCCATCATCCGAGTGTTCTGTATGAATGCTTACATGTTCCGACGATTGATAACCGGGAACACTATAAGGCTCATCATCGGGGATTGCATTTCTCAAATCATCGATGTTGAAAAATGGGTCTTCATTCGCAGGATTGCCGCGATCTCGATTACCTCTACGGTCGGAATTGACATTCCAATCATCAAGGTTGATAGGTAACGACGCTTGTCAATGAAGGGTTTGTTGTTGGGGTGTTCGTTGGGTGTTATTGGGATTTTGGTTTCGGAAAGGTGGAGTGGGTGGTCTAGCGTTGACGTTACCACCCGGTTGCTCTTGAGGTATAGGTTGGACGTTTTGGGCGGGATTGAAATTGCTTCGGTATTGATATTGATTCTGGTTTTGGTTGAAGTTTTGGTTCGCCATTGAATTGGTTTCAATGGTCGATGTGAGTGGTGGTGTTTGGTTGGTTTGATTAGAAGCAAGAGTTGCTTCTAACCGGCTTGCTAGGTTCCTTCTTGCGACTCTTTCGATTTCCGGTTCGTAGACTAACGGTGAAGTCCTTCCGGAATTCCGCGTATGCATGCACTACCTGTAACCTGCACAAGTAACACACCCCGCGTAACAAGGAAAAAGACAAAGTGCAAAAAGAAAGCTAAACAATTTAAACAGATTATCACGCAAATTCAAACAATATCCAAACACAAAGCGCACGCACTCCCTGGCAACGACGCCAAAATTTGATCGGAGTGTCGCGCTCCGGTCAAAGATAATATTTATAGTCCCAAATTACCCTTAACAATTAGTTAGTGGTAGCAAGGGGTCGAACCACGAAGAGTATGTGGTTTGCGAATGGACTTTGAATGAAATGTAGAAATTGTCACTTTTATGAAGCTTGCTATCTTGTTTTTTGTATATTTTTATTTGATTTAAAATTACTAAAGTAATTTGTTTGATAACTACTAAAAACTAGCAATTGCAATAATGTAAATAAAGGTTTTGACAAGATAGAGAAAACAAGGTTCACACCCGGTTCAGTAATTGCACTCCTAGGGTTCTTACACGTTTTAGTTTTAATGCACTTGAATATGTTATTAACGGATTTCTATCATCAAAGCTTAGGTGCCAATTGCTATCAACGCATAACACGGACCACAATGCACTTCGTTACTTCGGACAAGTAAAACCTTTTGAATGACAAGGCATAATTGCACAAACTTGTTTCGCAAAGTCAAATTTCATAACTCACTCGACAATTCACAAATATAGTTCAAATGCAAGACAATTGTCAATCAATTCAAATACAATTCAAGTTGTCACAAAATCAAACTAAAACATTGTTCAAACCCTAGACTTACAATAACCTACACCGGGGTGAAACCTCCAAGAAACTAGCCGCTCATGATCGAAGGAACTCGATCACCGGAGGTTGAGAACACGAACATCATCATCTTGAAGTCTTGAAGTTGTGAGGATGGTGGTTAGGGTTTGGAGTGGTTGATGGTGATGAACGGATTGAAGGATGAATGGTGATTAGGGTTATGGAATGAATGATTGATGATGAATTGGATGATGATTCGGGTTGTAGAGAGGATGGATGATGGAAATGGTAGGTGAATAATGATGATTATTGGCTCCCAGAACTAGTTTCAAACTCAAACTAAAGTGTAACTCCCGTTTTTGGTTGGTGAAAACTCCCTTAAACTCGTTTCAAGACCAAAGGATACCAAAATTCACGTTTTCAACATCTGAAAGCCGTCGGCGACGACCCTTTGGTCCGTCGGCGAAGGTGTGTCCAACCTTAAAAATAGCCGACGGCCAAACACGCTGTCTACGGACGAATTTGGCTACGGACGTTTACACCAGCCATCGGCGACGGCCTATGTGGGCGTCGGCGACGGTGCCCCCAAGTTTAATTCTCCGTTTTTCGCATTCCTTGCTCCCGGTTGACCCGTTTCGCGTCCCGGTGGTCCAGTTTTCACTCCGGTGACCCGAAGAGCTCCCGAAAAGCTCCTTAAACTCCGTTAGACCTGCAAAACACATATCTAATCAAGAGTAGGCAATTCGAAACTAAAACTTGTGTAAAAACATCAAATTAAACAATTACAAGCACCGGATGTCGACCACGTATCAGTATTAAGTTTTATATGCCAAAAATAGTTTTAACTCATACTATGCGTTTAAAACGCTTAAAAGTCGGTTTTAAGCGATTTTAGGGTCATAATAGGAAATCTGAGTTTTTGATCAGTTTATAAGGTTCAAAATATTTTACCTATTATATAAAATCAGTAGCAAAAAGTTTGGTATCAAAATATTATGTAAAACTCATTTTATTAGCAAAAAGGGTATAACCGACAATTACCGAATTTAAAGCAAGAACCCTATGTTATGCTCAGCTAAAAAATAAATAAAAATCTTCAAAAATCCCAAAATATTATATTATATCAGTAGGTAAAAAGTTTGGTGTCAAAATTTGGGTTTAGATAGGCTTTATGCTAATAATGTCGTTTAATTAATAAAAAGCTTTCTAATTACGATATTGAGCATAACTCTTAATCTAGACCTCAAACTGATGTCAAGTTTTTAGGACAAGTTTATAAATCAGTAACAAAGGTTTTTGTCCTCTCACATTTTCAAAAATCTTGTTTTAAGGTCTAAAGGCCATAATGGTCAAATTTAGGCATATAACGGAAACATGCAAATGAATAGGATAAATTAGGAACCAAGTTGTATAATCACAGAGGGTCATACTAACCTATAACCTGGTTCTAATGGAACTTTAAGGCATGTCTAAACTAAGCTAAATCGGGTCAGAACTGAAAGTCAAAGCAAAAGTCTACTTTTGCGACTTTCGGTTCCGAACCGAGCCTAAACTCAAAATTGTTGGGTTGAACATGCTTAGACATGTTATTACTTTAATTACCAAGTTATACAAGTGATAAAACAGGTTTCATGGCTTTTACATTTTTAATTATGTGTTTATTTGAAAAATAGCTTCTGTTGACTTTTTATAATTAAGTTTGACCCGACATTTGACCAAGTTAAGGTGATAATCAGTAGGTGCCCTCTTAGGGGTTTATTACCTACATAATTACCAACTTATAGCTACTTTTAATTTGACTAATGATTGGACCATTAGTGATTAATCACTAAGTCAAACCTTAATTACGATAAGTTTGACTTTTGGTCATTTAACTAATCAAAACTGAAATCAGGAGGTTAAGGACACTTACAATGGTCCTTAGCACGAAATTGAGACTTAAGGAAGCTTGCTTGAAGACCAGAAAGCTCCAGAGAATGATTTGAAGTGAATTTGAAATGCACAAGTGAAGTATTGCAACATAGAACTCTTTATATAGTGATTTAGATGCAACAAGATTGTTACACACAAGTCTACAAGTGTTCCTTGATCAATTTCGGGTGTCCCTATGCATGAAAAACTGTTGGCTATGGTCCTGATTTCGAAAACAAGCTTGCAAGATTCTCCAAAGATTGCAGGTTGCAGGCTAGGCAGCTGGCAGTTGCTGCTGAAAACCGTCCTCCGTCGCGCCACGCGCCAGGGGAAGAAGACCCCGACGCGCCACGCAGGGCAACACTTTTCAAAATTGTTTTGTTTGGTTGCATGTTCAGTCCCTGCACTTTAATTACTCGATAATCTGACATTTTCAGCATGCATGGTTAGTGTAAACAGGTCAGGGGTGTCCTAGGGAGTGTGACCATGCATTTACAAGTCTTGGATCTATAGAAAAAGTCTCCCGATACAAGAATAGTGATATTTACACTTTAAAACTGCAATTTACATTAAGGTTTTGAATCGGAATTTTATGAAACCTTTATCAGATATTCTTGAGTGTGTAATAATACATTACAAAACTTTTGGGAACGCAAAAAGGCCTCTCAGAGGTAAAATTAACATGTTGACACTTTTAACCCCTGTGTTTTGTAACTTTTGACATTTAAGCGCAAACGGCTTTTAGTGTCTGACAATTTATTCAGTAATGAATACGGACATCATACAGAGTCATTCAGAGGCACAAGTTTGGCATGTTGACGCTTTTGGTCCTTCTATTAATATCTTTGCATTGTTTGACAGTTTTAGTCCCTCAAGATATTTTTAATTGCAATAAGGGTTTATGACACGTGCCATCATTGAATTGGACGTGATTTTTTTTCGAGGTGTTACAAAACCTAATGGCACATTGTAAGTCTTTTGTCAGTCGACTAACAGATAGGAGATTGCATTTGAAATTAGGAATAAAAAGAACCCCTTTTATCCTTATTCCTCATCGGAAATGTGAGTTCCCCATTTCCCTTAATGGGAACCGATTCTCCGTTAGGGATGGTGCCCGGCGTCTCGTTTGGATTAGTTGAAAGATTTTCGAGGAGCTTTCGTATGTGAGTAACATACCCGGTTGCCCCAGAATCAAGAATCCAATCACTATCCATATTGAATTTACCTGCCATGTTCATGACCGGTTGGGTTCCTTCTTTCTTTTGATTGTACGCCTTCCCAAAGAATTGTAGAAAGGTGTTGTATTGCTCATCGCTTAGCCCCGGTATGCGATTGGACGTGGTTTCCGCTAGGGCTGCCTTTGGCTTTACCGTCTCCCTTTTTGTCTTTCCCGGCCACCAGTCAGGATACCCGACTAGTTTGAAACACCCCTCCCGAAGGTGACCGTCGCGGCCACAATGAGTGCAGTGATCCTGTTTGTTTGGCACCGGTTTCTCCCCTCTTCCTGTCGATCTTTTCTGCGACTACATGTCACAACAAGGCGGCTGCTGAGGCTGAAAAGCGGCCGATTCGGTCGCCACCTTCTTCCCAGCGGAGATGTTTCTCTACTGTTCGTCTTCCGCTATCAGATGATATGCGGTTCCAAGCGTTGGGGTAGGCTTCATTGCGAGGATCTGCATTCCTATCACCGAAAACTCCGCATCTAACCCCATCAAAAATTCATACAATCTCTCTTTATCTTTCAGTGCAACCATTTTTTTCCGAGGTCACAGTTACATCCTTCACATTCACATTGTGGATTTGGTAAAACGTTGTCCATCTCGTCCCACAACACATGCAGTTTCGTGAAGTATGCTGAGACAGAGGACCCATTTTTCCGAGTTGTTGTGATCGCCCTCTTGAGTTCGTAGGTTCGGGGCGCACTTTCCTTCCCAAATCTTTCTTGTAAGTCGCTCCAGATTTCTGCCGCCGTGCCCGCATACTTGACATTGCTGCGTATGTCTTTCTCCATTGCGGTGGTGAGCCATCCTTTAATCATGGCGTCACACCGCATCCAGCTCATGTATTTCGCATCTGTCTTCTTGGGTTTGACAAGGGATCCGTCAAAGAACCCGATTTTGTTTTTGGCAAACAAGAAATTGGTCATTTCTTGGAGCCAGTCATTGAAATTGTTGTCGGAGAGGTTTTCGTTTACCTGCATCTGTTTCGGGTAATCCGATGGATGCAGATAATAGGGTGAATCGTGGTTTGTTGGATCATCGTCGTGCTTCGGTGGCGGTGGATTCTCACCGACCATGTCTGACGATATTTTAATAATCTTAATCTTGTATGAATTGCTCTGATACCATAATTGAGTATTTAATCTTAAAAAAGGGAAATTTGTAAATCATAATTTTAAAATGGATTACAGGGACCGAGTAAAAACTAATAAACATATTCAGTGGCAAAGCTTGACCGGTCGAAAACGAATATACTCAAAAATTTCTATAGAACCGGGGGGTCAAAAACGTATATACCCAAAAATTTCTATACGAAAACTACATGTATAACACTATCGAGCGAAAAGTTTGAAAGGTCGGACGCCCCTCCCAACCCCTTCAAAGTTGCGCCTCTGAACATATTCCAAAACCCAAGTTAAGTTTAGCTACATACCATAATAAAAAATTAAAAACACCACCAACATTTATTCATTACTTACTTGTACGGTACAACAAAAAAGTGCAGTACCCTATGATCTCATTTTCATCCCATGGTCCTCAATATGCATTAACTACTTGTACGGTAGAATCAAAATCTGCATTGCCCTATATACATTGAGAGTTGTACGTTGGCATAGAATGACATGATCATTCTGGCTTTGCGAGTTGTACGTTGGTAAACGTTTGAACCCCCACTTCAGTTTCAAGATGAACCGTTGGGAAATTTCTGAACCCCGCCGAACCGAATGTTATGGTCGCTTTTCTTACTAATGACGTCACATTGATTTGTGACTTGAAACTTCATCGTGGAATTTTTTACTAAAGTCTCTATTAGTTTACTCTAAAATTTATTTTGAATGTGTATAAGAGGAGGCCAAGATTTCACATCTCATATTGTCTTTAAAATATAAGGCGTTTTCAATCTACTGATTTTTTTTTTTTTTTTTGTTTAGGAAATGTTTTTGAATTAATAATAATAGCAATTCACTTTTTTTGGAAACCCTTTATTCATTGTGATCACCACGAGTCTATGAGGTGATACTCAATACAACCCCTTTCTCGAAAGTCGTAAGTGTAATTTGCACTCATTGAATAGTGAATCGTCGGTGATATCCATGCACCACTGACACACCATACATACACCATCCCTTATACTGGCCATATAACAAGGTGGTATCAGACATAAGGGACATATGAGAGGGCTAAGATGGCTATACGACTCGTATGAGAGGGTGGTCATCCAAATCATACGACACACTTTTGTTGGTTTGTAATTCGTTGGATGATTCATATTTACTAATTACATCCTATGAATTTGTTCCATTGTTTGTCATATTTCATTACTTTCTTAAAGAGTAAATTACAAGTTTTGTCCTTTATATTTGTCCCAAATTTCAGGCGCTGTCCTTTACCTTTAAAATTGATGACTTTTGTCCTTAATGTTTGAAAATGTTGCACGTTATGTCCTTTAGAGCAAACCTAGTTATAATTTTCAGTTAATTTATGTCATGTGCATTACACATGAGGGTAGTATTGTCTTTTCACATCCTAATTTATAAATAATTTTAAGAAAACAAACAAAACCACCACTGTTGCAACAGATCCAATCTTTTCTTCAATTAAAAGATTGGTAATTTATCGATACCAACAAAGCCCTCAAGCTGTTCTTCGTACCGGTCTGGCGTTGGCCGGGCAAAGATCAGCTCATGCACTGTAACAATTACGGCCTATTTTATCCGCCCTCGCTTTCTTCCGACTTCCGCCCGTCGGAAACCCTCCGATGTTCTGCGATCAGGAGGTTCACTCTGATTTCAAGCTTTACCCCTTTTGTGTCTCTGCTCTTTGAATTCATATAAAATTATTATTATCTGTAGCATTATGATGTCAAATTCTGCTTTTGCTCTTCAATTAAAACATTGGTAATTTATTCTCTGTAGCAGAGCAAACAGGGGTTTTGGATTGAAGAAGAAGAACCAAGCCCACCCCACCCCATGGATTCATCAAAACCGATCATCTCCGTGTTCATCCTCTTTGTCACACCCCGATTTCCACGTGTTTCACCGGTGGGCCCGGTGGGGGATTACCGTGACGATGTTGGCAACAATATAGTCAAACCACACAATTATATAAATGCACAGCGGAAGCTTAAAGATAAATATATACTTCAACCTCTGGTTGTAATATCAAATGTATTACAGAAGTCGAATATATCCACAGCGGATCAAAATAATAATAAAATATTGTTCATTCAGATACGGCATCGAGTTTGCGAGACTATTCGTGATGCTTAGGAAGCTAATACCAGCCAATTTCGTATAGTACCTGCACTTAATCTTTTGGGGAAAATACGTCAGTTTACACTGGTAAATACATTCAACTGACACATTTGAAAATGTTTATTAAAATTGATTTGAATGCACAAGGCACAAACTCTTTTATAACTTGGGGAAATTATTAAAATCTTGTGAACGTATTACATGTTCTTTTATGCGTTCAGTAGCCCGGGTCGTGCCGGGTTAAAGATTAATAGACACGCCACATTGCGTAAAACCGTAGTATAGAAACCAACGGCTACGTCTTTTAATTAAATGTCGACAATATATACCGGGTGTACGCCTACACCGGGATGTCGATGGTCGTGGCCATTTCGTGAAATGATGCCAAGGATATCCGGGACAACGGTCATTAACCCCCCAAAGGCTTTTAAGAAACAAAACTGTTTAAATGAGCCGATCATAATATTTAATTAACCACCTAAGCGATGGAAGATATGATACTCAATCAAGCGGTATTATTATACCGTATCCCAAGCCCGTATAGGGGAAATAAGTTAAAAGTATTTACCTTTGCAAGTATATTCCTTAATTTGATTAAATCACCGATAGCTTTTACTGGGCTCCTAATCTGGAACGAAGGTTTTAATTAACCTCTTAGAATCCTAACGGGTCTTTATATTGGCCGTAGCCTAGACCGGTTGGTTCCGAAATATAAATATGGTTTAATCGCGCGAAAAGGCGAAAACCGAGAATGGAATGTGATTCTGCCCCAAACAAGTTCAGAGACTTGTTTTATATGGGTTCAAGGTTCACACTCTGGATTTTGGGGTCCAAATAATATAATTTGACCCGTATCGGCTATTTTATGAAAACTAGCTTCATAAGCCGAACCGTGTGCGCAATAGGCGAAACGGTTAACCATTAGAGTCTTACGCTTATTTCCTAAGTCAATATGCCTTAAAGAGGTTGTGGTATCAGTAGGATACCTTCCGTGATGCCCGTAACGAGTTTAAGTTAATATTACGCCCCGTAGGGGTTTTCCGGTCATTTTAAAGACTTTTAAAGAGCTTTTCGAGTTCTACAGGAAATCTGAGTTTCCCGAACAGTTTATAAAGCTTAAAATACTTTATTTATTATTTAAAATCAGTAGCAACTGGAATCGGGTCAAAAGACCTTGTAGAACTCAAGTTTTGGCCGAAAAGGGCATATTCGGTATTTACCAAATCGTAGCCATAACCGCAGGTTATGAGCAAGGTAAAAATTATTAAAAACCTTTAAAATTCCAAAAATATTAATTTATAACAGTGGGTAAAAGTTTTCGTGACGAAATCTTGGTTTAGATAGGCGTTATGCTAATTGCGCCGTTTATTACAAAAGTTTACTTTAATTGCGCTGTTTAGCATAACCCTTATTCTAGACCTCGGATTGGCGTGAAACTTTAAGGACATGCTTATAAATTAGTAAGCAAGGTTATGGTCCGTTCACACGTCCGAAATACTCGTTTTAATTTAAAAAGGCCGTTACGGTCAACTTTTAGGCGATTAACGGAAATGCGTAAAAGACTCGGACAAATCATGAACCGATCACAGAGGTTTATACCATCATGTAACCTGGTCCTAAGAGAGTCCTAAGGCATATCTATACCTCACTAAAACGGGTCAGAACTGAAGTCAAAGCAAAAGTCAAACTTTTGCGACATTCGGCTCCGAACCGGTTCAATATAGCAAATGGTCGATTCAAACGAGCGCAAACAAGTTTATATACTTAATATCATGTATTACGAGTGTCTAAACAGGTTTCATAGCATATACATTACAGATTATGCATAAATCGCAAAAATAGCTTTCTGTTGACTTTTTAACCGACCGTTTGACTCGACATTTGAGCTAGTTAGAGTGGTGATCAGAGGGAACCCTTTTAGAGGTTTATTACCCACATTAATACCAACTCATAACTACCTTTGATTCGTTATAAGACTGAACCATCTTGGATTTATTTTAAAGTCAAACCGTATTTACGACTGTTTGGTTTCTAGTGATTTACTAAGCATAAATTGAACTACAAAGGATCTAGGCAACTTACTGAAGTTAAGACTTGATTATAGAACAAAGAAGAAGACTTGAAAGCTTTTGGAATGATCAGATGAGAGTGTTTGAGTTGTGATGAAAGTTGTGAGCATAAGCATGCTATTTATAGCCAATGTCAAGCCCTTAGATCATTACACAACACTCTACAACTGATAAGGGATGAATGGCATGTGTCCTAGAGGGTTATGGGTCGAGTAGGGGGCAACCATACTTCTGAAAAACCCATTACTTCATGTTTGGCCGCTTAAATCAGCCAACAACCACATTTCTGTCGCTGGGCGCCTCTTACGGACCGTATGGCTTCGGCCTTGCGGTCCGTAAGCCATAGGCGGATCATCAGCAATCATTCCCCCTCCTTACGGTCCGTAAGGCATACCCTTTACGGTCCCTAAGGGGTTAAAAATAAATTTTTTTCAAATCTTTTTGTAATGATTAAAAATCTTGGTAATTAATTACCTGACCTTTCGGGTTTGAAGGGGTAACTTTGCGATAAGGCCCTCGATTAATTACGATTAGGGACCTCGCGTTATTTACCCATATTGTTAAGCCCCTGGTTAATTTATTTATATTCCAGAAGGCCTTAATTTATATTATTGACGCTTTTAACCCTTCTCACACAAATTCGATCGTAACTTTCTCGTCTCATAACGGAACTTCGCGGAATTTATATATTACATTCTAGTGAGTGTATAATACCGTTACAAAACCTTGGGAACGTTAAAGGGTCACTCAGAGGTATAATTAAACATGTTGACACAGTTAACCCCTGTGGTTTGTATTCTCTCACTTTCTTCCGCGTTTCACTTCCGTACGATCTATGATTTACTCGTTTGAAGGTACAAGCATTATTTAGGGTTACTATACAGTATATTTACCCTTGATTGACATTTATAACCCTCGAATTTATATACTTTCAAGGTTTGTCAATATTAGTCCTTTATTTAATATCAATGCCACGTGTAATCAATTGACACGTGTTAACACATTATTGGACACAAAAATTCGAGGTGTTACACTCTTCCTTTTCCCAATCTCATCTCTCTCTCTTCCTTTCATTGTACTTCACAGTAATATTATTTGTAATCTCAAAATTAGGGTTCTTACTCACTATCTTTTCCTTTTCATAATAAAACCACCACGAAAGCGATTAAGAAGAAGCAATGCCCGGTGCTGATGGAGACGGAGATGCAGATGTTAAGGCGGCTCCGGCAGGGCCGCCTCCGCCGCTCGATTAGAAATTCTCACAGGTGTTCGGTGAACGGACCCCTGGTGAAGAAGTTTAGGAAGGTAAGCTAGGTGTTATGCTTAATTTGATGATAATTTGTGAATTGTTTGATTCGTGTGTTGATGTAGGTTGCACCAGATTCTGAACAGCCGGTTGGGTGAACGGGTTGAGGGGGTGAAAAAGTCCATTCTGAAGGATTTTATCATCTGAAACAATGGTTTGGCCATCGGTTATGTTTTGGTTTGGTGTAATGGTGTTGATTGCAGTTGTGGTTAACAAGAGAGTTAAAATGGTGATGATGATGATGATGATGAATAGGGGATAATCAATTGACACGTGTTAACACATTATTGGACACAAAAATTCGAGGTGTTACATCCTCACCCCCTTAAAATAAATCTCGACCCGAGATTTACTCAAATAAATAGGGGTATTTTTCTTTCATTGTGTCTTCGACTTCCCACGTATATTCAGGACCTCTACGAGCATCCCATTTGACTTTTACAATCGGTACGTGCTTTCTTCGAAGCTTTTCACCTGTCGATCCTCAATCGACAAAGGTTTTTCTATAAACTTTAAGCTCTCATCTATATGCACATCTGTATGTGGGATTACCAATGATTCATCGGCGAAGCACTTCTTGAGATTGCAGATGTGGAACACATTATGGATTCCATTGAGCTCTTCAGGCAAATTCAATTTATAGGCAACTGATCCGACACGTTCAATGACCTCAAAAGGTCCTATGTACCTCGGACTCAGCTTACCTTTCTTGCCGAAACGCATCACCCCCTTCCAGGGCGATACCTTAAGCAACACCTTCTCGCCTACTTCGAAGTGAAGATCCTTACGTTTTGGATCAGCGTAGCTTTTCTGCCTGTCACAGGCAGCCTTGAGACGTTCCCGGATCTGGACAATCTTGTCCGTCGTCTGGAAAACTATCTCTGGTCCCGATAATTGGACCTCTCCTACTTCCGCCCAACAAACAGGCGATCTACATTTCCTACCATATAATGCCTCGAAAGGCGCAGCCTTTATGCTGGTATGGTAGCTATTATTGTAGGAGAATTCGATTAGGGGTAGGTTCTTATCCCAGTTACCGCCTAAATCGATTGCACATGCACGAAGCATGTCTCCTAGCGTTTGGATAGTACGCTCACTTTGACCGTCCGTCTGTGGATGGTAAGCCGTACTAAAGTTTAAACGCGTGCCCAAAGATTGCTGGAAACTCTTCCAGAAGTGAGACGTGTATCTAGTATCCCTGTCGGAGATAATAGACACAGGTATGCCGTGTAAGGCTACAATCTTATCAACATAAAGTTGGGCTAGCATATCGGAGCTATACGTCTCCTTGATGGGTAGAAAATGAGCTGATTTAGTCAGCCTGTCGACTATAACCCATATTGTATCGTTTCCTTTCCTGGTTTTGGGTAACTTGGTTATGAAATCCATAGTTACACATTCCCACTTCCACTCGGGAAGCTCAGGCTGTTGTAGCAAGCCAGACGGCTTTTGGTGCTCGGCTTTGACTTGAGCACAAGTCAAGCACTTTGTTACATAGGCGGCCACAGACTTTTTCAAGCCTATCCACCAATAGTTTGCCTTTAAATCTTGATACATCTTGTCTGCACCAGGATGGACCGAATATTTGGAACTATGGGTTTCCTGGAGGATAACATCTCGTAGTCCTCCATAAATCGGAACCCATATTCGTCCGTTTAATCTAAGGATTCCATCCTTGCTAAGAGTCAACTGCTCTTCAGTCACTCCTAACTTTTCATTAGGATAATTAGCTTCCAACACAGCCTCTCGCTGTGCAGCTAATATCCTCTCAATCAAATTGTTCTTGACTTCAATGCTCTTGGCATTGATTCGAATAGGTTTTACCCTTTCTTTCCTGCTCAAGGCATCAGCGACTACATTCGCCTTGCCGGGATGGTACCTGATCTCGCAATCATAGTCATTCAAGGTTTCCATCCAACGGCGCTGCCTCATGTTCAACTCTTTCTGATTGAACAGGTGCTGGAGACTTTTGTGATCAGAATAAATCACAAATTTAATACCATAAAGGTAATGCCTCCATAATTTCAGTGCAAATACAACGGCACCCAACTCCAAGTCATGGGTGGTGTAATTCTTTTCGTGCACCTTTAATTGCCTTGAAGCATAGGCAATCACTTCTGCATAAGCACACACCCCATGCCTGTGTGTGATGCATCGCAGTAAACTACGAATTCATCTGTACCTTCAGGTAGTGTCAACACAGGTGCGTTGCTTAGCTTCTGCTTCAGCACTTCAAAGGACTCTTGCTGCTTTGGGCCCCAAATAAACTTTTCCTTCTTCTTGGTTAGGGAGGTTAAGGGCGCAGCAATCCTCGAAAAATTCTCAATAAACCTCCTGTAGTATCCTGCTAACCCCAGGAAACTACGAATTTCGGTAGGCGTCTTTGGCTCTTGCCAGTTCATGACCGCCTCTACCTTAGCGGGATCCACTTGGATACCACGCTCACTTACAACGTGACCCAAAAACTGAACCTCTCGTAGCCAGAATTCACATTTCGAGAATTTGGCGTAGAGTTTCTCACGCTGTAGCAATTCGAGAATGCAACGGAGGTGCTTCTCGTGGTCAGCTTGGCTTTTGGAATATATAAGAATATCGTCGATGAAGACGATGACAAATTTGTCCAAATACGGCTTGCAGACGCGATTCATGAGGTCCATGAACACAGCCGGCGCATTTGTGAGCCCAAAAGGCATCACTAGGAACTCGTAATGACCATAGCGAGTCCTAAATGCTGTCTTATGTACATCTTCATCTCTGACCCTTAGCTGATGATAGCCCGACCTTAAGTCGATCTTTGAGAAGTAGCTCGCTCCTTGCAGCTGATCGAACAGATCGTCGATCCTTGGCAAAGGATATCTATTCTTTATGGTAACTTTGTTCAGCTCACGGTAATCAATGCACAACCGCATCGATCCGTCCTTCTTCTTTACAAATAAGACAGGTGCTCCCCAGGGAGACGAACTAGGTCTGATAAAACCTTTTGCCAACAGTTCATCCAACTGGGTCCTTAGTTCCTTCATTTCAGTAGGAGCTAGCCTGTAAGGTGCTCTAGCTATAGGAGCTGCTCCTGGTATGATATCTATTCTGAATTCCACTTGTCTATCTGGTGGTAAACCAGGTAGTTCTTCGGGAAAAACCTCGAGATATTCAGAAATGACAGGAAGATCCTCGATCTTCGGCTTAGGTTCTTCAATTATCACCTGAGCCATGTAAATTACACAGCCTCTGTTCAAACACCTAGAAGCTTTGAGCATAGATACGTCCTCGGGTAATCCGTACTGCGTATCTCCTCGAATGGTAAGTGATTCACCACTCGGAGTCTTTAGCACTATATGCCTTTTCCGCAAATGATTTGGGCCTGATTACGGGATAACCAGTCCATGCCTAGAACAATGTCGAAACCCGCTAGTTTGAAATGAAGTAGAGATAGAGATAGAGGAAAAGAATGGTTCTTAATGGACATTTCACATCCCTCTATAACAGTGGAGACGGTTTCTATCGTGCCGTCTGCTAACTCTACCTCGTATTTCATATCTAGGGTTTTGATCGGCATGTTCAATAGTTTACAAAACTTTTGGTCTACAAAGGACTTATCAGCGCCAGAATCGAAAAGTACTCTTGCAAATATGTTATTTACGAGAAAAGTACCTGTAAGCACATTGTCGTCCTGTACTGCCTCCTTTGCATCCATGCGGAAGACTCTAGCATTTGTCTTCTCGGTCTCCTCTGGTTTCCTGGCGTTCTTAGGGCAGTTGCTCTTGATATGCCCCTTTTCATTGCAACCGTAGCAGGTTGCGTCCTTGATTTTCTTATAATCCACCGTCTTATGATCCTTGGACTTGCATAGTCCACAGGAGGATGTCTTTGGCTGCGACGGTAAATTCGACGCAAACCTACATTTCCCAGAGTGGGGTTTCTTGCAGATTTTGCAATTGGGTCTTTCACCAGCCTGCCCATCCTTCTTCGTCTCAGCCCCTCTCTTGCCGTCACCGTTTCCACGGTGCTTCTTTCCAGACCTTCGTGAGGTATCATCCTCACGTTTCCTCTTCTCAGCCTCCTTGCTCCTTAGCGTCCTCAGACGGACAGCATCTAAAGTTAGAGACAAGGAGAGATCAGTAACTGACCTGAAGGTCGTCGGCCGAGAGGCCTTTACGCTAGCCTTTATCGCAGGCTCCAAGCCCCCAATGAAACGGGCGATTCTAATAGACTCTGGTGTCACAAGGTACGGAACCAGGCGAGACATCGTATTGAAGCTCGTCAAATAAGCCTGGCAGTCCAGGTTCGTCATCACCAGTGACACAAAGTCAGCCTCGATCTTCTCAACCTCATGCTGAGGGCAGTAGTTTTCCTTAATGAGAGCAATAAATTCCTCCCATGTCATCTTGTATAAAGCAGACTTACCTGATGCCTGCACCAACGCCCTCCACCATGCCAGGGCCTCGCCCTTAAATGACTGGGACACAAACTTCACCACATCCTTCTCTGCGCACCCACTGATGTCCACAATAGTGTCCATCTCATCCAGCCAGGTGATACAATCAACAGCACCCTTCTCCCCTGTGAATTCCCGGGGCTTACAAGACAGGAAGTACTTGTAGGTGCAACCCTTGGCACCGGATGCATCAGTGTATTCTCGTTCACGACGAATACTATTCTCAGCTGACGAGTGGTTGTCGTCATCTTTCTTGGGTTGAGAGGGTGGTTTGGAGTGTGTCTTTGGTTTGGAGGGTGGTTTTGATACGGTTCTGCCTTGGGACTCAGTATATTGACGATCCAGAGCTGCCTGAACAACATTGTCAATTAGAGCCTTTAACTGTGCGCCTGTCAAATGCACTGGCGCGTTGTCGTAGTCATCTTCATTTGTATGGCTATTCTCTCCATTGGGATCCGCCATTTGTAACTTGAATCTGTTACAGAAGATAACAAAATTTTATTCAGGAGATTATTATATAATTGTCTTTCATGACAATTTGTCAACCATGGTGACAGAGACCATATTTGGTTAACTTATTACTTCATTAAATCTTAGGATTTGAATATATCCTATTTTAGCTATATCAATAATATTGGCGGCATAAAGCCTAATCACGAGGATGTTTTATACTATTAGCCGAGATCTCAGAGAATCAAGGCATAGAGATTTGAACCGTAGTTCTCTTATCTCTTTCTGACAGGAAGTCATAGACCACCACTGTCTTTTGTCTTTTAAAGATAATTATTACGGCCCATAGGCACTACACCACTAATGGATGTTTTAATAAGGTTGGCCCGTAGGCACTACATCACTAATGGATGTTTTAATAAGATTGGCCCGTAGGCACTACATCACTAATGGATGTTTTAATAAGGTTGGCCCGTAGGCACTACATCACTAGTGGATGTTTTAATGAGATTGGCCCGTAGGCACTACATCACTAATGGATGTTTTAATAAGATTAGCCCGTAGGCACTACATCACCAATGGATGTTTTAATGAGATTGGCCCGTAGGCACTACATCACTAATGGATGTTTTAATAAGTGATCATCTTTATTGATGACTTAACCCATGATTTATAAATCATTTAGTTGGGTCTTGAAATCCTTAAAGGATTATTGTATAAGAATGACGCGCGTGATTTTAACGAATCACATCTGCCATGATTGTTAACATGCTTGCAGCGGTTAACAGGGAATCTGAATCTTTTAATTAAGTCCTACCATCTTGGCCGGATCTTAAAAGACATCAGGCTAGGTTTCACTCGTAAGATTCTTTATTTAGGCAGATCAATTTAAAAGGAATGGTTTTGATTTATTTCATACATATTAAAACAAAACTCATAACATACATTCCATAATCTCAAATACAATCACATATTGCCCTAAATGGGTCTTTCAAATAGTACATACCTCCATAGAGGTTTAAAAATAAGTGACAAATCCACGCAGGGACTAACATAAGATAAGTGTCCATGCAAGGACTAAAAGATAAGTCCACGTAGGGACTGAAATACGATAAATGTCCATGTAGGGACTTCTTTTTAAAGTAGAAATTACATTAGTACAACTATCAAGGGCTAGTGGTCACGTTTCTTCTTTTTGCCCTTTAGTAGGTTCGCCAAGCCTTTGAGAAATCCTCGGTGGCTCTTTTTCTCTTCCTCGAACTCTCTCTCCACACGATCTAGTCGATGGAGTATCTCTTCCTGTTCAGGAGGAGAGAAACGTGGTTGTGGCGCTTGTTGCGGAACTGGAGGTCTGGGAGGTATTGGATACCCATGAGCTGAGTAGTCCGGAGCTCCCATGTTTCCATGTGCTCCGTCAGGGTAGCGTGCGTTATATCTAGCCGACACCACATAAGGGTCGCGCTCGTAATTGTAGTTGTAATGTGCCTGAGACGGTTCGAACGGGTTATAAGCCGTTGGACCCGTGTAAGCAGGTATGGGTTGATCATACCCAAATGGTGGCGAATTTGGTGCAGCTGGTGCGGGGTTCGCCTCCTGTATAGGACTTGAAGGTCCTTCTTCTTGTAGTGGCGGATAGTGGCTACTACTAGAGTGTCGAGGGGTGCTGAAGTGGATACCCCCTCCCCCTCGTGTGGACATACGAGCATTTGTCCTCCTACGCCTTGGCGGATCAGGCATTACTGGTTGCGCCGGTGGCGGAGGTGGTGGCGTAACTGCCACAAAGCGTGAATCCTCAGAGGGATCTTGTGGATGTCGCGGTTGTTGTGATGTCTGCTGAGGTGGTGTGTAGTACCACTCATGTCGGTCGAACAACGCTTGGAAACTGTCTGGTCCCTGATAGGGTGTGCCATGGAAGGATGACCCATCAGAGACTTCTATCGGATGCGTGGGCGTACCACGAGCAGGTTCTGTTGGATCAGTATCTTCATCCATGTGGTCCTCGGAGAAGTGATCTTGTGGCCCTAGTGGAACAAAGCCTGAAGGTTCCTGTATGTAGTCAGCTGGATTAAACTGACCTATGAAGTATGGAGTAGGGTTGTCGTAATTTCGGTGTGATACCGAACGTTGTAGAGGTATGAAGGAAGGTTGCGGGTTGTTGGGATCATTCTCTGAATTTGGCCCAAAGGAGTGCCGGTATGATGGCGTCGAGCTGTGCGAGGTGGAATGCCTCGCGGGTTCGTAAAGGTCTCTTCGTCGTTGTGGTTCTTCGCTCCTTGTCATTGAAGGAGGTCTTGTACCTGACGGTCCAGCTTCGTGATCGTGATGTGTCACGATATCTCCTCTGCCTCTTCTTCCCCTTCCTCTTCCTCGGAATATTACTGGCAGCATGTTTCCTGCTTTACAAAACTTTAAAAACCAATAATAAAAGAAAAGACAAAATTGGAATAACAATTCGAATTTGTCCTAAGTTCTTGTCTAGATTCAAGTATGTGCAATTGTGTCATTGAGATTAAACACAATAGGATAGTGTTTAATTCACTCAATGTTGGCTCTGATACCAACCTGTCACACCCCGATTTCCACGTGTTTCACCGGTGGGCCCGGTGGGGGATTACCGTGACGATGTTGGCAACAATATAGTCAAACCACACAATTATATAAATGCACAGCGGAAGCTTAAAGATAAATATATACTTCAACCTCTGGTTGTAATATCAAATGTATTACAGAAGTCGAATATATCCACAGCGGATCAAAATAATAATAAAATATTGTTCATTCAGATACGGCATCGAGTTTGCGAGACTATTCGTGATGCTTAGGAAGCTAATACCAGCCAATTTCGTATAGTACCTGCACTTAATCTTTTGGGGAAAATACGTCAGTTTACACTGGTAAATACATTCAACTGACACATTTGAAAATGTTTATTAAAATTGATTTGAATGCACAAGGCACAAACTCTTTTATAACTTGGGAAAATTATTAAAATCTTGTGAACGTATTACATGTTCTTTTATGCGTTCAGTAGCCCGGGTCGTGCCGGGTTAAAGATTAATAGACACACCACATTGCGTAAAACCGTAGTATAGAAACCAACGGCTACGTCTTTTAATTAAATGTCGACAATATATACCGGGTGTACGCCTACACCGGGATGTCGATGGTCGTGGCCATTTCGTGAAATGATGCCAAGGATATCCGGGACAACGGTCATTAACCCCCCAAAGGCTTTTAAGAAACAAAACTGTTTAAATGAGCCGATCATAATATTTAATTAACCACCTAAGCGATGGAAGATATGATACTCAATCAAGCGGTATTATTATACCGTATCCCAAGCCCGTATAGGGGAAATAAGTTAAAAGTATTTACCTTTGCAAGTATATTCCTTAATTTGATTAAATCACCGATAGCTTTTACTGGGCTCCTAATCTGGAACGAAGGTTTTAATTGACCTCTTAGAATCCTAACGGGTCTTTATATTGGCCGTAGCCTAGACCGGTTGGTTCCGAAATATAAATATGGTTTAATCGCGCGAAAAGGCGAAAACCGAGAATGGAATGTGATTCTGCCCCAAACAAGTTCAGAGACTTGTTTTATATGGGTTCAAGGTTCACACTCTGGATTTTGGGGTCCAAATAATATAATTTGACCCGTATCGGCTATTTTATGAAAACTAGCTTCATAAGCCGAACCGTGTGCGCAATAGGCGAAACGGTTAACCATGAGAGTCTTACGCTTATTTCCTAAGTCAATATGCCTTAAAGAGGTTGTGGTATCAGTAGGATACCTTCCGTGATGCCCGTAACGAGTTTAAGTTAATATTACGCCCCGTAGGGGTTTTCCGGTCATTTTAAAGACTTTTAAATAGCTTTTCGAGTTCTACAGGAAATCTGAGTTTCCCGAACAGTTTATAAAGCTTAAAATACTTTATTTATTATTTAAAATCAGTAGCAACTGGAATCGGGTCAAAAGACCTTGTAGAACTCAAGTTTTGGCCGAAAAGGGCATATTCGGTATTTACCGAATCGTAGCCATAACCGCAGGTTATGAGCAAGGTAAAAATTATTAAAAATCTTTAAAATTCCAAAAATATTAATTTATAACAGTGGGTAAAAGTTTTCGTGACGAAATCTTGGTTTAGATAGGCGTTATGCTAATTGCGCCGTTTATTACAAAAGTTTACTTTAATTGCGCTATTTAGCATAACCCTTATTCTAGACCTCGGATTGGCGTGAAACTTTAAGGACATGCTTATAAATTAGTAAGCAAGGTTATGGTCCGTTCACACGTCCGAAATACTCGTTTTAATTTAAAAAGGCCGTTACGGTCAACTTTTAGGCGATTAACGGAAATGCGTAAAAGACTCGGACAAATCATGAACCGATCACAGAGGTTTATACCATCATGTAACCTGGTCCTAATAGAGTCCTAAGGCATATCTATACCTCACTAAAACGGGTCAGAACTGAAGTCAAAGCAAAAGTCAAACTTTTGCGACATTCGGCTCCGAACCGGTTCAATATAGCAAATGGTCGATTCAAACGAGCGCAAACAAGTTTATATACTTAATATCATGTATTACGAGTGTCTAAACAGGTTTCATAGCATATACATTACAGATTATGCATAAATCGCAAAAATAGCTTTCTGTTGACTTTTTAACCGACCGTTTGACTCGACATTTGAGCTAGTTAGAGTGGTGATCAGAGGGAACCCTTTTAGAGGTTTATTACCCACATTAATACCAACTCATAACTACCTTTGATTCGTCATAAGACTGAACCATCTTGGATTTATTTTAAAGTCAAACCGTATTTACGACTGTTTGGTTTCTAGTGATTTACTAAGCATAAATTGAACTACAAAGGATCTAGGCAACTTATTGAAGTTAAGACTTGATTATAGAACAAAGAAGAAGACTTGAAAGCTTTTGGAATGATCAGATGAGAGTGTTTGAGTTGTGATGAAAGTTGTGAGCATAAGCATGCTATTTATAGCCAATGTCAAGCCCTTAGATCATTACACAACACTCTACAACTGATAAGGGATGAATGGCATGTGTCCTAGAGGGTTATGGGTCGAGTAGGGGGCAACCATACTTCTGAAAAACCCATTACTTCATGTTTGGCCGCTTAAATCAGCCAACAGCCACATTTCTGTCGCTGGGCGCCTCTTACGGACCGTATGGCTTCGGCCTTGCGGTCCGTAAGCCATAGGCGGATCATCAGCAATCATTCCCCCTCCTTACGGTCCGTAAGGCATACCCTTTACGGTCTGTAAGGGGTTAAAAATAAATCTTTTTCAAATCTTTTTGTAATGATTAAAAATCTTGGTAATTAATTACCTGACCTTTCGGGTTTGAAGGGGTAACTTTGCGATAAGGCCCTCGATTAATTACGATTAGGGACCTCGCGTTATTTACCCGTATTGTTAAGCCCCTGGTTAATTTATTTATATTCCAGAAGGCCTTAATTTATATTATTGACGCTTTTAACCCTTCTCACACAAATTCGATCGTAACTTTCTCGTCTCATAACGGAACTTCGCGGAATTTATATATTACATTCTAGTGAGTGTATAATACCGTTACAAAACCTTGGGAACGTTAAAGGGTCACTCAGAGGTATAATTAAACATGTTGACACAGTTAACCCCTGTGGTTTGTATTCTCTCACTTTCTTCCGCGTTTCACTTCCGTACGATCTATGATTTACTCGTTTGAAGGTACAAGCATTATTTAGGGTTACTATACAGTATATTTACCCTTGATTGACATTTATAACCCTCGAATTTATATACTTTCAAAGTTTGTCAATATTAGTCCTTTATTTAATATCAATGCCACGTGTAATCAATTGACACGTGTTAACACATTATTGGACACAAAAATTCGAGGTGTTACACTCTTCCTTTTCCCAATCTCATCTCTCTCTCTTCCTTTCATTGTACTTCACAGTAATATTATTTGTAATCTCAAAATTAGGGTTCTTACTCACTATCTTTTCCTTTTCATAATAAAACCACCACGAAAGCGATTAAGAAGAAGCAATGCTCGGTGCTGATGGAGACGGAGATGCAGATGTTAAGGCGGCTCCGGCAGGGCCGCCTCCGCCGCTCGATTAGAAATTCTCACAGGTGTTCGGTGAACGGACCCCTGGTGAAGAAGTTTAGGAAGGTAAGCTAGGTGTTATGCTTAATTTGATGATAATTTGTGAATTGTTTGATTCGTGTGTTGATGTAGGTTGCACCAGATTCTGAACAGCCGGTTGGGTGAACGGGTTGAGGGGGTGAAAAAGTCCATTCTGAAGGATTTTATCATCTGAAACAATGGTTTGGCCATCGGTTATGTTTTGGTTTGGTGTAATGGTGTTGATTGCAGTTGTGGTTAACAAGAGAGTTAAAATGGTGATGATGATGATGATGATGAATAGGGGGACTGAATCCAACACCGGTGGCCAGATTACCGACCCATAGATTGGGGTTGTAGATGAATCAGCGGTGTTATTAGGGTTTGGGGTCGAAGATGAATTGGGGTTGAAGATGAATCAGTCATCAGGGGTGTTATTAGGGTTTTAAAAGGGTGAAAACACAAGTGGGGAGGGGAAATGACTGATCTACCCTCATGTGCATTGCACATGACATAACTTAACTGAAAATTATAACTGGGTTTGCCCTAAAGGACATAACGTGTAACATTTTCAAACATTAAGGACAAAAGTCATCAATTTTAAAGGTAAAGGACAGCGCCTGAAATTTGGGACAAACATAAAGGACAAAACTTGTAATTTACTCATCTTAAATTAACATGCATATTCCCATTTCAAACTATTCAATTAGTTAGAAATTTGGTGGCTACTAAATGTACCCCCTCTTGTTACTTTTTATACCACCTTTCTATAAAATCACATTTAAACTTGTCATATTTACCCCTTAAACAACTCATATTTACCCCTTAAACAAGTCATATTTTTTTAAAAGTATTCTTTTTTTTTACAAAACAAATTTAAAAGTGTAAAAGTATATTATAGACCTTTTTTAAATGTTTGTTTATTCTGTTTATTTAAAAAACCATATTTAAAAAAAAGTTTTCAGATATTGTTTATACTTTCTCAAATAGAATTTTGATTATGTTTTCTTTTATTGAACACCTTTACAAATTACTAATAACGGTTTCATATAAAAACAATAATAAAAAAGTTTTGAATTTTATTTTTGAAAAAGTCTACATTATATTTTTTTCCTCGTCTAGTGTATATTTTAAATGTCATATATATTTTATTATTTTTAATATTTTAAAATATTTTTTTTTAATTTTGGAACGACTTGAAGTGGTATCTGATGCGTGGTCAAAAACTGATGATTATTCGTAATTAAGTTTATGCTTTTACCAGCAGTTGTCACTATGTTTAGTGAGCTTGAATGAGCTAGAGAGAGAGAGTGTAGAGAGAGAGAGAGAGAGTTCCGGTGTGCGTTGTATTTGTCGAGTATTGTACCAAAACTTTGTCGAATTGAATACACAGAATCGTTAAACGGTGAATCTTATTGTGTATTACATTCTCTCGCTCAGTTTGTGTCGTAGCTTGGATTCCGCACTCGCTACAACATCCGAAACAAGAAATCATGTTCGTCTGATGATTCGTATAGGGACCTACACAATCATCCACCATCATCACGTTCGATCACAACCCTTACTATCATTAACGCATTGTTAAGGGTAATTTGGGTATATAAATATTATATTTGACCGGGTGGCGACACTCTGATCAGTTTCTCATTGAGTCTGTATAAACAATAATACAAAAAAAATCCACATACATTTTTGAAGTCAACCAGTTTAATATATTTTTTAAATGAAGAAGAGAAAAATATTTGTGAATCAACCCTATCCATTTGTTTTGCTTTAGAAAAGTGTTCACTTCGATCGAAGTCTTAAACTGGTTTATAACGTACTCTTTACACTAATTAAATTTGAATTTATATAGATTTATAGTTTGATAAAATAATTTTGGTACCTATTGTTTATTTGTTCACTTACATAGATGGTTTGAATGATTAATATGTGCTAGGGTTGTAAACGCTATTTTCAAAGAAAAACTTTTTACTTTTTTGATAAATAAAACTTGTTAATTATTTTATAAACACATCTAAAATATTAAAAATTATAAAAGTAAGACCTTTAAAATACAAACTGGACGAGGAAAAAACATAATATAGACTTTTTTCAAAAAGAAAGTTCAAAATTTTTATTATTATTTTTATAAGAAAAAAGTTATTATTTATTTGTGAAGATGTTCAATAAAAAACATAATCAAAATACTATTTAAGAAAGTGTCTTTAGAAACAATATATGAAAACTTTTTAAAAAAATATGATTTAAATAAAAAATTTAAAAATAAATATTTAAAAAAAACATCTGCGATCTTTTTTTACACTTTTGAATTTGTTTTGTAACAAAAAGAATATTTTTTAAAATAATGATTTGTATAGGGGTTAAATATTACAAGTTTTAATGTGGTTTTATGAAAAAGGGGGTATAAAAAGTAATAAGAGAGGGTACATTCAGCCTACCCCAGAAATTTTTTTTAGAACATTAGAATAATGTGAATATGCAATCTTTTGTTGAGTGATTGATTGTTTAAAAGTTAAAACTCACTTACCATAATGTTTTATAGTGATTAAAGAGAATGAAAGCTAAATACATCAATACATAACACTAATTGCATACACTGTAACCCAAAAAATAAATTAATGTTTATATAAATAAAAAAATCATTAGAAAACGAGTATCGTTACTGGTCCAATAATACCATTAGGTCAGTATAGTTCCGCTTATTACGATACAAACATTTGATATAGTCTACGATACTAAAAAATACTTTATTTCTAATATAATTCTGTTTTCAGCAAAATTAATACTAGAAAACTTATCCATAATCGAGTATTCAACCTTAAAAAAGGGAAATCTGTAAATCATAATTGTAAAATGGATTACAGGAGACCGAGTTAAAACTAATAAACAAAATTCTAGTTAAGTTTAGCTACCTACCATAAAAAAACACCACCAACATTTATGCATTACTTACTTGTACGGTACAACAAAAAAATGCAGTACCCTATGATCATTATCCACTCATTTTCATCCCGTGGTCCTCAATATGCATTAACTACTTGTACGGTACAATCAAAATGTGCATACGTTATATACGTTTGAACCCCCACTTCAGTTTCAAGATGAACCCCCCTTCTTTCGGTGTTGGGAAATTTCTGAACCCCCCTTCATTCGGTGTAGACATGAATATATTATGGTTATTTGTCATTCATTGAATGACTTGTATATATTCTGGTTACTTTCTTTCTCTGCCATCCAGTGTATCTACTATCTTGTTTACATTGTCTCTCCTCCATTGTATATTTGTAATAAGTTTCAGGTAGCATGGAGAACAAGTTTACAGAATTTGATCTTCCAACTCCAGTCAGAGCACAGCATGGTTATCCGGCCCATGATCCTCTGCTTGCACAGTAAGCCTTTACTTTAAGTTTAAACTCTCTGTTTTTCTTCTTTAAATTTGCAGGTTTTAACCCGATTTCTTTTATCAATCATTGTCTCTCAAGTTTTTCAGCTCTCGTCAACCAGAACCAGCCAGAATTATCAGGCATAAACATACAGATTTCAAACAATTCAGCTGAAGAAGAGCATAATCTCCATCGTAGTAGTAGTAGTACTATTGAGTAAGCTCTTTGATCATTATGTTTACATTCAACTAATGGGTAATTGGCTAAGTCTCGGTCCTGCTCAAATTATCCCACAAATGAGTTTCATATCTACCCGTCCATCTATATAGTTACTATTTTTTCTTTTTTTTGAACATTTATTGAATTATTTCGTTATTTCATTCCAATCATCAAGGCAAATTACATAAGGATAGCGGGTAGACGAGCAACAAACTGCGCCGCCATCCGTTATTTCGTTACTAATTGGGAATCCGTTAAACAGAGGACCCGTCTGTGTGCTTTAAGTATTATCCCACAAATGAGCTTCATAACAACCTGTCCATCTATGCCTACAAAATATTCTTAGGTTAATTAATTGTTTAAAATACTGACATAGGTTTGGATGGGATTTTAGGCCTGTGCCCTATGTATTAAACCAGGTTTGGATTTTTTTTTTTTTTTTTTTTTTTTTTTTTTTTTTGGGCATTAAAATATATATATGAGAAGTCGCCTGGTGTAAGCCTGAGCCCAACAACCCGTTAATAGTTATCAGCCCAGCAACAGCTTCAAAGCCCAGAACCTTATCAGCCCACTTGCCAAGTAAACTTAAGGATACATAAACATTTAGTTAAGACCACGATATCCAAATAATTTATTTTTGTATTCTATTCTAACACAATTAAAAATGCAAGATGCTTGTGGAGAAATTTAGAAGCTCTTGCCCTCAAGTAAATACAACTAACCTAACTAACCTAAGGGGTGGGGTGGTCATCACTCATCACTCATTCATCACTCACAACACCCAATCAAGTTACGCCATGTCATCAACCATTTTTTCATCACTCACAACCCTTTTTAGTGGCAATGGTCATCACTCACAACACCCACAATAAACCCTCACACCCCCTCACATGTTCCATCACTCACAATTCCATAACACGTGGAAAACATCACGGACATTTTCCATCACTCGTTGAAAACTTGAGTGGCGGTGGGTTGTTTGTTCCCACCACGCGTGGAACATTGTTCTATCACGGACAAAAGGGCACCGCCCCCAGTCCCCTTTGGTAATTTCTAAATAGTTTGATGGCACGAAAATCATCCACAGGCTATTCGTTCGATTTGTGTTCCAAACTTTCCATCTTTTCCAACATCCTTTGTGGTAAAATTTCTTATAATGCTTGATGTGTTTGGACTGTTATAGTCAATGCATCATGATGATAACATTTAATTTATAGATTAGAGTAATTTGGGTCACTAAGTGAACCTGCAAATTTAAGGTGTAGGAGATGATGGAGGACTATGTTTTTGTTTTGTTTTCAATGTTTTTAAACCCCAATTGTTTCATGGTTTTACTTAAAGGGGTTTAGCACTCAACAACGGAATAGAACCGGTCACAAGCACGGGAATTTTGAACATCTCAATTGAAGAAAATCGTAATTTTTTAGAAGGTTCAGGGTAAGCTCTTACTCTATTTATAACATTGTCCAATTGTTATTGCATGTATAAGTAAACCTTTAATGATATTAACATTATAACTAGTTTTTTAATCTATATATATATATATATAGGGTAGGGTTCTAACGTGAACAACCTCCCAAGAGTGAACTGCGTGAACAGATCTGGACCCTTGATTTCCTTTTTAGTTGTTAAGGGTAGGATTGTAATTATATAAAAAATTAGATTTAAATCATTATATTTTAATAATTGAATTAAGTTACATCTTTCCTATTTTAAATTCATTATTCACATTATGTTTTATTTATTAATAAGATAATTATCAAAACAAACAACAAATCACCAGATTTCAATTTTAATTTTTATTTCAGATTTCATCACCAGAATTCAAATTTTGATTTTTAAGATCCACGTAACCTTCATATTTCAACGGTATACACATGTGTACTTGGATATAAATAGAACAGTACACATGTGTACTCAGCATCTTACATATGTGTAATTAGCTACATAATACATACATAGAAACAATACCTTTATAATTGTTTTATATTTAACAAATTACAAGTTCCATAATGTTTTCCAAACCAAACAAAAAAACATATAATTACAAGTTCTAGTTTCGTAAAAACAATAAACCCAACATAATCGAAAAAACAAAAAACATAATCTTTTACAACTATTCGCCACGTTGTATGCTGAATCATCGTTATCGACCAAGCAAACAAACATATGTGAATCATCCTTATCGACCTCATACGTGAATCATCCTTATCGACCTTCCATCTCCACTTTTCTCGTTAACAACATCTCCTATAATAGAACAAAAAAACTCAGCAACTAATACTTTGCATAATTCAAAAGTGTACATTAACAACTTTACACATTCAATACACAAAAATTTCTGAGATATCACAAAAACAGACGCTATACACATGTGTACATCGCGTTAAAATCAGAATACACATGTGTACATTGCATTAAAAACAGAGCAAAATCAGAATACACATGTGTACATTGCGTTAAAACCAGAGCAAAATCAAAAAATTGAGCAAAAAAAAACTCAGCAACTAATACTTCACATAATTCACAAGTGTACATCAACAACTTTACACATTCAATACACAAAAAAACTGAGATATCACAAAAAACAGACGCTATACACATGTGTACATCGCATGAAAAACAGAACAAATCAGTATACACATGTGTACATCGCATTAAAAACAGAGCAAAATAAAAAAATTGAACTCCAAAAAACGCTAAACAACTTAACAATAATAACAATCTTCAGAACCTCATAACAATCTTCAGAACCTCAATCAAACAATAATGGTTTTCAACATCAAAACAATGAAAAATTGCAAACTTTTTTTTTTCAAAAATCAAACTCAAAAAAATCTTCAGAACCTCAATCATTGGTGGGTATGGGTGTCGATCGGAGGTAGTAGATATCGAGCAGGTGATGCTAAGATGAAAACATAAAAATTACCTCTAATCTCAACCTCCCCAAGCTTAAGATATAGCATCGTCCTCGAGGCTCGGAGATGAGTGTGTAAGGAATCTACAAAGGCGGCGGAGGTCCCAGTTGATCTATGTGGTCACGGAGAGAGACGATGGTGCGACTCATCTCACGCTGACGAGCATACATGAAACGAAGTATTGCCCTCTGATCGGTTATCAATCTAAATTCAAAGACAATAAACCATCAATGATATTAGTATTTGATGTATAGGATCATAAGGATGGTTTATGAGCAATCAGCATGGATGTCACCGTTAAATTATATATTAGCCAAATCCTTTAATTCTTTGTTGAATGACTGACTACATATAAAGTACCATTAAATAATTAATCCATAGCATGATTACTAAGCAACATACCAGGTGTGCCCACAAATCAAGTAACATACCTCAATCGATTCGTGGTATGCAATCCTTATTCTACAAACTCAAGGTGTTCACAACCAACAAAAACAAAGTTACCAATTCAGCATAGCGCAATTTCACTATAATTTCAAAAACATAGATTAACATCTGAAATTGGAATTAGGACCGTTCAGTGCGATAACAGTGGGTAGAGTTTCTATTGGTAACATGTTTTACCTCAGATGTAGGGGGCAGTTGTTCAGGTATGTTATCACCGGGGTAAGAACAATGGGCGTTTCGAAGTGTCATGAGACTATACAGAGCAGAGATAATTGGATTGTAAAGAGAAGAAAACAAGAGAAAGAAACGTACCTGATGTTGTTCGTGATCGGAGCCGGCGTCGGAGTGCGAAGAGGGTGGTCAAGGGCGGAAGTGTGCGAAACCAGCGACGGTCCTCTGCTTTTCCGATGTCTCCTCTGCTTTTCCGGTACATAGATCTTCACCACTTTGAATCTCAGAACTATTTCCGGTACACAGATCTTAACCACTTCGATGGTCTCCTCTGCTTTTCCGGCCAGTTCCGGCGACTGATGCAGTCTTCGATGGTCCTCTGCTTGTCGGCACTGATATGTGAGAGAGAAAGATATGTGTGGGATTTGAAACCTAAATGTGGATATAAACGGGATTTATGCAATCAAGTTAATATGGAAATTACACATATACCCTTGTTCACTTAATTAAATTGTAACAAATAACCAAATAATTACCATCATGCATTCACTTAAAATCTCAAGATCATAAAAATCAAGGGCCAAGATCAGTTCACGCAGTTCACTTTGGAGAAATTGTTCACGTTTGAACCTAATCCTATATATATATATATATATATATAGAGAGAGAAACGGGATCAGGAGAAAACGCTCAAAAGTGTGAGAACGGTGAGAACGCATCCTGGCCCAACACGTGTCCCGCGGCATAGAGAAGGGCAGAGGGGCTTTTTTGTCTTTTCATTCTTCTTTTATTTCCCAACGCGGTATAATATTTTATGGTGTCTAAGTTTTTTTTGGCGTTAATTGTATTTTTTAAACTTTTTGGCATTGAATTAATTGTTTTTGTGTCACATACATAATTTTTTGGCGTTATAGCGTTTTCTGGTTAATTTTTTTGGCGTTTATGGCGTTTTGTATAATATTTCACTACGAGTCACTAATATTTGCATAATATTACAATATGACCAATTTTTTTTGGCGTTTAGTGAATTTTTTGGCGTTTAATACCCTTTTACCAGGTGTTTTGCCAGCAACTGTTCTCTCAGTTTTCATGCTTTTAGTGTTTTGATGTTTGTAGTTTTTGGCGTTTTATATAATAATGTATTTTATTTATAGAGAATTAGATAATAAATCAAGATATAACTTGATATCAAAACAATATAAAATGAAAACAAATATAATAAAAAATGGTAATCTAATTTCTCTTCCGAATCTTCACTGTCATCAACCTCTATCTTCTTGAATTTGTTTTGGCGTTTTGAACCTTTTTTGAATACTTTAGCTAGATGCCAACTTTCCTACATAAACCCCGTCTTTTTCAGAAGAAGCTGCTTAGTGGCATTCTGTTTTTTGGTGTGATATTCTTGTTTGGTGGTATGTCATTGAAGATCAACTCTTACTTGATGCTATTTGTAATAATGGAGTCCAAAATAGCATTTTACACTTGTGTTGAACCCTTTCTTCCATGCCTATAATCATCAAGAACAAAGCTCACATGATGGCATATCATTGTCATCAGTCTCTTTTTCTTGAATATTTGTCCATCTCATCCAGCAAAATATTATTGAGTTAACCCCCTCAGAAAAAGGATCCATTTCAGTGAAAGATTTGACATCTGTGGCATTTTAAATGGAGTGATTTCTAGAGAATATGGCATTTTTGTGTTTTTCTGGGTGTGATTAATTTCATTGTGTATAGACCCTTCTCTTATAGGAGTTTTTTGGCACGTAGTTTAGGCGGGACTTTTTATTGTAATAAATGATAGTAATAAAGTAACTGTCTTTTCGGTTACTGTTTTTTGTATTTACTGTCCCATCTTCTGAGTTTGGCAGTTTTTTTAAATGGCCTTATGCAGACCAATATGACAAAATACAATAATGGAGTAAATAAAATATTAAGCAGGAAAAATATTTTTTGTTATTTTTTGGCGTTTTGTTAGGGTTAACCATTATTATTATTATTTTGGCGTTTTGCTAGTAAAGATAAAAATATATCATGTAATTATCTTAAAAAAAAGAAGATTACATAGAAGAAAAAAAGAGGAAAAAAAATTAAAATCCTTCGTCAGAAGGTACTTTATCTGAATAGTATCCATCACTTTTGTCATCTTCTTCCTCCTCGGAGTCTTCATCTTGATCTTCATCAATGTCATCACATTCACCTTCATCAGCTTCTTGTTCCTGAAGATTCTGAAGCCTCCACCTGAACATGTCTTGCATTAACTCCAATTTTGAGTCTATTTCTGTGTTGGTACAAGTGGTGTTATGCAATTCTTCCATGAAACCCAGTCGCTGCTTTGTCATGATGTTCTCTGGCCAGTAGACTTCCTGCTCTCCGCTGTCGTATGTAACTGTTACCATGTCTGTTTCATCATCAAAACGCCATGATTTCATGACAGGGTCTGGCTTCACATCTCCTTTGATTGGTCCAAATTTGCTGGTTAATGCTTTCATAAGCATACGCGTTTCATGGCATTCGTTGTCTAGAGCGATGCCAATGGATAAGATTTGCCTCCATATCTCTTCTTCCATATTCAGAATTGCCTTGACCGTCTTAACATACACCCTCCTTCTGTTGTCAAAATGGAGGACGTATCGCCTGATTCCCAGAGTGTATCTCCATGAAACGACTGTTGCCATTTTTGGCGTTTTGTTTAAGTTGGCGTTTTTGGTTAACGATTTTTTTGCAGAAAATGGATAGATTGAAGTGATTATGGAAGCTATGTTTTACGTTTGTTTATATAATGATTTTTTTGGCATGTAATTTAGGAGGGAATTTCTTCTAATAAATGTTAATAACTAAAATTCAGTTATTTTGTGTTGTTTCATCTTCCTGTAATATTCAACGCGTTTTATTTTTAATTTTTGGCGTTTTGTTTTTAATGGCGTTTTATTTTTTTTTTTGTATGGCGTTTTATCATTTGATGGTGTTTTGGATATGAAGGGTAAAAGACCCTTTTACCCTTAATGAAGCGCGTCCCACATAATAATATTAATGTTATTTACGAAAAGGCCACCGCGCAATCTAGTCCATGGATTATTTTGATCGGACGATCCATAATCGTTCTTACCGTTCTCACACTTTTCAGCGTTTTCTCTAAATCCTGACCCTATATATATATATATATAGGGTAAGATTCATGCGAGAACCACCTTTATTGCGAGAATCGCGAGAACTAATGTGAACACAATAAAAAATAACTAAAAAAACCTAAAAAAAAACCTAACCCCCCCCCCCAAAAAAAAGAAAACCTAACCCCCCCCCCCCAAGCTAAAATGCTAAAAACTAAACCCCCAAAAACCTAAAAAAAACACACACAAAACAATTTTTTTTAATATTTTTTACATTAAAATAGCTACTTTTAGTAGCCAAAAAAAAATTTTTTTGGCTACTACAAGTAGCGATTTTTTGATAAAAATATTAAAAAAAATGTGTGTTTTTTAAGGTATTTTTGGTTGTGTTCACATTGGTTCTCGCGATTCTCGCAATAAAGGATGGTTCCTAACGGATCCTTCTCCTATATATATATATATGGTCATGACCTTTTTATGATATGTTCTTACATTTTTACATCTACTCGATATCAAGACTGAAAGTTTGAAACGATCTATATATATACACATATTATAACCTTTTGTTATCATTTTGTTAAAAGCATGCTTGATCATTCTATAACCATTGAAGATGAAGTAGAAGAAGAACTCCCTGTTGATGATCCAAGCATTATAGGAATAAATAACCAACAAACTACAAGGTAAGCTCAATTATGTTTTACTTGTGTCTTTATAGGTTTGAGTTGTTTCTATTTCTTATTATATCTATCTTTATTTTGTCTAACCAGGTTAACTCCCCCTAGGGTGGCTCCATATGTGCTTACCATGGTTCTATCACTGTTAGGAGTCGTTTCCTTCAATCTTAAACATGAAAAACACACTCATATTCACATTGCAAATCCCTTTATGCTTTTATTTGTTGTTGGTTTTGGCATCGCATACGTGACTTTCAGTATATTGTCTTGGGTATACGACTATTCAGATTACAGGATGCTAAAAGGCCTTTACTATATCGGTTGCAACCTAGCATTCATCTCGTTGTTGTTGATGTTATTCACTACTACCTAGTTTGGGCATCGATTACACTTATGTCTATGTGTTTAAACTCATTCTCTTTGAACTTATTTTGATGTTAATGTTTTCTCTAAAGACTTATACTTTGTATTCATGTTATATCAATTGTAAAACTTTTCCTGTTGTATATGTTGTTTGCGTATACTTGCTATTCAATAAACTTTTTTCTTTCTTTGTCACAAACATAGTATCCATCTCTAAGCATTCATGTCATCCTGGTACAAATCAAACAACTTAATGTACTAGTGAAGAGAAGAAAAAATAATTGGGGGAGACTCAGTTGGTAATTTATCGACTTCAAGTCACAAATCGGTGAACTTGAGGGACCAAATTTGACAAATAGGTTAAATTAGTTAAGTTTTCTAATTACATTATAATTAATATGGTAATGTCATGGCCACCAAGTTAGGGTTAGCCTATATAAACTAAGTTAGGGTTAGACATTAATTAGAGGAGAAAATTGCATTTTTGTCCTTTATGTTTCAACGTTTCATCAGGCGGTGACCTTTAACTACTAAAGTACACTGGTTATCATTATGTTTACACATGAATACAGGCGGTGTCCTTAGATCCTTACTCAGTTAAATTTTCTTATTAAATCCCCTCATGTGCATATCACGTGAGGGCATTATTCTCTTTTTACACCCTCATGTGCATATCACGTGAGGGTATATTTATATTTTTGTATAAATATTTATATATTTCGAATTTCTCGAAATCTAAGTACTTCCAAAACTTAGTAACTATTAACGACATTAAAAGAAACTTAACGAGTATAACTTAATCGTCTTCATTAAATTAACAACTTACCGTCGAGTCGTTCGATTAACGATTCGGTAGAGCTCGGTGACACGTAGTTAGTTACCGCATTTATTTAGAAACTTATAAGTTATTCCTTTGTAGGAATGCCATAGATTGCATGCTAGCGAGTTCACGTTCTCGGAACGACATCACAGAATCACTTTTAGCTAGCTTTGCACAGGAATGTCAAGGTGAGTTCATAACCCTCACTTTTTCTAGTTTTACATTTTTACAAATGTTTTCGGGGGTGGAAAGACATGCAAGTTGTGCAAAAATAAACAACTTTTCGATGAACGAAAACTCATATTTCTAAACCATGTTGCGAATGGATTTCAAGGAACTTAAATGCTTTACGAACGATTTAGACTAAACATACCGGTTTTACAAAACACACGCGTATTTACGAAACGTGCATGATTTTCATGACTAGAGACGGGAATGTCCTAGTTACAACAACGGGACTAGGTTGGTCTGCGTACGAAAAACGAGACAACCCAATGGGTTCATGTCCCCCTTTTTCTTTTAACGTTTTCGGTTTACAACTTTCGGGGGGAAATACATATCAATAATGGATATGATTAAGTTATGGAATGAACTCTTAGACCATGTGAGCATAGGCTGTAACTGAGGTGCCATAAATCCTTTTAAGGACCACGGAACAAAGGTTAGATCTAATGGGTACGGGCGAGCCCCACTCACGGTCCATGGGTGACCACTTAGAGTGCTGTCGTGTCCATGTCGGGAGTGAACCGATACTAAAAATTGCCTACTCGGGTTGAGTACCTCCTATGTCGGCGCATATATTAATGTCCTCGCGCAACATTAATGATCAACATGTTCATAGACGCTTTACATACCAACTTACAACACTAAAACTTTCATATATTTTTAAGATTCATTTGACGCAAACTCATAACACATGGACTTATAAATTTGGTAACGTTTTTCAACTTATGTATACGCAAGAAGACGGGTTGGTACTACTTACAAAGACTCTCGTGGGCTAGACCCACAGCTTTCACATAACACGCTGAGAAAATGATTTTACTAAATTTTCTCCACAACTTTTAAACCGGTAAACAAAAAGATTTGTTTAAAATCTTTTTCAAAACAAACTATGAACTCGCTCAACTTTATGTTGATTTTTCACATGTTTCTTTCTCAGGTCACTTCTTCAAATTATGGCACGGTTGGAATAGGAGAACCATGTGGAGTCGAGTACTTAGTGGCGTTCGTTTTCTAGAAGTCTTAGGTTATTTGCTTCCGCTGTGCAATGAAGATACCGGTCCAGTCACGCTGATGCTCTGATATTTCGGGGTGTGACACTAGGTGTCTAGCTAAGCCCAAATCGCTCGGTTTAAGTCACGAGCAATTATAACAGTCGACAATTATTCAAATATAAACTTGGTTCGGGTCATCCGTTAAACGGTTCGTCTTTCTCGTCGCGGGCTATTAATAGATGATAATAACGACAATAATAATAAATCAGAATAATTAATAAAGAAAACCCTTCTCTCGACGATTGGGGTCGAGAGTACGGGTTGTTACATTCTCCCCATGTTACTGGAATTTCGTCCTCGAAATTTAAGTCAAGTCATACGATACGTTATATCTGTAAATTCGTCAATAATCCATTGTCGTACGTAAGTGCACGAAAGTTCACAAAACGAATCCGTAGGTCACATAGCATAAAATCATGTAGCACGTAAACTCACGTAGTTCACAAAACCTAAAGATCCACATATTAATCACATAACACCCATATATATTTATCAAATAACACCCATATTTCGAAAATTCTCAATTAAATCTCGTTTATTAATTTCACATAATCATAACGTACAATGAAATCGTACAAGAATACCCGAAGTGTCAAATTATCCCCAAGTGTCAGATAAAAATTACTCTAGGACAAGTTTGAGTTGAAACAAAATTACTCTTAAGTACTCAAACATAAATTTAAGTGGTACTTTTTTCTTAGTTTCCTTCTCTTCATACCATTCACACAATAATTACCTCTAAATTAAACTCGCATGCCAAACCACATATGAGTTTAAACCACCGTGTCCTTGTGACCGAATTAACAAACGGGTAATGAAATTGCTTCTCGTTTTCAAGTCCAGGGGCTCACTAGGATCGGTGGTCTATTAGGGGGAAGGTTCCACTAAATGCGTAAATTAACTTTTTTTGTTGTGTTTTTGCATTGGGGTTTGTGAATCTTGATGTTTGGAATTCAGTAGAGGTTGCACAAGCAAGGGAAGATTAAACCCACCAGGGGAAGAGTTTCTCAAAGTAATTATATACTTTTTTTTAGTTTATATGAACTGCAACAAATTACATAAATAGTTTTCTTAACAACATTTATTATTTACACTTTACTTTACACCAACTATTCAAAACTGATATAGCTGATGATGCTTTCCTTTAGTTGGAGGAAAGATAAAAAGACAATTATACCCTCTTATGTATCGGGTATTCTGTTGTATATTTAACTTCACTTTGGATAAAGACTTGGTTTGACATAATCTTTCTATACTAATAAACAAAAAAATTTTTTGGACACGTGTCATTCTCTGATAATTTCTCACCCTTATTTTTTTATTTATCTCTTTTATATTAAATAATAATAATATTAAATATCAATTTAACTAAATCTATTTATCTCTTTTGTTTAATTGCTTTCTGTTTTAACTCTAAAGTTTCAATCTTTGGCAATTTAAGTTTAAAGTTTTGATCTTTAATATTTTAACCCCTTTGATTAATTTGATTTTTCCCTTCTAATTCAAAAGTTTCCATCTTTTGCAATTTAACCCCTTTAATTGTTTTTTTACTTTCAATCTAAAGTTTTTCATCTTTTGCAATTTAATTTCAACAATTACACACAGGCTCGTGTTCATATGAGAAACATTTGCCTTCCATCTAACATGATATATAACTATTGAATCCCCGCCGCGATGGTAAATCTAGTAACTATTTATATACTAAAAATCCAAAATTGCTGGATGGTTATCAGTAAGATATGATTTTTTTTTCCTTTTTGGCTCTAAGTTGGTAAAACATGTATCGAAAGCGTTAATGCTTTTTATGTCGAACTTTCATCTGATTTACTTTTTAAAACCAAAAATTACTTATACATTGATAGCAGCTAAATTTCATATCTCTTGCATTTTATAAAATGGTAGAAACACCTGATATTTGTAGGAATCTGTTAATGTAAAATTAAATAAAAATATTTATTAACTTAAATTACAAATACTAAACGGAATGAAACTGAAAATAAATTACAATTACAACTGAACAAAGAAAAACAAGTACAAAAATCCGGACAGAAACACTGTTCACAGCTGAGGATCGTGTTAGACACGGGTCCTTTAAAACAAATTTCGTGTCTCCCAGGAGAACACGTTTGTTTCCAGGATACAACAGCTAAAGTAGTTACACTGCCGGCCTTGACTCCAACCAAAAGGTGTACCTTGATGCTTGAAGATGAAGAAGAATTCTGAAGGAAGAAGATTGTAGTTCAGTATGTTTCGGTGTGTCGAATCTGGTGAAAAGAGCCTCCTATTTATACACCAGGTCTGAACTCGAAACTGAAAAATAAATTAAATGGGAGAATTAAACGGCATAAGACGTCTTTAATGCACTTTAATTCGTCACTTAATTATCAGTCAAATGCATTAACTTTGTCAGTTTCGAATGCTGAAACGTAACTGCTTAGCATTAACTTCTGCTAGAAGCTTCTGCGCACGTCACCTCAGTGCCCATGCACTATGCGTGCAACCGCGCGCCTTCGTGCCACCTGTACTTGCGCGCGGACTGCCACGTCACGCGCCTCGAACCTGCACGCCACTTCACCACTTGGTCCTTGCAGCCTCTGTGATCCACCACGCGCACGTGGTCAAAAATACAAAGGCGGCTCTCGGCGATGCGAAGTGCAAAGTGCGCCATCAAAGCGCCACATTGCGCCTCATCGCCCACGCCACGCGCGCGCGCGTGTGCGAGTTAGGGTGCACCGCACCCTTCGCGAGTACACTAGTGAGTGCTTCCATGAAACAATAAGAATGGAGAGTTCCCACTTAAATACCCCTTTAAGTTTCATCTCTCATCTGATGTAGGACAAGGTGCCACTTTCCCACTATTTTTAGCATTTATGTTTCAAACACCAAACTTTTAGCATCGATATCTCATTCATCTTAGCTCCGTTTTGGACGTGGTTTAGTTCGTTGCGAAGCTCTTCCGACATAGAACACAAACCCACAAATAAATATATAAAACCCGCTCATTTTATTATATTAATTTCTAGTCCAAAATAGGAAAAAATCATTTTCCTATATTTGTGAAAAATGCTATTTTCACAAATTTCCAACAATCCCTCACATGAATAGAAATCGATCTATCAAGTTTCAACGATACACGTTCAACAGTTGAGTATTGCAAGATAGGTAGGTGTAACCTTTGAACCTTCTTTTGTGAAGCATACTTAGCCTCCTAGGGTCTTGTAGACGCGGTGTCTTTGAACAATCCCCCATTTATGTAGGCGACAATATACATTCACACAATACTTTCCCTAGTCGAGTCAAGTCCTCATGGTTGTGTCCGTTTATGGTCATGGAACACGTTCCTGGTTCTACGAGAGCTCTAGGATTTGCGTCTCCCCACAAATCCATTTGAAGCGACCCCACTTCTCTCTAACATAGGTGATTCCTCTGAATCATTAAAAGCATCATGGTTAATTTGGATTTCCTCAAAATCCTTAACCTCAACATGCTTAACTCCTTCATGTCACTGATTGGAATGGACTAGGAAGTATACAACTCCCTTTATTGATTTTTGGGGCACCCCCCACAGTGACTCCCTTTGGGTTTATGATTAAGTTTGCCTATTGAACCTAGATCTTGGGATCTCTAGTCAACTAGGTTAGGTTTCCCTCATATTCCCTTCATCTATGGGCTTTAGTCCCATTCCTCTTGACAACCTATACACCTTATCTGTGCTTAAGCCTTTTGTTAACGGGTCCACAATGTTCTCCTTTGACCTCACATAGTCAACTGAGATAACACCCGTTGAGATAAGTTGTCGTACCGTGTTGTGTCTACGTCGAATGTGCCTTGATTTTCCAGTGTACATCGCTCTTTGTGCTCTAACAAGCGCTGATTGATTGTCACAATGTATGCAAATCGCCGTCAACGGCTTTGGCCATGTTGGAATATCTTCCACAAATTGACGTAGCCACTCCGCCTCTTCCTCGCTTTTATCTAAAGCGACGAATTCGAATTCCATTGTGGATCTCGCTATAACCGTTTGCTTGGAAGACTTCCAAGCTATAGCCATTCCCGCAAGTGTAAACACGAAACCACTTGTGGATCTGTGATCCTTTATATCCGATATCCAATTCGCGTCAGTGTATCATTCGACTGGTGTATCTATAGTCTCTTGTGTATCTTATGTATCTAAGCACCCTCGTGATAGCTTTCCAATGATCCTCGCTCAGATTACTGGTGTATCTACTTAGCCTGCTCACAGCATATGCTAAGTCGGGTCTAGTACATGTCATTAGATACATGAGACTACCAATGATCCTTGAGTACTCTAACTGAGAAACACTCTCGCCTCTATTCTTCCTTAGGCGTTGGATATTATCAATTGGAGTTTGAGCTATACTCGTATCGTCCGAATTGAATTTCCCAAGGATCTTGTCCACGTAGTGAGATTGACTCAACACAAGACCATTTTGGGTTCTAGTGATTTTTACTCCAAGAATCACATCCGCAAGACCCATGTCTTTCATGTCAAACCTTGCTTTCAACATGTCTTTCGTTGAGTTGATCATGTTATCATCACTCCCAATGATAAGCATATCATCTACATAAAGACATAAAATAACATAACCCCTTGGTGTGTCTTTAAAATAAACACACTTGTCGCACTCATTTATTTTGAAACATCTGTCAATCATGACATGATCAAACTTTTGGTGCCATTGTTTTGGAGCTTGCTTCAAGCCATACAAAGACTTGACCAATTTACATACTTTGCCCTCGTTTCCTGGGGCGGAAAAACCCTCAGGTTGTTCCATGTAAATTTCTTCTTCTAAATCGCCATTTAGAAATGCGGTCTTTACATCTATTTGGTGAACTTCCAAATTTCTTAGAGCCACAATTGCAAGAACCAATCTTATAGAGGTTATTCGCGTAACAGGCGAGTAAGTATCAAAGTAATCTAGACCCTCCTTTTGTCTAAATCCTTTGATCACTAACCTTGCTTTGTATTTATCAATACTTCCATCGGCTTTCATCTTCCTTTTGAATATCCAACGATATCCAAGTGGTTTGCAACCAGGTGGAAGATCTACTAACTCCCAAGTATGATTTTGCAATATAGAATCAATTTCATTCTTAATTGCTTCTTGCCATTGAGGTCCTTCTGCGGAGGTAACCGCCTCGCGGTAGGTATTGGGCTCACCCTCAACCATGTAGCTCATGAAGTCTGGACCAAAGGATTTTTCAACCCTTTGTCGTTTACTTCGTCTAAGCTCACCCTCCTCGACCTCAGGTCGTTCATGAGTTTCATCTAACCTCGTAGACGAACTCGGTCCTGCTTCATCTAACCATGTAGATGAACTTGGACCTGTTTCATCTACCCATGTAGATGAACTTGGACCTGCTTCATCAGCCGTGGCTGATGAAGTCGCATGTGATTGTCCTAACATAGGAAACACATTTTCAAAATATGAGACAATATTAGGATTTGCCTCCATGACAGTGTGTTTGTGTACATCGGGATTCTTGGACTCATGTACAAGAAAACGATGTGCACTACTTTGATGTGCATATCCTATGAAAATGCAATCAACAGTTTTGGGTCCTATCCTAAGAGCCTTAGGAGGTGGTACAATCACCTTAGCTAGGCACCCCCACACATTCAAGTATTTGTACGAAGGCTTCCTTTTTCTCCATAACTCATATGGAGTTTCGTCCATATTTTTCAAAGGTAGCATGTTCAAAAGATAGTTTGCTGAGAGAATGGCGTCCCCCCACATTTCTCGGTTCACTCCCGAGCTTATCAACATGGCGTTCATCATTTCTTTCAATGTGCGGTTCTTTCGTTCCGCAACGCCATTTGATTGTGGAGAATAAGGAGGTGTACACTCATGTACAATGCCACTTTTTGCGCATAAATCCGCAAAAGGTGCAACATATTCACCTCCTCGATCACTTCTCAAAGCTTTTATCTTCTTTTTAAGTTGATTCTCAACTTCGTTTTGTACAAGATAAACTTTTCTATTGCTTCGTTTTTACTCTTAAGTAAATACACGTAGCAATATTTCGTACAATCATCAATAAAGGTGATGAAGTACTTATTTCCTCCACGTTGCTTTTAAATCATACACATCGGTATGAATTAAATCAAGGGGTTCGGTTATTCGGTCAACGATTGAAACGATGATCTCGTAAGTTTGGATTCAACACATGTCTCGCATTTGTGATTGGACTCGATATGGAATGTTGGTATCAAGTTTAATTTAATTAAACGTCGTAATGAATTAAAATTTACATGTCCTAGTCTACCATGCCAAACATTAGAAGACTCAATCATGTAAGTAGAAGAAGAAGTTTCATTCAAACTTTTGTTTTGGTTTACAACCATTACATTCATTTTAAACATACCATTAAGGGCATAGCCCTTTTCAACAAACATTCCACGTCTAGACAAGACGAAATTGTCCGATTAAAACACGAGACGAAATCCAAACTTGTTGAACATCCATCCCGACACGAGATTCTTCCGTATCTCTGGGACATAAAGCACATTTGTCAAGATAAGCTCCTTGCCTGAAGTCATCTGCAAGACGACCGTGCCTTCCCCCTTGATGCTTGCGGTAGCTTTATTCCCCATATAAAGCTTTTCTTCACCCGACGCTTCCTTGAATGTAGAGAAAAGAGCCTCGTCTCGTTACAGTTGTAACAAGTACCTTGGAAAGGCGCATACTTCTTTTTCACAACCCCCTTTTTCGGTCCAAGGTTGTTAACCTTTGCTTTCCCCTTGTTGTCCTTTTTACCCTTTCCTTTCTTGCCCTTTGAGGACTCCCCAACTTCCACCATGTTTGCCTTAGCCGAAGCTTGCGAAATGGTGCCTTTTTGGGCCACCCTGTTGTCCTCTTCTATACGAAGACAGACGACAAGTTCCTCAATCGTCATTTCCTTCCGCTTGTGTTTAAGATAATTCTTAAAATCCAACCAAGCAGGAGGTAATTTCTTAATCATGGCTGCCACTTGAAACGTCTCGCTAAGTACCATTCCCTCAGCATGGATGTCATGTAGTATAATTTGCAACTCTTGGACTTGGTTCATAACAGTCTTGTTATCAACCATTTTGAAGTCCAAGAAACGGGTGACAACAAATTTCTTTGTTCCCGCATCCTCCGTTTTGTACTTTTTATCCAAGGACTCCCATAATTCTTTGGAAGTCTTGATATTATAGTACACATTATACAATGCATCCGAGAGACTGTTGAGTATGTAGCCTCGACATATGAAATCCGAGTGCTTCCATGCCCCTACCTCGCTCAGAGCCTGAGCGTCGATCTCCCCTTCCGCAGGTTGGGGAGCGGTTTCCGTCAAGAACCTCGCAAGGTTCATGGTGGTCAAGTAGAAGAACATCTTCTGTTGCCACCTCCTGAAGTGGAGACACGAGAACTTCTCGGGTCGTTCAGCATGATTTGCACTGTGGACGCTCCCACAGTGTTGGCAGGGGTACCGACAATGACGTTGACGTTGGTATTTTCAGTCGACATTCTGAAAAATTCCACAAAACCAAGTTAATAAAATCTATTAGAAAAATAAATGTGCTGATTTATTATTTTATTAACAAAATCGATGAGTAACAAAATCAGCCTCGTAGCTTCTAAGTCCAACTTTGAAGACTACAAGAGAAGATCTTAGAACCCAAAGACGAAGATGGAGTAGAAGAACAGAGTTCTATTTTGACAAAGTCGCTACTTTGAATCAAAACAGAGAAAAAAAATCTGTTTTTTAAAACACAACTGTATGAATTCAAAACTGGTTCGAATTCACAGCAGAATATGTTTGTGTTTCTACACGAACGGTGTTTTAAAAAAATGTTTTAAGATTGTAGGAATCCATTCGTGTAAAATTAATAAAAATATTTATTACCTTGAATTACAAATACTAAACATAATGAAACTGAAAATAAATTACAATTACAACTGAACAAAGAAAAACAAGTACAAAAATCCAAACAGAAACACTGTTCACAGCTGAGGATTGTGTTAGACACGGGTCCCTTAAAACAAATTTCGTGTCTCCCAGGAGAACACGTTTGTTTCCAGGATACAACAGCTAAAGCAGTTGCACTGCCGGCCTTGACTCCAACCCGAAAGTGTACCTTGATGCTTGAAGATGAAGAAGAATTCTGAAGGAAGAAGATTGTAGTTCAATATGTTTTGGTGTGTCGAATCTTGTGAAAGGAGCCTCCTATTTATACACCAGGTCTGAACTCGAAACTGAAAAATAAATTAAATGGGAGATTTAAACTGCATTAGACGTCTTTAATGCACTTTAATTCGTCACTTAATTCTCAGTCAAACGAATTAACTTTGTCAGTTTCAAATGCTGAAACATAACTGCACAGCATTAACTGCTGCTGAAAGCTTCTGTGCCACGTGTACTTGCGCGCGTACTGCCACGTCACGCGCCTCGAACTGCACGCCACTTCACCACTTGGTCCATGCAGCCTCTGTGATCCACCATACGCACGTGGTCAAAAATACAAAAGCGGCTCTCAAGCGGCGATGCGAAGTGCAAAGTGCGCCATCAAAGCGCCACATTGTGCCTCATCGCCCATGCCACGCGCGCGCGTGCGAGTGCGAGCTCCGCACCCTTCGCGAGTACACTAGTGAGTGCTTCCATGAAACAATAAGGATGGAGAGTTCCCACTTAAATACCCCTTTAAGTTTCATCTCTCATCCGATCTGGGACAAGGTGCCACTTTCCCACTTTTTTCAGCATTTGAGTTTCAAACACCAAACTTTGAGCATCGATATCTCATTCATCTTAGCTCCGTTTTGGACGTGGTTTAGTTCGTTTCGAAGCTCTTTCGACATAGAACACAAACCCACAAATAAATATATATAACCCGCTCATTTTATTTTATTTATTTCTAGTCCAAAATAGGAAAAAATCATTTTACTATATTTGTGAAAAATGCTATTTTCACAAATTTCTAAGAATGTTTACACTAATATATAATTAAGTTCAAGAGATTTTAAAATTTCAATTCCTTTTTATCATATTGCCACAAGTTTACATAAATATTAATTTTAAGTGTATGCATCTCCAAAAATTAACTCTATTAACAGAATATAAATTTCACAGAGTTTTTCCTTATAATTTTATGTTGAACTATCTCCTGTTAGATTTTCTCTTTTGAGTTACGACACGAACTGAACAGGTACAAACTTAGGTAGCGTTCGTTTCATGGAATGGAATGGAATGGAATTAGAAAGTTTTTCTTTGTAAAATTGATCTTGGTTGGGGGAGGGAGGAATTTGAAATCCCATGAATTTCTTTAATCAATGAAATTTGTGACTATTTCAACATTCCATTCCATTCCTTCATTAGAGTGAAGGATTTCAAAGGAATGTTGAAATAGTCACAAATTTCATTGATTAAAGAAATTCATGGGATTTCAAATTCCTCCTTCCCCCAACCAAGATCAATTTTACAAAGAAAAACTTCCTAATTCCATTCCATTCCATTCCATGAAACGAACGCTACCTTAGGGTCCAGCAGCGGATTTACAGCGGGGTCTGTTACCTTCCGACCACCCAAGTCTTCTTAACAATCATATATCTAACATCCGGTAGATTTTTATAGTTTGACCCCCATGATTACTGATCAAAAGAGAAATATAAGAAGAAAAGTTGGAAAGGGTTCACCGGAATTATTTCTCTGTCTTCTGTGCGGGCAGCTACAGGAGTATACGTGGAAGAAAATTGGTAAATACTAGAGGGTGATGGGGTATTTTGGTAATCAACCTATCTAATGTGTACATAAAATTTAATGTAATCTAGGATGAGCATTTGGTACCGGCTACTGGTACTGAATTGGTATCATGTCATGCCGGTTATATTTGGTACGGATACCCATTTTTCACATTTTTTCGATACCAGAATCAATACGGTACCGGTGTTTTAGTTGATTTATCAATAAATACCGGTACCATACCGGTTATATTCGGTATCAGTATCTGTATTCATTTTCCCTTTTTTTCTGTACCGGTTCGATATAAGTCCGGTATCATGCTCATCCCCACCTTGTTACAAGACTTTTCCTTTATTTTACTTTATTTATATTAACTAAGTTATTTAACTTGAGTCTTTTTTATTGCTGTTAAAAAAACTAGCTTATTTAGTTTAGCTTAAAAACTAGGTTATTCACCCATGTAATACATGGGTTGAACAATTTAAGTTTTATAACACAAATATACATGTTCATACAGTTATTTATGAGAGCTATTTTGTTAAAGGTATATATTGTTTGTTTTCAAATGACCCTTTTGTGATACACGGGTTGAACAAATTATTTAGTTAACGAATGCAAAATTTAAACCATAGTTACGATAAAAGCCAGAAGTAAATCTCTACGAGTCATAACAAAATAATGTAAGAAGATGAATCATAGAACATCATGAGTCAAAAGCACTTAGAGATGCATTGTGATGAGCTTGAGAGCTGTTATACTCCACGATTATTTCAGCAGTCCAACACAAGTGCCAGCTCCTAGTCGTTATAGAGAGGTGAGTTCAGCATCCACTAAAAGAAAAGATAAAGATATGTTTTTACTAAACATAGTTTTATTTTAGAGGTTGTCTTAATAGAGTCCTCGTATTATTATTAAAAAACTAAGATGTGTCGTACCATTTCCAGGTTGATGTCGATATAGCCACACAAATCCCATGTCCATACAAAATATAAGTCATTTTAAACCATAGATGTCCCAAAATTTGACTTACGAAAAAGTGTTTAACCATGAGGAAAAACATGTATCATTATGCATATATCTACAGGCTGCAGTAATTAAATTAAAGAACTTACATTGATTTGAGTAAACAATTTTATGTAGAAAGTTAGGTAACCAAATATCATCATTTAAAAAGAGGACATGACTTGATGAAGCATAACCCAAATGTTGTAGACAACTCTTTGAACGTTTTCATAGTTAATAAAATATAAAAAAAAAGTGCTTAACTAATTAGCAAGAGAGTAGTGATCTTTATTTACCTCAGTTCGATAAGCACGTACACCCAAATTCAACTTTGAAGGCTACGAATGTTTGTTATAATCAACAGTTATCTATTTTAAATCATCATAACGACCACAAATAGGTTAAGGAGAAATATTTTATATAAACTAAATGATTTAAATATCATTCTATAATCAAAAAATAGAAAACTCACCAAACAAAAATCAAGACCAATTATGTCACAAAGGCTATGGTTGAGCTGATGAGGCAGGTGCTGCACGTTGTCTGTTTGCTGATTTTTTGGTACATCAGTCATCACAGCAGTTACTAAACAGCCTTCCTGATCCCTCTAGTGGAACCACTGAATCTAATATCCAGCATTTAGGTGGTGCTTCAGGCAGAAATACAGGTTCCACTTTATGTTGGTTTTGGTTCTACTTCAGCTGGAGGATAGACTCTTAAAGTGCTTGCCGTATAAATATAATTATTTTTTGTTAATTTAACTTGCCAGTCTATACACTCATGAAAGAACCAGCAAGGATAGCTTCAACCACGTTAAAATCCTAAAAATTTTAAGTGAGCAAACAAAAATTCAGCAATGAGTATCAATCAATTCAACCATGGGATTCATATCTAATCATCAATCCAGTAAAACACAAATCCTGCAACTAATCATATCTGTCACACCCCGGTTTCCACGTGTCTCACCAGTGGGCCCGGTGGGGGATTACCGTGACGTAGTTGGCAACAATATAGTCAAACCACACAATTATATGAATGCACAGCGGAAGCATAAAGATAAATATAATTCAACCATTGATTGTAATATCGAATGTATCACAAATAGTCGAATGGTATCCACAGGGGGATCAAAATAATAAAAGTATTGTTCAACAGACAAGGCATCAAAAGCTTGCGAGACTCTTTAAGATGCTAAGGAGCTATAGCCAGCCGATTACGTTTAGTACCTGCACTTAATCTTTTTGGGAAAATACGTCATTTTACACTGGTAAATACATCCAACCGACACTTTTGAAAAATGTTTATTAAAATTGATTTGAATGCACAAGGCACAAACTTTTATAACTTGGGATAATTTATAATTAAATCTTGTAAAGAATTACATGCTTGCTATGCGTTCGGTCGCCCGGGTCGTGCCGGGTTAAAGTTTAATAGACACACCACATAGCGTAAAATCGAGGTGGGTAAACCAACGGTTACACCTTTAATTAATATAGACAAAATGCCGGGTGTACGCCTACACCCGGATGTCGAGGTCGTGGCCATTTCGTAAAATGATGCCAAGGATATCCGGGACATGGTCATTAAGCCCCCAAAGGCGTTAAGCCAACAAAACAAGTTTTTAAACGGGTCACATTGATAATACCCAACTACAAATGAGTTGGGGTCAATTGCCCGACCAAGCGGTATTTTAGATACCGTACCCCAAGCCCGTATAACGGAAAATAAGTTAAAAGTATTTACCTTTGCAAGTATACTCCTTAATTGATTAAATCACAGATATCTTTTACTGGGCTCCTATTCTGGAACGAAGGTTTTAAAATAACCTATTAGAATCCTAACGGGCCTTTATATTAGCCGTAGCCTAGACCAGTCAGTTTCAAAGGATAGATACGGTTTAATCGCGTGAAAGGCGAAAACCGGGAATGGAATGTGATTCTGACCCAACCAGTTTGAAGGCTTGTTTTATATGGGTTTAATATTCACACTCTGGATTTTGGGGTCAAAATAATATGGTTTGGCCCGTATCGGCTAATTTATGTAAACTAGTTACATAAGCCGAACCGTGCGCGTAAAGGGCGCAACGGGTAACCGTAAGAGTTCTATACTGTTTTCCTAAGTCAATATACTTTAAAGAGGTTGTGGTATCAGTAGGATACCTTCCATAATGCCCGTAACGAGTTTAAGTTGATATTATGCCCCGTAGGGGTATTTTGGTCTTTTTAAAGGTTAGAAAGATGTTTTTAGAGTTCTACAGGAAATCTGAGTTTCCCGATCAGTTTATAAAGTCTAAAATACTTTATTTATTATTTAAAATCAGTAGCAACTGGAATCGGGTCAAAAGACCTTGTAGAACTCAAGTTATGGCCGAAAAGGGCATATTCGGTATTTACCGAACCGTAGCCATAACCGCAGGTTATGAGCAGGTTAAAAATAATTAAAAATCTTTAAAAATCCCAAAATATTATTTTACAATAGTGAGTAAAAGTTTTGGTATCGAAATCTGGGTTTAGATAGGCGTTATGCTAATTGCGCTATTAAATTACTAAAGTTCCGTAATTTGCGCTATTTAGCATAACTCTTATTCTGGACCTCGGATTGACATGAAATTTTAGGGACATGTTTAGAAATCAGTAACTAAGGTTACGATTCCTTCACATGTCCGAAATTCTCGTTTTAATTTAAAAAAAGGCGTTACGGTCAACTTTTAAGCAATTAACGGAAACGCGTAAAAGACTCGGATAAACAACGAACCGGTCACAGAGGGTTATACCATCATGTAACCTGGTCCTAAGAGAGTCCTAAGGCATATCTAAATCGAACTTTAACGGGTCAGAACTGAAGTCAAAGCAAAAGTCAAACTTTTGCGATATTCGGCTCCGAACCGGGTCAATATAGCAAATGGCCGGATCAAACAAGCTTAGACGTGTTAATATACTTATTATCATGTTTTATGAGTGTTTAAACAGGTTGTATACCGTCTACATTACAGATTACATGTAAAATCGCAAAATAGCTTTCTGTTGACTTTTTCTAGGCATGTTTGACTCGTTATTTGAACTAGTTAGAGTGGTGATCAGAGGGAACCTTTTTAGGGGTTTATTACCCACATAGATACCAACTTATAACTACTTTCAATTCGAGATATGACTGGGCCATTGTAGACTAATCTCGAAGTCAAACCGTAATTACGACGGTTTGATTTCTAGCTAAATAACTAAGCTAAATTCAATTTAGAAAGGACTTAAATACTTACTGAAGTCCTATGCTTGCTTAGAGAACACTTGAGAGGAATGTTGAGCTCCAGAAATGATCAATGAAGGCAGAACAAGGTGTGAGGAAAACTTGGTGCACAATGAGGCCTTTTATAGGCACTTTGATCCATTGTGATCATGACAACAAGGCCTAAAATGGGTTCTAGATGATCAACAACTGTCCTAAAGTGTTAGGAGATGATTAGGGGTCGCCCATATCTATTGGAAGATCTTAACATTAATGATTTACCGTTTACAAGAGCCAACAGCCAACTTTCTGTCGCTGGGCATCGCTTACGGACCGTATGGCATGGGCCTTGCGGTCCGTAAGCCTGTAGCGGGAAAAGTTTTACCCTTTCACCCCCTTACTGTCCGTAAGGCAGGACCCTTACGGTCCGTAAACGCTTAGCAGAGGCAAAAATTTTTAACCTTTCAAGGTTTGAATGGTCAACTTGTTGTACATGATTTTGAATCCGGAATAAGTCAGATGGAGGTCCTTTTTATCCCATGCTTGCACCAGTTATGTCTACTCCATCATGTATTATTCATTGGGGCAAGTATGGGGGTCATGAGCAATTATTTAGATTGTATTATTTTCTTTAAGATCCAATATTAGCAACTTGGACACTTTTGATTACTAGTAATTACCGGATTAAGATATATATATTAGATGCTTATTAATTTTGCTTAGGGTCTCGGGATTTATGATAACGAAGTTGCTCAGAGGTATAAAATTAACATGTCGACACATTCGAAAAATCCTACCGCATATCTTAATTAAATCCGGGTTTATATTATTTTTGTCGTATTTGACACGTGTCATTTATTTATTGGACGCAAAAATTCGAGGTGTTACAATATCCGATTTACAATGAAAAGTGGTTTTCTCAATTACAAAAATAAGAACATTCAGAATTAACAATCCCTAGAAGTCATACATTTAGCTATAAATCTAAACAAAAATGTGGTAAACCTTATCAATTACAAGTAGCACAAATGCCAGTTTAACAATAAAAGCAATTAAGGTAGAGAAAATAAACAATATTCAAAGAGAAGTACAACCATGCTCCAGCCTAATAGCAACTTCTTCATTCGTTTGAGTATTAGTTCATGTACAATAAAGAAAAACCATATCAATTACCACTTCTTAAACATATAACAAGGGCTGTAAACGAACCGAACGTTCAGCGAACAGTTCGTGAACCGTTCGGCGGGAAGTTCGTTTAATAAACGAACGAACATGAAAAAAAATTTCCGTTCGATTAGTTAAACGAACGAACATGAACAGAGGTCTCGTTCGTTAGATTGTGTTCATGAACGTTCGGTAAGATGTTCGTGAACGTGTTCGCGAACATTCGTTGATTTGCGTTCGTTTATGTTCGTATGTTTGTGTTTTGATTGAAGATCTTTGTACTTTCTTATATTTTATTTGTACTTTTTATATTATTAAACTTTTATTTATTTTATTTCCCTAACAATTAAATTAGGAAACCCACTTTCACCTTTTTATGCATCATTTCCCTTTCATTTCTCATTATTTACATCCACGAATACGATCAACATCCGTTCCACAATAAGGGATTCAAGTTCGAGTGCTACTCTCTGGGCCATCTATCTTTATCCTTCGCCGTGTTCTCCAAATTTACTTGTGTTCGTTTGTGTTCGTGAATTGTTCGTGAACATGCTCATTTCCTTAATAAACGAACACGAACACAAAATCTCGTTCGGTAAGTGTTCATGAACCGTTCGTGAACACATTTATTTACCGCCTTACATATAACCTAAATGATCATCATACAAACTCATAAAGATCTCTCCAAATAAGCCGTTGCCAAGCTTCCAGCCAAGTTGAAATGTATTCCCAACACAGGCGGCATATGAACTTACAGTTGTCTTCCCACTTTTATATAGTTTATGCACCATGTTTACCTAAAGAATTAACACACGAGTTACCATACAACATCATTTGTAGTCAATAATAAGATAAGCTATTGAAGCTATTGAATTGAATATGTTAATTTTGTAGACATACAACCTAAATGTTTTGCAGGTTTTATTATGTAGTAAAAAACCACATAAACTGACTGAAATTCTGATTTAGCATAGAACAAATTAAACCTAGTAAGAATACACTTCAAAACGCCTATTGAATTTACAGTAGAATAAAATAAAATAACAGAGAACTGACCTTCATCGATTCAATAGTGAAGAGGAATAAAAAGACTCTATTCACTCAACATAATAACAGAAAACATTGATTACTAGTAATTACCGGATTAAGATATATATATTAGATGCTTATTAATTTTGCTTAGGGTCTCGGGATTTATGATAACGAAGTCGCTCAGAGGTATAAAATTAACATGTCGACACATTCGAAAAATCCTACCGCATATCTTAATTAAATCCGGGTTTATATTATTTTTGTCGTATTTGACACGTGTCATTTATTTATTGGACGCAAAAATTCTAGGTGTTACATCCTCACCCCCTTAAAATAAATCTCGGCCCGAGATTTACTCAAACAAATAAGGGTATTTCTCTTTCATCGTGGATTCAACTTCCCACGTGAATTCGGGACCTCTCCGGGCATCTCATTTAACCTTAACTATAGGTACATGCTTTCTTCAAAGCTTTTTCACCTGTCGGTCTTCAATCGACAAAGGCTTCTCCACAAACTTCAAGCTCTCGTCTATATGCACATCTGTATGAGGTATCACCAATGATTCATCAGCGAAGCATTTCTTAAGATTGCAGATGTGGAACACATTGTGAATTCCATTGAGCTCTTCTGGTAAGTTCAACTTAAAGGCAACTGACCCGACACGTTCGATAACCTCGAAAGGTCCTATGTATCTTGGGCTCAGCTTGCCCTTCTTACCGAAACGCATCACCCCCTTCCAGGGCGATACTTTAAGTAATACCTTTTTACCTACTTCGAAGTGAAAATCCTTACGCTTTGGATCAGCGTAACTTTTCTGCCTATCACGGGCAGCTTTGAGACGCTCTCGAATCTGGACAATCTTGTCCGTTGTTTCGAAGACTATCTCTGGTCCTGATAATTGGACCTCTCCAACTTCCGCCCAACAAACAGGCGATCTACACCTTCTACCGTATAATGCCTCGAAAGGCGCAGCCTTTATGCTGGTATGGTAGCTATTGTTGTAGGAGAATTCGATTAGTGGTAGGTTCTTATCCCAACTACCACCCAAATCGATAGCACATGCACGCAGCATGTCTTCTAACGTTTGAATAGTATGCTCACTCTGACCGTCTGTCTGAGGATGGTAAGCCGTACTAAAATTCAAGCATGTGCCCAAAGATTGCTGGAAGCTTTTCCAGAAATGAGACGTGTACCTAATATCTCGATCAGAGATAATAGACACAGGTATGCCATGTAAGGCTACAATCTTATCAACGTATAACTGGGCTAACATGTCGGAGCTATACGTCTCCTTGATGGGTAGGAAATGAGCTGACTTAGTCAGTCTATCGACTATAACCCATATTGTGTCGTTTCCTTTCCTCGTCTTGGGTAACTTGGTAATAAAATCCATAGTTACACATTCCCACTTCCATTCAGGAAGTTCAGGCTGTTGTAGCAAGCCAGACGGCTTTTGATGCTCAGCCTTGACTTGCGCACAAGTCAAGCATTTGGCTACATAAGCGGCTACAGACTTTTTCAAGCCTATCCACCAATAATTTGCCTTTAGATCCTGATACATTTTATCTGCTCCAGGATGGACAGAATATTTGGAGCTATGGGCTTCCTGGAGGATAACATCTCGTAGTCCTCCATAAATTGGAACCCATATCCGCCCATTCAATCGCAAAATTCCATCCTTGCTAAGAGTTAACTGCTCCTCGGTCACTCCCAGCTTCTCCTTAGGATAATTAGCTTCCAACACAGCTTCTCTCTGTGCAGCTAACACCCTTTCAATCAGATTATTCTTTACTTCGATGCTCTTAGCATTGATTCGGATGGGTTTCACCCTTTCTTTTCTACTCAGGGCATCAGCGACTACATTCGCCTTGCCGGGATGATATCTGATTTCACAATCATAATCATTTAAGGTTTCCATCCAACGGCGTTGCCTCATGTTTAATTCCTTCTGATTAAACAGATGTTGAAGGCTCTTGTGATCTGAATAGATCACAAACTTGATTCCGTACAGATAATGCCTCCACAGTTTTAGTGCAAACACAACGGCACCCAGCTCCAAGTCATGGGTGGTGTAATTCTTCTCGTGCACCTTTAACTGTCTTGAAGCATAGGCAATAACTTTGCCTTTTTGCATGAGCACACACCCCATGCCAGTGTGTGATGCGTCGCAGTAAACTACGAACTCTTCGGTACCTTCCGGTAGTGTCAACACAGGGGCGTTGCTTAGCTTTTGTTTTAAAATATCAAAGGACTCTTGCTGCTTAGGGCCCCAAACAAACTTTTCCTTCTTCTTGGTCAAGGAGGTTAAGGGCGCAGCAATCCTCGAAAAATTTTCAATGAATCTCCTGTAGTATCCTGCTAACCCCAGGAAACTACGAATTTCGGTAGGCGTCTTTGGCTCTTGCCAATTCATGACCGCCTCTACCTTAGCGGGATCCACCTGGATGCCACGCTCCCTGACGACGTGTCCAAGAAATTGGACTTCTCGAAGCCAGAATTCGCATTTAGAGAATTTGGCATAGAGTTTCTCGCGATGCAGCAATTTGAGAATACAACGAAGGTGTTTCTCATGGTCAGCTTTGTTCTTTGAGTAGATAAGAATGTCATCGATGAACACGATGACGAATTTGTCTAAGTACGGCTTGCAGACGCGATTCATGAGGTCCATGAATGCAGCCGGTGCATTTGTGAGCCCAAAAGGCATCACTAGGAACTCGTAGTGACCGTAGCGAGTCCTAAATGCTGTTTTATGTACGTCTTCATCTCTGACTTTCAGTTGATGATAGCCTGACCTCAAATCGATCTTCGAAAAGTAACTTGCCCCTTGTAACTGATCGAACAAATCGTCGATCCTCGGCAAGGGATATCTATTCTTTATCGTGACCTTATTAAGTTCGCGATAATCGATGCACAGACGCATCGATCCGTCCTTCTTCTTCACAAACAGGACAGGTGCTCCCCAGGGAGACGAACTAGGTTTGATGAAACCTTTAGCTAGCAATTCATCCAGCTGGGTCCTTAACTCCTTCATTTCGGTCGGTGCTAGCCTGTAAGGCGCTCTAGCAATAGGTGCTGCTCCAGGGATGATATCAATCCTGAATTCCACTTGTCTATCTGGTGGCAACCCAGGTAGATCTTCAGGGAAAACTTCTGGATACTCCGAAATGACGGGAATGTCTTCTATCTTTGGTTTAGGCTCTTCAATAATCACCTGTGCCATGCAGATGACACAGCCTCTTTTTAAACATCTTGAAGCCTTGAGCATTGTTACGTTCTCGGGCAACGGGCAATCCATACTGCGTGTCTCCTCGAATGGTAAGCGATTCACCAGTCGGAGTCTTTAGCACTATATGTTTTCTGTTGCAGACGATCTGGGCCTGGTTGTGAGATAACCAGTCCATACCCAGAACTATGTCAAAACCAGCCAGTTTAAAGGGAAGTAGAGATAGAGGAAAAGAGTGGTTCTTAATGGATATCACACATCCATCTAGTATAGTGGAGACGGTTTCTACTGTGCCATCTGCTAGCTCTACCTCGTAATTCACATTTAAGGTTTTGACAGGCATATTCAGCAATTTGCAAAATTTTTGGTCTGCGAAGGACTTATCAGCGCCTGAATCAAAAAGTACTCTTGCAAAGATATTATTTACGAGAAAAGTACCTGTGATTACGTTATCGTCTTGCAAAGCTTCCTTCACATCCATCTTGAAGACTCTAGCATTGTTCTTCTTGGCCTCTTCAGGCTTCTTAGCATACTTAGGGCAGTTGCTTTTAATGTGCCCCTTCTCGTTGCAGTTATAGCAGGTCGCATCTTTTATCTTCTTGCAGTCCACAGTCTTGTGGTCCTTGGACTTGCATAGTCCACAAGCGTACGACCTCGACTGGGACTGTGAGTTCGACCCGAGCCTACACTTCCCAAAGTGATACTTCTGGCAGTTTTTGCACTTGGGCTTCTCTCCAGGTTGCTGCCCATCTTTCCTCGACTCTGACCCTCTCTTGCCATCACCGTTTCCACGGTGTTTCTTGCCCGACCTTCGTGAGGTATCGTCCTCACGCTTCCTCTTCTCGGCCTCTTTGTTCCTCAGCGACCGTTGCCGGACCGCATCCTGAGTGAGGGACAAAGATAAGTCGGTCACAGATCTGAAGGTCGTTGGCCGAGAGGCCTTCACGCTTGCCTTAATCTCGGGGGCTAACCCAACGATGAAACGAGCGATTCTCCTTGGCTCCGGGGTTACCAGATATGGAACCAACCGAGACATCGTGTTGAAGCTCGTTAGGTAAGCTTGGCAGTCAAGGTTTGTCATCACCAATGATACAAAGTCGGATTCTATCTTTTCCACCTCATGTTGAGGGCAGTAATTTTCTTTGATGAGAGAAATGAATTCCTCCCACGTCATGCTGTATAGAACAGCTTTTCCCGAGGCCTGAACCAACGCCCTCCACCAAGCCAGGGCCTCGCCCTTAAATGATTGCGACACAAACTTTACTACGTCCCTTTCCGCACAGCCACTGATGTCCACCACGGTGTCCATCTCATCCAGCCATGTCATACAATCGACTGCGCCTTTCTCCCCAGTGAAGTCTCGGGGTTTACAAGACACAAAGTACTTGTAGGTGCAGCCCCTGGCACGGGATGCATCAGTATACTCCCTTTCACAACGAATGCTGTTTTCATTGGACGAGTGATTATCGTCGTCCTTTTTGGGCTTTGACAGGGGTTTGCTGTGGGATTTTGAGTGTGTTTTTGGCTTGGAGGGTGGTTTGGATACGGTTCTGCTCCGAGATTCGGTATGTTCCTCGTATTGTCGATCTAGAGCTGCTTGAACAGCGTTGTCGACAAGAGCTTTTAATTGAGCGCCCGTTAAATGTACTTGGGCGTTATCATATTCGTCTTCACTCGTATGACTATTTTCTCCATTAGGTTCAGCCATGGTAACTTGAATCTGTTACAGAAGATAATGAAAATTTTTATTTAGGAGTTTATTATTGAATTGTCTTTTATGGCAATTCATTAACCATGGTAACAAAGACCATATCTGGTTAATTTGTTACTCACTTTTATTTAGGATTTGAACATACTTATCCTAATTACAATTAATATTGCTAGTGGCATAAAAGCCTAGTCACGAGGACATTATTATAATACTAGCCGAGATTATAGAGAATCAAGGTATGAAGGTTTGAACCGTAGTCCTTTTTACTCTTTCTGACAGGGAGTCATAGACCACCAGTGTCTTTTGTCTTATTATGACAATGATTATGGCCCATAGGCACTACATCACTAATGGATGTTTGATAATTCGGCCCGTAGGCACTATATCGATAATGGATGTTTAACAAGTGATCATCTTCATTGATGATTTAACCCATGATTTATTATATCATTAATTTGGGCCTTGGAATCCTTAGAAGGGATTCTTATTCAAGAATGACGCGTGTGATTTTAACGAATCACATCTGCCATGAACGTTAACATGATTACAGAGGTTAACTGGAATTTTGAATCTTTTAATCAGGTCTTACCATCTCGGCCGGGTCTAAAAGACACCTGACTACGTTTCACTCTTAAGATTCTTTATTTAGGCAAATTTAATTTAAAAGGAATGATTTTGATTTATTTCATATATAGTAATAAAAAAATGAAATTATAACATAACATTCCATAACTTCAAATACGATTACACGCAGCCCTAAACGGGACTTTTAAACAAGTACATTCCTACATAGAGGTTAATAAAGAGACAAGTCCACGCAGGGACTAAAAGATAAGTCCATGTAGGGACTAAAATACGATAAATGTCCACGTAGGGACTTATTTAAAATAGGCATTACACTAGAACCTATATAAACTAATGGTCACGTTTCTTTTTCTTGCCTTTCAACAGGTTCGCTAGACCCTTAAGGAATCCCCTGTTGTTCTTTCGTTCTTCCTCGAAATCCCGTTCCACACGAGTTAAGCGGTGGAGGATTTCTTCTTGTTCGGGCGGAGAAAAACGTGATTGTGGCGCCGGTTGCGGAACTGGAGGTCTAGGAGGTGCTGGATACCCATGAGCTGAGTAGTCCGGTATCCCCATGTTTCCAAAAGCTCCGTCGGGATAGCGGGCATTATACCTAGCCGCTATCACATATGGGTCGCGATCATAGTTGTAATTGTAATGCGAGTGCGACGATGGTTCGAACGGGTTGTATGCCGCTGGACCCGTGTATGCAGGTATTGGGTGGTCATACCCAAATGGTGGCAAAGATGGTGCAATTGGTGCGGAGTTCACCTCCTGTACTGGACTTGAAGGTCCTTCTTCAGGTACTGACAGATAGTGACTAGCACTCGAGTGGCGAGGGGTGCTGAAATGAAATTCCCCTCCTCGGGTAGACATCCGTGCGCCTGATCTTCTACGCCTTGGCGGATCTGGAACTACTGGTTGAACCGGTGGTGGCGTAACTGCCACGAAACGTGGATCCTCGGAGGGATCTTGTTGTTGTTGCTGCTCGTGTTGTGATGTCTAATGGGAGGGTGTGAAGTACCACTCGTGCTGGTTGAACAGCGCTTGAAAGCTATCTGGCCCTTGATAAGGTGTGCCATGAAAAGAAGATCCATCAGAGATCTCGATAGGATGTGTGGGCGTACCACGAGCAGGTTCTATGGGATCTGTGTCCTCATCCATATGGTCTTCTGAGAAGTGATCCTGTGGTCCTAACGGAACAAAGCCTACAGGTTCCTGAATGTAATCCGCTGGGTTAAACTGGCCCCTGAAGTAAGGAGTGGGATCGTCAAAAGCACGGTGCGATACCGAACGCTGCAGAGGTATGTAGGAGGGTTGAGGGTTATTGGGATCATTTTCGAAATCTGGCCCGAACGAGTGACGGTACGATGGCGTCGAGCTATGCGAGGTAGAATGTCGAGCAGGTTCAAAAAGGTTTCTCCGTCTCTGGGGTTCTTCACTCCTTGTGCTGGAAGGAGCTCGAGTGTTTGATGGTCCAGCTTCGTGATCATGGTGAGTAATGATCGTTCCTCTGCCTCTTCTTCCCCTTCCTCTTCCTCGGAAAATTACAGGTGCCATATATCTACAGGCTGCAGTAATTAAATTAAAGAACTTACATTGATTTGAGTAAACAATTTTATGTAGAAAGTTAGGTAACCAAATATCATCATTTAAAAAGAGGACATGACTTGATGAAGCATAACCCAAATGTTGTAGACAACTCTTTGAACGTTTTCATAGTTAATAAAATATAAAAAAAAAGTGCTTAACTAATTAGCAAGAGAGTAGTGATCTTTATTTACCTCAGTTCGATAAGCACGTACACCCAAATTCAACTTTGAAGGCTACGAATGTTTGTTATAATCAACAGTTATCTATTTTAAATCATCATAACGACCACAAATAGGTTAAGGAGAAATATTTATATAAACTAAATGATTTAAATATCATTCTATAATCAAAAAATAGAAAACTCACCAAACAAAAATCAAGACCAATTATGTCACAAAGGCTATGGTTGAGCTGATGAGGCAGGTGCTGCACGTTGTCTGTTTGCTGATTTTTTGGTACATCAGTCATCACAGCAGTTACTAAACAGCCTTCCTGATCCCTCTAGTGGAACCACTGAATCTAATATCCAGCATTTAGGTGGTGCTTCAGGCAGAAATACAGGTTCCACTTTATGTTGGTTTTGGTTCTACTTCAGCTGGAGGATAGACTCTTAAAGTGCTTGTCGTATAAATATAATTATTTTTTGTTAATTTAACTTGCCAGTCTATACACTCATGAAAGAACCAGCAAGGATAGCTTCAACCACGTTAAAATCCTAAAAATTTTAAGTGAGCAAACAAAAATTCAGCAATGAGTATCAATCAATTCAACCATGGGATTCATATCTAATCATCAATCCAGTAAAACACAAATCCTGCAACTAATCATATCTGTCACACCCCGGTTTCCACGTGTCTCACCAGTGGGCCCGGTGGGGGATTACCGTGACGTAGTTGGCAACAATATAGTCAAACCACACAATTATATGAATGCATAGCGGAAGCATAAAGATAAATATAATTCAACCATTGATTGTAATATCGAATGTATCACAAATAGTCGAATGGTATCCACAGGGGGATCAAAATAATAAAAGTATTGTTCAACAGACAAGGCATCAAAAGCTTGCGAGACTCTTTAAGATGCTAAGGAGCTATAGCCAGCCGATTACGTTTAGTACCTGCAGTTAATCTTTTTGGGAAAATACGTCAGTTTACACTGGTAAATACATTCAACCGACACTTTTGAAAAATGTTTATTAAAATTGATTTGAATGCACAAGGCACAAACTTTTATAACTTGGGATAATTTATAATTAAATCTTGTAAAGAATTACATGCTTGCTATGCGTTCGGTCGCCCGGGTCGTGCCGGGTTAAAGTTTAATAGATACACCACATAGCGTAAAACCGAGGTGGGTAAACCAAGGGTTACACCTTTAATTAATATAGACACAATGCCGGGTGTACGCCTACACCCGGATGTCGAGGTCGTGGCCATTTCGTAAAATGATGCCAAGGATATCCGGGACATGGTCATTAAGCCCCCAAAGGCGTTAAGCCAACAAAACAAGTTTTTAAACGGGTCACATTGATAATACCCAACTACAAATGAGTTGGGGTCAATTGCCCGACCAAGCGGTATTTTAGATACCGTACCCCAAGCCCGTATAACGGAAAATAAGTTAAAAGTATTTACCTTTACAAGTATAGTCCTTAATTGATTAAATCATAGATATCTTTTACTGGGCTCCTATTCTGGAATGAAGGTTTTAAAATAACCTATTAGAATCCTAACGGGCCTTTATATTAGCCGTAGCCTAGACCAGTCAGTTTCAAAGGATAGATATGGTTTAATCGCGTGAAAGGCGAAAACCGGGAATGGAATGTGATTCTGACCCAACCAGTTTGAAGGCTTGTTTTATATGGGCTTAATATTCACACTCTGGATTTTGGGGTCAAAATAATATGGTTTGGCCCGTATCGGCTAATTTATGTAAACTAGTTACAAAAGCCGAACCGTGCGCGTAAAGGGCGCAACGGGTAACCGTAGGAGTTCTATACTGTTTTCCTAAGTCAATATACTTTAAAGAGGTTGTGGTATCAGTAGGATACCTTCCATAATGCCCGTAACGAGTTTAAGTTGATATTATGCCCCGTAGGGGTATTTTGGTCTTTTTAAAGGTTATAAAGATGTTTTTAGAGTTCTACAGGAAATCTGAGTTTCCCGATCAGTTTATAAAGTCTAAAATACTTTATTTATTATTTAAAATCAGTAGCAACTGGAATCGGGTCAAAAGACCTTGTAGAACTCAAGTTATGGCCGAAAAGGGCATATTCGGTATTTACCGAACCGTAGCCATAACCGCAGGTTATGAGCAGGTTAAAAATAATTAAAAATCTTTAAAAATCCCAAAATATTATTTTACAACAGTGAGTAAAAGGTTTGGTATCGAAATCTGGGTTTAGATAGGCGTTATGCTAATTGCGCTATTAAATTACTAAAGTTCCGTAATTTGCGCTATTTAGCATAACTCTTATTCTGGACCTCGGATTGACATGAAATTTTAGGGACATGTTTAGAAATCAGAAACTAAGGTTACGATTCCTTCACATGTCCGAAATTCTCGTTTTAATTTAAAAAAAGGCGTTACGGTCAACTTTTAAGCAATTAACGGAAACGCGTAAAAGACTCGGATAAACAATGAACCGGTCACAGAGGGTTATACCATCATGTAACCTGGTCCTAAGAGAGTCCTAAGGCATATCTAAATCGAACTTTAACGGGTCAGAACTGAAGTCAAAGCAAAAGTCAAACTTTTGCGATATTCGGCTCCGAACCGGCTCAATATAGCAAATGGCCGGATCAAACAAGCTTAGACGTGTTAATATACTTATTATCATGTTTTATGAGTGGTCAAACAGGTTGTATACCGTCTACATTACAGATTACATGTAAAATCGCAAAATAGCTTTCTGTTGACTTTTTCTAAGCATGTTTGACTCGTTATTTGAACTAGTTAGAGTGGTGATCAGAGGGAACCTTTTTAGGGGTTTATTACCCACATAGATACCAACTTATAACTACTTTCAATTCGAGATATGACTGGGCCATTGTAGACTAATCTCGAAGTCAAACCGTAATTACGACGGTTTGATTTCTAGCTAAATAACTATGCTAAATTCAATTTAGAAAGGACTTGAATACTTACTGAAGTCCTATGCTTGCTTAGAGAACACTTGAGAGGAATGTTGAGCTCCAGAAATGATCAATGAAGGCAGAACAAGGTGTGAGGAAAACTTGGTGCACAATGAGGCCTTTTATAGGCACTTTGATCCATTGTGATCATGACAACAAGGCCTAAAATGGGTTCTAGATGATCAACAACTGTCCTAAAGTGTTAGGAGATGATTAGGGGTCGCCCATATCTATTGGAAGATCTTAACATTAATGATTTACCGTTTACAAGAGCCAACAGCCAACTTTCTGTCGTTGGGCATCGCTTACGGACCGTATGGCATGGGCCTTGCGGTCCGTAAGCCTGTAGCGGGAAAAGTTTTACCCTTTCACCCCCTTACTGTCCGTAAGGCAGGACCCTTATGGTCCGTAAACGCTTAGCAGAGGCAAAAAATTTTAACCTTTCAAGGTTTGAATGGTCAACTTGTTGTACATGATTTTGAATCCGGAATAAGTCAGATGGAGGTCCTTTTTATCCCATGCTTGCACCAGTTATGTCTACTCCATCATGTATTATTCATTGGGGCAAGTATGGGGGTCATGAGCAATTATTTAGATTGTATTATTTTCTTTAAGATTCAATATTAGCAACTTGGACACTTTTGATTACTAGTAATTACCGGATTAAGATATATATATTAGATGCTTATTAATTTTGCTTAGGGTCTCGGGATTTATGATAACGAAGTTGCTCAGAGGTATAAAATTAACATGTCGACACATTCGAAAAATCCTACCGCATATCTTAATTAAATCCGGGTTTATATTATTTTTGTCGTATTTGACACGTGTCATTTATTTATTGGACGCAAAAATTCGAGGTGTTACAATATCCGATTTACAATGAAAAGTGGTTTTCTCAATTACAAAAATAAGAACATTCAGAATTAACAATCCCTAGAAGTCATACATTTAGCTATAAATCTAAACAAAAATGTGGTAAACCTTATCAATTACAAGTAGCACAAATGCCAGTTTAACAATAAAAGCAATTAAGGTAGAGAAAATAAACAATATTCAAAGAGAAGTACAACCATGCTCCAGCCTAATAGCAACTTCTTCATTCGTTTGAGTATTAGTTCATGTACAATAAAGAAAAACCATATCAATTACCACTTCTTAAACATATAACTAGGGCTGTAAACGAACCGAACGTTCAGCGAACAGTTCGTGAACCGTTCGGCGGGAAGTTCGTTTAATAAACGAACGAACATGAAAAAAAATTTCCGTTCGATTAGTTAAACGAACGAACATGAACAGAGGTCTCGTTCGTTAGATTGTGTTCGTGAACGTTCGGTAAGATGTTCGTGAACGTGTTCGCGAACATTCGTTGATTTGCGTTCGTTTATGTTCGTATGTTTGTGTTTTGATTGAAGATCTTTGTACTTTCTTATATTTTATTTGTACTTTTTATATTATTAAACTTTTATTTATTTTATTTCCCTAACAATTAAATTAGGAAACCCACTTTCACCTTTTTATGCATCATTTCCCTTTCATTTCTCATTATTTACATCCACGAATACGATCAACATCCGTTCCACAATAAGGGATTCAAGTTCGAGTGCTACTCTCTGGGCCATCTATCTTTATCCTTCGCCGTGTTCGCCAAATTTACTTGTGTTCGTTTGTGTTCGTGAATTGTTCGTGAACATGCACATTTCCTTAATAAACGAACACGAACACAAAATCTCGTTCGGTAAGTGTTCATGAACCGTTCGTGAACACATTTATTTACCGCCTTACATATAACCTAAATGATCATCATACAAACTCATAAAGATCTCTCCAAATAAGCCGTTGCCAAGCTTCCAGCCAAGTTGAAATGTATTCCCAACACAGGCGGCATATGAACTTACAGTTGTCTTCCCACTTTTATATAGTTTATGCACCATGTTTACCTAAAGAATTAACACACGAGTTACCATACAACATCATTTGTAGTCAATAATAAGATAAGCTATTGAAGCTATTGAATTGAATATGTTAATTTTGTAGACATACAACCTAAATGTTTTGCAGGTTTTATTATGTAGTAAAAAACCACATAAACTGACTGAAATTCTGATTTAGCATAGGACAAATTAAACCTAGTAAGAATACACTTCAAAACGCCTATTGAATTTACAGTAGAATAAAATAAAATAACAGAGAACTGACCTTCATCGATTCAATAGTGAAGAGGAATAAAAAGACTCTATTCACTCAACATAATAACAGAAAACATGAATATTGCAAAATCAATCTATGAAAGTACGAAGAACAAAGAATCTAAGAATTGGAACCAGATACTACCCTTCAATCATTGCACGTTGGATAAGAAGAAAGCTATATGGGTTTGCGATTGGAAACTGAAAATGCAATGTTCAGTGTTGAACAATATCAAGGCTTAACGGGAGGGAATCATCAGAGAGTGAAGGAGATTGAATGGCGTATTAGGGTTTTTGGTAAAACAATGACGGTGTAAACATTGAGGCAATCTATTTATCATAATCGGGTCCAGTGGATTCACTCTCGCGGGCGCGTGTTGACCCGTATAGTTATTTGAGCATTGAGCGGGAAAAAAAGAAAATAGATGGCCTCAGCATGTGACAAGTGTCCAATCAAAGTTTTATTTATTATATATAGAAGATAGAAGATATCTAGATATTAAATTGGGTTTTCTAATGGCACACCCCCTTTTTATCTGCACACTTTTTCAATTCAATACGCATCGTATAGGCCTATACGATGCATATTGAAATCAAGTAAAAAACATGGCAGACTGACAGGTGCAAGTTATGTCTGGCGGGCTTGATACGCATCGTATAGGCCTATACGATGCGTATCAAGGCACTGATTTTTTTAAGTTTATTTTTTGTTGTGTTGTGTCAAATGCAAACCCGAGAAACGAAAGGGATTTTGAGCAGTTGGTCGATGACATGATAGATAAAGATCTTAACACGATAATATCCATTTTCAAGTATTAGACTAGATAGTCCAAGATGAAATATATTAAAACCATTCAAGCCCACCAGTCTACAATGTGTTATGGTGAGATTTTTCAAGTTTACACAGTGGGAGAAAATACTAGCACCCCTGTCAATAGTGTCATAATGCAATGAGCATAACTGAGATTTAAGCGGCGTGTTAAAACGGAACATAATCCCAGATTGTCTAAAGAAGCGCTTTTATCATGTGTCATGTGGTAAACAACATGAGACAATAGGGCCCACGGATCTTCAAGCCCACCAGTCTACAATGTGTTATGGTGAGATTCTTCAAGTTGCACAGTGGGAGAAAAGACCAGCACCGTTGTCGTTCTGTATTTTCTCCTTTTCTAATTCTTTAAGAATCTCGTAACATATTCTCTGTTCCTCTAAATCGTCTGTAAAATTATGTTTCTCTAATATGACACATGATAAAATCGCTTCTCTAAACAATCTGGGATTATGTTCCGTTTTATGACAGATGATAAAAGCGCTTCTCTTGACAACAGGTGCAACTTTACGACACGCTTACCTTAATCACATTTTCCATGGAGTCACAGATCCGACAATAGGGCCCACGGATCTTATGCCCACCCGAGACCGACCTCTGGATAACACGTGGGAGAAAAGACCAGCACCCTTGTCGTTCTGTATTTTCTCCTTTTCTAATTCTCGAAGAATCTCGTAACGTATTCTCTGTTTCTCTAAATCGTCTGTAAAATTATATTTCTTTAATATGACACATGATAAAAGCGCTTCTCTAGACAATCTAGGATTATGTTCCGTTTTATGACACATGACACATGATACGGCACGCTTACCTTAATCACATCTTCCATGGAGTCACAGATCCGACAATAGGGCCCATGGATCTTATGCCCACCCAAGACCGACCTATGGATCACACGTGGGAGAAAAGACCAACACCCTTTTCGTTCCGTATTTTCTCCTTTTCTAATTCTCGAAGAATCTCGTAATGTATTCTCTGTTTCTCTAAATCGTCTGTAAAATTATAAAAAAAACAAACTATGTGGGCTTTCCATCATATATTCCGTCCAACATATGACACATGATAAAAGCGCTTCTCTAGACAATCTGGAATTATGTTCCGTTTTTATTATAGTCGTGAGGTGGTCAAACCTTTCTAAAAGTAGAAAAAAATAAAACATTAACAAGTAACAAAGATTGAAGAACAAAAGAAGAAAGTGTTCTTCTTTGTTACCAAGCATGTCATCTGAAACAATTAACAGGACATTGTTAACAAGGGAATTCTATTGGAACACCTGATCGAGAGAAACTTCTTCGAGCTAACTGCCGATATCTAATCCTTCTTATCTTGCTATTAAATGAGGTATGATAGCTAATAAAATATGTTTAACTTTTGAAGTCTGTATATTCTCTAACTTTTGAAGGTTCTTTATATGCTTCTTTCCTGATGCATGTCTGTGTCGAACAGTTTCTCCGTCACTAATTTTCTCCACTCACCGTGAAATCAAACAGTTTCTTAATAGATTCCATCCGGTTTCAAAGCTGGTTGAGGATTACGAGTGTTTTAGACTCGTTCAAGGCATGCTTGTTTGTGCGATTTACAGAAATAAGGATGCATTCCACGGTAAATGATGCAGCTGATGAAACCGAAGCTGTTATTTCGGTTGTTCAGTACTTTCGAGACGATTCAAGTGAGTCCTATGAAGCAAGTGTCTGTCTATTCAATTGAGAGGAATCATTATATGCTTCTTTCCTGATGCATGTCTGTGTCGAACAGTTTCTTCGTCGCTAATTTCTCTACTCACCGTGAAATCGAACAGTTTCTTAATAGATTCCGTCCGGTTTAAAAGCCGGTTGAGGATTACGAGTGTTCTAGACTCGTTCAAGGCATGCTTGTTTGTGCGATTTATAGAAATAAGGATGCGTTCCACGGTAAAAGATACAGCTGATGAAACCGAAGCTGTTATTTCGGTTGTTCAGTACTTCTGAGACGATTCAAGTGGTCCTATGAAGCAAGTGTCTGCCTATTCAATTAAGAGGAATCATTGCATTACATCCCCGTTGAAAACAAGTGGTTGTAATGATGGGACCCTTGATTTGAAACACATTTTTGAGAAATTTATAGTTTAACACGCATCGTATATGCCAATACGATGCGTATTAATCGATGAAATTACTGAAATACCCCTGTTTTTCTGATAAATTCAAGGGTATTTTTGAGAAAATTCAAAGTTTAATACGCATCGTGTAGGTCTATACGATGCATATTAAGCCGATATACGATACGACATAGGCCTATACGATCGTATATGGCATAATTTCAAATTTAGTTTTATCGTGTTTCCCTTGGTTCGATGCGTATACGTGTCGTTTTTGCCGAACTTTCACATATTTTGTCGTTTTATGACGTATACCTTCAACATACATCGTTTCGGTGCCGTTCGGTTGCGTGCGAATATCGTGTTCTATGATTACGTACAGTTTTGGTTGAAATCCACTTGTACTGCATAGTGTCGTGTTATATGTATACGTGTGTGAAATATCATTAGTCGCGTATTTTGACGTATTCTAACATATTGTTGCGTATTTTATAGTATTTTTGACATATTTGAGCGTATTCTAATGTATTTTAGTTTATTTTAGCCTATTTTAGGGTATTTATACGTATTTCGGCGTATTTTTAACGTATTTTCATGTATTTTTTTCGTAATATGACGTATATTAACATATTGCAACGTATTTTAGCATATTTTCATGTATTTTAGTGTATTTTATCGTATTTTTGCTTATTTGCGTATTTTAGAGTTTTGTTTCGTATTTTAGAGTTTTTTTTCGTATTTTAGAGTATTTTAGCATATGTTGAAGGATAACGCAAAAAAGTTCTCCACAGTTTGTTATTCAGATCTCTATTCGGTCATCTTTCCAAACTACAACACACGATAAGTTTAAACTTTATATTGTGTGATTTGACCAGGAAAGGATTGGAGGTGATTTATACTTTTAATAAGCTGTCACAGTTGTCAAATTCGTTGTGTGCATTCATATTGTTTAGACAACAACAGATGATAAAAGGATTGTTGGACTTCTTGTTCCAAATGCAACTGTGAATATTGAATGTGCAACGAAGATTGAATGTGCAAACCGCAACCGTTTTTTGAATACGGAAATGGTGGCTATGCAAAATACAAACCGCAATCATTCGTGACTATGGGAAACACTAGCAAAAGAAACAAATATTTTAGAGAAGCATTGGGATTCAAGGGTTTAGTTAGAAAATAATCCTAGATTGTCTAAAGAAGCGTTTTTATCCTAGAATGTGTGCAGACTGAAACATCTTAACACGATATAATTGCAAGACTGTTTGTCGGGCTTCCAATGCTCACACAGGGTGATAAACAACGCTGATATGAACACATACCAACTGATTCAGATTCAAACAATGCACGCTCAATTCATCTTTTTTACTCTTTTCTTCGATTTCAATAAATCTTTTCAATACTCAGTACACAACAAATCTTTGTGTAGTTATTCGGAATGTTTCAGATCATCATAGAAAACGAAACTTCAGCAACCATTTTTCCTTTTTCCTTCAATTTCGAGAACATTCTCCGTAACATGAAGACGTGTGGGGTTCTTCTGCTAGTGGTTTCTGTAAGCAATTAAGAACCACATATTTGCTTCAAGATTTATGTATCTGAATCAGGTTCTCAAACAAACACTACTAAAGATGAGTTGGTATTGAACCAAGAATATGAAGATCATGGTGCAAAGAGACCGCCTTGTTAATTTTTATGAAGCAATGAAGATTGAATGTGCACACCACAATTGTTTTTTACTACGGAAACGGTGGCTATGGGAAATACAAACCGCAATCGTTTGTGTCTATGGGAAACACATGTTTTCTTTATGAGCTTGATGGATGTCCGTTATCTCAACGCTTCTCCTTACATTACTGATCTGGAATTGGAGAACCGTTATGTATTTGCTTACTGATCTAGAATTAGAGAACCATTGTGTATCTGAATCAGGTTCTCAAACAAACACTACTAAAAATGAGTTGGTATTGAACCAAGAATATGAAGATCACGGTTTTTAGATACTTTTTCAGACCTATTGCAAATAGTAAGTAGCAGCCAAAAATTTGTATCCATTTTTCATGATATTATGCATGGATCAGATATATCATGGCGAATTACTCGTCTAAATAATATTTTTCCCTGTTCACTAATAAATCGACTAACTAAACTCATGTTTTTATAATCAATTCGATCCCCGATTGGATTGGGGGCAAACGCTTATGAAAAGATCGCTTGGATTTAAGAAAAGTTTGCTTGGATTTATCCATGGTTAGAATGGAATCGTCGAGCGAAAACACTTGACAACCTCCTGGTAGTAGCTTTTCTTGCCACCAGACCATTCTCCATCAATTAGGAATCTAATGCCGTCACTAAACACATTCCTTAAATTGTAGCCATTTTTTGAGTGTTTATTTTTTGGTGTCTAATCCGCATATATATCACCATTGCTCTTAATTTTCTTGACTGTATATCACTTAAATGTCGACATATACACGTGTGATTAAGTTTACAAAGATTTTTCAATGCCGAGAACCTCGATCAGAGAGTAAAAAAGGCGTAAGGTTCACAACGGTGTAAAACTAAAATGGGATATACCGGGCTAGGATTCGAGTTACAGGAACAAGGGCCAAACTAACCACCCAAGAATGGAATCATCGAGCGAAAACACTCTAAAACGGGCCTATAAAGCAATTTGATCATTCTTCTGATATGGAATCATACTCTAAATAAGAGCCTGAACCAAGATTTCCAAATGAGCTGGGTAAGGTATTAGTATATCTAATACCTTGGCAAGAACGTCGTTCCGCAGAATATATGACTCATGCTCCTTTAGGTTCTTTAAATTCCATGGGTGGAGTAGCTACCGAGATCAATGCAGTTAATTATGTGTCTCCTAGAAGTTGGTTAGCGACTTCTCATTTTGTTCTAGGATTCTTCTTACTATGTTTCTATTTATTTTTGTTTCTAATTGGTCAGGCGCCCTTTTACCTTGGAAAATCATACAATTACCTCATGGGGAGTTAGCGCACCCATGAATGATATAAATACTACTGTTGCTTTGGCTTTACACACGTCAATGGCATATTTCTATGCAGGTCTTACCAAAAAAGGATTGAGTTATTTCGGTAAATATATTCAACCAACTCCAATTCTTTTACCTATTAACATCTTAGAAGATTTCACAAAGCCCCTATCACTTAGTTTTCGACTTTTCGAAAATATATTAGCCGATTGAAGCGAGCCCTTGCGCCCTTATCTTACAAGGAAAGGGAAAAATAACATTATATATATATATATATATAACATATCTAACATAGTTAAAGATAATTATAAACAAACCAAATCCTATTTATTTATTAAAGAGCTTTTTTTGTTTGAAAAACCTATTCTGACATTTTTTTTGATTATAACCGATAAGACAGAATGATTTCTTTCAATATAATATAAGATTGGGTGTTAAGGAAAGCTTTTCAAAATACCACCAATCCTGCCGATGGGAAGTTAGCCCTAAAGTGGGAAGGACCTTATGAAATTGAATAAGAATCTGGAAAGGGAGCATACAGACTCAAGACCATGGAGGGGGGATATGTTGCCAAGATCCTAGAATGCTATACACCTTAAAGCTTATATCAAGTGAGTTTAAAATTTTTAATTTCTAACTAAGGATGGTATGAATTCTATCTCTTTTAAATATGTTTGATTTAATTTATTATTCTTTGAAACCCAATACTGACTTGAGTATCGGAGGGGTATTAGCCAAGCTGACACCCACCTTAGTTCAAAGGTGTTTTGTAGGATACGCTTCAGGATGTTACTCCAGGATATATACTCAAGATGAATCGAAAGATTAGAGGATTGGCCCGAAGAAAGTCATTGCACTGCCGCAGATGAAGTCAAATGTGATCAAACTTGGACATCAGACGTAAAACTTGAAGCAAATATGTGGTTTCCAATTTGCGGAAAATAATCCTAGAATGTCCAGAGAAGCGCTTTTATCATGTGTCATATGGTAACAAGAGTATGATGATCCAAGATCAATTCCAATTGCAGTTTTTTCAACTCTCCTGTTCCAAATAAAACTGATGAAACCGAAGTTGTTATCTCGGTTGTTCAAGCAGGCACAGATGCTAAATGTACTGTTATTACATCCGAGAAGATTCAAGTGAGTCCTATGAAGCAAGTGTCTGCCTATTCAATTGAGAGGAATCGTTGCATTACATCCCCGTTTAAAAACAAAATCGATAAATTTAGGGAAAATGGGGTTGAAAGTTGATAACCCAACAGTGGAGGATTTCATTCTACAGCTTCTATAAATTCAGGGGTATTCTTAAATAATGTTTCCTAGATGTTTGAAGACCAACAAATGTCCAAAGTGTTGTTTCTTCATTCACGTGACGGAAAGCTACCGCGTGACAGGAAGCTACCTTGCAAAATTAAAAAATTAAATCGACACCTTCAATACGCATCGTATACGCCTATACGATGCGTATTACTTTTTGATAATGGGACATTGTCAACCTTTGACTGACATAGAAGTTTAAACCCACCTCAATACAAATCGTATAGGGCTATACGATGCGTATTGAGGGTGTCGATTTAATCCCCCAAGGTATGCCAATAATACAATCCTATTAAATTTTGGTAATTCTTCTTTTACTTCAGTTATTTTTATTTTAACCAAAAAACTATTAGTTTAGTTTAAAAATATCTAGATATTAAATTTTGTTAATTCTTCTTTTACTTCATTTATTTTTATTTTAACTAAAAAACTATTATTAAACATTAAAGAATTTAGCTCTATCTATATATATATTAATTGACTCTTCAATTAAAACTTTCTGGTTCCGTTGCTGTGAAAATCCATTGTGGAGCGCGAGGGATTCTCACTAGTTAATATATAACGATTGCAAAATATGTGAATGTTTCTTTTATTTTTGCTAGGATTTTCTTTTTGCGGGGACATATGGTCTTCACTAGCACACATACACTTGATTTTTTATTAACTAGTAGTTAGGACCCACGCATTGCGGCGAGACCGTTATATCGAATCAACAAAATAGACGTAAAAATGGGATATACCGGGCTAGGATTCGAGTTACAGGAACAAGGGCCAAACTAACCACCCAAGAATGGAATCGTCGAGCGAAAACACTCTAAAACGGGCCTATAAAGCAATTTGATCATTCTTCTGATATGGAATCATACTCTAAATAAGAGCCTGAACCAAGATTTCCAAATGAGCTGGGTAAGGTATTAGTATATCTAATACCTTGGTAAGAACGTCGTTCCGCAGAATATATGACTCATGCTCCTTTAGGTTCTTTAAATTCCGTGGGTGGAGTAGCTACCGAGATCAACGTAGTCAATTATGTGTCTCCTAGAAGTTGGTTAGCTACTTCTCATTTTGTTCTAGGATTCTTCTTACTATGTTTCTATTTATTTTTGTTTCTAATTGGTCAGGCGCCCTTTTACCTTGGAAAATCATACAATTACCTCATGGGGAGTTAGTGCACCCACAAATGATATAAATACTACTGTTGCTTTGGCTTTACACACGTCAGTGGCATATTTCTATGCAGGTCTTACCAAAAAAGGATTGAGTTATTTCGGGAAATATATTCAACCAACTCCAATTCTTTTACCTATTAACATCTTAGAAGATTTCACAAAGCCCCTATCACTTAGTTTTCGACTTTTTGAAAATATATTAGCCGATTGAAGCGAGCACTTGCGCCCTTATCTTACAAGGAAAGGGAAAAATGACATTATATATATATATATATATATATATATATATATATATATATATAGGGTAGGGCTAGATAGAAAACCCTATCTATATAAAAAACCCTAGAAAACCCAACCTCCCGACATTTTTTTTGAAAAAAATAACACATGTAATATACATGTTTTTAAGAGTTTTGGGCCAAAAAAATCAAAAAAGCGCCAAAGGGATAATTTAAAAAAAAAAAATTTTTTTTCAGCAACTTTCAGCCTTTTTGTCTAACACATGTTAGGCACTGAATTTTGTTTATTTTTTTAAAAAAAATCCCTTCGGCGCTTTTTTGTTTTTTTGGCCCAAAACACTCTAAAACATGTATGTTACATGTGTAATTTTTTTCAAAAAAAAAAAAAAAATGTCGGGAGGTTGGGTAAAAATGGGGGGAGATTTGGGTTTCCAGAGTTTTCTAAGAATTTTAGGGTTTTTTGTCTAGCATTACCCTATATATATATATAGGGTAAGGTTCATGCGAGAACCACCTTTATTGCGAGAACCGCGAGAACCAATGTGAACACAAGCTAAAATAGCTAAAAAACCCTAAAAAAGACCCTAAAAAAACCTAACCCCCACCCCCCACCCCCCCCCCCCCCCAAAAACCTAACCCCCCCCCCCAAGCTAAATGCTAAAAACTAAAACCCTCAAAAAACCTAAAAAAAACCTAACCCCCCCACCCCCCCCCCAAAACCTAAACCCCCCACCCCCCCCCCCCAAAACCTAAACCCCCCACCCCCACCCGCCAAAAACCTAAACCCCCCCCACCCCCCCCCCCCCAAGCTAAAATGCTAAAAACTAAACCCCCCAAAAAACCTAAAAAATCTAAAAAAATAAAAAAAAATCTAAAATTTTTTTTTTATTTTTTTACTATTTTTTATGTTCAAATCGCTACTTTTAGTAGCCAAAAAAAAAAGTTTTTTTTTTTTGGATACTAAAAGTAGCGATTTTTATATAAAAAATAGTAAAAAATAAAAAAAAAATTTTGGGTGTTTTTTAGATTTTTTTAGGTATTACTGTTTGTGTTCACACTGGTTCTCGCGGTTCTCGCAATAAAGGGTGGTTCCTGACGGATCTTTGTCCTATATATATATATATATAGGGGATCGCTAAAATGAAAACCACCTCTAGTTGTAAGAACCATGGGAACCACTTTCTGGCCCTTAGATCAACTAGATGGATGGATGTGATTAAAAGTAGTTAATATTAATATTAAAAGCTTTTTGTCTTATTATGTCTTTAATATTATAATCCAAAAGGGTATTTAAGTAAAATCACTCTATTTTATCTCCGATGTTTTAACCCCAGATTCAACAGAATCAAACCCACAAAGATTCAAACCCACAAGACAAATCCACAAAGATTCAAACCCAGATTCAAACCATATTCAAAACCACAAGACAAACCCACAAAGATTTAAACCCATATTTAAACCCACAAGAACATCATTCAAACATCAAACAAAAGTCCAGAACTGAACCAAAAACATCAAACAACCCCCCCAAAACAGAGACACCCCTCCTCACCTCACCCCACCCCTCCACCCATCATTCACCTCCGCCGCCGCCGCCGACACACCGCCCCCTAACCCACCACAACAATCCCCCTTCACCGGCCATCGCCGCCAAAAAAACATCAAGATCAGAACCAAAACAACATCAAAAATACATAACCAAAAAACATCAAACAAAACCCCCAAAACAGAGACACAAAGAAAAAATCGCTACCTTTGTCTCTCTCTTCGGGTTCCACCATGTCACACCCCGGTTTCCACGTGTCTCACCGGTGGGCCCGGTGGGGGATTACCGGGACATGGTCATTAAGCCCCCAAAGGCGTTAAGCCAACAAAACAAGTTTTTAAACGGGTCACATTGATAATACCCAACTACAAATGAGTTGGGGTCAATTGCCCGACCAAGCGGTATTTTAGATACCGTACCCCAAGCCCGTATAACGGAAAATAAGTTAAAAGTATTTACCTTTGCAAGTATAGTCCTTAATTGATTAAATCACAGATATCTTTTACTGGGCTCCTATTCTGGAACGAAGGTTTTAAAATAACCTATTAGAATCCTAACGGGCCTTTATATTAGCCGTAGCCTAGACCAGTCAGTTTCAAAGGATAGATACGGTTTAATCGCGTGAAAGGCGAAAACCGGGAATGGAATGTGATTCTGACCCAACCAGTTTGAAGGCTTGTTTTATATGGGTTTAATATTCACACTCTGGATTTTGGGGTCAAAATAATATGGTTTGGCCCGTATCGGCTAATTTATGTAAACTAGTTACATAAGCCGAACCGTGCGCGTAAAGGGCGCAACGGGTAACCGTAGGAGTTCTATACTGTTTTCCTAATTCAATATACTTTAAAGAGGTTGTGGTATCAGTAGGATACCTTCCATAATGCTCGTAACGAGTTTAAGTTGATATTATGCCCCGTAGGGGTATTTTTGTCTTTTTAAAGGTTATAAAGATGTTTTTAGAGTTCTACAGGAAATCTGAGTTTCCCGATCAGTTTATAAAGTCTAAAATACTTTATTTATTATTTAAAATCAGTAGCAACTGGAATCGGGTCAAAAGACCTTGTAGAACTCAAGTTATGGCCGAAAAGGGCATATTCGGTATTTACAGACCCGTAGCCATAACCGCAGGTTATGAGCAGGTTAAAAATAATTAAAAATCTTTAAAAATCCCAAAATATTATTTTACAACAGTGAGTAAAAGGTTTGGTATCGAAATCTGGGTTTAGATAGGCGTTTATGCTAATTGCGCTATTAAATTACTAAAGTTCCGTAATTTGCGCTATTTAGCATAACTCTTATTCTGGACCTCGGATTGACATGAAATTTTAGGGACATGTTTAGAAATCAGTAACTAAGGTTACGATTCCTTCACATGCCCGAAATTCTTGTTTTAATTTAAAAAAAGGCGTTACGGTCAACTTTTAAGCAATTAACGGAAACGCGTAAAAGACTCGGATAAACAACGAACCGGTCACAGAGGGTTATACCATCATGTAACCTGGTCCTAAGAGAGCCCTAAGGCATATCTAAGTCGAACTTTAACGGGTCAGAACTGAAGTCAAAGCAAAAGTCAAACTTTTGCGATATTCGGCTCCGAACCGGGTCAATATAGCAAATGGCCGGATCAAACAAGCTTAGACGTGTTAATATACTTATTATCATGTTTTATGAGTGTTCAAACAGGTTGTATACCGTCTACATTACAGATTACATGTAAAATCGCAAAATAGCTTTCTGTTGACTTTTTCTAAGCATGTTTGACTCGTTATTTGAACTAGTTAGAGTGGTGATCAGAGGGAACCTTTTTAGGGGTTTATTACCCACATAGATACCAACTTATAACTACTTTCAATTCGAGATATGACTGGGCCATTGTAGACTAATCTCGAAGTCAAACCGTAATTACGACGGTTTGATTTCTAGCTAAATAACTAAGCTAAATTCAATTTAGAAAGGACTTGAATACTTACTGAAGTCCTATGCTTGCTTAGAGAACACTTGAGAGGAATGTTGAGCTCCAGAAATGATCAATGAAGGCAGAACAAGGTGTGAGGAAAACTTGGTGCACAATGAGGCCTTTTATAGGCACTTTGATCCATTGTGATCATGACAACAAGGCCTAAAATGGGTTCTAGATGATCAACAACTGTCCTAAAGTGTTAGGAGATGATTAGGGGTCGTCCATATCTCTTGGAAGATCTTAACATTAATGATTTACCGTTTACAACAGCCAACAGCCAACTTTCTGTCGCTGGGCATCGCTTACGGACCGTATGGCATGGGCCTTGCGGTCCGTAAGCCTGTAGAGGGAAAAGTTTTACCCTTTCACCCCCTTACGGTCCGTAAGGCAGGACCCTTACGGTCCGTAAACGCTTAGCAGAGGCAAAAATTTTTAACCTTTCAAGGTTTGAATGGTCAACTTGTTGTACATGATTTTGAATCCGGAATAAGTCAGATGGAGGTCCTTTTTATCCCATGCTTGCACCAGTTATGTCTACTCCATCATGTATTATTCATTGGGGCAAGTATGGGGGTCATGAGCAATTATTTAGATTGTATTATTTTCTTTAAGATCCAATATTAGCAACTTGGACACTTTTGATTACTAGTAATTACCTGATTAAGATATATATTTTAGATGCTTATTAATTTTGCTTAGGGTCTCGGGATTTATGATAACGAAGTCGCTCAGAGGTATAAAATTAACATGTCGACACATTCGAAAAATCCTACCGCATATCTTAATTAAATCCGGGTTTATGTTATTTTTGTCGTATTTGACACGTGTCATTTATTTATTGGACGCAAAAATTCGAGGTGTTACACACCACCACTGAAGAACTTAACCACCGGGTGGGTGTGCTTGTGTATCGGTGGCGGTGGCGGTGGAGGCGACGAGATCGGAAGACGTGGCAGCGAAGCAATAGAGGAGGATAAAGAGAAGAAGCATAACAAGCAGCGAAGCAATAGAGGCGCCATCAAACCCCACCACAACAGTCGCCCTCGAAACCCTCCACACCACCACCGTAGTCGTCATCATCTTCAACATCTCCACCGGCAACTGTCGTCGGTGTACAGCCGGTGACCGGCTGTGTTTCTTGGCCGTGAAAACGAGAGAGAAGGGTGCATGAAATGGTTGTGCGTGTGGTTGAGGGAGGAGGAGGATTTGTGCAGAGGATTTTTGGGGGTCTTCATTTGTGCAGAGAAAATTTTGAAGAAGAAGAGATTTAAATGAAATATGAGAGAGGAGAGAGGTATATTAAATGAAGAGAGAGGGAAGATATGACATTTGGGGTAAAAGACTAAAATACCCTTTATGTTGGCATAATATGATTGGCTAAGAGTGGTTCTCGCGGTTCTTACAACTGGAGGTGGTTTTCATTTTAGCGGCTCCCTATATATATATATATATATATATATATAACATATTTAACATAGTTAAAGATAATTATAAACAAACCAAATCCTATTTATTTATTAAAGAACTTTTTTTTTGTTTGAAAAACCTATTATGATATTTTTATCGATTGTAACCGATAAGACAGAATGATTTCTTTCAATATAATATAAGATTGGGTGTTAAGGAAAGCTTTTCAAAATACAACCAATCCTGTCGATGGGAAGTTAGCCCTAAAGTGGGAAGGACCTTATGAAATTGAATAAGAATCTGGAAAGGGAGCATACAGACTCAAGACCATGGAGGGGGATATGTTGCCAAGATCCTAGAATGCTATACACCTTAAAGCTTATTTCAAGTGAGTTTAAAATTTAATTTCTAACTAAGGATGGTATGAATTCTATCTCTTTTAAATATGTTTGATTTAATTTATTATTCTTTGAAACTCAATACTGACTTAAGTATCGGAGGGGTATTAGCCAAGCTGACACCCACCTTAGTTCAAAGGTGTTTTGTAGGATACGCTTCAGGATGTTACTCCAGGATATATACTCAAGATGAATCGAAAGATTAGAGGATTGGCCCGAAGAAAGTCATTGGACCGCCGCAGATGAAGTCAAATGTGATCAAACTTGGACATCAGACGTAAATCTTGAAGCAAATATGTGGTTCCCAATTTGCGGAAAATAATCCTAGATTGTCCAGAGAAGCGCTTTTATCATGTGTCATATGGTAACAAGAGTATGATGTTCCAAGATCAATTCCAATTGCAGTTTGTTCAACTCTCCTATTCCAAATGAAGCTGATGAAACCGGAGTTGTTATCTCAGTTGTTCAAGCAGGCACGGATGTTAAACGTACTGTTATTACATCCGAGACGATTCAAGTGAGTCCTATGAAGCAAGTGTCTGCCTATTCAATTGAGAGGAATCGTTGCATTACATCCCCGTTTAAAAACAGAATCGATAAATTTAGGGAAAATTGGGTTGAAAGTTGGGGGGGGGGGGTATTTGCACGGACCTCCCATCCGTCGGAGTATTACAACTCCACAGCTAGCCTAGCCCCATGGCTGCATGGCGGTGAATACCCATCCGGAATGAACACCCTGGAGTACTTGCGCCTGTCAGGATTCGAACCGGACTCCTCTAAGAAGAGGTGGGTGAGGCTGGCCACTGGGACACCCCAAGTGGTTAAATGGGGTTGAAAGTTGATAACCCAACAGTGGAGGATCTCATTCTACAGCTTCGATAAATTCAGGGGTATTCTCAAATAATGTTTCCTAGATGTTTGAAGACCAACAAATGTCCAAAGTGATGCTTCTTCGTTCGCGTGACGGAAAGCTACCGCGTGACAGGAAGCTACCTTGCAAAATTAAAAAATTAAATCGACACCTTCAATACGCATCGTATAGGCCTATACGATGCGTATTACTTTTTGATAATGGGACATTGTCAGTCTTTGACTGACATAGAAGTTTAAACCCACCTCAATACAAATCGTATAGGCCTATACGATGCGTATTGAGGGTGTCGATTTAATCCCCCAAGGTATGCCAATAATACAACCCTATTAAATTTTGGTAATTCTTCTTTTACTTCAGTTATTTTTATTTTAACTAAAAAACTATTAGTTTAGTTTAAAAATATCTAGATATTAAATTTTGTTAATTCTTCTTTTACTTCATTTATCTTTATTTTAACTAAAAAACTATTATTAAACATTAAAGAATTTAGCTCTATCTATATATATTAATTGACTCTTCAAATAAAACTTTCTGGTTCCGTTGTTGTCAAAATCCATTGCGGAGCGTGAGGGATTCTCACTAGTTAATATATAACGATTGCAAAATATGTGAATGTTTCTTTTCTTTTTGCTTGGATTTTCTTTTTGCGGGGACACATGGTCTTCACTAGCACACATACACTTATTTTTTTATTAACTAGTAGTTAGGACCCACGCATTGCGGCGAGACCGTTATATCGAATCAAAATATAGACGTAAAAACGTTGAACCGCAAAATTTATACTAAAACGAAAAAAATTTTCCGCGAGTTATAGCAAAGACGTTGACAGTACTTGAAATCTTATGCAAAAAAGTGAAGAGCGTTGCGGCGGTACCGTTAGACCGAACAAAAATTAGATGTAAAAATGTTGAACAAAGCATGCGCGTTGCGGCGTGCTAACTCGCCAGACATTCGAATTTGAATTTATAAAATAATACTACTAATAATAATAGTTAAATAATAAATTTCTAAAATATAAGGTATATTAAAACTAAAGAGAAAATTACTATTTTGGCCCCTGTGGTTTAGCCAGTTTAACCATTTCAGTCTAAAAGGGAATATTTTAACATATCAGACCCTGAGATTGCATTTTATAACGGTTTTGGCCCCTGACACTAACTTTGTTACTTATTTGCAGTTACGTGTAAGGGTAATTAGGTCATAATATAACTTAAGGGCTGTTTTTGATAATTACAAAGTTCTTTTAATATTTAAGAGATTATTAATGTAATTACTCAAGTTTTTTTATTATTTCGTTATTTTCATGATTATTATTTAACAAAAGACGTTTTAAATATACAGATAAATATGTATTTTCATTAACTGTTTGTTTTTTATTAAAGTCGTTTTAAAAAATAATTTGTTTTTTTTAAATTTTGTTTAAACCATCTGTTGTTTTTAAAATTGTTCCTTTTTAAACCATTGGTTTTTAAAATCGTTCATTTTAAATTCGTTTGTATTTTAAAGTTTTTTAAACACTTCATTTTATACCATTCTTTTTAAAATCATTTATTTTTTAAAACATTTTAAACAACTCACTTTTCTAAGTCATTCATTTTTTTTTAAATTTTACAAAACGACGTGTATAAAAAACAAAAGAAATGTAAGATTTGAAAAAATAAAGAAACATTCTAATAAAAAATTTGCAAAATATCGTTCATTTTTCAAAAAAATTAGAATGGTTTATTTCTTTTTCAAATCTTCCATTTCTTTGGATCGTTTGTGTAACGCTTCGCATTTTGTACTTTCCTTATTTAGAAAGAGTAATCAAATTTCTGTTTTTGGAAACTTGTAATTGTATCGTTTTCGTATTTCCTTTCCCAACGTTGTAATCTGAGGCTTTGATCATAATGAAACTCCATTATTTTATATTTATACATGTTACATACTTGTATCATACGTTGCAATCTTGAATACATGCTTATACGCGAAAACCTATACTTGGAATACTTGAAGCATCAATTATATGTGCATTATACTCATGCATTACACTTTTATGCTTGAAATACTTAAAACCGGCTAAAATACGCGAAACTGGCCCAACATAACTCCCTTGTGAAAATGTACTGATCCTTCGCACGAACGACTCACATTCGCACGAAGGAACCCACCTTCACACGGACATAACCCTCTTTCGCATGAGTGGACACTCTTTCGCACGAACGACTCACATTCGCACGAACGGAGTTGGCGACGGGATTACGGGCAAAAAATGCAACAGCCGCGTTTTTACCTACCTTTTACCTTTTTGCAACACCCAACCACCTCCTACTTCATTTATCATTTAAACCCTAACCTCACCCTATAAATAATAGCCCGCTTTCACTCCTAAACACTTTCCAAACACTTCAAAATCTCTCAAATCTTCACATAAACTCTCTAAATTTGCAAACTTTGGGCAGAAACTTGCAAGTATTCTAAGTGAGTTTTATCTCACTACTCTACTTATTTCTTCACGTTTTCTTCTACCATTCTACTTGGACAACCTCTAGGAAGGTTTTCACAAGTTTACCATGCCAAACTAAGGTGAAACCCCACCACATTTGAGGTCCAAAGTGGGATTAAAATTCTGCTTTTATTCATCTTTTTCTTACATTACTTTTCTTGATTTAAGCTTGGTGAAATCTTGTACCCACCAAGCTCACAACTAAGTTCATAGTTGTGGGTTTGTGTTGTGGTTGATTTCCACCAAGAGGCAAGTTTAATAACTCTTTAAATTTATGTTCATACATGTTCCAAGTGTTGAAACCATCCAAGATTCACCATCTTCAATATGGATGAACTTGTGTTTTGGTAGAAGTGTGAACCGTGGGAGCCTTGGCTTTCTAAACTAGTTCCACTACCTCACTTATGGACTTGTGTATGAACATCCAAGTAGTTTCCAAGTCCTAAAGTAACACAACCCGTCCGCATCTCCAACACTTTCCATAATGGGTATGAAACACCCGGGTTGTCCTTACTTGGCTACTTGGTAAAACTAGTTAGTTGTATTTTCTTATCATTCATGACCAACCGGGTTTATCAACTATGTTGATAAACTTTGTGCTTTGATGAATTCATACAAATAGGTATACAAACCTCCATGCTTGACTTACATGAAACCTATGATAATACATGATGGACCAAATATAATAATACTATATAATATAAGATATACAAATATATTTTAGCCGAATTCATGATGCTAACCGGTTTGTGGTTATGTTTATGAACCTAGGTTATTTTTATCTTTGTTCTAAAATTCTCGTTTATGATTCTAATGGGAAAGTTAGGACCCATGAAATCACATAAAAACTTAGTGTCAAAACGAGTACTTAGACGAGATATATTTTCATGTATACACACTTTTTGTACTCAAATTTCAAATCCAAATCCTTCATCAAAATCTGAATACTCACACACATTCGTTTCCCCATTATAGGGTAACATCGGTGTTCCAACCCTCACGTTCGTCAACTCACGAATCAATCGGAAAGCTAGCAAAACCGTGAGTATACATGACTCCCTTTTTACATTTAACACTTTTGTTATTAAACACACGCAAACACATACTTTATGCTTAAATCACAAACAACAATCCAACATACATGCTTAATACGTTATACTTGAACTCATATATGTTAGACTATTCTTATGCTTTATACTTGTCATTAACTTCGTACAAGCCTCCCTTAACATGTATAGCGCTATAGGATTAACGCACCGCCCGTATTCTTGAGGTCATGTTAAGCAAACAAAACGGTCTATTCATTGCTATGATTAGATTACGCTAGCGGGAATCTTTAGGTTGACATGTATAGTTGCATGCTAGTATTGTATGATAGTTTTAAGTTAACAATTATGCCATGTGGATTTGTTTAAACTTTTATACTTATGCTAGTATCAAACTTGTATACTCGCCAATACAATTGTGTTGAACTATACTTTAATACGTGTTGTAGGAATTTGAGGAAAATGATGATTAACGGAATCTAGTAGGATGAACTAGAAACCCATTTTTAATTTAGAACTTATGTTTTTACTACTTTATTTGAAACATGCTTTCATGTTTTTTAACATTAATGTTTACAACGGCGTGACATTTTCATGATTTTCAAATATACCATTTCGTCATGTTCTTTGTATCTATGTTTCTATCGTTTTCATTTTTCTTAACATTCATTAATACAACGATATAATTTCTTGTGATTTCAGAATACACCTTTGTCACATATTTTTTTTAATCTATATTTTGATATTCAAAACCGGACTGCCGCAAGGCTCGGTATATTCTACCAGTTTATACCATTTAACAACTCTTGGATCAGAAAATTAGTGGATAAAACCGAACATGTGATAAATAAAAAATAACAGTTATAACAATAAATCTAAAAAATCATACTGGATCATAAATAGTAACTTTATTTTTATTAAAGCAAAAAAAATTCCTCTCTAATTTGTTTATTATGTATATATATATATATATATATATATATAGAGAGAGAGAGAGAAAGTGTACTGTACAATATTTCTTATCGTGCATTACGTACGCTACAATCTCAGCCGTCAGATCATCTTCCCGCATTGAAATCGCATGTTGTTTTTTTTGTAACAATTTCGCATGTGATAATTTTTGATGAAATCGCATGTTGTTTTTTTTAACAATTTCGCATGTGATAATTTTTGATGAACTAGCATGTTGTTTTTTTGTAACAAAATTTTGATGAAATCGCATGTTAAAAAACCAACATGCGAATTTGTTACAAAAAAACAACATGCGATTTTCAATGGGGGAAGATGATCTGACGGCTGAGATTGTAGCGTACGTAATGTACGAGAAGGGCATTTGTACGTTAACCTAACCCTATATATATATATATATATATATATATATATATATATATAGGCTAAAGCTAGGTAGAAAACCCTCCATTTTGAGAAAACCCGGGAAACTCAAAGCTCCCGACTTTTTTTTTTGAAAAAAATAACACATGTAATATACATGTTTTTAAGAGTTTTGGGCCAAAAAAAACAAAAAAGCGCTGAAGGAATCTTTAAAAAAAACAAATTTCAGCAAGTTTCAGCCTTTGTTGCCTAACACATGTTAGTCACCCGGACATTGCTGAAATTTGCTTATTTTTTTTAAAAACATCCCTTCGGCGCTTTTTTGTTTTTTTTTTTTGGCCCAAAACTCTTAAAAACATGTATATTACATGTGTTATTTTTTTCAAAAAAAAATGTCGGGAGGTTGGGTAAAAATGGGGGGAGTTTTGAGTTTCCAGAGTTTTCTTAAATTTTTAGGGTTTTCTATATAGCCCAACCATATATATATATATATATATAGGGGGGGGGTTCATTTGAGAAGAATCTTCTTAAAAGAAGAAAAATGAATTAATCTAGGCCTTATATTTTTTTGATCAATGGTTGTGAATCAATATATCATTTTTGTCCAATTTTAATTAATGTTTTAATTATTAAGGGTAGTATAGACATTTTGATGTAGAATATTAATAAATATTTGAAAGAGTTACACAAATCTTATTAATGCAACTATAAATTCCTCCTTCACCATCATTAATGTATTGGCTCCTACACAAATTTTATTAGAAGTGACAAGATTATTTAAAAATTTTGTGTCCTACACATATTTTATTATGAGTCGAAAAATTATTTAAAAGTGTTTGAGTCCTATACATTCTGTACCCTACACCAAAATATTGTTTTAATGGTGTAGGAAACGTTGAAAATGTAAGATCATGTGCATGATTATTTTTATTGTGTAAGATGCACAACTATTTTAAAAGATAGGCTCATTAAATGATTAGACTTCATTAATTTGAATAACAAAAATAACTAATAGAATCATTAAATGATTTGTTCAAATTACCTTTGTATCTTTTTATTCTTAATTCTTAGTTCTTCTCATTTGAACTCTCCACTATATATATATACATATATATATATATATATATATATATATATATATATATATATATATATATATATATATATATATATATATATATATATATATAGGGGCCGCTAAAATGAAAACCACCCCCAGTTATAAGAACCGCGAGAAACACTCTCCACCAATCAGATGATAATGACAACCAAAAGGTTAATATAGTCATTTAATCAAAACCATCAAATCATTTCTCTGTCCTTTTAAAGTCTCTATTTAATCAAAACCATCAAATCATTTCTCTCTCTTCATTAAAGTCTCTTTTTAAAGTATTTTCAATTTCTCATTCTTCACATTTGTCTCCTTTTTTTGTTATTTTGTAAAAAAGTTTTTGTAAAAAAAATTTAAAACCGTAAAAAAATGTTTTCATAAAAATTGAAAAAAAGTTTTTAAAATGTTTGCGTAAAAAAAGGTTTTTGTAAAAAAAGGTTAAAACCGTAAAAAGGGTTTCGTATAAATTTTTGTCTTTTGTTAAAATAAATTTATGAAAAAAAAATTTCGTTAAAAAAGTTTTTGGTAAAAAAGTTTTTTTGTAAAAAAAAGTTTAAAACTGTAAAAAACGTTTTCGTAAAAAAACGTAAAAAAGTTTAAAAAACGTGTGTGTAAAAAAAGGTTAAAACCGTAAAAAAAATTAATATAAATTTTTGTTATTTGTTAAAAAGTTTTTGTAAAAAAAATTATAAAAAGTTTTTTTTTTTTTGTAAAAAAAAGTTTAAAACCGTAAAAAAGTTTAAACACATGATTGGAAAAAAACAGCGCGTAAATACGAGGTGAAAAAATGGGGCGTAAAAAAAGGTGCGTAAAAAAACAGCACGTAAAAAACGGGGTGTAAAAAACGGCGCGTAAAAACGGGCGTAAAAAACGGCTCGTGAAAAAACCGGGTGATAAAACGACGTGTAAATATGGGGCGTGAATACGGGGGCGTAAAACGGCGCGTAAAAAAGGCGTGTAAAAAAGGCGTAAAACGTTGCGTAAAAAACGGCGCGTTAAAACGGAGCGTAAAAAACGGCGCATTAAAAAGCCCGGCGTAAAAACGGCGCGTTAAAAACGATGCGTGAAAAAGCCAGACGTAAAAACGGCGCGCAAAATAAAATTGTTTTGTTAAAAAACTAAATTTAAAATGCTTTTAATAAAAAAATTCTATTTAAAAAATAAAAACTAATATAATAATACGAAAAAGTAATAAAAAATAATAAAGACAAAAAAAAAGTAATTTTACTAAAGTGCCCTTTTGCATTAAAATATTAAAAACATAATAAGACAAAAAGTATTTAATATTAACTTTAACTACTTTTAATCACATTCATCCATCTTGTAGATCTAGTGGCTAGAAAGTGGTTCTCTCGGTTCTTACAACTGGAGGTGGTTTTCATTTTAGCGGTCCCTATATATATATATATATATATATATATATATATATATATATATATATATATATATATAGGGGAAGGTTCATTTAAGAAGAAGTTTAATGTGAGAAGAAAAAGAAGAAAGAGCATATTAGTAAAATACTATTTCCTTTATAACTCATATCATTAATTTTTAACTTTTAATTAATTAGTCAACTAATCATTAATTATCCTACATATAATCTACAAAGCCTACACATATCAAAATTTTCCGACATATACCCTACACATTATAGAATTTTATCCTACACAGTCCAAATTTATCCTACACACCTCGAAATATATCCTACACAACTCGTAATTTATCCTACACAACTAGTAATTTATTCTACACTTTAAATTAAGTTGTTTTTTAATTTGGAAAAAGTATATATTTTGAAAAGGAGTTACAAATTTAATTTACTTAGTTATTAAAGGGGAAGAATACAAATTAATGATTTTTGTAAGTTTACCAATATACCCTTATATTAAAATTAAATGCAAATATTAAATGAAGTAAAATGAAGCATTCTTATTGGTTGAAACTTCTTCTTTTTTCTTCTTACAAAAAAAATTCTTCTCATTTGAACCCTCCACTATATATATATATATATATATATATATATATATATATATATATATATATATATATATATATATATATATATATAGGGGGCTGCTAGAATGAGAACCAACTCGAGTTGTAAGAACCGCGAGAACTACACCCCACGGAGCGCCGTTCGCCATGATTTTTTTTTACAAGTAGATGTGTGTATTATAAACACAGCCGTAAAAAATCATAGCGAACGGCGCTCCGTGGGGTGTAGTTTTTTACACCACAAGTTTGGTGTTTTTTAATTTTTTTTCTTTTTTCTTTTTTTTTTCACCAAACTTGTGGTGTAAAAAACTACACCCCACGGAGCGCCGTTCGCCATGATTTTTTACGGCTGTGTTTATAATATACACATCTACTTGTAAAAAAAAATCATGGCGAACGGCGCTCCGTGGGGTGTAGTTCTCGCGGTTCTTACAACTCGAGGTGGTTCTCATTCTAGCGGCTCCCTATATATATATACATATATATATATTAATAGTACATTCATTTATTTTTTAAGGGATGAAACTCAAGGTGGTACCCTAAGTAACTAATTGTATAAGAGTGTAATATAATACATCTGTCTAGGTAGCTGACGAGGTATGGTACTGGACCCGACCCGAACGGTCGGACTTTTCTGCTATTTATCACTTTTATATTATTATTATTATTATTATTATTATTATTATTATTATTATTATTATTATTGTGTACTAATCCGCGAAGCCCAGCGCATTGTAGTTTACATACTACACTGGGCTGTGGGATTGTAGAGACAACCCCTAACTGGGCCTGGCCCATTGAGGTTAGGGTTTCCCATATCTCCTATATAAGGAGGTCTCCACCTCCTTATTAGGGCATGAGATATAGGGCAACACTTTTGTAGCTGGAAATAGGGGATTCTTCCTCTACCGGCCGTCTTTACAATTGCCCACGTTTCTCTCTTATTGTTTACAGGTCTAGGATGAAGTGAAGAAGGCGAGGTGTGGCCATATTCGTATCCATCACCGTAGAAGTACCGACCCGCTCAGGTCCATGCTTCTTCATTGGCGCCATCCGTGGGACCGGTAACAATTGCATCTCGTTTCTTTGCTTCAATCTACATACTGTATTTGTGTTTTTTAGGATCCACACACGGCTCATGGGATCGACAATGATCAGTTCTGTACTCTCTCAAAGCTTGATCTGGCATGCTTTTTTCCTCTATTGAAATACCTTGAAACCATGCAACCATGGATGATCGATGATAGATACGTCAGATCCTCCAAAAGTGTGATTAATTATAGATCTGTTGAATCTATAAAAAACAATTGCCATGCTTAAGATTTTCAAATATATTCGTATGTACATACGATCCGTCCTTTGAAACACTAATTTTGTGACAAAAAGTAAAAGTCAGTTATAAATTTTGGGGCACAAAATTTTGTACCAGGAATTAACGCAAGAGAAAAAGTATAGGTGGGTTATAATGATTTCTTTGTTCACTCGAAAAGGTTTTGTACACATGTTAAAGCACGAAACACCATATGTACAGCCATAATGTGTTCAAACATTAGCATCTGATTCGAACAAAGAGCCCGCATTATACTTCCGCCTTTGCCGGATTTGTTCAGTCGCGTACTAAAACAAGTCCCCTGAGCATGACCTTTCTTTCCGACATCTCTGGCGGGCAACCTTCTTTGTCGCGCCGTCCCCGGCTGACAATAGTTTTGGTCACACTATCTTAGGTTGATGGTTATCTTGGTCATGACACCTCTGGCAACAGATAAAGTCATTCCGCCCATCTCTAGCGGATTACCATCATATTCCCGCTACAAGTTCGGCGGGTTACAATCACGTCCGCCCACGACCTATCTCCGGCGGACTACCACACCGTTCCGCCATCTATGGCAGACCACCGTCATGAAATCTGCCCTCATGGGCGCAAACTAATTCACGTCGCAGGCATCCGTGCGGCGTTGTTCATTCCACCGATGTTCAATAAGGATCGCCCACACACATGAGACGTTTGTTAGATGACCGCCATGCCGCGCCATCTCGTTGCCAGGTAGCACCCTTCTTGATAAACGGTGATTGTCGTCATATCGCCTCTTTACGCGCTGCCGGTGTTCGGGCCCTCACGCCACCTAGTTTGCATCACCGGCCCTCACGCCACCTAGTTTGCATCACTTACCCTTTACGCCATGTGTGTTCGCCCACTAGCACACAGGCCACCAACACTCGCGCAGAAGTTATAAATGGGCTTGACGTCTTCACCGGAGAGTATTTTGATCGCCTAGTTTCAACTCAGATCGGATAAGTCTTTTAACTTTTATTGACACATATACTTTGAAAAGGCATGGAGTCCATCATGCTGTTCAAACTTTTTACTCATAGTTTTGTCAATAATCATTACACGTCGGTACAATTTCACTGAGTAATATAAACCTCCACCTAGAGCATATGGCCCCGACGGATGTACTCTTTGTTTTATTTCGGTGACCACGGTGGACGGGTTTCCTTGTCACTCTTACTTAATTTGACACTCTTTCTCAGTCGGAAGCCTTCGACCGATCTAGAGGCTACAATAATAGTAGCAAAAATAATGAAAATATAAACTGGTTATACAGCACTAGAAGCTAAGTGTCACACCCCCAAATTACCACCTAGGGCGTGTCCCTAATGGAGGTGTAACGATTCAACAAAGAGCCACCAATCATATCAAACACAAGTTATAATAAAATACCAAATTAAAAGAAATGTATCGTTTGAAAGTTAAACCAAAACCAAAGTACTGAGCGGAAGCATAAAAGTATCAATGTGTAATGTATCAAAAGCAAATTAAGATAACTGTTTATTATGACCACAACCACTCCAGCAGCATCAGACAGCAAGCTCCCAAGTTCCTTCAGTAATCACCTACAAGCATGTAAACAAGTGTGTCAGACTACGCTGGTGAGTTCAAGGTTTGTGTTTGTTTACCAAGTTGTGTTACCGATCAAGTGAGTAAAACAGTTTACAAAATGATATGTTGTTTGTTGTTATGATGTTTGTTGTTTCGATGTTGCTCATGTTAGATACCCTAGGGAGTGTGCCCATAAGTATCCGGGGAGTGGGTACCCCTTAACGACCGTTTGCTATGTTGCCTTCGTTAGATACCCTAGGGAGAGTGCCCATATGTATCCGAGGAGTGTGCCTCTAACAACCATAGCCATACCCAGATAATTAGTTCACGCCCGTCCTTACGGCCCGGTGTGAGGTTTCCCACCTAATAGCGCTATCAACTAATCACCCCCATTGCCCTCCAGGCAATAACCAAAACCGATTAAGTTATTTACCCAATGTTTCCCTTCCAAATGTTTACCAGTTGTCCCAAACCACCGGGACGCATGCTTGAGAAAAGTGCAGTGAACTCACCTTCGGTTGCTCGGTAAGACTTAGTTACTTGTTTTCAGTTGTTCAATCAAATCCTATTGTGGATTACCAGAGACAGTCAGTTACACGAATTCACAACCCACATACCTAGTTACATGTACTACTCAAACAACAAATAAATAAACATATAGCATCTTGTACATCCTACTAAGCATCCAGATCATGGTCATGATATATCTACAACACTAGTTCATGTCTCATGTCCTATTTTACGCAATTAATAATGAATACCATTTGCAAAATCCGCACAACAGGTTAGTCCTACCCAATTCCCCAGGTTCGGGTACCCATTACCCGCCCCCTTATGCGGCCCATGCCACCCAATTTCACACTTCAACCTAACGTAGCCCAGTAACAACAGTAATTAGCGGCCCATTATTAGCAGGCTTGATCAAATAATTCACACCTAACAATCAGGTATGTTCATTTAGTCCCTCAACCCGATCTAGTATGTCTAGTCCGTAACACTTTTAGTTACAACTATGTTTGTAGACCCAACAAAACAGGCCCGATCACCACCAGCCCATCTTAATTATTTTAGTGTATCCTTGACCCAACTAGATCTATTTTCATCTAGGAATTATAGGAACTCAGTTAACCTAATCAGTTAATTCTTCATTCACATTGTGTGCAATTCAACAAGTGAATGTGCAACCCAAGCAAGTGTGCGGCCTTATATCCTCGTACGGTCGTAAATTACCCAACCCATTAACATGTAACCCCCGGATGAGGTGTGCGGCCCATTATTTTTCCGAATCAATTACTCAGCCCGGCCCAAGTCTGGGTATTTACTAGGTGACCCGATTACTAGATGAGGCCCAAACACTTCCCTAATCCCCTTCCAATTCATTATGTTCTTAAACCCACTTCATTAAAGGTCATCACTTAATCCCAGCAACAATTATTTAGATGTAATCAACAACAATTGCTAAGCACGTTATCACAATATTAATCGCTAATAAAGCAAACAACCAAACAAAGTGGTCATGCAACACTAGTCCTTGAACTCGTCCGTATTACCAGTTTTCCTATGTGAATACATTCCACTTATTCAATTCATGCGTGATATTAACCTAAGCTAGTCCATTTATGCCGTCCGTACATAACACAGATCGAGCACCGTGTGATCATCTTCATACCGTACATAACCATGGAATATTAATATCACCACTAACTTATACCAAACCAATTTAACAACTTAGGGATCATCGTATATCAGTATATTGCTAAGCATGTTCCAAGTATTCATTTAACATAACAATTTCACATACCAAGCATCACATGAGTCTCCATTATAAACTAATCATCATATAATTTCATATATGGCAATCAATACATGATCATCGATCATACAATATCACATAACACACCATCAGATTCAATCATACGATCATTTACACTTACAAAATCGATATCATCACGTCATGTTTTACATCACATATATCACATAAGTTTGCACCTAATAACAAGCAATTAATCCGGATCGAACCAAGTATAATTATACTAACCGAAAGTGTCAAGGTATAGGATGAAATATTCGAGGTGAAGCTTCACGAGGGGGGGGGGTTTCCTGCTGCCGAACAAGTCAGGTGGAGCCGCACGAAGAAGATGGAGGATGGTAGGGGTTTGTTATGTTTTTAAACTGATCAGGGATAGAGTTTGAGTATAATACGAATACGTGCAACATATATGGATAGGGGTTGGGCCGGTTACCTAAGAGGTTGGGCCAGTTCCATTTTCCTAAATAAACCGCACACAAACAATAATTGGGCCGGTTCCCTTTACTAAATGGCCGATAAGATGCTGGGCCGGTGGGTTTGTTTTGGCGAACCAGATATATGGGCCGGTCAAGTAAAGAGTATACGGGACTTGCTTAAAGCCCATGAGGTCCGATTGTTCCATACGCAAGTTATACTTAAATGGTCAGGTATGTGAGGTCCAATAAACGATTTCGAGTGCACATTTAATTAAATGAATTGTAGGATCGCGAACTAAATTAAATAATTAGGTACCGAGATATGCGTCAGAGGTTATGGAACCTAAGGCAACTAACCTCAGAATTACGGATTGTCACATCATCCCCAACTTGAAGGAAATTTCGTCCCGAAATTGGCAAGCGTCAAATGCGAGAGAAACGAAGTGAGAAATCAGAATTGTTGCGGGTTCTGCTCAGTTGTGACATCATCCCCAACTTGAAGAGGAATCTCGCCCCGAAATTTAGCAAACAGTCACTGAGGAAGCTAGTTTTGTTAAACGTTTTCGCGGGGTGTCACATCATCCCCAACTTGAAAGAATTTTCGTCCCGAAAATTGATCTAAAACAATGGCTTGAAGTGAGTTCCGACGAACTCGATCTATAGATGCTTTACAACGGCTGGGGGGGGGGCTAATCTTGTGATCGATGGAAATCATGGTATGGTTGCTAGCGTTTTGTTATATCAGTTGCCGATCAAAGAAATAGGGAATTAATGAGGTTCATACAAAGAATCGAGCGAAACAGGGGTCCATTAAATATCCGAAGGATTTGGCCAGCAAATTTGTTGTCTAGAAATAATTTCCAGAAGTGGTGCATGGCGGCATGGCACAGCAGGGAAGTTCATTACATTGCGGTCGCGCGAGTGTATCATTTGTCCAATACAGAGTTTGGTGGGTAAAGATTAGTGTTGCAAAACGACAAACGCGTGTAACTGTGACTGCTTCACTTCTAGCGGCGATGACAAGTGAAAGTGATAAGGTTCGTCTACAGGGATGCGTGGGTATAGTTCTCCTAATCCCGTGTTCGTTCGGAAGTTCCATCTAGCGATGCCATCACATGGTTAGCTCTATTGAAACAAGGGTGCACTGGAGGCCCTTATGATCGGTCCAATTGGTGCATTCGGTACCGTCCAAGTAATGCCTCCAATTTAAAATCCAAGGACTACGGCTTCCACCGCAGGTTGTGACTCGTGCAGTTCTTCCTGTATGTCCACCACGTAAGCCGTCGCCTTCTCATGTTGTATCGGTGCGTAACCGGGACTCTGATTCGAACCATCATGGTATACCGCCAGACCATCAGTACCCTCAGATAGGAGTAATGCTCAGTGCGTTGCAGAGTTGGGTTTCAAAAGCTGAAAAGACGTTCCACGACTTCGTTTCCCAAGAATTCACAGCTCCCAGCTGTGCTAAGGAGGTTGTAGTTACGCCATCTTCGAAAATCCCATGATGAATCTGTGATAGTTTCCAGCGAACCCAAGGGATTGCTGTATCCCAGAAGGAAATCAGGATTGGCATAAGGTCAATTCTGGAATTCCACCTAACGATGTGGAAGTAAACCAGCTCACTCTTCAGGAGGTATGTCAGGAAATTCATGGATAAGTGGAAGACACTCGATCTTCCTTTCTTAAAGCGGCAAATCGGTGACAGGAGTTAGTATGGCAGGGTAGCCCTTCCGTAGACACTTCTGGGCTTTCATGACTGTGACAATGCCAACAACGGCACCACTACGATGATCTTAAACTGATAAGGATTCCCTACTGGAGAGAGGGGACGCACGATTTTCTGTTTGCAGAGAATTTTCCGCTTGATACCTAGATAACTAAGTCCATGCCAACGACCATGTCAAAACTTACAAGAGTATTGCATCAACCAATAGAGGCATTGCATCAACCCATAGGCACCGGATAGTACAAAGGCCAGCGAGAGGTTTACCATAATTAAGGTAACTGTCGTAGAGTCAAAGATGTGACTCTTGTGGTGCAAGGGTAAAAAGAGGTAAGGTGACGACTCAGTACAAGAAATATCCCTTAAACGATAAAATAAGAAATCCATTCAAATTAAACCATATAAGTCACTACATCGAATATTCGCAAAAGTTTTAATCACCATGATTGTTTATACGAAAACAACTGAAAGAAAAAAAAAATAACTAGGTAAACGATTGAAAGACGAGTCAGTCGTCCACGTCACCATCCCCGAGGTCACTACCATCATCATCGTCTCCGTCATTATCCGAGACCTCCTCTGGCTCTTCTTCCTCCTCTTTCGGCTCTTCATCAGACCCTTCCGCCTCTGGTTCGGGAGGTGCCGGGACTGGGGCTGGCTCGGGTTCAGGTGCGAAGCGGGCTTCCTCCAACTGATGGACCCTCCAATCCATCATACCTATCCTTTCGGCAAGCGAGTTAAGCCTTTCATGATCCACTCGAGCGTCTCTCAGTATCAGACCTTGTACCTCACGCCCTTTTAGGGCTTCTGCCTTCAAGTCAGTAGTTCTCCTAGTAAGTTCCTGTATCTGCTTCTCTTGAGCTTCCAATCGCCCTCCTTGGATATCAACCTTTCTTAGTAATTTCTGATTTTGCTCCATTAAGACTTGGTTTTGTTCTATTAGAATCTGGTTATAATCTCGGAGGGCCTTACTCACAGCCGACTTGGCCTGAGCGCTGAGGGAGTTAACTGGTAGTGCATGCGTAGGTCGGGAGGACGACTCCCCGCCCTGTGCGAGTCTCTTCCTATAAGCAGCACGCGTCTCCATCTGACGCGGGGGTGAGTGAGTATCAGCGGGTGCCTTCCCTGGCGCCCGGGATTGGTCGGAAGATGCGGACGGTGTAGACATGCCTGTCGAGTTGATGACGTAACGCAAGTTAAACGAAAGAATGCACACTCACAACGTTCCAAAAGAGGGTATTAACGCAGAAAGGAAAAAATGACAGAAAGAGTAAGCACACAAGGTTTCAATCAATAGTTGCTACGTCCGTTTCCTCGTCCACTCATGTTTCTATATATGGAAATGAACTAATTTAGGGGTCGAAAACGAGGAAAGTGTTCAGGTTTATCACGTTGAGAACGATTAACTACCCTGTTCATACACATACAGGGAAGAACCCCTCTTACACTCGTTAAGCCTCATTGGGATTTGCATGCACCACGCGTTATTATTATGTGTGCACCCATGATAATAAGGCGGTTTGCATGCTCCTCTCGATGCTTCTTAACTCATGTTTGAAGTTTCTCCCACCCCAATCAACACAAAATAAGCACTACCAACAAGATTAGAATTTACTAGATGCAAGTGTTAGGTTACACCATCGATGTGTCATGATGCCTACCATGTCGTATCGTGCATGCTATATATATATAGTTACGCTTACTAGACATATAAGTATAAGCTAAGGAGGAACGAACCTTGCAGTCTGAAGCTGAGTGTCATGGTCAATGTTTGGATCAATTCGGTTATAATCTGGTTTTATAAAAACATTTTTAAAACCGAGTTCTCTATAACCAGTGGCTCTGATACCAAACTGTCACACCCCCAAATTACCACCTAGGGCGTGTCCCTAATGGAGGTGTAACGATTCAACAAAGAGCCACCAATCATATCAAACACAAGTTATAATAAAATACCAAATTAAAAGAAATGTATCGTTTGAAAGTTAAACCAAAACCAAAGTACTGAGCGGAAGCATAAAAGTATCAATGTGTAATGTATCAAAAGCAAATTAAGATAACTGTTTATTATGACCACAACCACTCCAGCAGCATCAGACAGCAAGCTCCCAAGTTCCTTCAGTAATCACCTACAAGCATGTAAACAAGTGTGTCAGACTACGCTGGTGAGTTCAAGGTTTGTGTTTGTTTACCAAGTTGTGTTACCGATCAAGTGAGTAAAACAGTTTACAAAATGATATGTTGTTTGTTGTTATGATGTTTGTTGTTTCGATGTTGCTCATGTTAGATACCCTAGGGAGTGTGCCCATAAGTATCCGGGGAGTGGGTACCCCTTAACGACCGTTTGCTATGTTGCCTTCGTTAGATACCCTAGGGAGAGTGCCCATATGTATCCGAGGAGTGTGCCTCTAACAACCATAGCCATACCCAGATAATTAGTTCACGCCCGTCCTTACGGCCCGGTGTGAGGTTTCCCACCTAATAGCGCTATCAACTAATCACCCCCATTGCCCTCCAGGCAATAACCAAAACCGATTAAGTTATTTACCCAATGTTTCCCTTCCAAATGTTTACCAGTTGTCCCAAACCACCGGGACGCATGCTTGAGAAAAGTGCAGTGAACTCACCTTCGGTTGCTCGGTAAGACTTAGTTACTTGTTTTCAGTTGTTCAATCAAATCCTATCGTGGATTACCAGAGACAGTCAGTTACACGAATTCACAACCCACATGCCTAGTTACATGTACTACTCAAACAACAAATAAATAAACATATAGCATCTTGTACATCCTACTAAGCATCCAGATCATGGTCATGATATATCTACAACACTAGTTCATGTCTCATGTCCTATTTTACGCAATTAATAATGAATACCATTTGCAAAATCCGCACAACAGGTTAGTACCCAATTCCCCAGGTTCGGGTACCCATTACCCGCCCCCTTATGCGGCCCATGCCACCCAATTTCACACTTCAACCTAACGTAGCCCAGTAACAACAGTAATTAGCGGCCCATTATTAGCAGGCTTGATCAAATAATTCACACCTAACAATCAGGTATGTTCATTTAGTCCCTCAACCCGATCTAGTATGTCTAGTCCGTAACACTTTTAGTTACAACTATGTTTGTAGACCCAACAAAACAGGCCCGATCACCACCAGCCCATCTTAATTATTTTAGTGTATCCTTGACCCAACTAGATCTATTTTCATCTAGGAATTATAGGAACTCAGTTAACCTAATCAGTTAATTCTTCATTCACATTGTGTGCAATTCAACAAGTGAATGTGCAACCCAAGCAAGTGTGCGGCCTTATATCCTCGTACGGTCGTAAATTACCCAACCCATTAACATGTAACCCCCGGATGAGGTGTGCGGCCCATTATTTTTCCGAATCAATTACTCAGCCCGGCCCAAGTCTGGGTATTTACTAGGTGACCCGATTACTAGATGAGGCCCAAACACTTCCCTAATCCCCTTCCAATTCATTATGTTCTTAAACCCACTTCATTAAAGGTCATCACTTAATCCCAGCAACAATTATTTAGATGTAATCAACAACAATTGCTAAGCACGTTATCACAATATTAATCGCTAATAAAGCAAACAACCAAACAAAGTGGTCATGCAACACTAGTCCTTGAACTCGTCCGTATTACCAGTTTTCCTATGTGAATACATTCCACTTATTCAATTCATGCGTGATATTAACCTAAGCTAGTCCATTTATGCCGTCCGTACATAACACAGATCGAGCACCGTGTGATCATCTTCATACCGTACATAACCATGGAATATTAATATCACCACTAACTTATACCAAACCAATTTAACAACTTAGGGATCATCGTATATCAGTATATTGCTAAGCATGTTCCAAGTATTCATTTAACATAACAATTTCACATACCAAGCATCACATGAGTCTCCATTATAAACTAATCATCATATAATTTCATATATGGCAATCAATACATGATCATCGATCATACAATATCACATAACACACCATCAGATTCAATCATACGATCATTTACACTTACAAAATCGATATCATCACGTCATGTTTTACATCACATATATCACATAAGTTTGCACCTAATAACAAGCAATTAATCCGGATCGAACCAAGTATAATTATACTAACCGAAAGTGTCAAGGTATAGGATGAAATATTCGAGGTGAAGCTTCACGAGGGGGGGGGGGGGTTTCCTGCTGCCGAACAAGTCAGGTGGAGCCGCACGAAGAAGATGGAGGATGGTAGGGGTTTGTTATGTTTTTAAACTGATCAGGGATAGAGTTTGAGTATAATACGAATACGTGCAACATATATGGATAGGGGTTGGGCCGGTTACCTAAGAGGTTGGGCCAGTTCCATTTTCCTAAATAAACCGCACACAAACAATAATTGGGCCGGTTCCCTTTACTAAATGGCCGATAAGATGCTGGGCCGGTGGGTTTGTTTTGGCGAACCAGATATATGGGCCGGTCAAGTAAAGAGTATACGGGACTTGCTTAAAGCCCATGAGGTCCGATTGTTCCATACGCAAGTTATACTTAAATGGTCAGGTATGTAAGGTCCAATAAACGATTTCGAGTGCACATTTAATTAAATGAATTGTAGGATCGCGAACTAAATTAAATAATTAGGTACCGAGATATGCGTCAGAGGTTATGGAACCTAAGGCAACCAACCTCAGAATTACGGATTGTCACACTAAGCCTATCAACATCCATACATTTTGTAACATGTATAATTAATTCATGGATATATAAATAGCATTTCAACTCTTTTTGAAAGGCTCAGTTACGTAAATCCTTTGTTATATGGCTTTCAAATAAAAGTTTGATCTAGTTATGTTGTCTTTGCAATACTTCTAACATATTTGGCTTCCTTGAACCTTGGGAGTGAGCATAATATAGTATTGCTGTGACCTGACTACATCAAAAACGGTTGTCTCAAGCATAATATAGTATTGTTGTGATCCCCACTCAAGCATTGGTTAAAACTCGAACGCCCTACTATATGACACCTCGTTACCGGTTTGGTTGTGTGGTTGTTTTTGCACGCACCACTACCAGCGGAAGCTCTTATTCAGCCCGCCAATACCGACGGAAGCTTTTATTCAACCCGTCACCACAGGCGGAAAGCCGTTGCTCGCCCCGGAACGTCTCCAACGGACGATTTTATCTACCCGCGGCATTTCCAACCGATTACTCAATCATTCCGCCACCTATGGCGGATGCTTCGGTCCACCACGTTGCCCTCAGCAAACGCTTTTATCCATTCCGCCACTTCCGGCGGATACTCTCGGTTCCCTGTGCCACCTTGGCAAAAGTTTTTGTCCACCTACGCCTCGGGCAGGAGTTTTCATTCTACCCACCATCTTGGTGGATTTTTTCGTTCACTCCCACCGTCTCTGGCGGATGTTTTCCTTGCTGGCGCCATCTCCGGTGAGCACCATCCTAAGTCACGCCTTTAGTCGCGCTTATAAATTTATATTACTATACAACAAAACACGAAAGTACCTGTTGGAAATCCTCAGCTGTCATACAGAAAGATATATCTTCCAACCTTCTTGCCTATTATTATAAATAGAGTTGTGGCGCATTCAGTCACGCCACCGCTGTAGCGCCTACGTCGCCACTCATCCACCCGCGTATGTCGCACATACACCGGCGTGTTACTTTAATTCATGTTACTAAAGCTTTTAACGGAACAAGTCACTTATAATGGTTCAATACTTTCCTCTTTATACTACAACACATGTTACATGTGCCAAGGCTTTATAGCGCGAGATCGTACAACCGTTGCTGCACTACTTTTAAACATGGCCTTGTTATATGGCATGCTCCTCAGATGACCTATGAGCAATCAGTCTAGACCTCATGGACTACCATTACTGGACGTGGTCATCATAATCGGATGATTCAGTCATAACATGGCATATCCCAGTTGAAGGGCATAAATTTTGCAATGAACCGGAGGACTAACATGGTGTCACATAAATGATGGAATTATTTGAAGACAAGTGTACACTTTATACACGGGTTGGCTCTCTATACAACTACGCACCATCTTATCATTCGCCAATGCGACACATTAGTAGTTGGTCGTGCACCACATATTTATTGGCAACGTGTTAGGTACTCCACATCCTATTGGGCCACCATCACATTTTCTGCTGACTATGAACTGTGCTGATGGAATATGTGTACTCCCCATATCACTTGATCTACAACTACAGCGTTTGGTACACCATACACTATTTCGTGGTTGAAACAAATGCACGGCAAAGCAAAACAAACATATTTAATAAATTCGACTAAGTATTCCACACGCTATGCGACAGGAAAAACACTTATTCGGATATATATTGTCCATGCTGATAGGCCCTATATTGGTCACTCAAACGAGTATTCTAAACGCCAATGCGCGGGTGGAAAAGTATGTGATAACTCTAACAAATTTTCATTCACGTTGAGATGCATAAAACACTTAATCATTTTGGGCAAGTGTCTCACACGCCATAGCGCGACACCAAGGATCCCTTGTAAAAATTTAAGAAAACATTCCACGCAATTGCGTGATGGGAAATATGTTCAGTCACTGACATCCTCAAGCTAGATAATCTTCCTGATAATGTTCTCGTCGTCTCCAACATGACACATCGAGCACATGACTCTCCTGCTAACATTATCTAGCAACATTAAAATAAGGGATGGGAATGATGTAACACTACAAGCCTACAGAATGTAGTCACCAAAGCCAAAGATCCTGGTTCGGACATTTACCTGATAACCCTTCTTCAACAACGTGATTTCGGTTGGACAACTTCTTGTCAAACCAAGGTACAACTTTGGTAAGGATAGACCTAAGCCAGAATTCATTATGTGAAGCTACATATTTCGGAACGCAATTCCAGGTATAATCCTATTTTATTGCTTTCTTTAGTAGCGCAATACACTTTTACTTGTTCAAACGCGATTGGCATCTCATCGCACGCCCTTGGTCCACTTGACTATATATATAAATATCTATATAATGGTCCGTATATAACCTGACATGGCGACGCTACCTCAAAATTACAAAATCCTAAACGCATGAATGGAAGATTTCATTGCCCACACATGGATGGGGCCACGCTCGATTGGCCATTTGACATGTTGCATGCGCCCATATAACTATTTTCAATACTTATGTCCTAACATGCTTAGCATCATCAAACTGGGTAATCTGCTCGGAAGAACACGACTATGGGTTGACATGGTCATAATTTTACACATGCTAAACTATACATTGAATAATCCTTATTCAAGCACGCGGGCTTAGCTAGGTAACTTCTCACCATGCCGCCTCAATTGGTGAACTATCATACTGGATAGACAATCTTGAACTCGGTGCAACCGTTGTGTCAAACATATACGCGCAAGACTCACGGGTGTCAGGTTCTTAATCTTATCCTTAAATATGGTACTCTCACATAACTCGATAGCTTGACGGAATACTCCATAAGTCATATATTAAAAGAGCGCCTATCAGAATTGCCCACTAAACAAAAAGTGTCGATAAAGATCTCACCTTTATTTTACGCACACTTATCTACAATTCATTTAAACCGATTAATAAGCATGTCGGAGTCTTCTTAGCATGTTATACTTCATGTTTATTTGTTGATTCCTTTTTATTACCTATCAAGTTCAAAGCTACTAACATACTTTAGCAGCACTGAACTGGGGGACTAGCAGGGTATAGCACCATTACGCCTTAAAAGTGATCAGTTTTTCTCAGGCTGCCCATTAAGGTGATATCCACTGCACATTAGCCCGCATCGGCTCTTATATAACATGGATGTTTCAATACGCCAGACAATATTTATACTTCTCATATCATTTGGCCTACGACTATACCACTTAACCACGCATATGCAATTTGGTAGTCAAGACAAACGCATGACAAAACTAGTATACTTGATTATTCGAATAAGTATTCCACACGCTATGCAACAGGAAAAATACTTATTCGGATATGTATTCTCCACACCAGTCTGCGACATGGATAAAAGAAAACCCTCACGCCATAGTCGGTGAGGTAGTTTAAACAGACACGCCACCTACTATAAGCATTTCACACGCCAATGCGCGTCCAGGAAAAGCACGTAGTAGCTTACATAAAGTGCTCATTCACGCCTAACACGTATAAAGCGTTTTATTATCTCAATGAGTGTTCACTCACGCCAAGCGCGTAGAAAGCACTTTGTTGTTCTAGTGTTCATTAACGCCACGCGGGTTATAAAGCACTTTCTGATATCAACAAATGTTCATATAAACATTTGTAAACACAACATACCACCGCATTTAAATTGCATATTACGGTACAAAATATTACCACCGCATTTGAACTGCATGTCACAGTAAAAAACAACTCTGACACGAAATATTTTTCATAATAAGAAAGTCAGATGATCAAATTATACAGCGCTAAGAGTGGGCATCTTGGTAATAGATGTATTCAACCACTACTACTACTCCAGTGGGTATCTTGGTAATAGATGCACAACCACTGATGAAAAACCAAGTACTTGTCCCACAAATATACAAACATTGTGTGGAACATAAATAACGCTCTAATCACCCTTCCGAGGTCACTGAGCATAGCAAGCACTTCTGCAGGGGTGCATTGTATAACATTCTTCCCGACTGCAACGATGATTGCTATAGTCGGATCATCAATAACGACAGCTGGTACAACTGCCAGCAGTTCTACATTCGCCTTAGGTGGCATAGCATCTGCATGTGCATCTATGACCACCAATGGCTGCACATTACGACAATGGAGATCCCGATGACACGGACGCGTGATAGGGATCGTCCACGCGTGATAGGGATCGTCGTCACATCAACATCAACTCTTTCAATGGGTTGAACGCCGTTAGCGCACCATATGCTAACCAACAAAAGTCACATCAAAGGGTGAATATTTTATAGTAGCCCACACGACTGTGCGCACCGCTAAAGCAGGGCCACACCTGAAAAAATCATCCAAAGGCGAGGTACTTAACTACCAAAACTTAGCCTGTTCCAAGACTCGTGCACGAGACCTAACCACTTACGTACAACCTGGACAAGCTCATGGCAATGCGCCAGTACAAATGGCAACTGCCTACAGCTGATTAGCATGCACCATGTTTGCCCAACCAATTTCCACGATGAACAATCGTAGGATATTTATTGCTCCATTATCTCCACTCACAGCTAACCACAACCAACGTGGCCGCCGACTTTCTTGCACCCGGACGACATGAAAGCCTAAAACTAGTAATTTTCACTCCCGAGCTCCTAATAAGTCTAAGTGCTCCTCCCACGCTTGCACGCGGGAGCAACACTAGACTGGGGGACATGACGAGGTATGGTACTGGACCCGACCCGAACGGTCGGACTTTTCTGCTATTTATCACTTTTATATTATTATTATTATTATTATTGTGTAGTAATCCGCGAAGCCCAGCGCATTGTAGTTTACATACTACACTGGGTTGTGGGCTTGTAGAGACAACCCCTAACTGGGCCTGGCCCATTGAAGTTAGGGTTTCCCGTATCTCCTATATAAGGAGGTCTCCACCTCCTTATTAGGGCATGAGATATAGGGCAACACTTTTGTAGCTGGAAATGGGGGATTCTTCCTCTACCGACCGTCTTTACAATTGCCCACGTTTCTCTCTTATTGTTTACAGGTCTAGGATGAAGTGAAGAAGGCGAGGTGTGGCCATATTCGTATCCATCATCGTAGAAGTACCGACCCGCTCAGATCCATGCTTCTTCAGTAGCCTATGTGTACATTTAATTATATTGGTCACTCATATTGTGATCTCAAAATTTATTAAAATAACCTAAAAATTATAATATAAATATTAAGATTTATTGACACAGAATATCACATAAATTATAACATTAATTTTCTAACATAATGTTTAAGTTTTAGGTATTAAAAGAACACCTAAATGGCTTAAATCAGTGATTCTAATACCACCTTCTATCACAGCCCTCGACCCCACCATGGGAGCGGGAGCCGCGAGCCAGTCAGATGGTATCGTTGTTTATTAATTTGGCAGCGGAAATTTTTATCAGGACCGTAGTTAAGAAATAGTTTCAAAGTTTAAAAACACCAAGATCTTATAATAAATACATGGATAAACCCAAGTTTTTCTGATAATACATTTACATGGATAAACCCTTAATTATTGAAAACATGATCTCCTTTTTATTTAGATAACTTTTATAGCAACTCTTCTAAGCCTTCAGTGCTCTCCAGCTGGCTTCTATTAGCTTTATACTAAGTTACCTGAAACGCGTTTTAAAAAGGTTTTATCAGCAAGAAATACTGGTGAGTGCATCTCAGTTTAACCAAAAGAAGTTTTTATCATTTTACAGTATTGAGGGCAACCCACAATTACATTTGTTTACATCTACTTTAATTACCACCCACGGTACTGTCAATCCTGACTTGTGGTCATGCTACTACTCATAGTATAGTAACAAGTTATGTATACAAAACCCCAACATACCGATGATAATTGTAGATTTACAAATACTAAATCACTGTTAAATATAATTTAAAACAATTGAAGTTTTGTAAAAATAGTTTACAAAAAGAGGAATTACTCACATTTGTAGACTTAGGTATTTATACTAGCGTCCTGGTAATATTATAGCTTCCTGTTGCTTCTCCGGGTTATTATTTATTAAATTTAAACAATGCACATGTGTTAGTAAGATAACCCAAATTACATTAGTCATACTACTGAGACAGAACTCCAACGAGTTGAGTCAGGCAGAGCCTTGACATGCGTTACGGAGCCCTAGATCAATCGGGTAGGGTAACTAATACGTAACCGGGGGTTATAATACTTACAACGAGGCAGAGCTTCGCTTTTCAGATGTATAATATCCCGAGGTTTTAGACTATTAGAGAGTTTGAAAGAAGAAACGAAAATGAACGGTGACTGAATGAGGCTTGACGCCTCTTATATAGGCTGGTCGAGGGGTCCCTCGCGCCCCGCGAGGACCACCTCTTTCTCTTTCGTACCCCGCGAGGGCTTTAATGGCGGTTGTAGGCTTGTCGAGTCACATAGTAGCCTTCACACGTAGTCGGACACGTGGCTGACCAGGGTGTCGCCCAGTGTCACTAGGTCGCGGCCCGCGACAGACCCAAAGTATTGGGTGGCGCCCCGCGAGAGAGGGTAATTATTATTTTTATTTGATTTTTGATGATATTAGGGTTAAACGGGTTTAACTAGAGGTCTCCTTGTATAATTTCGGGCATAACTCCTGAGCTCTTAATAAAATATACACTCGCCTTAAGTATAGTAACCCAATTCAACTTTATCAATATGTCACGAGACAGAACCTCAACGTACTTAGTCGGGCAGAGCCTTGACATGCATTGGTAGGTCCTAAATCAATCGGATAAGGTATTGACTCAGTGATCAGGGGTTACAACACTTAAAACGGGGCAGGGCTTTGTAGAATTTAGGGTGAATTACTAAAGAAAATGAGGCTAAACTATATCATAGAGAGAGCGAGGAGAGTGTTGTGAGCGAGATGGCATGTGGGATATCATCTCTTATTTATACAAAACTGGAACTTAGGGATCACGGTTTCTTCTGGACACGTACATACATTCATAAATGTCATATTTTGCATCTTTCTTTCACGTAATGCATGCATTCATGCATAAATGTATGGTTCTAATCTAGTGCACGTGTATTTTCCAATTTCAAAATGTTAGTTTGTAATTATTATTATTTTATTATTATATATATTATAATTAATTCAGTTGCTTCACTTATTTAACGCTTATAACTTCTAAAATATGACGTTTTATAAAATAGTGAATATGTCATTAGAACGAGAATATTGGCGTCTACATTTTGACACAAGTTTCATTAAAAACGGAGTAAGTTCAAATATAAAGTATTTTTATAATTTAATTATTAAATGGATCCTAGGTCCGTCTAGGTACTTCATATTTTTATTGGCCAATTTACCCATGATTTACCTGTTTAATAATGTAAGTTTTTATATACTTTATTTTAAATTTTATAAATAAAATTTTGGAAATGTTATTGTAACACCCCAAAATTTTTTAGTATAATAATAAAATAAGCAAAGAATTTAACATAGTTAATGAATTATGAGAAAATGGTAAGTTAGTTTATGGGAAAGCCTAAATTAAACACTCCTTCTAAGTGGGAGGGTTCAATGTGTAAGTAATAAACTAAAAGGTTTAATTAATAAACAAAAATTAAAAACAAAACACCCACATCTGGGTTTGGTCGATCGAACAAGAGAGCAGGAAAGGGGGTGAAACCCTAACTTCAAGAAATCAAGAATTGAAGCTGAATTCATAGGATAATTCAGTGCATCAGCCCTTAAATTCGAATAGGAAACCCCAATTTCTAAAGTGGTAAGTTAAATTTTCTGAAATTATGATTTGTGGAATGAGGGGTTCAACCCAATCTCGATTTCTTGTATCAAATGTGGGAAATCTGAGTTAGAATTGCTTTCTAGAACAAGAATCATGTTTGATTTTAGGTGGTATGAAAGGTTGTAGTGAAAACCCATTTTGTGAAATTTTGTTATGAATAGGAAGATCATAGGGATTATGATTATATGTAATCTTGATATATGATCTTGCTTGTAATACTTGAATGCTAGATAAATTGATGTAGAATAAAATAATTGCAAGAACTAGATTGATTATTGATGACATATGAGATAAACTAGTAAAGTCATGCTTTGAATGTTTGTACATTATGCTTTATTAATGTGACGCACACTAAGTTTTTGATGAAATGCTTAATAGAATAAGTGTGTGAAATTCTGAAAAACTAGAGATATTGTTTGTCACTTAAAAATGAGAAATTTATGTAAATGATGGAATGAAAGTGTTGGGATAAAAGAATGAATGCGTTTAATGTAGGCGTGAAAGAAGAAGGCTCAAACACTAAGAAAATAGGAGACTCACAAGACCGAGGTATATTAGTGTACACCTTATCTCTATTATGTTGTCATATGTATAATAATCTCTATTGTATTATGTTGTTATGTTGGAATCGTGAAAGTTGAAATATAAGATTATTGGAAGTGAAGTTAGATCCGTTTTAAACGGATGTAGAGAATGAATAAGATACGAAAGATAATGCTTCATACACGGTTCCTTCTAGTCGAACCGTGTATGGGAAGTTAATTATGTTTTGAATGAAAGTTTTACTCGATCCGTCTTATCAGGTTCGAGTGTAATCGTATGTAAAGAATATATTCGTTCGTTATGAATGAATCGAATGAAAGTTATGATAACCATACTAGTACCCGTCGTTAGCGGGTATGCTAAGAAAGGAATGCTAGTCTCTACATTGAGACAAGCATGTAATGAACCGTCTAACGGTTGGTAATGTAATTGAAAGATGTAAGGCCGTTATAATGATTAGTAGGGTTATTAGTCAATCGTGTTAGTGATGAAATGCTAACTTCTTTTGTTTATGTTGAACGTAGGTAAATCCTCAGTTTAGGCGACTTGGCAATTTGGAGCGAGCATACACACACTTTATGATCATCAAGCGCTTCCGCTAGTCCGTACTAATATTTTGGGTTTAATGGCTGTTTTGTACAACTTGTTAGTAGTCGCACTTTTTTTTTACACTTGATGTTTTGGTTTTTAGTAGTATATTGTCGAACGATTGGTAGAATTGTATTTGTTTTTATTATGGTTAAAACAGGGGTATACTCGTTTTACGGACGGGTCATGCCCAAATTTTGATAAAATCATGCATTAATGATATTAGTATTTTTACCTTTCAGTTGGGAAAAGTTTGTACATTTTAAAAGTTTATGTTTCTAGCGTCTTTTGGATGTCATTTCTATTAGACGCAAACACGGGCCTTACAAGTTGGTATCAGAGCCAAGGTTTGAGGGATTCGAGCATACGATGTAATGCTCGAACTCAAACTGACGGCTCGTTCGAAAGTGTGCTCACTCCAAGATCGCCAACGAGGTAAAAATCTAAGTTTTTTTGTTAAATGCTAGTATGTATAATGTGCTCGGGATATAAAATTTAAGTTAAGTACTTGAAGGAGTAAATATGGGGGCAACACGGGGAGCTCTAGGAACCGTATGGCTGGAAACGGACCCGAAAAAGAAAAAAGTCACCCAAGAAATGAACTGCAGCGAAACGACAACAGACGAACCGTCGCCGACGCCAGGTCCGTCCGTCGCCGACGCCCCTATTTGGGCCGACGGCTTAAGCTCCTGCCTACGGAACTTTCAGCGGACGGATGTTTTACAGAAGTCGTCGCCGACGAACTTCTCGGCCGTCGCCGACGCCACGCGTAAACCCATTCCACTGTATTATTTTGCTTTTCGTACCTTGAGTTTCCAAATTGTCCGAAAGCCTATATAATGATTACGTAGGGTCCATAAAATGCCTAATAGATGTGTGTAACCACAATTAGTGGTTACGAGGGAATGGATTTGTAAGAGTCGAAAGTAATGTGTCGAATGACACGAATGAATGATGAAAGCTTAAAAAGCGAGGAAAGTTTAAAATGTAAGAATGCGAATGGAGTAACTACGGATTAATGAACTATGATATATTGAAAAGTTTATGATTCGTATTAAACGCAAAACATGATGTTGTGTAAAGGCAGTCCGCCAAAACTTCCATATTTTTCATAATTAGTTATATACACTTCTCGAAAGCCTCATTCGTGGTCCCGTTGAGTCTTATGAGGCAAATTAAGCTATGTAAGGATAAAATAAATGATAGTATCTGGATAAAAATTTCTAAAAGTCGAATGTAACCTATGGAATGGCATGAAATGAATGACGAATGTATAAAGTGGATTTGGAAACGTATGATAATGAATAATGAAGGAAGTAAATATAGACTAAAGTACTTGGATATGTGAAGGAACCGGAATTGTTAATAAATGAATATAAAAATGATGAGATTAGTGGTGAAAATAATTTGAAGAATGCGAGTTAGATGGAATTCGGATGAATGTATGCTTTGATCAGAATTATGCAATAGAGGCTTGTACCTTGTACTTGAATGGTGTGATGCTTATGTGTATTTAACGATTTGCCTTGTTATGATTAAGGGGTGAATATGTGCTAAATGTGAATCATACGAGCTTATTAGTAAAGGATATGTTGGAATTATGTTATATAGTTAACTTGAATGATATTTACTATTTGTAGAATCATGAAGCATTAGCATGTGAAAGTACGTGAAAGTGAATATATATATATGTGTGTATTGTTTGGAGGATTACGTAAATTGTATGTATGAAATACGTAGAATATTAATATTACGGTCTATCATATTTAGATGATTACATGTTCAAAAGTTTGAAATGTGTAAGCAAGACAGTTGACTATCTAAAAGTCAACAGTATAGGGATATAATGGAATGGCCATTAGACACAAATGTTAAAGTAAAGAGTTAATGTGTTATGTATTAAGTGATTTATGTGTTATGCTTGACGATAGTTTAGTTGTATGGATTGGAAATGAGATAACTAATAATAAATGTCTCGTTTATACGAAATTTGACTAATGAAAGTCAATTAACGTATGAATAGAAAGAAAATGAATAGTTGTATGTATGCTCACATAAGCTAACAATGTTATGAATATAATAATATGTAAGGATGGAAATCTTGTCAGTTGATTCAAGTATGGATGGCAAACGGGGTAAGAGGAAGCAATGAGGCAAGCATGAACATGAACACTAAAGGTAAGTGATTTTGCAATCACTTCGAATTTATCTACATGAAGGTGTATACGTGTTTGAATATTCAAAATCAAAGTGAAATGAATAAAAAAATGAGAAATATTATGGTACGTTTTGTTGAAATTGTTGGCATAATGTTAAACCGATAAGACCTTATTATAAGGGTAAATCAGTCATAAATTTTAGTTGAGAAGTTCTAAGGCGGAAATGAGAACTTGGTAATGTTGATGAAAGGTATGGAAAGAATATTAGTTGGGATGTTAGCTGAAGACGTTTTGTAAATATGTTCGAATTGAAAGTAAGTACAATGCGTACAGCAATACTTATATACCATAAGTACTAAGTGTGATTAACTTTAAAAGGTCAAATCGTAGGAGTCAGTAAATAATAATTATTTACAAATTTTGGAAACATTACGTAAGAAATGCAACGTGTAATGTAGGATACTCATTAGTAAGAGACATGTTAGAGAACGCAGGTGAATTAACACCAAATACGGTGAACGAACAAATGGAAATGGTATATTAAGGGATGGTTGTAGGATCGTTTTACCGACCAAACGAGTCGTTCAGAAGAGTACTCAGACAGAATCAAAGGCGCAATTCATTGATTCGGTCTTCGTTTAGCTTGTATTCACTATTAACTATCTTGTTTATTGATCTGATAACAATTTACAGCACGGAGACACTTCGACAGAGCTTCGCCGTCGGAAAACACCACCTTAATTCCGTTCCAAATGACATGGACCTAGCACCTATTTATAGACAAGTAATTCTGCTTGAACATCACTCATGCGGAATTACTTTACAAACGGAATTAACGACTCAAACGGAATTAGACATTCATGCGGAATTACCTTCAAACCTAATTTCGCTTTTGATTTCTCGTATAACGTACCTAGATCTGTCAATACTAATCTAAGACTCGAATGAAGATGAAGTCGACAGACAACTGCACCAACAGACTCCCCCTTGAATGTTGACAGAATCTTCAGTGAGAGTCTTCATCATGTCAACTCTTCGGTCTTGATTAGTCTTCTTTCTTTCTCAGCATGTACCAGGATCCATCTCTCTGGCTCTAACCTCGTCAGACTCCCCCTTTCATCATGCTGGGATCGCTGTCTGGAATTAGCTATCACCTTGAGATCAAACCCTGGCTTTAACTCTGTTTAGGACCACAACAGGTTCTGAAGTATTTCTTGCACACATTTTCTCACCAAAAAAATAAGTTTTTACTTAAATCAATAAGAAAAACTTACTGGTAAAAACCATTCAATCATAATATTTACATCAAGTTCAAATTAATAACCTTGATTAACTAATCTTAACTTCTTTTTCACAACAACAATTTCTTCAATTCAACACACATTCTCCAACCCAAAATTCATCCTGTTTAGCACTTGGAATTTTGAATATCAGCTTTCCAACATCAGTTGTCGAAAATCTTTTTGAATTTTTCAAAATTAATGAAAGTTGTAAAGAAATATTTACATACAATCTTTTTGTGAGTTTGTGTTAGAGAATCATATCAGCTATTGACAAGTTACAAGTACCGTTAAGCTTTGATTTCATATTCAGAATTAAACAATTCGCTTAGATTGCTGATATACTGATCCTCTTAAATTTTCACACACATTTCAATCTGTACAGGATACGCATTTAATGTTTTAAGATCTTAACTTATACGCGTGTACCATCTCAGAATATACTCCCGTATCCAGACTACTATATTCAGTCTTACATGTGAGTGCACACTAATGATATATGTAAAGGGATAGATGCGAAGCCATGAGAGCTCAGGTCAGAACTTCCGTTCGTGCAGAGAGATGATGGCTCGACTTTAGGTGGGTCCCCTTTAGGAGATCTTTTATTTCAACAGCACATGATTAGCATTTTTCAATGTTTCATCATTTTTGTACTGAGGGCGAGCTTTAAGATTAAAGCTATTTGCAAAGTATTATACTAGGACTAGGCTATTGCTCCCGCAAAATCAGAAGTCCTGGTATAATACCCCAGATATCATCACGTACAAAGACCTAGTATGTCAGAAATACCGTCTTTCAAACATGATTTCAGGGGTTACCTATATATCTGAGAGATGTTCCCCACGAAATAAGCAAGTTTATGATTTATGTTTATATCCCGATCAAATCTACTAAATGTGTAAAAACCTATCAGCACATCATCTGCGAGATTGCTTAATGCTTTAAAACTTTACATTTCTCTAGCATACCGTAACTGTTTAGCTGATGTACTATCATTTTCCCTTTTTACAACAAAACTCATTTTGAATTTTTAATATTTTTGACATTTTCGAATTTTCTAATTTTTTAAAATTTTACTCCCCCTAAAATCAAAATATATTTCAATTTTGATTTTCTGGGAAAATTTGAAAACGAACTGTACAAACTTGACAAACTGATTCGAATCACTTCAATTCGCCATTCACTTTTCGTTAAACAATCAGAACTCCCCCCCCCCCACAACAAACTATTTTCACATTATGATTTCAAAACACTTCAGTTTGTTTTAATCAAAATGGTTTTTCCGGAAAAATTAGTTTTGTTGTTACCACTTGTAAGATAAGGGGATATCTTCATCACTTTGTTTTCTTCAACCACATGTAAATATTTAACATTTCCCAATTTTCTCAACACAATCACTTGAAAGAAAGATAAATCAAGTACAAATTAATGTCCCTGATTAATCTTCAAGTTCGAAATATCACCGAAGTGAATTTCTCAAGAAATGTGCCGATTCCTGCTCCTCACTTACCAACCTGGGAGCTCCGGCAAGTCAGGTTTTTCATTTGAAGAGTTTTACCCAAGCCTGACGGTCCTTGGGTGATTTTGAATTTCTGTTCAACAATGGTGGAAAATTTTCATCATCCATTGTTAAAACAGACTTTTCAACTTTTACCTCAACAGATGGCTCTTCTGGCTTTGACGAACCAGATTCATTGCCTGAACGTGGCTTGTCTGACTTTGATAAGTCAGATTTATCGCCAAAACGTGGCTCCTTTGACTTTGACGAGTCAAGATCATTGCCAACAACTGGCTCCTTTGTTTCCGGGGAAACAAATTCATCACCAGGAAGTGAACATTTCACTTTCTTTGTTTTGTTAATCTTTTGATTGACCACTTTCTCTTTCTTTCCTTTCACTTCTGTCCTCGGATTTGTATCTGATGAATTCGTTTTATTCTGCTGATCATTCTTTGAAGAGCAATACGATTTATCAGAACTGTTATCTGATTTTCCAGTTGTATCCGAGGACAAAATCCTTTCGAGATACTCTCGTGCTTTTTTCCTTTTCTTCCTCAGTCTGTCTTTCTGTCCTTGTGAAAGCTTAACTTGCTGTTCTTGAACTGTCTGTTCTTTGGGCTTTTTATTGACATTGACTGGTTTCCTTGCCATTTTCTGATATTCAGCCCTCGATCTTCCATTTGATCTCATTGGGCAATCTCTGGCAATATGACCTTTGATATGGCATTCAAAGCATCTTCTTGTCTCAAACTTCCAACTTTGGCAGTTAACAGTAATGTGTCCTTGATAACCACAATTGTAACACACTCTGTTATCATACCATTCACTACTTTCACACCACACACTTAGATCATAGCATTGTTTGGCTTTGTGGTAGTCATCACTCCTCTTGTAAGCTGGATTTGTCTTTTGAGCACTGTGGTCAAACCTGCACCACTTATTACCAACTGTTTTTGAGTTTTGATTTTCTGATTTTTGTGGCTTTTTATCACGATTGGATGATTGAACTGATGAGCTTTTATTCTTGCTTTTAACTTTTTCTGAATTTTTAATACTTTGTTTTTGTTCTGCATTCTTCTTCAAAGGTTTCTGTGATGAACATTCACCTTTTTCTGTAGATTGCAAAACAGTTTCTTGAAATTTTTCTTTTAACTTCAAAAATATTTTTCTTTTCTCATCATCATCATCAGTTTTCTCATCACAATCTTCAATTTTGACTTTGTCAAAATTTGTGACATTGTCACTTATTGGAACAGAATTGATCGGTTTTGGACAAAGATGATTCAGAAATTATGAGGAGGTCACAAAACTTTTCAATTTCTTTTCAAGCTCATCAATTTTATTTCTTGCATTCTCAGCTTCATTTTCAAGCTGAGAGATTTTCTCAAGATGAGTCTTGATTGCCTTATCATTTTCAATTTTATTCTTTTCAAGAACAGATTTTTCATTTTCTAAAACTTTTATTTGTTCTTGAAATTTTGTTTCATTTTCTTTCAAATTTTTATTTTCAAGTTTTGTCCAAAAATCTTCATTTTCTGAAGATTTTATTTTGCTTTCAAATTATTTTTCTTTTTCTTTCAAAATTTTGTTTTCTAATGTCAAACTGTCCAAATCACTCAACAGTTTGACATTTTCAGATTTCAATTTCTCACAATTTTCACGCATTTCAAGAATCTGTTTATCATCAGCTTTCTTCTCATTCTTCAAAGCTGAAATTATTTCAACCCGTTCCTTCTTAATTCGAACACTTTCATCCTCACTCCCTTCATCTGATGAATGATCAAAGATAGATGCATTTTCTTCCATCTTTTTCTTTGATACTGGTTCAGAATTCGAAGATTCAAGTTTCACAGATTCTTCATTCTTTTGAACTTGCTCTGTCTCTGTCCTGAATGTGCCTGCACAAAAAATTTTGACAAAATCAAGAGGATTCATATTATCATCAATGTAACATCCCCTCTTATTGTCATATTTCATGATCCTTTGTGCTGCAAGACATACACAAATTCTTTTATCTACTTCAGCAACTACATCCAAATTCATTTTCTCTAGGTTCCCTTTTATTTTATTCATCAATTCTTTCTTCTTCTCATAATTTTCATAACTATGTTTCTTAAGTTTGCTGGTGAACTCTTTTAGATATAACTTTGAAAAACTAGAATCTTTTTTTAAGTTTTTCAAAAATTCATCCTATTCTACTGGTAATGCATCAGCAAACTTTAATACTTTTTTAGCATCTGATATTCTTATCTCATGATTCATTAGATGTTCAATTAAGACTTCATAACGTTTTGCTAGATCATCCAACTTTTCATTTTTCAAACACACAAAGTATTTAAACCTTTTCACCCAACCCTCCTTTTTCACATCTCTATAACTATTGTCCAAATACCCTCGATACCAGTCATTAAATCTTTCAAAATAATAGTTCTCTTTTTCATCAAATATTTTGTCCATGCTTCAAACCAGGTTTCACAAATTCAGCTTTCAAACAAAATCAACCCTCTCAAACGAAATTATAAGATTCAAGTGAAATTACAGCAAGGAAAATTCACACGAGATTAGCTTCAAACGAAATTAGGATTTTCAAACGAAATAATGTTTCAAACGAGATTAGCTAATTTCGTATGGAATTGCTGAACTTTTCAAACGAAATTACCTTTTTTAAACGAAATTAGGTGATTGGCGTGAAATTAGTCAAACAGAATTACGATTCGAACGAAATTAGTAATTTCATGTGAAATTACTTCAGTTTTTCAAACGGAATTAGTAATTCCGTGTGAAATTACCTAAGTCTTTTCAAACGGAATTAAATGTTCGTTCAAACGGAATTAATAGTTTGACCCATTTTTGTCATTTTTACTTTGAATTTTGATCTGATTCTCTCAAGTGTTTGTTAAACCAGTATTTTCCACACAATATCAGAAAATCAGTCCATTTTAACCATCAAAACTTGATTAATTTTGAAAAGAAGGTCTAGAAATCAGGATTTTCCAGAGAAAACGAGCTAAACAGTAAGAACTCTTCCTCCTGAGCTCTGATACCACATGTAGGATCGTTTTACCGACCAAGCGAGTCGTTCAGAAGAGTACTCAGATAGAATCAGAGGCGGAATTCATTGATTCAGTCTTCGTTTAGCTTGTATTCACTATTAACTGTCTTGTTTATTGATCTGATAACAATTTACAGCACGGAGACACTTCGACAGAGCTTCGTCGTCGGAAAACACCACCCTAATTTCGTTCCAAATGACACGGACCTAGCACCTATTTATAGACAAGTAATTCCGCTTGAACATCACTCATGCGGAATTACTTTACAAACGGAATTAACGACTTAAACGGAATTAGACATTCATGCGGAATTAGGCAGTTAATTTTGTGTGGAATTACCATTGGGTAATTCCGTGCGGAATTACCTTCAAACCTAATTTCGCTTCTGATTTCTCGTATAACGTGCCTAGATCTGTCAATACTAATCTAAGACTCGAACGAAGATGAAGTCGACAGACAACTGCACCAACAATGGTCATGTATTGACCGAAGCTCGAGAAAAATACGAGAATCATCTCACTTATGTCCGGTCAAGCTAGTAAAAAGGGGTCTAACGATTCTTAAAGGATCGGATCAATATAAGGAAGAAAGATAAGAATTGAAAGTTAAGCTTGCGATTGAATGTGAAACAAACTTAAGAAAGAAGGGTGGGAACACCACTAGAAATAAGATGTAGAGTGTCGCGTTGAGACGCGCTACATGAATTAGGACATGGAATCAAGTGCTAGGACCCAACACTTGATGTTCAAGGTAGAAGATTAATACGAAAACATATCATAAGAAATGACATGGTAAAGGATACGACAGAAGAACGAAAGGTACGGATGAAAATGTTTGAATCTGAGAAATGGATTCAACCATGTAAGGACTGAAAGGTTGGATCCGTAAGCGAGCACGGATCAAACCAGTAAGAATGAAAGGTAATAAATTAAAAGTTCGAATCCGTAAGTGAAGACGGATTAAACAAATAAGAATAAAAACTAAAAACGAAACTCAAATGAGTCATGTTGGTCAAATGGCGATCGTCATTTGAACCTGGTATTTAATGTTCGATTTGTCAAGCTTGTTACTCATAGGTGAGCATAATGTATGGGCATGCATTGTCGCAGTTTGGAAAGTATTAACCGTCGCAAAGTATGAATAACTAGTCAAGGGATTTGACCCGCGCCAGGTATGTATAAAAGATTATATTTTTAAAAGGAGCTTAGGGCTCAACTAGAGAATGACGTGTCAGAATAAGATAACTGATTCATATATGTAAGAATGTATTTACAATTAGACTTCCGAAAAGTCAAGCGAAGTGAATGAAGTCCTTGCAAGTATGCAAGTATAAAGTACGAACGTGTACCTCGATACGACCACAATAAGTAAGGGGTGTTAGTCTGACCTTGAAAGGTCAAACTGTGAAAGGTAAATGACCAATAAAATGAAGGGATAGTATGTAAGAAATGGAATATATGATATGTTTTAGCATGTACATAAGAAAATTGTGAAAGATACAATAGGCGAACAAACATCATGTGGGACGCAATTATGAAAGGTTATGTGCTAACTATTTATTTATAGATAAATATGATGGAATTCTTAGTGAGATGATAGTAATAAAGCTAGTGGAAGGATGCTCACGAGTGGGAGCATATTTCATGAATGAATGAGACCAATTCTGGTATGGAAGGTACATATAAAGAAGCGGATCGATCCGGCACGCGGATAACTGATTTATGCAATAAAGTCGAGGTTAGTATAATAAGTAGTTCATGCAAAGAGCTAGTAATAAAGTGATGTGAAGGATTAAATTGAGGCTAAACTCAAAGTTGTAATTAGTTCAAGTAACAGTAGTAACCGTAGAACGATGCTTGATGCTCATAGTAAGCATGAAAAAGTAATTGGGAAGAGGGTAGCTTGTTTTGATACTACTAAGTCATTAAATGTTTATAGTAATGCGTATAGTGATATGCTAAGCCCTCATATGAATAAGAAAGTAATTAGAAGAACGTTAGTAATGGGATGATAGGGTTTTCTCATGGTTACAATAATGAATTATATCGTGTATGATACGTGAGTGGAATGAAATAAATCGATTTATTTTTGTTAGCAAATGTATGAATATGTTATGCTGAGTTAGAAAGATAGAAACAAGCCGTAAACCTAGGCTTGTACGACCAATAATATACATTTGAAATAAATTTCAATGAACAAACCGCTAGTGGTGATGTATGCTAGAAACTAGCATTATAAGGTGAAAACGACACTAATAAGAGCTCTGGATCAGATTCTGATTTATATGCGATTGTGAAAGTAATTTACTTAATTTAAGAACGGATGGACAATGCGTACAAATATGTTTGTGCATAAATTAAACTTTTGCCAAGATCCCGAATGCATCTAGGTTGTTGTAAGCATTGTGAATGAATAGATGAAAAAAGTAAGAGTAGATTTGGTCTAGTTGGAATGAGAAAGGTTTCAGGGACGAAACCTCCTTTAAGGGGGGTAGACTTGTAACACCCCAAAATTTTTAGTATAATAATAAGAGAAAATAAGCAAAGAATTTAACATATTTAATGAATTATGACAAAATGGTAAGTTAGTTTATGGGAAAGCCTAAATTAAACACTCCTTCTAAGTGGGAGGGTTCAATGTGTAAGTAATAAACTAAAAGGTTTAATTAATAAACAAAAATTAAAAACAAAACACCCACATCTGGGTTTGGTCGATCGAACAAGAGAGCAGGAAAGGGGGTGAAACCCTAACTTCAAGAAATCAAGAATTGAAGCTGAATTCATAGGATAATTCAGTGCATCAGCCCTTAAATTAGCCCTTAAATTCGAATAGCAAACCCCAATTTCTAAAGTGGTAAGTTAAATTTTCTGAAATTATGATTTGTGGAATGAGGGGTTCAACCCAATCTCGATTTCTTGTATCAAATGTGGGAAATCTGAGTTAGAATTGCTTTCTAGAACAAGAATCATGTTTGATTTTAGGTGGTATGAAAGGTTGTAGTGAAAACCCATTTTGTGAAATTTTGTTATGCATAGGAAGATCATAGGGATTATGATTATATGTAATCTTGATATATGATCTTGCTTATAATACTTGAATGCTAGATAAATTGATGTAGAATAAAATAATTGCAAGAACTAGATTGATTATTGATGACATATGAGATAAACTAGTAAAGTCATGCTTTGAATGTTTGTACATTATGCTTTATTAATGTAACGCACACTAAGTTTTTGATGAAATGCTTAATAGAATAAGTGTGTGAAATTCTGAAAAACTAGAGATATTGTTTGTCACTTGAAAATGAGAAATTTATGTAAATGATGGAATGAAAGTGTTGGGATAAAAGAATGAATGCGTTTAATGTAGGCGTGAAAGAAGAAGGCTCAAACACTAAGAAAATAGGAGACTCACAAGACCGAGGTATGTTAGTGTACACCTTATCTCTATTATGTTGTCATATGTATAATATTCTCTATTGTATTATGTTGTTATGTTGGAATCGTGAAAGTTGAAATATAAGATTATTGGAAGTGAAGTTAGATCCGTTTTAAACGGATGTAGAGAATGAATAAGATACGAAAGATAATGCTTCATACACGGTTCCTTTTAGTCGAACCGTGTATGGGAAGTTAATTATGTTTTGAATGAAAGTTTTACTCGATCCGTCTTATCGGGTTCGAGTGTAATCGTATGTAAAGAATATATTCGTTCATTATGAATGAATCGAATGAAAGTTATGATAACCATACTAGTACTCGTCGTTAGCGGGTATGTTAAGAAAGGAATGCTAGTCTCTACATTGAGACAAGCATGTAATGAACCGTCTAACGGTTGGTAATGTAATTGAAAGATGTAAGGTCGTTATAATGATTAGTCGGGTTATTAGTCAATCGTGTTAGTGATGAAATGCTAACTTCTTTTGTTTATGTTGAACGTAGGTAAATCCTCAGTTTAGGCGACTTGGCAATTTGGAGCGAGCATACACACACTTTATGATCATCAAGCGCTTCCGCTAGTCCGTACTAATATTTTGGGTTCAATGTCTGTTTTGTACAACTTGTTAGTAGTCACACTTTTTTTACACTTGATGTTTGGGTTTTTAGTAGTATATTGTCGAACAATTGGTAGAATTGTATTTGTTTTTATTATGGTTAAAACAGGGGTATACTCGTTTTACGGATGGGTCATGCCCAAATTTTGATAAAATCATGCATTAATGATATTAGTATTTTTACCTTTCAGTTGAGAAAAGTTTGTACATTTTAAAAGTTTATGTTTCTAGCGTCTTTTGGATGTCATTTCTATTAGACGCAAACACTGGCCTTACAGTTACACACGGTTTCGAGTCTTATCTTTTCCATGGTTTCAAGTCACTTCAGTCTTGAGTCACAACCACTGTCCCAAGTCGCAACCTCCGTTAACCATTCATTACATCAAATTATATTGATACTGTTTCAGTGGAAAAGTCCGATTTTGTAATCTGATTTCAAGTTTCAGTTTCTTGTTTTCGAGTTGGTGAGTCACAACCCTTTGTCTTCTCCGATCACCCTCCTCACCTCCGGTCTCCGTCTCCGGTTATCTTCTCCGGCGACCCACGACACCATCGTTCTCCATCACCGTGAAACCTGCAACTCCTCCAGCCTCACCATAAAAACATCGTCGTCATCATCTCAGTTATCGTCGTCCACCATCTCCGGCAACCTTCGTAATCATTGTCGTGATCTTCTCTGCCTATTAACCATCCTCCGTTCACCTTCATCCAATGTACCTTCAGCTATGTTTGTTTGTCGAAACAGTTTTGACAGTTCTGTTGTTGGCGGCTGGGTTTTTGAATTGGGGTTTTGGGTTTCATGTTACGTAGAAGAAGACGACATACGTGATATATTGATTTAGGTTTTTATTATTAATAATAATAATTATAATATTAATAATCATTTAGTAATTTATCTATACTATATTATAATGCATGAGGGAGGGGTATTTTAAGATACCCCAAAAATAAGAACTTCCCCCCCCCCTTTATTTGTAGAAAGACCCCTAAAATGAGGGTAGTTTGGTCTTTTAAATACTATTTATTTTTTAGCCCCTAAACTTATTACACTTAAATCCTTGACTTTTAACAAAATTATAGATATTTAGTTACACTTTTAACCCTCCACAACAAACTTATAAATTTTTTACGTATTCTTGACATATCTTATAAACTATAATATTTAAAAAAATCCAAAGATAGCATCATGACCTACACATTTTTGTCGACGTTTCGGTAGTTATCTTGTTCAATACCGACGCACGGATTAAAAGGTACAAGTGAATGATGCATCAGTGTATAACTGATTAAAACCCAACATGCTTTTAGTCATCATCACAAATAAAATAGACTACAAGCTAAAAGCCTTATCACTTTTAAATCTAAAACTACTGTTAAATAATTGATTAAAAACATTATTTTACACTTAAGTTAAATATCAACAAACATTCCTATTTTAAAGGAGTAACAAAATCTTATATCTATTTTAAAGGAGATCCAGCTATGCAATGCAGAGTTAAATGAGCGGGATTTATCTAGCAGCTGGTGAAATTCAAAATTGAAAAGATCTACGAATTCACCCTAAATATACACCCTATATTCTCACTGCAAAAGTCACGTTTGATTATCAGTTGGATATTTGATTATCACTTTATATTTTCTTACTTATCAAATGATGTTGGATATTTGATTATCAGTTTCTTATTTGATGATTGTTTGTAGGTACTGAAGATATTAATAAGTGATGAAGTGATATCTTGTGCGGGGATTCAATGAGGTATGGTTTTGATGTAAATTTTATCTTTTAACAATTATAGTTCCACAGTCGTCTCTATTCTTTTCTATTCAAGGGGCGTTTGGATTTGGATTTTGACACTTATGAATTGATAATTTTTTAATGTTTGAAACACAAAATTTAGGGATGTTTGGATTTGGATTTCAACTCTTGTTCTATTATTTATAACGCAATGCCCAAAGCAAATAAGGATGAAGTCTGGCTTATGCAGGGTTTTTTTTTATTATCAACTGATTTCTTATGTTGATGTTTTGTATAATGATTTAAATTAACAGAAAAACAATAAACCTCAGTTTCTTGGAGGTTATCAGCTTTGATATTACATAATTTTTTTTATTTTATATTTTAATACCAATTGGGTAACATCAACATGGATTGTGTGCTGGTTGATTCAATAGGGATGCATCAATAAGCGCCTCTGATAGGGCCATGTTTCTGTTTGGTGCCATAAACCCATCTCATAGGTAATGTATTGTTATATGTCAAATTCACGAACCACTAATTTTACATTAGTTATGTTGGTAACAAATGGCTTTAATTTTTATCCAAACATTGTTACTAATTTTGACCCATTTACTTATGAATGGCTCTATTAATTAGTACGTGCTTTATCTTAAACGGGTCAAAAAATCCTAAACTGGAACAGACCATTCTTTACAATTTACTCAGTCTATGAAATCGTTTTAATGAATATGTTTGAAATATTATTGTAAAAACTGTTTAGATCTTGTAATTAAGAAGCTTTTGTAACCGTATTTGACATGTTAGTATCTAAAAAATGAACTAAAATGTGTTGGGTTAACGTACCCAGATCCACCTGCTTTCAACTTCACTTAAAATAACCAGCATGAACCCAAACCAGTTGTGATCCAACACACAATGCTTCTATGCTACAAGCAATCAAGACAAGACTTGTAGAGTATGAAAGTTAAGTAATTAATCTTTCAAACCCGGTCTTGGTTCATAAAGGCAACTTGGGAGCGGTTCGATCAGTTCGCTTGTCATCAGACGAACAGTTTTGGTGGATACACTGCATATAATGTGACAAAATTAATGCTTTATTTGTTTTGTTCTCACTCGCCTCAAATATTGTTATAACCTGTTCGGGTCGGATTTGTCATGTTTTGCTCAGTATACTTTTTTGTACATTTGAGTCTTGTTTTATGAATAATTTGGGTCAAGATCAATCAGGAAATTTGGCATGATACATAAGTCTCACATTTTTATCCTTGACAGCCTATTTCTTGCATAGAAAATGACAAAAACAAGGCACAAAGTCATCTTTATTTACTTATGTATGGAAAGTACAGTGACTAAAACATATTTGATCTCCCATTTAAATTCATTTTATTAATTATATGTTTGAGATAAAAACATAACCAAATCAACTTGTTCATAACTAAACTGGTCGAAACCACCACGTCTAAATTATTATGCTAATTGGTCTCTTCTTTGGGTTTCAGATTGTTGGACATAAGGACCTTCTAGAGGGTGATTCTTACTTAAAACAAAGAATTAGATTGCAAGATTCGTACATCACAACCTTAAATATATTTCAAGCTTATACCCTAAAGCGGATGTGTGACCCAAACCATCATGTGACAATAAGGCCACATATTTCATAAAGAATACACCGAGTCAAGCAAACCAGCGAATGAGCTTATCCACCATAACCCGACCAGTGGCTGTTTGGAGTCGAATGGACGGATTTAGGGAATTAGGTTAACTCGAATCATAGGGAATCTTTTTGGTTTGTTTAAAATTTAGTAGTGTGATATGGAATTGGTTGAATCGTTATTACCAATGATATTGTGTTAGAAGTGATGCAGGTTGCCGATTTGAAGAAAACTATAGAAACATTGCAAGGATTTGATGTTTATTTAGCTTGCTTTTGTTCTGGGGTTTCATCTTTTTATGAAATTTTGAACTTCACACTTCAGATCTGCATATTTTCTAACAATCTTTAGCTTAATTTGTTCTGTGGTTTATCTTAGTATGGAAGTTGCTAAATCTGAGACTGATTCACCGTCTTCCCTTCAGAACATGAGAGGCTCAGTTGAAGGATCCGCGACCTGCTGTTTTGAAGCCAGCAGTAGATCGCTTGTCACCGAAGACCAACACCCTTGCTATATTTCAATGGTAACTGTAATTAGAATCATTTTCATTCTTCTTATTTTTGCATGTCTTTTTTCTTTTTTAAATTGAATATATAATCTAATTGACAGATATACCCCTCGTAGTATATAATTGGATTCATGATCAAACCAGCATTGAACAACCTACACTAACTATACATGAGCAAAATAGTATGGGTAAGTGTAAATTAGAAGTTTAAAACTCTTTAAATTACCACATTCGAGCTAAGCAAGCAAGCCACGAGCTGAGTGAGCCAAGCGAGCAAGCCACGAGCTGAGCGAGCGAGCCACAAGCTGAGCTTACCTTGGCTTGGGCTCAGCACATTTAAAAACTGAGTCAATTTCAGGCCACCGTTGCTGCCAATGCAAGGCCTTAATATAGAATTTCATTCTCAAGTGGCATCAACTTCACACAAACTTCCAATATAAACCAATTTAAATCCTTTTCAGAACGAGATCGCCCTGCCCGTACCTAGGTTTGTGGGTCCTGCACAGCCAACTGGTCTCTTAGGTAACACAGTATAACTAATAAAAATGATATAACATTGTTAGAATGATGTTTTTAGGGATCAGTGATTAGGCTTAACTGGGGTCGGTTTTAGCTTGGCTTTTCAGTTTGATACCAAAACCCGGAAATTATCTTTGAGCTCAACTAGGCCCTATTAGTCCTGGGTTTTCAGCTCCAGTTCTGGATCAGTTGCGCGTGTATAGTTTCCGTGCCTTTGTGTGGATCAGCTTCACATCTGGTCATATTATGATTAGAATCCAACCCATTAACAACTTGATGATCCGTAACTATATTTATGGTTAGCCTCTCCCATTTGTCATTTTAAATCGCACATTTTAAATCGATTATCACTGAATATGCAGGTACAACTTGACAACACAAAAAGTCTTCCACTTGATGAATTTTTTGGTCAACGAATGTAAGGTTGCTACTAATTTTGACATTTCTTAATGATTATGGTTTATCAGTCTATAGTCTATGTGATGATTGTAAACTCCCCAGTAAGGGCTATTCATTTTGGATTCTACTGGATGGTTTTTCATATAGAACCAAAAGTAAGCTCATGCTATACCATTCTACACTAAATATGCATTTAGACATAATTCTTATGATGAATATTATGGTAAAGATTTATCTTCACAATACCAAAAGTAGGCTCCTGCTATACCAATCTTTTGTTTTTTCAACATACACTTTAAGCTTATACGCTTATGAGAGAATAACAATCGCTGCTTCTATCACTACGTATCATCAATATATACAATGTTATAATTGACATCTCCTATTTATGTGAATAGATATACATAATATTTGATAAAGAAACAATTCCCATTTATTTCCTATATCCATGAACTTGTTCATGTTATTAGATAAATTTGAGAAACAACTGAAACGATTTTTCCAACGCCTATGATAGTTTCAATAAAAGAGAGAGAGATATAACATAGCTAAATTAATAAGGTATGTTTGTAAAAATATTATACGAATAAGAAAACTACCAGTTTCGAGTACCGCAATGCAAAGTGTCACCCCCGCCGCATCGCGCGGGTACCTCACTAGTACTATATAATAAAAGAAACCACTTTGGGGACACTTGTCATCATATTAGGTCATTTCTTATAGATAATTATTATTTTAGTTTAATCTCTTCTAATTAATTATAGATAATCCTTCTATTAACTATTATTTAGTTTAATAACTTATAGATAATTATTATTTAGTTTAATCTCCTTCTCATTTATAATATTATTTATTTGAATTAATTAGAGTTAATTATTGTTTTCGTCCCTGTGATTTGTCAAAAATCACTATTCAGTCAAATAGTTTAAAAATTGCAATTTCAGTCCCTATGGTTTCACTTTCGTAATTATTACCATTTCAGTCCCTGTAATTAACATAATAATGGATTGAAATTGTTACGAAATTGAAACCATAGGGATAGAAATGGTTACGAAAGTGATACCATAGGAACTGAAATCGCAATTTTTAAACTAATAGACTGAAATAGTGATTTTTGACAAACCACAGGGATGAAAACAGTAATTAACTCAATTATTTATTACTTTTATATTTATCTATTTACTTCAAATTCAAACTTAGTTATCTAATTTGATCTTAACTATATATTTGAACGTTTTGTTTAGTTTGGTATCAAATAGATTTTACGAAACTTGAAAATAAAATTAACTAATATTATTTATCATTTATATATTTACGTAGTTTTAAATAAAGGGTTACATTTATTGAGACTTCGTTAACAAATTTTGCAACAACAGAATAATCTATTTTTATCATGAAAACTAAACTTTGTATTAATATATTAAATATTTTTATTTTCACTATACAAAATTACATTTACTCGACCCATATAATACATGAGGTGTTTTAAGATATAACTTTTTAGTATTTGATATATAAAGTTAGATTTATTCATATCGTACAATACACGGGGTTTTTTTAAGGATATATATTTTTTTATTATTTACTACAGAAAATTACATTTATTCAAACCGTCTAATACGCATATTTTTAAAGATGTAATTTTTTTATTATTTGGTATATAAAATCACATTTATTCAACCCGTGTAATAAATGGGGTTTTTTTAATATGTATTATTTTATTATTTAGTAAAAAATATTACATTTATTCAACCCATGTCATACACGTGGTTTTAAAGATATAACTTTTTTATTTGGTATATAAAATTACATTTATTCAACCCGTACAATATGATTCTTATAGATATAACTTTTTATTATTTAATATATAAAATTATATTTATTCAACCCGTGCAATAAAGGAGGTTTTTAAAGATACATTTTTTTATTATTTAGTATATAAAATTTATTTATTCACCAGTGTAATACACGGGGTTATAACCTAGTCATTACATAATCAATAATAATAATAATAATAATAATAATAATAATAAGTATTCTTTTATAATAAAAAATTTATATTCTAATTAAAAAAGGGGTAAAAAGAAAATAAAAAAAGGGTTTGTTTGTGATAACAGTTTTGACAGATTTCTGAAGTGCGGTTTAGAAAGCGGGTTCATTCGACTACAAAGGGTTTGAGTTAGCGAGTACACGGGTTCTCGTTTGGTTTGTGTTTTGAGGAGAATAACAAAAGTATCAACCACCCACTAAAATTATGGAATTCATGTTTAACAAACCCGTGGCTCAAGAAATTATTGTATTTTTTTTTTTTTTGGTAAAGAGTTATCCCGGTGATTCTATATATTCACAACTAATAAAACAAGTAGTGTGGAGAATCCAACACTAGTTCAGACATAGGACATACCCCTATGACTGTAACAACCAAAAAACCGAAATAAGACCAACACAAGTAGCAACAACAAGAACAAGAAATTATTGTTGAAGATATAGTTTATGTCTTTTGCACTCATGAATGTAGAGAAAGGGTTGAGGCATATCGATTACACAATGTTCAGCTAATACAAGATTACAAAGATATAAAAAAATAAAAATTTTACTTTAGTAAAAAATGAAAAGCTTTATAAAGATAAAATTGAAGCTCAGCGAAAAGACATCATCAAACTTAAGGATGATCTAAGTGTAAAGATAACCTACTTCTTAGAGGCACAAGAGAAGGTATGCATTTTGACCAAAGAATTGGAAGATATCAGAGAAAAATATCAAATTAACAAAATTAACATTAAAAGTCTTCCAGTAAATTGGTCAAAAATCTATGTGATCAACAACTTGCATACAAGAGAAAGAAGCGGTGTGGGTTGGGTTTCAATCAAGTTCCTCCTCCTTATAATGACAATTACACATATTTACCTGTTACTGAGGAGGAACTGATAAACGAAAGCAAGATGAGTTACGGTCCTAAAACCGATAAGTCATCAATCAACAGCAAATCTGTTAATAATAAACAACTAACTCCTTCAATAAACTTTATTTCTATAGGTACTTTTTATCCTAATGTTTCGTCTTCACGTGCAGATGAAGTAAATGAAGTAAAGTTTGGAGATTTTCTTGGGGATGAACCAGATTCAAATTCTGATTTTTCTAAAAACTCAATAAATGAATCTGAGTCTGGTTGTGTTTTTGGACAAGCTTTCTTAATTCGTTTCATAGTTATGTGTCCTCTAGTGGGCCTTATGTTTTGGGCAAAACTATTGATGCTTGTGATGAACCTTTAAACAATGTGTCTGATGATGGTTGTTTTTCAGTAGTTGATGATGCTTCTAACTTAACAGCTACTGATAGTGTGACAGGGGAGGTCCCTCAGGATGCATTCAGTGAAACCACTGAAACTTCTTCTCAAGAAAATCAACAATGTTCTGATTCTTCTTCTGAATCGGTCTCAGTGGAAGTCCCTAATGTTGAATCTAGTGGGACCACATTAAAAACTGAAGGAAAGTGAACCACTATTAAACACACAGGATACTTGTGTTGATGAAACTTCTACATCTTCTGAAAATAAAACTGAACCAGATTTCAAAAAGGAAGAGGTGGTTACATTATATGTCAAGCCACAAGAAAACATTCTTGAAAAGGAAATTAAAATTGAATCTTCTTTTCAAAATGATCTTGATAAAATTATAAAAGACGAAAAACATCACCTGTCTGAATCTCATGCTTGTGCTAGTTCTGATCAGCAGGTACCTAAACATTCAGAAAAGGCACATGGAACACAAGCAAAGCAATCTAAACAAGCTCATTCATCCAAACCCATCAGATTAGCTACTGTTGCTAGCTCTTCGAATCTCCATACATTGAAGTGACAGACATGTTTCAACTGTGGAATTCCTGGACACATTGCTAGAAATTGTGTTCATCGCCCAAACGTGCAACAAAATGCAAATATTCACTCTTGTGCTGGTGTTTGTGAGCCGGTTCACAACAAGCGAAATGAGCTAAAACGAGCAGAACAAAATCGAGGGTATAAGAAGTCTACTCATCAAGGACAAGGCAGTAATAATCCTCATGAGGCACGTGACAAGGTGAATGTCTGAAAGTAAAGTGCAGGCGCATCCAGCGCAAAAAGGACTGGTTTGTCCTTCAGGACCTGCAGGAGCAAATCAAGTTGCTCAAAATGTATTTCCGATGAAAAGACAAACTTGCTACAACTGTGGCATTGCGGGTCATATTGCAAGAAACTGCACAAATCATCCCTATGTACCTTATATACACAGCATCAGAGGGTTACACCATGGGATAAATCTCATTCTAAGCCAATGAAGGTATCATCACCTAAGGCAGTGAAGAAATGTGAATCCCAAGGTTAAACCTTCTGATGGGGATTGGAACGCTGCTAAAAACAAACGCAAAGCTTCTCAGGAACAAAAACGTTTTTCTAAAACCAATAAACCTCAGCTAAAGTTGCTCAACTGAAGGCAATAAACACGTGTGTTAAATCGAAACAGATTTGGAAGCTCAAATCCGAAGCAGTAATGTCTCCAATCCTTGAAACAAAAGGGGACTTGTGTTTAAAAGAAGTGTCTTATTTTGATGCTTCAGGAAATCCCAGGACCACAATGGCCTGGGTACCCATGTCTTACTAATCTCCTTACTTTTCAGGAACAACTAAAGAGGAGTTGTTGACAATCTCTGGAATGTTGATAGCGGTTATTCCAGAGATAAAATGGGTAACATTTCACTGTTGCAAAAAGTTCAATTTTTTTTAGATGATATGTTTCCTTTGGAGGAGATAAGAGAAGTAAGAAATGATCAACAAAAGGTACCGTTTAAATTCAGTACCTTGATTTGAATTTGATTAGTCTTCAATCTGATGACAGAACGATTAAGCAAAAATATATTTTCCTCTTTATTAGTTCTTTACTTTGTACATAACGTGTCCTTTCTCTAGTAAATGGTAAATTTGCGCATAAGATTTATGCACAAATTTAGGGGGGAGAGGGACATATAGATAGATATAGAGTTTAGGGGGAGAAAACTCAGATAAGAAAAATACAAAAAGAGTTTGTTGTATATATATGCATTGTTTTAGGGGGAGAAAATGAGAAAAATACAAAAACATTTAAAAATGAAAAAGCCAAAAAGAAAAATTGCATGATATGGGAAGTGAAATAAATGTTTGTGTTAAAGGGTTTGGCTAACACATGTAAGGTGCCATAGCTGAAAAGACTAGGATCTACTGCGATATGTTGATAGGTTTGACGCTCAAAACGATAAAAGATACTTAGTGATATAAACATAACGAACTATGTACCATGTGGGTAACATACCAACGGCGTATGATTTTATGGTCCCTAATCTTGCGTTGATTGATAGCCAACATCTGAGGTTTCGGGTATTTATATTGTTGAATCATCCGGGGATATCTTGGTTGTCCTTCTGTTGCATCCATATTATATGCAGACCTAGACACAGTCAGGATATCTTAAAAGATCCCAAGAGGACAAAAACCTTAAGGAATAAAATCTCAAAATGAGAAAAATTCCCAATGCTCAAAGAGCCAAATTCATACCAAAATGGTATTTGCCTCGCCCTTGTTGGACAAATCATTGGTTGCTTTGCTGTACGAAAGTATTGACCTGTCACCAATGGTCTGACGTTGTAAATCAAAAAGGATGACATCAGTATACGCACCTGTTATGATAAATCATTGTGCTTACCTTGATCGCGGGGGTATGCCTTGGAATGGGACACACGGGTATAATAGTATAATATTACCTTAAGCATATCATGAAGTTGAAAAATTGAAAGTTGAGCGTTAAAGTTTAAGTGGACAAACATATTGGCAATCGCATAGACCAGTTTGATTAGGCTCGTACTGAAAAGTGTTCCTTAATCTTCTTGAGAACGAATTTTGATCCCATTGCAACTGTAATTGTATATTTGGTAGTTGTTTATATTTTGAGTTTTTTATTTGTTTTTAGTTCTTAAAAATTCAAAATTCAAAATTCAAAAAATACAAAAATAGTGTCTTGTTTTTCTATAAAACCAAAATCCAAAAATAGAGTGTTTATTTGTTTCCTTAAAACTAAAAATATAACCGTTCTTGAAGATTTGACTGATCATCAAAAGTTGAAAGAATTTAAATTGTGAAATCCGAGTACAAGTACTTGGATGTACCTAGTGTTCATATGGTACTATCCCTGTTGCATAAAAAATGTTTGCTTATGAGTTTGTGAGCATGTGCAGAACTTGATTTCAATCAAGAACAGGGGTTGATGAAGACTGAGATGCTGTTAGTTGCTGAAGAAGCATGAAGCAGCACAACAACAAGATGTACCTAAGTCAGAAGAACCGGATACGAAACACCGTCTGACAGTGAAAGTACATTTGAAGAAGTACCGTGAACCTGCTTAAAAGACAAAGATTAAAGAAGAAAAGAGTTGCTGAGAATCCTCCTCTCAAATTATTTTTAACAAGATTTTCAAGCAAAGCTGGACGTGATCCTGATATGAAGCTAACCACAAGAGCTGAAGAAAGAGACCCAGTGCTGAGAGTTCAGAAGTCAAGAACTTCCACAACATCTGCAGCATAGAGATAGCCATAGACTTCATTGAAGACGTTGCTAAATTCATGTTATGAAGACAAATTGATGGCATTAGTCTAGGGGGAGATTGTTAGGCCCTAAAGTGTGAGACTGACGCATCAAATTAATACAACGGGCTATGGTTAAGAACTTGGCCTTACCAGGTTAGTTTATATTAGATTTTGGACCTTTATAGGTCACTTGGGCCAAGCTTTAGGCCATGTGGGTCAAGCAGGCCCAAAGGGAGCCCATGTAGGGAATTGGGCTTGAGTTAGTATATAAACAAGTTTTCAACTTGTTTTAGGGTTTGAACCTCCTTGTTACAAGAAATTCTTGAGAAACAGAGAGTGGGAGGCGATTGTGGTGTAGAATACTTATACCAGACGTTTTGCTTATTCAAGTAATAGAACGTGTGCAAGTATTGAAAGTGATTCGGTATTGTGTTCTTCGTATTTTCAGTTTTTCGTGTTTATTCTTGAGTCACATCAAGTTTGGATTCCACACAAACTTGGTGTTGTTTGATATCATTGAAAGATCCGTTCTTCGGGACTTACACTTTTCTAGGATTGGCGGGTTACTACTGTCTTTTCATCTCGAACTTTTCGAAAATCACTGTTCCCCTCACGTTGTTGACTCAGAAAGAGAAACCTTTTGTTTGGAGTCCCGAACAAGAGGAATCCTTTTAAATGCTTAAGGACTTGCTTTGTAATGCTCTCATCCTCGCTCTTCCTGATGGAAGCGATGATTTCGTGGTATATTGCAATGCATCTAACCGAGGTCTTGATTGTGTCCTCATGCAATGAGACAAGGTTATCACATGTGCTTCGAGGCAGCTAAAGATACATGAGAAGAATTACACTACTCATGACCTCGAACTTGGCGCAGTTGTTTTTGCTTCAAAGATTTGGCGATATGGTACAAAATGTGTGGTCTTCACCGACCATAAGAGCCTACAACATATCTTTAACCAAAAAAAGCTAAACATGCGTCAACGTCGTTGGGTAGAATTACTTGATGACTACGACTACAAAATTCGCTATCACCCTGGCAAAGCGAATGCCGAGGCCGACGCACTCAGTCCCAAATCTCATGTTAGCAGCATTTGTTGTTCTCAAATCACTAGCGATCTTCATACTCGCATTCGTGAAGCTCAGTTTTCATCTTTCAATGAAGCAAACATGTATAACGAGATGAAGTGTGGTGCTGAAAACGAACTCATGACGAAATCCGATGGACTCCAATACTACCTCAATCGCGTTTGGGTAAATCGTGGTGAACTTCGCGTATTCATAATGAAGGAGGCACCCAAATCACGATACTCTATTCATCTTGGTGCTGATAAGATGTACCATGACCTTCGTATATTCTATTAGTAGTCTGGTATGAAGAAAGATATCACCACCTTTGTTTCAAAATGTCTCACTTGCTTGAAAGTCAAGTTCGAACATCAACGTCCTTCTTGTTTACTCGACAACCTGAAATCCCAGTTTGGAAATTGGATAGCATCGCCATGGACTTCATAACCAAACTTCCTCGCACTCCTTCTAGACATGATAGCATTTGGGTGATCATTGACCGTCTGACCAAATCCGCTCACTTCCTCCCCATTCATGAGGATTTCAAAGTTGAGAAACTAGCTCGAATCTACACGGATGAAGTCATATGTCGTCATGGTATACCCATTGACATCATTTCTAACCGCGATGGTCGTTTCACTTCACGTATTTGGCAAACTTTCCAAACCGCTATGGGTACACACTTAAATCTCAATACGGTTTTTCATCCTAAAACGGATGGACAGAGTGAACGTACTATCCAAACCTTAGTGAACATGTTTCGCTCTTGTGTTATTGACTTTGGTGGAAAATGGGACATACATTTACCTTTGATTGAGTTCTCGTACAACAACAGCTACCACTCCAGCATTCAAATGGCTCCTTTTGAAGCATTATATGGTCGCAAGTGCTGATCACCTATCTGTTGGCACGAATTGGAGATGCTCAAATCACTGGCGCTGATCTTATACAAGAAACAACGGATAAGATTCTTCAAATCCGTGACAATCTCCTCAAGGCTAGAAGTAGACAAAAGAGCTACGCAAATAAATGTCGCAAACTATTGGAGTTCAATGTTGGTGATCAAGTACTCCTTAAGGTCTCTCCTTGGAAAGGAGTTATTCGTTTTGGTAAAAAGGGAAAACTTGCTCTACGTTTTGTTGGTTCTTTCAAGATACTCGAAAATATTGGTAAAGTGGCATATCGACTCGATTTACCCAAAGAGCTCAGCAACGTTCACCCAACGTTCCATGTCTCAAATCTCAAGAAGTGTCTAGCTGACGAAGGACTTCAAGTTCCTATCGACGACTTGCAAATCAAAGAGACATTACACTTTGTGGAAAAACCGGTCGAAATCATGGATCGAGGAACCAAAAAACTACGGCGTAGTAGAATTCCCATAGTCAAAGTTTGATGGGAAGGAAAACGTGGTGTTGAATTCACTTGGGAACTCGAGAGCGAGATGAAGACCAAGCAACCATATCTTTTCGTTCAGCCTTCCTCTAGAATGGATTTGGAGGACGAAACGAAATCTCCTAAAGTAGGGAAGACTGTAAAGCTTCGCATATTTGTACTTTCCCGATTAAGCATGTACTATTATATTTCTATTTTTTAGAAACTTGTACTCACGTTGTATTCTACTTCATTACAACTTTGTAATCCGAGACTATTGATCATAATGAAAATTCAATTATTTTATTCACATTCATGTTATTCATGTTAGACTTGTTTGCATATTTATACTCACAATCAACATTTCAAACACCATTATACATGTCTCATAATTGCACGATACACAATCTTGCTCACTACACGTAAAAACCAGTTAAAACGCATAACATACTCGAACTTGAATCTCGAGAGGAAGGAAAAGACCCTTTCGCGTGAGAGGACCCCTCTCGAGTGACTGGGCCTGTCGCCCCAAAATCCCCTGTCGTCCGAACTCGCATGTTGCCCTAAATCCACCCTACACCTATAAATAGGTGCACTACTCCACTCCTTTACTTGCTCATTTCACTTGACACTCTCTAGAATGCTCTCAACCTCCCCACTCGCGACAAAAAGCTTGGTATCAACGTTCTTTCCTTTTCCAATTGATTTCTTTACATTCCTTGCATTTTGTCCAATTGATTTCTTTACATTCCTTGCATTTTGTTTCTGATCCTTAAAATTTTTTTACAAACTGCTTGATTGAATACATCTCACAGATGGTTTCCACTAGTTTGCTTGGGCAAACTAATCTTGGAGCATCACCGTATGAGATTCAAATCAAGATTTACAAACTTTAACACTTTTAAAACTTGTTCATGCTTTTCGTTCTAATTTTCTGTACGACCTTAATGGAATCTGGAACCTATCAGACCCTCAACTCATTTCATAGTTAAGGGTTTGCATTAGAGTTAATTTCAACCAAGAAATGATCTGTTTTGGACAGATCGAACACACATCTTTCGTCGTAACAGTCACTAGTCGCCCGAAAGGAGACCCCTTTCGCGCCACAGGGTGTACCTTTTCGCACGAAAGGGATTTCTTCATAAGTTTTGTTTTCGATTCCGTTTCTGTTTTACATCAGATCATCAGTGATGAACCCCAAACAGTTTCCTAGTCACAAAGTGAGTTAACCCCGTCCAGCCTCCGACACTTAGTTCACTCTTTCCATGTCGTGTTGGCACACCTGGGTTGTCCTTACTTGGCTGCTTGGTCACTTTAATTTCTGCTTTCGACTTGTTTAACACCTACTGTTACTGTAATGTTTAAAATCAATTTACAATTAAGTTTTACACATGAATTTATGTTAAAACAGATTAGTCGCACGAAAGGGAAACCCCTTTCGCACGAAAGGCTTCTGCCCTTTCACACGAAACGACCTTTCGCTCGAAAGGTTCTGTTACTTGTTTTCCGACGTACTTTTCTTGCATTTTACAATCTGATCCAAACCCTTTTCACATCAGAATACTTACACCTTTGTTTACCCATTTCAGGGTGACTTCGGTGTTCAAACCTTCATCAACTCAACTCTCGGTTTTCGTGGAACTCTACGCAAAACTGTGAGTATACTTGATTCCTGTTTTCATTTTATACACTTTGGGTGCAACATGTACATTTATACAAAACACGCAACACTATTAAAAATGTTTACAAATCACACTCTATCCTCTATTAAACGTGAGACTTGTTATACTTGTTAATCTCGCATGCTATGTTTACACGTGTCTATATGCTCATTAACTTTGCAAGCCTACCTTAACAATTATAGTGCTATAGGATTAATGCCTCGCCCGTATTTTTGTGGTATTTTTAAGTAAAACACATTACACCCTCTTTGTTTCGACGACGTTGGGTAATCACGGTTACGTTAAACTCTGGTTTGACATATAGTTTACACTAGTACAGCATATTAGTAACTTGTATACATTTATAATGTTGGATATGAGCACATTTAAAACATTTTCGTATTATGCTAAGTATTCAAACTTGTATACTGATGTATTGCAAAATACATCCTTTATTCGTGTATAGTTTGTATAGATTTCCATTATTTCTAGTTTAGTTTTACGTTAGAATTGTGTGCTTTTGATAAAATTGTGTTTTCCAGGTCTTGGTATTGAATATTGCTGAAAATGGAGTGGAACCGAGCTAAACTGCTTAAACACCAAGTCCTAGAACTATTTGGAAAAAGTGTTAGAATTATTTTGAAGTTTTTGAGAGTTCAAGCTGGAAAATTCACGCAACATTCTGTGAAAAACCTCCGTGGCGTCGCGCCACAACTAAATTGGTTACCAGTCACGTAGCGTCAGCAATAAACAAAGGAAATCTGGATTTTTATATGGTGGCGTCCCGCCACCAGGAAAGTTCTTACCCGTCGCGCGACGCGACGGGGTTACATGAAGGCCCTGATTCGTTATTTGCTAGGGTTTGGTATTTAATTCCAAGATAATCATCATTAATGACAAGTTACGAACTTGGGAAACCCTAGGCGAGTTTTAGAACAGTTTTTACGGTTTTCAGAGTACTTTGGCTTGCGGGAATCATTCGGTTAAAGCTCGGAGCATAGGAAAGAAGATTGTTCGGGTCTTATCTCCCGGTTTTCATTATTTTCTTGTTTCGATACTTTTACGATGAATTCTTGTTTTGAACTTGTTTTTTTGTTTTAGACATCATCTTTTCAGGCTAAAACCTTCGTTACTACCTAGGTTAGATGATAGTTTAATAAAGTTTGGATTTTTAACGGTTTCTATAGTTTGTTATTGATTGATCTTTGAAAGTAAATTATTCTAGAACCTCTGATTTGGTGCATATGCGTATTTAATTTTGATTGTTGATTATTTACTGTTTCACATAGATTTTGATGAATGTCTTTCACATAATGAATTTGTGTTGATTATTCGTATCTTTGCGGGTTCGGGTGATCTTTGGGTAAATCGGCCGATAGCCTTAGAAACAGTAATTAAAATTCAATTATAACTACTGCTTAACTTGTCGCTGAGAGGCTCGAGTTAGTTAGTAGGCCTCAGAGCAATATATAGCTAAGATAGGTTTTGAGAGAAGTCGATCTTAGTTCCCTAATCGCACCTGTGTCTGTTAAACCAAGTTAGAATCTAGGATTGCCTTAGACTGTCGCGCTGAGAGGTAGATAGTCGTATTAGGGCACTTTTAGAGTCGTTAGAGGACTGAGAGGAAATCTAACAATCGGTGATCACAACAGCCTTGTAGGGTTTCCTAGATTTCTTCCTGAGAATGGTCGGGAAGTCATAGCTTGAAATACCCTAGGGTTTAGTAATTTACGATCCCGGTTCCATACCACAATAGTACCGTTAGAAATCCATTCCTAGTTAAAATGAATTCAAGCCTAGGTAGTCGTTAATCTCATTTGAATTAAACCTTAGTTCTTGTTCGTGTCATAGTCTAATTTTATTTTAACTACAATTTTAGGATTTTAGTAACCCCCCCCCCCTAGAACACAACAATAGTTAAATTGTGTCAATGTCAAGTCTAAATAAAGTCTTTAACGTAATTAATTAGAGTCCTTGTGGGTTCGACATCCGGACTTGCTTTTCTTTGCTAGAGTCGACCGGTTCACTTGCCGGTGAGTAGTTTAGTCAAGTTAGAGAGTCTAGATTATTATTACTTGAGTCTAAATTTAGGTTTATTTTAGTTTATTTATTTGATCTACTTATTGCACATCATATACTCGCCAACATTTTTGTTGATCATATTTTAATACATGTTGCATGTTGATAGATGATGACATGAAGAAACACAATTAGGGTGGATATAGATACTCACCTTAATGAAATAAACAATCATTTATGGTTTGTGATGTTGCTACAATTTGGTGTATTTGTCTTGTCGAACAATGTATTCAATTTAGCATTTATGAAATTTTGATTAATTAATTATTGTCACAATTAGCATTATGATGTCTCGAGCAATCTTGTTTTCGTCTCACTTCGATGTTTCCGCCATCGATTAGGGTATGACAAGTGTTTTAGTTGCGCTTTAAATTTCATGCCTATAATACATTTTATTGTGTTTTAAATTGTTATATTTGGTGTTTTTCTTGCCAAAACAACCCAAACATCATGCCTAAGACTATGGGGTATGGGGCGGGGGTTGGAGAGAAACGCCCAAGTCACCACCCCGGGTGGGCTTGGGTTTGGGCGTGGCCCCTTGGGCGGGAGTTTAAGGCCGGGCGTGGGGCATGCTAGCGATCCTATGTGGTCGGCTCTTATTGGCTTGTTGGCTAGGGCATAGCGATCTTATGTGGCTTGGCCACGCCAGCCCAGCCACGCCCACCATACCCCTATGAACTTGGGTTTGTGTATTGAGTGCCCCATAATCCACGTGTCAACCAATGTCCCAAACCCCTACCCCACCATACCCCACGGTCTAAGTCCCAAATATGAGGCCTACATGTCAATTCTTATGCCTTCTCACACTTCTTACAAAAAATATCTTTTTTAAAGGAAACTCACCCTAGGGATAGGGTAAAATAGGGACCACCTTTAGATGCAAGAACCGTAGGAACCATTATCCACCCAGATCTCTTATGTATGAGTGGTTGAGATTGAATTGTTTAAGTTTTATTTGTGTTATAGTGATTTTATTTATTTAAAAAGAATAAATAGTACAAGAAGAGTATTTTGGAAAATTTGACTTGTGTAGTATTCATGTCAACTTGTCAAACTAACAATCAAACATCGTAGACTACATCACTCTTCATATCAACATTAATTACGTTTATCTATTTAAAAAAAGAATTAATTATAACACATGATTTTTTATACAAAAAAATTACACTACATGTATAAAAAGAAAATGTCTTCAATCAGGGGCGTAAAAAAACTTTTTTACATACGTTTGAAAATTGGATTTATGCGTGACGTTTAGAGGAGCTCGGGTCGGCGAGCAGGGGCGTAAAAATTACACTACATGTATAAAAAGAAAACGCCTTCCATTTTTACATACGTTTGAAAATTAGATTTACGCGTGATGTTTAGAGGAGCTTGGGTCGATGATCAGGGGCGTAAAAAAGCTTTTTTTGCTTACGTTGTCAAAACATTTTTTTATTTATTTTTTTACATAGTGGTGATCTCATACTCAGTTCGTGTAAATGCTTACGCATGTTGTCAAAAAAAATTTACGCACGCTGTCAAAACTTTTTTACACGCGTTGTCAAAACTTTTTTTACGCACGTTGTCGAATGTTTTTTTAAAAAGTTGTAGTGCAAAGTAATCAAACGTTAACGAATGAAATAGAAATTCTCAAAAAACATATAATAAAATATAGCTTGCATTTTATAAAGAACATTATCTCAGAATTAAGGGAAAAATAGAGCAAAAAGAAAAATAGATATCATTTTCGATAATTTTGTATTTTCTAATAAACATATAAGACAAATATAACTTACATTTTATAAAGAACATTATGTCATAATTAGGAAAAATAGAGCAAAAAGAAATAGATATCATTTTCGATATTTTTGTATTTTTAAATTACATAATACTTTTGGTGTTTGAATTTAAAATCTAAGATTTTTCTTTTCAATTTTAAATATAAAAAGTATAAAAGAGATAAAAGTAGAGAGATAATGATGATGTGATGTGTTTTAGAGATAAGAGAGAGAAGATGTGATATTGAGAGAAAAAAAAACTAAAATACCCTTTTAATAATGGATGCGCTGTACATTGATTTCTTTTATAAAATGGCAGTACATCATACATTTTCAACTGGTACATTTAGGGCATGTTTGGCTAAGCTTTTCAAAATAACTTATTGCCTTATTGACTTATCAAAAAGCCAATAAGTTGTTTTTGTGTTTGGCTAAGTCAAAAGTCCTTTTAGAAATGGCTTTTTGCAAAGAAAAAAAAAGGAGGTTTCAAGAAGTCACAATATTGTGACTTTTTGGCCAGCTTTTAACTTTTCAAACTACAAATTACCAATATACCCCTTCTTTACCCCCGTATATCTAAAAGAATGCTCATTTTAGTCATTTTATATCAATAAGCTAATCCAAACACTTTTTTTAAAAACTCTTTTTCAAAAAGTCCTTTTCCCAAAAGTCATTTTCCAAAAGTCCTTTTTAACTATAATAAGCTTAGCCAAACATGCCCTTACTACCCTTGTCTAGAGTAAATTTCCCAATCTGCCCCTCAGCCAATCTATTACAAAAAACATGTAGCTACTTCTGGTCCACTTATAGAGTTTTCACAGTTTTCTTAATTGGGATGAGTTTTCTCATTATAATTAGTCCTCTCTCTCTCTCTCTCTATATATATATATATATATATATATATATATATATAAACGGGATCAGGAGAAAATGTCCAGTTTATCAAACATACTTATTTTTAGATTCGAGCCCACTTAATTTCGTCTAAATTTGAGATTAAAAATTGTTTCATCTCATGAACCTCAAAAACTGGGAGAACAAATACCAACTATATAAGGTTTTTTTTTTTTTTTTTTATTGTATCCTTGTGGATATGCTTAGATATGTACATAAAAGCATGAAATTAATTTTAATTCGTTTTTCTAGTTTTGTACCGTTTGGCTACAGTTACATTGGAGTATATCATAAGCATGACATATGCATCCATAATGACATCTAGATGTGTAAGTTATCGGAATATGTTTCCATATGCCGCCGAAACATGCTGACCGACGAACGTAATCCTTCACTTCCACAGTAAAGCTTCAGAAGAAACTAGTGTTTTTCTTCTTTTATTTACAGGACTTTAAACCAGACTTGTTTATCATTGTCTCTCTCTCAAGTTTTTCAGCTAGAAACAATCATGAACATACAGATTTCCAACAATTCGGCTGAAGAAGAGCCTAATCCCCGTCCGGTCGCTATCGCGTAAGCTCTTTGCTCTTTAGATTTGCTAATCGACTTGTAATCTCCAAGTGACACACACTTTTGCTTTTGAGAAATATGTATAGTAATGTGAACCTGTAATCTATTGTTGGATGATTGAATAACACTCACGTACCACAATGTTTTATAGATAAGGAAAGCTATATATATATTACAAAATACTAATTGCATACTAATAACTGTTTTTCATTTATGAGCAGTGGAAACATTCCTGGACCATTGTTGAGTCGGTTCTGCAATTTTGCTCGTTATCTGTAGTAAGTTCCTTCCCCTATCTGTAGTGATGACTGACGAAGAGAAAGACCGTAATCAGAACTTTTAATCGCGTTATCTGTACAGCCAGGGCGGGCTCTGGGATGACCCACTTTTCGGGGCCCAAAATTAATCTATATACCGTATTTTAAGAGAGCCAAAATAAGATACACCGAAGATTGAGGATGAATTAGTATTCAAAACACTAATTACATTTAATCGCATCATCATAAGTACACTTTAAACCTCTCATCTTTAACAAAACCATAGATAATTAGTTGCTAATTACACTTGTCCCAACTACAAAAATCACTACTAGCCGTCCCAGCTATTAATATATTGGCCTCCAATAGACGCTGATTAACGGAACCCTAATGGCGTTTGTCACCGGTCGCCGGAAAAAAGATTCCTAAATGTCTGATTTAAGGATACAAGGAGGTTTGGGATAAAAATGTTGAGTTTTCCGACAAAAAAGAAGCTTTTCAACAACCTCAATAATTGAAGCTTTTACTATTAAAAAGTTTCTAAAGGTACCATCTAAGGTTACAAAGAGTTTTGGAACAAATAGGTTGAGTTTTCTGACAAAAAATGAGTCTTCCGGCAAAAATAAAACATTTTTCCGACAACCTTAATAATTGGGGCTTTTACTAGAAAAAGGTTCCTAAAGGTATAATCTGATGTTACAAAGAGGTTTGAGACGAAAAGATTGAGTTTTTCAGCCAAAAAGGAGTTTTAGGCCAAAAACGTTTTTTTCTGGCGACCGATGACTAACAAGTTAGGGTTCTGTTAGTCAGGGTCACATTGGAGGCCAATATATTAATAGTTGGGACTTCTAGTGGTGATTTTTGCAGTTAGGACCAGTGGCGACCAATTAATAATAGTTGGGATTATTTAAATTCATTATTCCTTAATTTGAGCATAGTATTGCAATAGTTTTGTAATTACAAAATTAATATGTTATGTGATTAACAGCGTTTAAGGGTAAGCAATAACTGAATCATTAACCGAAACCGAGTCGAAAACACACAAAATTGAAACGAAATCAACGAAAAAACGATTAACCGAAACCCAAATTAACCAAAACCAGTTACTGATGTTTTTTACCCTCGTTTAACCAAAATAACTAAACCAAACTGAACCATTCATATTTTCATAGTTTCTAGCTTTTATAACTTTAGTTCATGTATTTCATATTTTATACCTATATTTTATGTATTTATACTTCAATTTCATGTATTTATACATCTGTTTCATGTATTTACACCTCAATTTCATGTATATCTAAACAAAAGTTTTAGCCCAAGTTTGGTTTTGACTATTAACCAAAATTAAACGAATCAAACAAAAAGACGTCAATATAACCGAACAAACTGAACTGCTTAAGCGAAAACCGATTGGCTAATAAAATAGACTAACCGATTATCTCGATTTCGATTGAGGATAATAACCGAACAATACACACCCTAGCAATGTTTGTGTTTCCCGCCGCATTGCGTGAGCACTATTCTAATAAAAATGTCTTGAAACACATGCTAATTGAGAAATGTGAGAAGCATAGTGTATATTATCAAACATATATGTACGATGCTTATTTTTCACTTTTAAACGCAAATATACACTAGAAAAAAATATTTTCGAAACTCTTTCACCCTATTTATTGTCATGAAGAGAAAGACAATCTTTCAAATCATAATTTCAAATATTTGTACAACTATGTGGAATGTACGAGCTAATTAGTTGCTACTAGTTGACCTGATAACATAGATAGATACTACTAGACTTAGTTGACTTGATAACATCGATGATAGATGGAGTGATGCTGGGATTTTTTCGTAAAAATAATCTTTGAGAAATATGATATCAATAGTAAGCACAGAACCTCCTTAGCACAGTATGCTTAAGAACATAAATGTGTTTAGTTAGAAACTCATCATCCTAGGGACGGGATTACAATTGAACTCAAACCCAATAGGTAAACCTGGAATTTAATGCATTTGGGACGAGTATGGGGTGTGGTAATCAGGTATGGGATTGTATTTATTTATTTATTTTCCACGGGTATGTGATGGGTATGGGATTTGGTGAGATATTCATTTACCCGAAAACGTATTCCCGTTTATCTGATTATATACTCGAAATATTTTGTGTTTTTTACTTATTTAAATTAGGGTTATTGGATATTTTCACCCCTAAATATTGGCTATTGGTCGATGTCACCCCAACTATCACTTTGATGTATGTCACCCCCAACTTAACATTTAGTGTATTCAATTGACAAGTTCTTCTTTCTCGCTTTTCTTTTCTTTCTTTGCTCATCTAAACATTCTTGGCAATTCGTCTGAACTCATAGCTGGGTTAGTCTTTCTTTCTTTATCAGATCATGTTGGGCTTTTCTTTCTAACTTTTCGTCTGAACTTTTAATTTGTTTTCGATTTTTCTTCAACGGATGCTCAACCGTTGACTTTCACATAAGGTTCTATATTTGTAGATTTCTTAACTGCATCCTTCCTTTCATACGGTACTAGATCTTTTCTCTCATTATCATGATCAGTAGCAGGCTTCTTGTTTCGCTACTGCAAACTTATCTTAACAGTTTCTTCATCTTCATGGTTGTTTGAGTCAGGAAAACATACCTGAAGATTCACTCTTTTCTCTTCTTCCAAAGCAATTCTTTCTTTTCCTTTATTCAATCTTTCTTTTTCTTCACTTACTAAAACATCTTGCAAAGCTTCTTCTTTCCCTATAGCTTCCTGAGATTCTTTCTTACGTGGTTGTTCTTCTTGAACAATTGCATCCAATCTTTCTTTCTCAGCAGCTTCTTGAGCTGCTTTTTCCTATTCTTCCTTTCGTACATGATCAATTCCATGATGCCGAATTTTCAAGCACGTCATACTTCCTAAGCATTCATGAGTATGCCAACTTGTACCAAGATGTCGTCCGGCAAAGTTTGACATATGTACCCCAATGCGGTGTACATTTTCCTTTCATCTACAACTACGCTGGCTGTAGGTTCAATAACATCCCAAAAACCATAGTCTTTCAAGAATCCCTCCATCTTAGTCGACCATACTTAATAGTTATATTTCGTCAATTCTTGAAGTTCCCCATCACCATCGTGTCTTTTCTATCTTTCGTTTCTATCAACAAACAAGAACACGAGATATTGGGGGGACAAACCCGTGACTTTCTTATTCAATCAAACGAATATACGAACTTACAAAGAAAAGGGACAAATAAAAACATTAACGTTGACCCATATTTATAGTACTACTAAACTTCCTCTCCAAGACAAATAAATCTTCCTAAACCTATTACAATATAATTATCTAAAATAAACCAAATTTTAATAAAAACTAATTATATCTATTTTTCACTTTGGCACTTCAACTTTCAACTCATACGAGTTTTAGGATTAACTTTCAACATGGCGTTGGGATTTAGTTATATTCTCGTTTTATCCTACCCGATTACCTGATAATGTATACCCGTTTTACCCGACCCGATTACCCGATAAAGTAAACATATTTTACCCACCTGATACGTGATAAAGTATACCCATTTGACCGATATAATTTCTTTAATTTTTTAAAAATGTGTATATAATATATATGATGCATTCTTTATTAATAAGGTAACTGAAAAGGCAAATGGCATACATTTTTTTGTAATCTTTTGGTGTAGCCGTTATGAAACATTTAGGGTCTGTTTGGTATGGTGTAATAGAATTGACGGGTGAATGGAATGTACGAGGTAATGGAATGGACGATGTAATGGAATGGATCATTACCATTCCATGTCTTGTTTGGTTACCATGTGAGAATCAAATGAATCATTACTTTGTGTTGTTTGATAGGAAAAAATAGACGAATTACTTTGTGTTGTTTGATAGAAAGAATAAATGAAGTAATAAAATCGGTGATGAGTGAAGGTAGTCGGTGGTGATAGGTGGCAATGGTAGCGATGGTCGGAGGTGGTGGCAGTGGGTGGCGGCGGTGGGTGGTGGGTGGTGGCGAGTGACGACGGGGGTGGAGGTGTGGATGGTGGGTGACGGTTGGTAGCGGCGGAGGTGGGTGACGACTAGGGTTAAGGTGGGTGGTGGCGGTAAACAGCTGGGGTGGAGGTGGGTGGTGGTGGTGGTGGCCGCGGCGGAAGTGGGTGACGGCGGCGACGGTAGTCACGGCGGCAGCTATGGCAGTAGTGGTTCGCTCGTGAGTGAGTTATTAAAACCAATAAGAATAATAATAATAATAATAATAATAATAATAATAATAATAATAATAATAATAATAATAATAATAATAATAATAATAATAATGGTAAAAATATAATAATAATAATAATAATAATAATAATAATAATAATAATAATATATCTTTCCATTCCTTGAAGGAATGAAAAAAAAAACACCACCTTACCAAGGAATGAAAATTATTATATTTGGAAGGTTTACATTCCTTGTGGAATGCTCAATTCCATTACCACTTGACAACCAAACATGTTTCTTTTCATTCCAATAGAATGATCCATTCCATTCCGCCTTCTATTACTTCGTACCAAACGCTACCTTAGATTGTAATCTGGTGATAACAGTCCTAAAAAAGTTGCATACATTATTTTGTCATCTATGCATTTGAGTATTTTTTATATACATTTAATGCAATTTTGATATCTTTTTATATACTTGTAGTTATTTGATATATTTTTATAGTGACACTGTTAAATGCAATTGCTTGGTGGTTACCCGATAGATACTTGACGAGTTTTGGGTCCGGTATACTCAACGGGTAAGTTTTTTAAATTAACATATTTACCTAATACCCAATGAGTAATTACCCGATAGAAACCTGAAAGGTTTCGGGACAAGTTTGGTACAATTTTTTTTAATCAGATTTGGGGTTCATATTACCTAAACTCGGCCCATTGTCATCACTACATCATCCAAATAATTTAAAAAAATGTGTTGAGTTGACTTATTTTAAGACAACTAAAATCGTCAATAGGTTATTCGTCCGATGGTGAAGGGCAATGTGTTTTTTTGTTTCTAAGATTTTTAAACGGTTGTTTTCACGATTTTCTTTCAAGTGGTTTCCCACTCAACAACAAAACTCTTCCTGAACGAGCCACATGCATAGGGATTTCAAACAACCCTGTTGAAGAAAATTGCGATTTAGCTAACCCTATGGGGTAAGCTCTTACCGTATTTATAACATTTGTCTAGTTGTATGATATAATTAGAAGGGTTAAGTTATTCTACAAATGAGTTTTAGCATACAAAATATTCTTAATGCGAGAATTGGAGGGGTTTTTTTTTCCTCGTCTTATTAAGCACGTATTTTAGTCCTAGAACCAAAAAAATTGTGATTTTACACTAGTAGAGTAATTATGTAATTTTAGTCCTACAATAATTACTCTACTACTGTAAAATCATAAATTTTTTATTTGTTTATTTATTTATTTTTAAAATTTGCAATTGAACATCATTCTTAACGAGTAGGGAAAAAATTAAAAAAAAAAATTCTTTCACTTCGTACTTTAAGAGCATTTTGTATGTTAAGACTCATTTGTATTTGATCTTTACACATAACTAGTAAGGGGTTGTTTTACAACGTCTGAATGGTTAAGTGTTGAACCAGTAAGAGAAGATGTCTGAACCATTAAGTGCCGAACCAGTAAGAGGTCTGAATCATTAAGACCCAGTATAATGCTTAACCATTCAGAGGCAAATGGTTAACCAATTCAGATTAGAGGTCTTAACCATTCAGACTCAGTATAATCTTAACCATTCGGAGGCAAATGTCCAAACCATTCAGACACCTGCTCGCGAAACAATCTGAACCATTAAGTACTGAACCAATAAGAGGTCTGAAACATTAAAAGCCTCATAAAAGTTAAACAAACAACCCCTAAGTCTATTTGATATCTAGATTGAAACAATTGTATATACATATTTCAAACCGTTATTATTGTTTTGTTGAAAACAGGCTTGATAAATCCATAATCATTAGAGATGAAGAAGAAGAAGGTAAAGAAGTAGAAGCTAAAGAAGAAGGCAAGGAGGAGGAAGATGAACTCTCTGGCAATGATCCAATCATTCTAGGAAAAAAAGAACAACAAACTAGAAGGTAAGCTCCATAATGTTTTACTTGTGCCTTTGTAGATTTGATTTGTTTCTATTATTGATTATCTCTATATTTGTATTATCAAACCTAGTTAAATGCCCCTAATGTAGCTCCGTATGCACTTACCATAGTTAACCGAAACCGAGTCGAAAACAAACGAAATTGAAACGAAATCAACAAAAAACGATTAACCAAAACCCAAATTTACCAAAACCAGTTACCGATGTTTTTTACCCTCGTTTAACCAAAATTAACCAAACCAAACTGAACCATTCATATTTTCATAGTTTCTTGCTTTTATAACTTTAGTTCATGTATTTCATATTTTATACCTCTATTTTAATTATTTATACTTCCATTTTATGTATTTATACATCCGTTTCATGTGTTTATACATCAATTTCATGTATATCTAAACAAATGTTTTAGCCCAAGTTTGGTTTTGGCTATTAACCAAAATTAAACGAAACAAACAAAAAGTCATTAATCTAACCAAATAAACTGAAATGGTTAACCGAAAACCGATTGGTTAATCAAATAGACTAACCGATGATTTCGATTTCGATTGAGGATAATAACCGAACAATGCACATGTAAGACCTTTAAAAACATTGAGTAATTTACTTGAAACATATATCACTTTATAAGTATCTTTTACCAAATATCCACAAAACGATAATTTTTACATGGATTTTAAATATTTTCAACAAAACTACTTCTACTTATTACACATAAGTTTCGTTTCAAAAGGACTATTATAATTGCGGAAGCTTTGACATTTGTGTGTTCGATCCTTTCGGGTACTTGATCATCATCCGCAATTCGCTACCATCACCTATAATCCAGAAATTTTTCAAAACATTAGTCATTAATGTTTATAATGTGTATTAACAAGTACTAAAGTGTAAGGCCCTAGTTCGTATTTGACAAAAAGTCGCAGCGGAAATACGTACCATAAAATTTCTTTCATTATAAACGTTTTGATTTACTTGAAAGTTCATTTTAAAATAACTCTTTTACAATATATGCATCCTTCGTACTCATTTAATAAAATAAAAGCATAACTTATGTTTATCAAATTACATACTCAAGCATTCCCGTACAATCTATCTTGTGACTCGGTCTTTGATCGCTACTCCTCGTGATGATAATCTGTGATTCGTACAACCTGCACCCACCACATACATTCGCAACATTAGCATACATTATATACAAACAAGATTCTCAATCATGTAGACTCGTTACGTCATATCCACATATACTTTCCATCCCGTTATCTTTCTAGATTTAATCATTCCATCCGGGTGTCTAATCCTTGGCGAAACTTCAATAATGTACCTGCATTACATTTCATTCTCGAGGCACATTGTTAATAACGTCAATACTTAAATGTATTGAAACCACATATACAATACATACAAAACTACGTGCATACTTACATACCTTTACTTGCATACATACGCATCTACTTACATACATACATGATTACGTCTTCACATACATACATACATACATACATACATACATACATACATACATACATACAGACATACATACATACATACATACATACATACATACATACATACATACATACATACATACATACATACATACATACATACATACATACATACATACATACATACATACATACATACATACATACATACATACATACATACATACATACATACATCCATACATACATACATACATACATACAAGTCACATTCACTTATTTGTAAGTTGAGCCTTAACTACAAACATATCAACACAAATCAATGCAATTACAAACAAACATAACCGACTAACTTCCAACAAACATGATGAACATTCAGCAACATAATGAACATCCCATTAACACGATGAACATTCAGCAACATAATGAACATTCCATTAACACGATGAACATTCAACAACATAATAAACATTCTATTAACACGATGGACATTCAGCAACATAATGAACATTCCATTAACACAATTAACATTCAGCAACATAATGCACATTCCACTAACACGATGAACATTCAGCAACATAATGAACATTCCATTAACACAATGAACATTCAGCAACAAAATGCACATTCCCTTAACACGATGAACATTCAGCAACATAATGCACATTCCATTAACACAATGAACATTCAGCAACATAATGCACATTCCCTTAACACGATGAACATTCAGCAACATAATGCACATTCCATTAACACGATGAACATTCAGCAACATAATGAACATTCCATTAACACAATGAACATTCAGCAACAAAAATGCACATTCCATTAACACGATGAACATTCAGCAACATAATGCACATTCCATTAACATGATGAACATTTAGCAACATAATGAACATTCCATTAACACAATGAACATTCAACAACAAAATGCACATTGCCTTAACACGATGAACATTCAGCAACATAATGCACATTCCATTAAGATTGATATTAAGATTGAAACAATTTATATATACATATTTCAACCGTTTTTATTGTTTTGTTGAAAACAGGCTTGATAAATCCATAATCATTAGAGATGAAGAAGAAGGTAAAGAAAGAGAAGCTAAAGAAGAAGGCAAGGAGGAGGAAGAAGAACTCTCTGGCAATGATCCAATCATTCTAGGAAAAAAAGAACACCAAATTAGAAGGTAAGCTCCATTAGGTTTTACTTGTGCCTTTGTAGATTTGATTTGTTTCTATTATTGATTATCTCTATAATTGTATTATCAAACCAGGTTAAATGCCCCTAATGTAGCTCCGTATGCACTTACCATAGTTAACCGAAACCGAGTCGAAAACATACGAAATTGAAACGAAATAAAAAAAAACGATTAGCCGAAACCCAAATTCACCAAAACCAGTTACCGATGTTTTTTACCCTCGTTTAACCAAAATTAACCAAACCAAACTGAACCATTCATATTTTCATAGTTTCTAGCTTTTATAACTTTAGTTCATGTATTTCATATTTTATACCTCTATTTTATGTATTTATACTTCCATTTCATGTATTTATACATCCGTTTCATGTGTTTATACCTCAGTTTCATGTATATCTAAACAAATGTTTTAGCCCAAGTTTGGTTTTGGCTAATAACCAAAATTAAACGAATCAAACGAAAAGTCGTTAATCTAACCAAATAAACTGAACTGGTTAACGGAAAACCGATTGGTTAATAAAATAGACTAATTGATGATTTCAATTTCGATTGAGGATAATAACCGAACAATGCACACCCTAGCAGTGTTTGTGTTTTTCGCCGCATGGCGCGAGCACTATTCTAATAGAAATGCCTTTAAACACATGCTAATTGAAAATGTGAAAAGCATAGTGTACATTATCAACCATATATGTACGATACTTATTTTTCACTTTTAGACACATATTTACACATATGTAAATCGGACAAAAATATTTTCGTAACTCTTTCCCCTATTTATTGTCATGAAGAGAAAGACGATCTTTCAAATCATAATTTCAAATATTTGTACAACTATGTGGAATGTACATGCCAATTAGTAGCTACTAGTTGACTTGATAACATAGATAGATAGATAGATAGATAGATAGATAGATAGATAGATACTAGACTTAGTTGACTTGGATCACATAGATGGAGTGTTGCTGGGTTTTTTTCGTAAAAATAATCTTTAAGAAATATGGTATAAATACTAAGCACAGAACCTCCTTAGCACAGTATGCTTAAGAACATAAATGTTTTTAGTTAGAACTCATCATCCTAGGGACGGGATTATAATCGAACTCAAACCCAATAGGTAAACCTAAAACCTAATGTATTTTGAACGGGTATGGGGTGTGGCAGTGGCGGATCTTGTCCGTTGAACGCGCCAGGGTCGAAAGACACGGACACTAAAAAAAGCCCGGGCAAGCCCGGGCCAAAAATAGCATATATAAAAATTTTCGATCGAAATGCGAAAAATTAGCAATACGGCCAAAAAACTTACCCGGGCCGTGGCCCTGCCACAACCCTTCTAAGAACCGCCCCTGGGGTGTGGTAATCAGGTATGGGATTATATTTATTTATTTATTTATTTTTTCGCGAGTATGTGATAGGTATGGGATTTGATGATATATTCATTTACCCGATTATATATCCGAAATAATTTGTGTTTTTTACTTATTTAAATTATGGCACAATTGATATATCTTTAAATTTAGTTAGTTTTCTTTTTTCTTTTCCTTTTTATTCACACCGAATTGTCATTTAGTATCTCAATATTCCTACTTCATCGTAGATATATCCTTGCAGCAAATTCTTACGATTGGTTTTTACAATATGTGAAGAACTACGTCTTGGTCTTCAAGATTAGCATACACTTTTTTATGTAATTTTTGGTAACATACCGATTAGAATTGATTAAAAGTGACCCGATGAGTTTTGGGTCAGGTATACCCAAGAAGTATTTTTATTAAACTAACGAGCATACCGAACCCCACCGGTTAGGGCTGTAAACGAACTGAACGTTCGTGAACCGTTCGGCGGGAAGTTCGTTTATGTTCGTTCGATTAGTTTAACGAACGAACACGAACAAAAAATTCTGTCCGGTTAGCTTAGCGAACGAACACGAACATAGGTCTCGTTCGTTCGACTGCGTTCGTGGACGTTCGGTAATATGTTCGTTTGATTATATTAAAAAAATAATAAATAATAAACCTTTTATCTAAACATATTGAAAACTTGAAACTCTATTTTTTCTAAGTTAGCTAAAATCTGGACATTCTAAGACATTTTTGAGGATAATTATGTCTAAGTTAGTTAAACTTTATTAATCGTTTGGTGGTGTAGTAGACTTCTTATGTTTTAATTTATCCTTTGATAGTTGTATTTAACTACTTCTATCCAATGGTTAAGGATAACAATGTTTTCATTTTTTTATTTTCAATGTTTGTTTGTGTTCGAGTCCAGTGTTCACGAACTGTTCGTGAACAATTAATTTCCTTAACGAACGAACACGAACATAAACTTATGTTTGGTATGCGTTCATGAACAGTTCGCGAACATGTTAATTTCCTTAACGAACGAACACGAACATGGCCTTGTTCGTGTTCGTTCGGTTCGTTTACAGCCCTACCACCGGTCGCAGTGGCGAAGCTTAACGTTTTCAATAGGGGGTCGAAAACGTTTATACTAAAAAATATCTAAAGAACCGGGGGGTCGAAAACGTATATACCCAAAAAAATTTTATAGGAAAACTACATATATAAAACTACTCAGCGAAAAATTCGGGGGGTCGGGTGCCCGCACCCCCCCCCCCCCCCCGCCCCTTCAAAGCTGCGCCATTGACCGGTCGACCTGATACCCGATGGGTAATTACCCGTTAAAACCGTCGGGTTTTGGGTCAGGTATGTGACAAGCTTTTATAATTGGTATGGGGTTGGGATTTAGTTATATACTCGTTTTATCCTACCCGATTACCCGATAATGTATACCCGTTTTACCCGACCCAATTACCTAATAAACTAAACATGTTTCACCCGACCCTATACGTGATAAAGTATACCCGATACGTGATAATTTTTTTAAAATATGTATATAATATATATGATGCGTTCATTTTTAAAGTGGTAACTGAAAAGGAGAATGGCATACCTTTTTTTTAATCTTTTGAAACATCTAGATTGTCATCTTGTGATAACAATCCTCAAAATTTTTCATACATTATTTTTGTCATCTATCCATTTGAGTATTTTTATATACATTTAAGTATTTTATTTATATACAACTAGTTTGATATATTTTTATAGTGATAATGTTAAATGTAATTGATTGATGGTTACCTGATAGATACTTGACGAGTTGTGGGTCCGGTACACTCACCCAGTGAGTAATTACCCGATAGAAACCCGAAAGGTTTCAGGACGAGTTTAGGACAATTTTTTTTTAATGAGGTTTGGGGTTCAGATTACCTAAACTCGTCTCATTATCATCCCTACATCATCCAAACAATTTAAAAAATTGTGTTGAGTTGACTTATTTTAAGACAAGTATAACAACATGCCAATAAACCCATCTAACTTGAATCACTTGATGATACTAAGATTTTTAAACCTCGGTTGTTTTCATGATTTTCTTTCAAGTGGTTCCGCACTCAACAACAAAATTCTTCCTGAACGAGTCTCATACATAGGGATTTCAAACAACCCCGTTGAAGAAAATTGCGATTTTCCTAACTCTATGGGGTAAGCTCTTACTGTATTTATAACATTTGTCCAGTTGTATGATATAACTTGTAGTGTTAAGTTATTGTACAAATTGGTCTTAGCATACAAAATACTAATGTGAGAATTGAAGGAGGGTGTTTTTTTTTTTTTTTTTGAATTTTTCCCCATGTTATTAAGCACGTATTTTAGTCTTAGAACCAAAAAAAAATCGTGATTTTACACTAGTAGAGTAATTATGTAATTTTGTAGAGTAATTATAATTACCCTACAATAATTACTCTACTACTATAAAATCATGAATTTTTTTATTTTTTATTTATTTATTTTACAATTTGCAATTAAACATTATTCTTAACGAGTAGGGAAAAAATTCAAGAAAAAAAGATTTCTTCACTTCTTACGTTAAGAGCATTTTCTATTTAAGACTCATTTGTATTTGATCTTTACACATAACTGTAAGGGGTTGATTGACAACTTCTGAATGATTAAGTGTTAAACCAATAAGAGGTCTGAACCATTAAGTGCCGAACCAGCAAGAGGTCTGAATCATTAAGACCCAGTATAATGCTTAACCATTTAAAGGCAAATGTTTAACCAATTCAGATTAGAGATCTTAACCATTCAGACTAAGTATAATCTTAACCATTCAGAACCAAATGTTTGAACCATTCAGACACCTGCTCGCGAAACAGTCTAAACCATTAAGTACTTAACCAATAAGAGGTTTGAATAATTAAGAGCCTCATAAGAGTTAAACAAACAACCCCTAAGTTTATTTGATATCAAGATTGAAACAATTGTATATACATATTTCAAACCGTTATTATTGTTTTGTTGAAAAACAGGCTTGATAAATCCATAATCATTAGAGATGAAGAAGAAGGTAAAGAAGGTGAAGCTAAAGAAGAAGGCAAGGAGGAGGAAGAAGAACTCTCTGGCAATGATCCAAGCATTCTAGGAAAAAAAGAACAACAAACTACAAGGTAAGATCCATTATGTTTTACTTGTGCCTTTTAAGATTTGATTTGTTTCTATTATTGATTATCTCTATATTTGTATTATCAAACCAGGTTAAATGCCCCTAATGTAACTCCGTATGCACTTACCATAGTTATATCATTTTTGGGGTTCGTTTTCTTCAATCTTAACCAAGGAAAACACACTCATCTTCGACTTGCAAATCCCTTTGTGCTTTTATCTGTTGTTGGTTCTTCCATCGCTTACGTGACTTTTCGTATATAAAACTGAAACCTGATCAAAGCAATTAAATTGGAAAATTACAATTTGCTCTGAGGGTGTTTTGTTTGAAGCGCTTGGTCTAAATATTGACCAAGGTTGATTTTAGTTCAGATCGTCATTCAACGGGTGTGACTTACAATAGTTCGAGCTCAAGCTTAGATCGTTTCAGGCACTATTTTAGTTCAGAACTAACATTAATATTACTGTAATCTAACTTATAATAAAAGACTCCAAATAATGACACATGACATTCTCTCTTTTAACCTTATAAATTTTATTTATATTTGTTTAATAAATTTCTTTTAATATTAATATTAATTAACAACCAATATATAGATATCACTTATTTGTATCCTTTATCTTTATCTAAAATTAATAAATAACTTCAATTTTGCAATTTAAACCCTTTGTTTTTTTTTTTTACTTTTAACCCAAAGTTTTTCATCTTTTACAATTTAATCCCGACTCTTTTTTATTTCAATTTTGGTCCACCATACCTTTCGTCTTTCCCAAGTTTTTCGTTTCGTTCTAAATTTTGTGAGTTAACGCACCGCAACGTGCGTGTGGAATTCAACATTTTTTCGTATATTTTTTCTCGTTTGACTGGCACGTCGCGTCACATCTATTTTTCTGCGTTTGACAAGTTCGACCAACACGCTGGTCATGGATGGACTTAGTTATTTTTTTTCTATGTTTTACGTTTAGGTTTAATTTCTTAGCAATGAGCGTGCGTGATTCAAAGATTTTACGTCTGCTTTTCGCTCGGCGTTATTTTTTTCCCGTTTTCATTTATTTTGTGTTTACGAGCTTTTCCGGTGTTGGTGGTCGCTGACAATGGTATATAGTATTGCTACTACTTAACACAGTTTAATGACAACCGCTGCAACGCAACAGCTTAATACTAGTATATACTATTTTAATCGGCTTAATACTAGTATGTACTATTTTAATCGGTTAATCGTCCGATGGTGAAGGGCAATCTGTTTTTTGTTTCTAAGATTTTTAAACCTCGGTTGTTTTCATGATTTTCTTTCAAGTGGTTCCGCACTCAACAACAAAATTCTTCCTGAACGGGTCTCATGCATGGGGATTTCAAACAACCCCGTTGAAGAAAATTGCGATTTTCCTAACTCTATGAGGTAAGCTCTTACTGTATTTATAACATTTGTCCAGTTGTATGATATAACTTGTAGTGTTAAGTTATTGTACAAATTGGTCTTAGCATACAAAATACAAATGTGAGAATTGAAGGAGGGTGTTTTTTTTTTTTTTTTGAATTTTTCCCCATGTTATTAAGCATGTATTTTAGTCATAGAACCAAAAAAAATCGTGATTTTACACTAGTAGAGTAATTATTTAATTTTGTAGGGTAATTATAATTACCCTACAATAATTACTCTACTACTATAAAATCATGAATTTTTATTGTTTTTAATTTATTTATTTTACAATTTGCAATTAAACATTATTCTTAACGAGTAGGGAAAAAATTCAAGAAAAAAAGATTTCTTCACTTCTTACGTTAAGAGCATTTTGTATTTAAGACTCATTTGTATTTGATCTTTACACATAACTGTAAGGGGTTGATTGACAACTTCTGAATGGTTCAGTGTTGAACCAATAAGAGGTCTGAACCATTAACTGCCGAACCAGTAAGAGGTCTGAATCATTAAGACCCAGTATAATGCTTAACCATTTAAAGGCAAATGTTTAACCAATTCAGATTAGAGATCTTAACCATTCAGACTAAGTATAATCTTAACCATTCAGAACCAAATGTTTGAACCATTCAGACACCTGCTCGCGAAACAGTCTAAACCATTAAGTACTTAACCAATAAGAGGTTTGAATAATTAAGAGCCTCATAAGAATTAAACAAACAACCCCTAAGTTTATTTGATATCAAGATTGAAACAATTGTATATACATATTTCAAACCGTTATTATTGTTTTGTTGAAAACAGGCTTGATAAATCCATAATTATTAGAGATGAAGAAGAAGGTAAAGAAGGTGAAGCTAAAGAAGAAGGCAAGGAGGAGGAAGAAGAACTCTCTGGCAATGATCCAAGCATTCTAGGAAAAAAAGAACAACAAACTACAAGGTAAGATCCATTATGTTTTACTTGTGCCTTTTAAGATTTGATTTGTTTCTATTATTGATTATCTCTATATTTGTATTATCAAACCAGGTTAAATGCCCCTAATGTAACTCCGTATGCACTTACCATAGTTATATCATTTTTGGGGTTCGTTTTCTTCAATCTTAACCAAGGAAAACACACTCATCTTCGACTTGCAAATCCCTTTGTGCTTTTATGTGTTGTTGGTTCTTCCATCGCTTACGTGACTTTCAGTATATTGGCTTGGGTACAGGACCGTTCAGATTACAAGATGCTAAAAGGCCTTTACTATATCGCTTGCAACGTGGTATTCATATCGTTGGTGGTGTTATTCACAACAACCTAGATTGGGCAATGATGCATTACACTTTTGGTGTTTAAACTTAATTTCTTTTGACTTATGAACTTATTTTGTTTTAATATTTTCTCTAAAGACTTGACTTTGTATTTGTGTTGAATCACTTTTAAAACTTTAGAGTCGAGGAATGAATGTTGTAATCGGTAAGTTATGTTTAGGGGCTAGATTTTGTGCATATTTTATTAGCAACAAAACCATTTCCTAATAAAAAAAACATTTAAACGTATACATCCTTACTTTTGGTCCTTTTCGTATATAAAACTGAAACCTGATCAAAGCAATTAAATTGGAAAATTACAATTTGCTCTGAGGGTGTTTTGTTTGAAGCGCTTGGTCTAAATATTGACCAAGGTTGATTTTGGTTCAGATCGTCATTCAACGGGTGTGATTTACAATAGTTCGAGCTCAAGCTCAGATCGTTTCAGGCACTATTTTAGTTCAGAACTAGCATTAATATTACTATAATCTAACTTATAACAAAAGACTCCAAATAATGACACATGACATTCACTCTTTTAACCTTATAAATTTTATTTATATTTGTTTAATAAATTTCTTCAATATTAATATTAATTAACAACCAATATATAGATATCACTTATTTGTATCCTTTATCTTTATCTAAAATTAATATATAACTTCAATTTTGCAATTTAAACCCTTTGTTTTTTTTTTTACTTTTAACCCAAAGTTTTTCATCTTTTACAATTTAATCCCGACTCTTTTTTATTTCAATTTTGGTCCACCATACCTTTCATCTTTCCCAAGTTTTTCGTTTCGTTCTAAATTTTGTGAGTTAACACACCGCAACGTGCGTGTGGAATTCAACATTTTTTCGTATATTTTTTTCTCGTTTGACTGGCACGTCGCGTCACATCTATTTTTCTGCGTTTGACAAGTTCGTCCAACACGCTGGTCATGGATGGACTTAGTTATTTTTTTTCTATGTTTTACGTTTAGGTTTAATTTCTTAGCAATGAGCGTGCGTGATTCAAAGATTTTACGTTTGCTTTTCGCTCGGCGTTATTTTTTTTCCCGTTTTCATTTATTTTGTGTTTACGAGCTTTTCTGGTGTTGGTGGTCGCTGACAATGGTATATAGTATTGCTACTACTTAACACAGTTTAATGACAACCGCTGCAACGCAGCGGCTTAATACTAGTATATACTATTTTAATCGGCTTAATACTAGTATATACTATTTTAATCGGTTAATCGTCTTATGGTGAAGGGCAATCTGTTTTTTGTTTCTAAGATTTTTAAACCTCGGTTGTTTTCATGATTTTCTTTCAAGTGGTTCCGCAGTCAACAACAAAATTCTTCCTGAACGAGTCTCATGCATAGGGATTTCAAACAACCCCGTTGAAGAAAATTGCGATTTTCCTAACTCTATGGGGTAAGCTCTTACTGTATTTATAACATTTGTCCAATTGTATGATATAACTTGTAGTGTTAAGTTATTGTACAGATTGGTCTTAGCATACAAAATACTAATGTGAGAATTGAAGGAGGGTATTTTTTTTTTTTTTGAATTTTTCCCCATGTTATTAAGCACGTATTTTAGTCTTAGAACCAAAAAAAAATCGTGATTTTACACTAGTAGAGTAATTATGTAATTTTGTAGAGTAATTACAATTATCCTACAATAATTACTCTACTACTATAAAATCATGAATTTTTATTATTTTTTATATATTTATTTTACAATTTGCAATTAAACATTATTCTTAACGAGTAGGGAAAAAATTCAAGAAAAAAAGATTTCTTCACTTCTTACGTTAAGAGCATTTTCTATTTAAGACTCATTTGTATTTGATCTTTACACATAACTGTAAGGGGGGTTGATTGACAACTTCTGAATGGTTAAGTGTTGAACTAGTAAGAGGTCTGAACCCTTAAGTGTCGAACCAGTAAGAGGTCTGAATCATTAAGACCCAGTATAATGCTTAACCATTTAAAGGCAAATGTTTAACCAATTCAGATTAGAGATCTTAACCATTCAGACTAAGTATAATCTTAACCATTCAGAACCAAATGTTTGAACCATTCAGACACCTGCTCGCGAAACAGTCTAAACCATTAAGTACTTAACCAATAAGAGGTTTGAATAATTAAGAGCCTCATAAGAGTTAAACAAACAGCCCCTAAGTTTATTTGATATAAAGATTGAAACAATTGTATATACATATTTCAAACCGTTATTATTGTTTTGTTGAAAACAGGCTTGATAAATCCATAATCATTAGAGATGAAGAAGAAGGTAAAGAAGGTGAAGCTAAAGAAGAAGGCAAGGAGGAGGAAGAAGAACTCTCTGGCAATGATCCAAGCATTCTAGGAAAAAAAGAACAACAAACTACAAGGTAAGATCCATTATGTTTTACTTGTGCCTTTTAAGATTTGATTTGTTTCTATTTTTGATTATCTCTATATTTGTATTATCAAACAAGGTTAAATGCCCCTAATGTAACTCCGTATGCACTTACCGTAGTTATATCATTTTTGGGGTTCGTTTTCTTCAATCTTAACCAAGGAAAACACACTCATCTTCGACTTGCAAATCCCTTTGTGCTTTTATCTGTTGTTGGTTCTTCCATCGCTTACGTGACTTTCAGTATATTGGCTTGGGTACACGACCGTTCAGATTACAAGATGCTAAAAGGCCTTTACTATATCGCTTGCAACGTGGTATTCATATCGTTGGTGGTGTTATTCACAACAACCTAGATTGGGCAATGATGCATTACACTTATGGTGTTTAAACTTAATTTCTTTTGACTTATGAACTTATTTTGTTGTTAATATTTTCTCTAAAGACTTGACTTTGTATTTGTGTTGAATCACTTTTAAAACCTTAGAGTCGAGGAATGAATGTTGTAATCGGTAAGTTATGTTTAGGGGCTAGATTTTGTGCATATTTTATTAGCAACAAAACCATTTCCTAATAAAAGAACATTTAAACGTATACATCCTTACTTTTGGTCCTTTTCGTATATAAAACTGAAACCTGATCAAAGCAATTAAATTGGAAAATTACAATTTGCTCTGAGGGTGTTTTGTTTGAAGTGCTTGGTCTAAATATTGACCAAGGTTGATTTTGGTTCAGATCATCATTCAACGGGTGTGACTTACAATAATTCGAGCTCAAGCTCAGATCGTTTCAGGCACTATTTTAGTTCAGAACTAGCATTAATATTACTGTAATCTAACTTATAATAAAAGACTCCAAATAATGACACATGACATTCTCTCTTTTAACCTTATAAATTTTATTTATATTTGTTTAATAAATTTCTTTTAATATTAATATTAATTAACAACCAATATATAGATATCACTTATTTGTATCCTTTATCTTTATCTAAAATTAATAAATAACTTCAACTTTGCAATTTAAACCCTTTGTTTTTTTTTTACTTTTAACCCAAAGTTTTTCATCTTTTACAATTTAATCCCGACTCTTTTTTATTTCAATTTTGGTCCACCATACCTTTCATCTTTCCCAAGTTTTTCGTTTCGTTCTAAATTTTGTGAGTTAACACACCGCAACGTGCGTGTGGAATTCAACATCTTTTGGTATATTTTTTTCTCGTTTGACTGGCACGTCGCGTCACATCTATTTTTCTGCGTTTGACAAGTTCGTCCAACACGCTGGTCATGGATGGACTTAGTTATTTTTTTTCTATGTTTTACGTTTAAGTTTAATTTCTTAGCAATGAGCGTGCGTGATTCAAAGATTTTACGTCTGCTTTTCGCTCGGCGTTATTTTTTTCCCGTTTTCATTTATTTTGTGTTTACCAGCTTTTCCGGTGTTGGTGGTCGCTGACAATGGTATATAGTATTGCTACTACTTAACACAGTTTAATGACAACCGCTGCAACGCAGCGGCTTAATACTGGTATATACTATTTTAATCGGCTTAATACTAGTATATACTATTTTAATCGGTTAATCGTCCGATGGTGAAGGGCAATCTGTTTTTTGTTTCTAAGATTTTTAAACATCGATTGTTTTCATGATTTTCTTTCAAGTGGTTCCGCACTCAACAACAAAATTCTTCCTGAACGCGTCTCATGCATGCATGGGGATTTCAAACAACCCCGTTGAAGAAAATTGCGATTTTCCTAACTCTATGGGGTAAGCTCTTACTGTATTTATAACATTTGTCCAGTTGTATGATATAACTTGTAGTGTTAAGTTATTGTACAAATTGGTCTTAGCATACAAAATACTAATGTGAGAATTGAAGGAGGGTGGGTTTTTTTTTTTTTTTTTTTTTGAATTTTTCCCCATGTTATTAAGCACGTATTTTAGTCTTAGAACCAAAAAAAATCGTGATTTTACACTAGTAGAGTAATTATGTAATTTTGTAGAGTAATTATAATTACCCTACAATAATTACTCTACTACTTTAAAATCATGAATTTTTATTATTTTTTATTTATTTATTTTACAATTTGCAATTAAACATTATTCTTAACGAGTAGGAAAAACATTCAAGAAAAAAAGATTTCTTCACTTCTTACGTTAAGAGCATTTTGTATTTAAGACTCATTTGTATTTGATCTTTACACATAACTGTAAGGGGTTGATTGACAACTTCTGAATGGTTAAGTGTTGAACCAATAAGAGGTCTGAACCATTAAGTGCCGAACCAGTAAGAGGTCTGAATCATTAAGACCCAGTATAATGCTTAACCATTTAAAGGCAAATGTTTAACCAATTCAGATTAGAGATCTTAACCATTCAGACTAAGTATAATCTTAACCATTCAGAACCAAATGTTTGAACCATTCAGACACCTGCTCGTGAAACAGTCTAAACCATTAAGTACTTAACCAATAAGAGGTTTGAATAATTAAGAGCCTCATAAGAGTTAAACAAACAACCCCTAAGTTTATTTGATATCAAGATTGAAACAATTGTATATACATATTTCAAACCGTTATTATTGTTTTGTTGAAAACAGGCTTGATAAATCCATAATCATTAGAGATGAAGAAGAAGGTAAAGAAGGTGAAGCTAAAGAAGAAGGCACGGAGGAGGAAGAAGAACTCTCTGGCAATGATCCAAGCATTCTAGGAAAAAAAGAACAACAAACTACAAGGTAAGATCCATTATGTTTTACTTGTGCCTTTTAAGATTTGATTTGTTTCTATTATTGATTATCTCTATATTTGTATTATCAAACCAGGTTAAATGCCCCTAATGTGACTCTGTATGCACTTACCATAGTTATATCATTTTTGGGGTTCGTTTTCTTCAATCTTAACCAAGGAAAACACACTCATCTTCGACTTGCAAATCCCTTTGTGCTTTTATTCTGTTGTTGGTTCTTCCATAGCTTACGTAACTTTCAGTGTGACAACCCGAATTTCCGAGGACCCAAGATCCTTCGACTGGAGATCTTTCGACTGGAGTGCCAGTCTTTCGAATATCCTTCGACCTTAAGATATATGACCTTTCGAGATAAGACCTTTCGACCGAGTTCTAGTCTTTCGACCTGAGGCTTAATCCTTCGGCCCACTTGTTGTAAACTGAATCCTGGCCCAACTATTATACTTAAACATGATCACCGGCCCACTAATTGTTTGTTCGGCATTATAACTGGAAAGTGACATCCCTATATCACACAATATACTACATAGCAAACCCTACTTCTCATCTTCTACGTACGGCTGCAGACCCCCCACCCCCCCACCTGCAATATCATCTTAATCGATCAAGACATCCAGTTAGTAAGTTCAATTCATGTTTGTTTAATGCTCAAACTGCTTGATTGTGATATGATGCATATGTAAATAATTATTAATCTTGTGAGATAAGCTGTTATGCTAGTAATTCTTTGTTGATGTTTATGACTAGTGATGCATGATCGATGATGGATATACTTTGTTATGATCTGATTGGAACATGAACATGTGAGTTAATTCTAGGAAAGATAAGGTTGATCTCTAGGTAGTGATTAGGGTTATATGTGTACATGATAAACCGGTGATGCGAAACTAGACAGTCGCTCACGGTATCAAATCGATAATGTAGGATTCATGCTGAAGTGGTAATTATCATGTGCTGATTGACTGTTATTGTTGATTGATGGAACGATTATACGAAGTATTGAATGATTACGTATTACTGTTTTGGTAAACACATCGATGATTTGATGCAAGAGTCTTTGTGATGCTTGATCATGTAACTGTAAGCGATGATTAGGGCTGTGATAGGGTGTAACTGTTGATCGAATGATAATTGCTGAATCGTATGTTTAGGGTTCTTGGAACCGAAAACTAACTGTGTTTGTCGAAAGATGACTGTTGTTGCCGAAAGATAAGTGTAACTGAAAGATAACTTGTGATCGAAAGATAAGTGTAACTGAAAACTAACTTGTGGTCGAAAGATAAGTGTAACTGAAAGATAAGGGTTGTATCGAAAGATAACTGTGGTGAACCGAAAGATAACACTTTGCCGAAAGATACCTGTTGACCGAAAGATACTAAGGAGTTATGAACATACTTTGAATAATGGAATTTGTGCTTGGTTAATTGGTATGCCATGCTTAGTGATGGATGTTAACACTTGTATTTGTGTACACTAGCTGATGACTAAATGTGAAATGATACGTGTTGTGCTTGCATGCAACTGATTGTTATGTGTAACTGTCATAGGGCTTGGTAAATCACTGTTGTGAAACGAGTAAATAATTCTACCGAGCAAACCAAGGTGAGTTCACTACACTCGAGCATGCGTCCCAGTGGTTGGGGATAGTCAGTGGTATCCCGTGGAGGGGTAAGTCTTTTGGGTAAAAACGGGTATATTGGTTAATATTCTCACCTATCATTTCTGTAAGTCCCTTATTATGTTACCTGGAGGGTAACGGGTATTAGTTGGTAGCGCTACTTAGGTTTGGCACCCTCACCCCGTGCCTGTAGAGGACGGAGGTGAACTAATGACCCAGTCTGGCCCAGTACTAGATAGGAGTACGTGGGAAGGGCAGTCGTGTATTTCAGGAGCCGTCATTGTTCGGAATTGAGATATTAACAATATTACTTGCATTGGTTATTGAACTGTTTTACATACAACGGGTAACAAACGTTTTCTAAAACTGTGAACTCGCCAGCTTTGTCTGATACACGTGTTACATGCTCGCAGGACGTTAGGCATCTTGGTATTGGGAAGCTTGCTATCTGGGAGTGCTGGAGTGGTCATGGATCGAGGCTCTTGGATTAAATTACATTTGATACATTGGTTTTAAGCGTTACTATGAAACAATTGCTAAACAACTCATTACATGCTTCCGCTACACAACTTTTGAGAATTAATATTATGTTGATAACTTATTCTGGTAAAATAATGTCATGACTTATTTAGATATTTATCATTGGTTCAATGTGATTGGTGGCTCGAACTCTGATGCGTAACACGTCTCGCGGGGTTTCCGCGGGTGAAATTTTTGGGGGTGTTACAGTTGGTATCAGAGCCACTGGTTATAGTGAACTAGGTTTTAAAACGTTTTATAAAACCAGACTATAACCGAACAACTTCGAAAATCGATCATGACACTCAGCTCCAGATTGCAAGGTTCATTTCTCTCTCACTTTATACATTACTTGTTTAACAGTCACACACTCACAACGTATATGAACTGAAACAATTAGCACCATAGTGACTTGATAGCGTGACCCCACACATCGACTCATGCGAGCCATAGACCTGTGATATCATCTGTTGTGTTGTTTGAACGGGGGAAACTTTGAGCGCGAGCTAAGAAGCACTGAGATAAGCATGCAAATTGCCTTATTATTATGGGTGCACACTTAATAATAACGCGGGGTGCATGCAAGTCCCAGTGAGACTTATCGAGCGTGAGGAGGGTTCTGCCCTACTATGTGTGAACTTGGTAGTACGTAAATATCAGTATGATACTTGACTCTCATCTCGTTTCGACCTCTAAATCGGTTTATTCCCAACTATAGAAACATGAGTGGACGAGGACACGGACGTGGCAACATCACCATGACTCAGGCTGAGTTGACCGACCTAATCAACACCCGCGTGGCTGAGGCTTTAGCAGCCTATCAAGCTGGTACGGAATGTACCAAGCATCCTTACCCCCATATTGTGTACACGGCTTTTCACTTCTATTATTTGATTAATGTGACACACAACAGCCTATAGGAGGCATAGCAGTGAGTGACTCTTACATGAACACAAACTTTTTGAAACACGAACTTTTCACTTCTCATCAAACATCTACGAACCTCGATGTTAACAAACATTGCCTGAACACTCATCAGAACGCCTAGCAAACTGTGTAGAATGCTAGGTGCTTGTGCGAACGTCCCTGAGTTGGATGTGGTAGCGTCGAATGAATGGTTATTACCTTCCTCACTTATCTTCATTTGTTTGGACCCAACACACTAACGCTCTAAACCTCGAAGTGCGATCACTTTTGCAACACTCTTGAAACACACTGGGAATAATTCGAATCACTTGCTGGAATGATGGACAAAAGGATGAGTGTAGTATCCTACCGACTTCAGTATTTGGACGACCCCGATTACCAGCAACGAACCCCAGCGAACTGACTTCAATCTAAGTTTTTAACACTGGACAGCGACTCGTGGGGTCAACTGTTACAAACCAATCTGGACTTTAGCAATGACAACAGATCTTAGTGTGGGATGTGTAAATTCCAACACAACGAGTAGTACCTTGGAACTCGGCATGAAGTGTGAAGAGAGGGACATTGTGGTGAAAGAACGTGGCGTTCAGCTTCAAGCACCAACATTAGAGCAACAGTATTCGTGACACCCAGGTACTTGTAATAGTAGCCTACTGTAAGGGAAATGAAGGTGCCTTCGGCATGCATTGGACGTTGGTAATTCAAAACGACCACAACCAAGGGAGCGATGACGGTACGGGAGGAATCCGCGTGATTGTAACAATTACACCGGTAGTGGTGCTCACGGAAGGGAAGTTAGGATTGATGTGAGCAACGATAGGACAATAACAACATGGTGGTTTGGATGGGTAGAAAATCGTTTCGCCCTAATTCTGTTTAACCCTGATGATTCGCAAAACCAAACATGTTATGGAACCGGCTGATGGCAAGTCACTGCGACCTCACATGTTAGTTGGGACACAAACTCGACCCTACGGGAGACAGGCATGCGACACCGGTCTCACCCCTACTATCCTGGGTGGTTACGAGATAGTAGTTAGTAATGGTTCATTAACTAGACAAATCACTCAGACGCACCCTGTGTGAAGAAATTTAGCGTCACTTTATGCATTGAAGTACCAGAGTGGTGAGAAGATTTGCATCGTGTCGGTAATGACAGCCCAGAAAGCGTCTATGAAGGGATGACCTCACTGTAGTAGCAACTAACTCTAATAATCAGACAAAGGGCGATAAGAACGAGGATCTATCAATTGTCGTGACTAATCTCGATGTACAACTCGAAGAACTTTTAGACATATCACCACAATTATTAGTCAGAAACTCGTTGATCTCACGATCAGAGGAAGCTCCGAATACTCGTACTCTTACTGTCTTGCATCAGGATGGGTGCAAGAGCAGTATAAGCCACTATGAGAACTGTTCGGCAAGAAGGTCGTCAGACCTAGTCTTCGCGTTGGAAAGCCCCAGATATATCCGGGAAGATGAGCCTTTTGGTGTGTGTACTGATTATCGGGAACTCATCAAGGTGACAGTCAAGGAACCGTTTTCTATGACCGTGTATTGACGACCCATCGACTAGTTGCAAGGAACGAGCTTTATCAGATGAAAGCCCAGCGGGGAAAAGATTATTAAAGCGACACATCCGACGCAATTCAGCCATGCGACTTTGTACCCCATGACCTTTGGGGTGGTCATCACACCCGCAGCTTTACGTATCATGTGAACCAACCATGTTATTCGATGACGTTCCGAATCTTTCCCCAAGAGAAAAAAGAACATCACAGGCATTCTTGCATTTTATTAGGAGAGCCCCTGAGGGAGGAGCCATACCGCACGAAGTCTCGATGAATGTAACTTCTGGGTTCGAGAGGCGTCTTGGGTGGGCCATATAATCAATGAAGCAGGGATGCACGTGGATCTCGCTAAGACCCGTTTTGGTTAGAAACTGATCGACACTGAAGAATTCCCCGAGGCTACAACGATTACCTGGTTCCGCTTGATGTTACCGCAGATTAATCGTAAGGATTCCGGAAACCACCAAAACTTAGACCTCTCTAGTACAGCCGAGTGATGTGATTACGAAGGACAGAACAGGAGGACGCCTTTCCAACTTTCGAATCTTAACTCTGCAAGACGCTGAGCATCGTTTCACCCGAGGGTGTGGGTAATACAGTGGTATATCATCATGTTTGAATCGGAGTCCCAGTTACACGCCGACGCAACACAAGAAAGTGACGACTTACGTAATGGAGTTACGAAGAAGAACAGCACGACACACAACCGGTGGTAGAAATCGTGGCCTTTGGATTCACTTGGAGGCATTACTTGGGCGGTACCGAACGCGTTACTTAGACCGATCACAAGGGCCTCCCGTGTACCCTGACCACGAAAGAAGCTTTATCAGTTGATGAGAACGCTGGATGGAACTTTTGGATGATTACGACCGTGAGACCTGAACGTGCACGACCTTGCAGTTCGCTATCCACTCTGACACACCTGACCAGACTCACCTTGTTCGAAGTGAAGACCTGTTGGAAGAGAATTCACAAGATGGGTTCATGCAAGGCATGGAGAAGCAACTATTGGCAGGGCGGACGACATTCGCTATCTCATGGAACAAATGTGGATCCCACTATACGGCAACCGTATGGAACTAATACTGAGCGAAGCACACCGACTCCGATGTTCCGGTAGTCTGGACTTGATAGGGGACATTAGGATTTTAAGTCTCGTATGAATAACCGGGCATGAAGGCCCCATAACACTACATATGAACGATGTTGGACATGTGCGAAAGTCAAGGTGGAACACCGGAAACCTACCTGTTTGACAGTAACCAGAAACACCCATATGGAAACGAGAACGAACACCATAAAATTGTCATTGGTTTACTTAAAACTCAGAACGGAACCGATATCACCTGGTGATCGTATATTGCCTCACGAAACCAGCACACTCTCTTACAATCAAGAAAACTAGCGAGTCTTCACAAGCTGTGGATGTTCTTCTGAGAGAGGCGGCCTCATGCACGAGGTGCCAACTTCTGTTACTTCTGATATTGGAGCTATACCTGATTTATGACAGGCAATACACGATACCCTCGGCTTACGTCTAGGCATGGACGTTTCGCATCACCGTGGGGCAAACGATCAAGAGTAAACGAACCATCCTTGCACACGAGGACATGCTGTGAGTAGTACTGGAAGGACGCTCATCCTTGGGTGGGTGATAACCTAATCACAGGTCCAGGACTTGAGCTCAAAACTCTTGAAGATTGATTAGATCGGAAATTGTTTGATGGCAACGCGTAGCTGCTAGGAAGACTGATAAGCTTAAGAAACTCTGGGAGTTTGTTGTGGACGAACATGTCATAATCGAAAGTATCACCTAGGAGGGTGCGGTACGTTATAGTAAACATGGTAATCTTAGCTTTCGACGCGTGGGAACATTCGAACTACTAGAATGAAACGGTGGCATGGCTCACAAACCCGGACTAATTGATGGAGTGGGATAACTGTTGTAATGGTATGTACGCCATGGATGTAAGACCGTGTTGTCTGATGAAACCCTTATGATACCCTTGTCGGAATCTGAAGTCATCAGAACAGTTGTATTTATCAGGGAACCTATCGAAAACACGGATTAAGGAGTCAAGGTTCGCTAGCATAAGTTGTATGACAATTGTGTGGATTTGTTAAACTTCAATACGTGGACTGGAGTTTACTTAGGAATGTAAGAATCTGTCGAAACTTTAATATCCTCAATGGTTCAAGAGGTTGAACCAACCATGGTTATCACTGGTGAATTTCGGGACGAAATTCCTCTTCAAGTTGGGGATGATGTAACACCTGAGGAAAATCCGCAGCAATCCTGAATTGCCACTTCACTCTCTCGTACTTACTTGTCAAATTTCGGGACGAAATTTCCTTCAAGTTGGGGATGATGTGACAACCCGAATTTCCGAGGACCCAAGATCCTTCGACTGGAGATCTTTCGACTGGAGTGCCAGTCTTTCGAATATCCTTCGACCTTAAGATATATGACCTTTCGAGATAAGACCTTTCGACCGAGTTCTAGTCTTTCGACCTGAGGCTTAATCCTTCGGCCCACTTGTTGTAAACTGAATCCTGGCCCAACTATTATACTTAAACATGATCACCGGCCCACTAATTGTTTGTTCGGCATTATAACTGGAAAGTGACATCCCTATATCACACAATATACTACATAGCAAACCCTACTTCTCATCTTCTACGTACGGCTGCAGACCCCCCCCCCACCTGCAATATCATCTTAATCGATCAAGACATCCAGTTAGTAAGTTCAATTCATGTTTGTTTAATGCTCAAACTGCTTGATTGTGATATGATGCATATGTAAATAATTATTAATCTTGTGAGATAAGCTGTTATGCTAGTAATTCTTTGTTGATGTTTATGACTAGTGATGCATGATCGATGATGGATATACTTTGTTATGATCTGATTGGAACATGAACATGTGAGTTAATTCTAGGAAAGATAAGGTTGATCTCTAGGTAGTGATTAGGGTTATATGTGTACATGATAAACCGGTGATGCGAAACTAGACAGTCGCTCACGGTATCAAATCGATAATGTAGGATTCATGCTGAAGTGGTAATTATCATGTGCTGATTGACTGTTATTGTTGATTGATGGAACGATTATACGAAGTATTGAATGATTACGTATTACTGTTTTGGTAAACACATCGATGATTTGATGCAAGAGTCTTTGTGATGCTTGATCATGTAACTGTAAGCGATGATTAGGGCTGTGATAGGGTGTAACTGTTGATCGAATGATAATTGCTGAATCGTATGTTTAGGGTTCTTGGAACCGAAAACTAACTGTGTTTGTCGAAAGATGACTGTTGTTGCCGAAAGATAAGTGTAACTGAAAGATAACTTGTGATCGAAAGATAAGTGTAACTGAAAACTAACTTGTGGTCGAAAGATAAGTGTAACTGAAAGATAAGGGTTGTATCGAAAGATAACTGTGGTGAACCGAAAGATAACACTTTGCCGAAAGATACCTGTTGACCGAAAGATACTAAGGAGTTATGAACATACTTTGAATAATGGAATTTGTGCTTGGTTAATTGGTATGCCATGCTTAGTGATGGATGTTAACACTTGTATTTGTGTACACTAGCTGATGACTAAATGTGAAATGATACGTGTTGTGCTTGCATGCAACTGATTGTTATGTGTAACTGTCATAGGGCTTGGTAAATCACTGTTGTGAAACGAGTAAATAATTCTACCGAGCAAACCAAGGTGAGTTCACTACACTCGAGCATGCGTCCCAGTGGTTGGGGATAGTCAGTGGTATCCCGTGGAGGGGTAAGTCTTTTGGGTAAAAACGGGTATATTGGTTAATATTCTCACCTATCATTTCTGTAAGTCCCTTATTATGTTACCTGGAGGGTAACGGGTATTAGTTGGTAGCGCTACTTAGGTTTGGCACCCTCACCCCGTGCCTGTAGAGGACGGAGGTGAACTAATGACCCAGTCTGGCCCAGTACTAGATAGGAGTACGTGGGAAGGGCAGTCGTGTATTTCAGGAGCCGTCATTGTTCGGAATTGAGATATTAACAATATTACTTGCATTGGTTATTGAACTGTTTTACATACAACGGGTAACAAACGTTTTCTAAAACTGTGAACTCGCCAGCTTTGTCTGATACACGTGTTACATGCTCGCAGGACGTTAGGCATCTTGGTATTGGGAAGCTTGCTATCTGGGAGTGCTGGAGTGGTCATGGATCGAGGCTCTTGGATTAAATTACATTTGATACATTGGTTTTAAGCGTTACTATGAAACAATTGCTAAACAACTCATTACATGCTTCCGCTACACAACTTTTGAGAATTAATATTATGTTGATAACTTATTCTGGTAAAATAATGTCATGACTTATTTAGATATTTATCATTGGTTCAATGTGATTGGTGGCTCGAACTCTGATGCGTAACACGTCTCGCGGGGTTTCCGCGGGTGAAATTTTTGGGGGTGTTACATTCAGTATATTGGCTTCGGTACACGACCGTTCAGATTACAAGATGCTAAAAGGCCTTTACTATATCGCTTGCAACGTGGTATTCATATCGTTGGTGGTGTTATTCACAACAACCTAGATTGGGCAATGATGCATTACACTTTTGGTGTTTAAACTTAATTTCTTTTGACTTATGAACTTATTTTGTTGTTAATATTTTCTCTAAAGACTTGACTTTGTATTTGTGTTGAATCACTTTTAAAACTTTAGAGTCGAGGAATGAATGTTGTAATCGGTAAGTTATGTTTAGGGGCTAGATTTTGTGCATATTTTATTAGCAACAAAACCATTTCCTAATATAAAAAAAAAACATTTAAATGTATACATCCTTACTTTTGGTCCTTTTCGTATATAAAACTGAAACCTGATCAAAGCAATTAAATTGGAAAATTACAATTTGCTCTGAGGGTGTTTTGTTTGAAGCGCTTGGTCTAAATATTGACCAAGGTTGATTTTGGTTCAGATCGTCATTCAACGGGTGTGACTTACAATAGTTCGAGCTCAAGCTCAGATCGTTTCAGGCACTATTTTAGTTCAGAACTAGCGTTAATATTACTGTAATCTAACTTATAATAAAAGACTTCAAATAATGACACATGACATTCTCTCTTTTAACCTTATAAATTTTATTTATATTTGTTTAATAAATTTCTTTTAATATTAATATTAATTAACAACCAATATATAGATATCACTTATTTGTATCCTTTATCTTTATCTAAAATTAATAAATAACTTCAATTTTGCAATTTAAACCCTTTGTTTTTTTTTTACTTTTAACCCAAAGTTTTTCATCTTTTACAATTTAATCCCGACTCTTTTTTATTTCAATTTTGGTCCACCATACCTTTCATCTTTCCCAAGTTTTTCGTTTCATTCAAAATTTTGTGAGTTAACGCACCGCAACGTGCGTGTTGAATTCAACATTTTTTCTTATATTTTTTTTCTCGTTTGACTGGCACGTCGCGTCACATCTATTTTTCTGCGTTTGACAAGTTCGTCTAACACGCTGGTCATGGATGGACTTAGTTATTTTTTTCTATGTTTTACGTTTAGGTTTAATTTCTTTGCAATGAGCGTACGTGATTCAAAGATTTTACGTCTGCTTTTCGCTCGGCGTTATTTTTTTTCCCGTTTTCATTTATTTTGTGTTTACGAGCTTTTCTGGTGTTGGTGGTCGCTGACAATGGTATATAGTATTGCTACTACTTAACACAGTTTAATGACAACCGTTGCAACGCAGCGGCTTAATACTAGTATATACTATTTTAATCGGCTTAATACTAGTATATACTATTTTAATCGGTTAATCGTCCGATGGTGAAGGGCAATCTGTTTTTTGTTTCTAAGATTTTTAAACCTCGGTTGTTTTCATGATTTTCTTTCAAGTGGTTCCGCAGTCAACAACAATATTCTTCCTGAACGAGTCTCATGCATAGGGATTTCAAACAACCCCGTTGAAGAAAATTGCGATTTTCCTAACTCTATGGGGTAAGCTCTTACTGTATTTATAACATTTGTCCAGTTGTATGATATAACTTGTAGTGTTAAGTTATTGTACAAATTGGTCTTAACATACAAAATACTAATGTTAGAATTGAAGGAGGGTGTTTTTTTTTTTTTTGAATTTTTTCCCATGTTATTAAGCACGTATTTTAGTCTTAGAACCAAAAAAAAAAATCGTGATTTTACACTAGTAGAGTAATTATGTAATTTTGTAGAGTAATTACAATTACCCTACAATAATTACTCTACTACTATAAAATCATGAATTTTTATTATTTTTTATTTATTTATTTTACAATTTGCAATTAAACATTATTCTTAACGAGTAGGGAAAAAATTCAAGAAAAAAAGATTTCTTCACTTCTTACGTTAAGAACATTTTCTATTTAAGACTCATTTGTATTTGATCTTTACACATAAATGTAAGGGGTTGATTGACAACTTCTGAATGGTTAAGTGTTGAACCAATAAGAGGTCTGAACCATTAAGTGCTGAACCTGTAAGAGGTCTGAATCATTAAGACCCAGTATAATGCTTAACCATTTAAAGGCAAATGTTTAACCAATTCAGATTAGAGATCTTAACCATTCAGAACCAAATGTTTGAACCATTCAGACACCTGCTCGCGAAACAGTCTAAACCATTAAGTACTTAACCAATAAGAGGTTTGAATAATTAAGAGCCTCATAAGAGTTAAACAAACAACCCCTAAGTTTATTTGATATCAAGATTGAAACAATTGTATATACATATTTCAAACCGTTATTATTGTTTTGTTGAAAACAGGTTTGATAAATCCATAATCATTAGAGATGAAGAAGAAGGTAAAGACGGTGAAGCTAATGAAGAAGGCAAGGAGAAGGAAGAAGAACTCTCTTGCAATGATCCAAGCATTCTAGGAAAAAAAGAACAACAAACTACAAGGTAAGATCTATTATGTTTTACTTGTGCCTTTTAAGATTTGATTTGTTTCTATTATTGAATATCTCTATATTTGTATTATCAAACCAGGTTAAATGCCCCTAATGTAACTCCATATTCACTTACCATAGTTATATCATTTTTGGGGTTCGTTTTCTTCAATCTTAACCAAGGAAAACACACTCATCTTCGACTTGCAAATCCCTTTGTGCTTTTATCTGTTGTTGGTTCTTCCATCGCTTACGTGACTTTCAGTATATTGGCTTGGGTACACGACCGTTCAGATTACAAGATGCTAAAAGGCCTTTACTATATCGCTTGCAACGTGGTATTCATATCGTTGGTGGTGTTATTCACAACAACCTAGATTGGGCAATGATGCATTACACTTTTGGTGTTTAAACTTAATTTCTTTTGACTTATGAACGTATTTTGTTGTTAATATTTTCTCTAAAGACTTGACTTTGTATTTGTGTTGAATCACTTTTGAAACTTTAGAGTCGAGGAATGAATGTTGTAATCGGTAAGTTATGTTTAGGGGCTAGATTTTGTGCATATTTTATTAGCAACAAAACCATTTCCTAATAAAAAAACATTTAAACGTATACATCCTTACTTTTGGTCCTTTTCGTATATAAAACTGAAACCTGATCCAAGCAATTAAATTGGAAAATTACAATTTGCTCTGTGGGTTTTTGTTTGAAGCGCTTGGTCTAAATATTGACCAAGGTTGATTTTGGTTCAGATCATCATTCAACGGGTGTGACTTACAATAGTTCGAGCTCAAGCTCAGATCGTTTCAGGCACTATTTTAGTTCAGAACTAGCATTAATATTACTGTAATCTAACTTATAATAAAAGACTCCAAATAATGACGTATGACATTCTCTCTTTTAACCTTATAAATTTTATTTATATTTGTTTAATAAATTTCTTTTAATATTAATATTAATTAACAACCAATATATAGATATCACTTATTTGTATCCTTTATCTTTATCTAAAATTAATAAATAACCTCAATTTTGCAATTTAAACCTTTTGTTTTTTTTTTACTTTTAACACAAAGTTTTTCATCTTTTACAATTTTATCCCGACTCTTTTTGTTGGAACCTGAAGGTTTATACATGTAGGTTAGCATAGTTCAGGGTTGATTTTGTAAATGTTTAACTAGTATTTGGGTCGATATTATGTATGGGTTGGGTTGTTTGGTTAGTTGTCGCATGGGCCTAGGTTTAGGGTCCATATGTTTTGTATTTAAACAAACCTCAACCATTTGGTTGAGGTTGATCAGTGGTTGCGACTTGAAGGACTAGCCGAATTCCTCAAGGAATCTTGTATCATTCTTAGTTCATCTTTGAATGCAAGATATTCCGGTTTGTGATTTAATCATTATTGTTTTGTTTATCTATTCGTTCTTGAATCAGCTTGTGATTGTTTTCCGCACCTTCACAAGTTAGAGTTTGATATCATTGAAGGATCCTAACGGGTTTTACAATTGGTATCAGAGCCATGAAACCAATCTTGGTTCGGTTTTGATATCATTCGGATTCAAGAACATCTTATGCTACTGATCCAGTTTTTCATTGTTTGTTTTGCAGTGATAACTTTCATCTTCAAACTGTTCTTAGAATTTATTGAAAGAAATTACTGATTTTGGTTTGTGTGATTTCAGAAAGTTGTTTACTGATTTCTCGGAGTTTTGGTGATCAAAGAAAATTCAAAGATTACGATACCTTTGAATTTTTTGAAAAGTGCTGAAAATCAGGGATTACGAGTCAACAGATTTATCTCACATTTGTTTTGCAGGTCTCGACTCGCAACCATCAGCTGTCTCGACTTGTCTTGTTTCGGTCTCGACTTGCAACCATCAGTTGTCTCGACTTGTCTTGTTTTGGTCTCGACTCGCAATCAACCAAGGTCTCGACTTGTCTGGTGTTGGTCTCGACTCGCAATCAACTACGGTCTCGAGCTGTCTGCATTTAATCTCGACTCGCAACCATCTGTGGTCTCGAGTTGTCTGCCTTTTAGTCTCGACTCGCAACCGTGGTATCGACTCGCAACATCAATTTACAACGTGATTTGGACTTGGACTTTGAACTGTTAACAATTTTTGGACTTAAAATAATTAATTGATTAATTAATTAATTATGTCTACAAATAACGTTGATTTGGCTGCCCTTAACAAACAACAAGAACTGGATTCAAAGGTTGGAACCACTACACGCATTCTAAGGTTGACCGATGCGAATGATTTTCCAGAGTGGAAATGGCGCTTTGAACAACATGTGAAGGTCAAGGATTCTAAAATTTGGAGAAGTACCATGAGAGGTCCAAGGGAGATAATGACAAACAGTCCTACTGAACCGGGTTTAAAAGTAAAGAAAGCCAAAAGTGAATATACTGAAGAGGATTTCAGTATAATTGAAGAAGATGAAAGAGCATTGTCTTATCTGACCATGGGATTGGGCCCAGATATCGCTATTGGCTTTCGTACCTGCAAATCTGCCAAGGAACTGTGGGAATCTTTGATCGATGTTTACGAGGGAAATGAGGACATGAAGGAGAGCCGAAGAAACTTGCTCAGACAAAGCTTCAATAATTTCAATCACATCTATGGGGAAACCGTTGATAACCAACTTCAGAGGTTTGTCAAACTGGTCACTCAAATGCAGATGGAAGAAATTCATACATCAAATGCTTCAACAAATAGGCAACTTTTAAATGCGCTACCAAAAAGCTGGGATCATCATGTTGCAATGATCAAGAAAACAAAAGATCTTGCTAGGTGCAGTTTGTCAGAAATGATTTCTCATATCAAAGCATGTGAACTAGATGATAAACAAAGAGAAACCAATCATAAAAACAGCATGCTAGCTGCAGGATTCACTATTGCTCCGACTTCGTCAAACAATAACAACGCAGCTCTCTTGTCTCAAGGAGGATTTCAAATGTTTAGCAATGTTGCATCTGTTAAGGCTGCTCCTACTTCAGCAAATGTCTATTACTCTGGGTCTCCTGCACAAGCTGCTCCATCATCTTCTACTGCTGCTTCCGCTTCTGCTGTGAATGCATCCTCTGCAGCTCCTGCTTCCACTGCGAAAAATGAGATGATTGCTTTCTTTACACAACAGTCGAAAGAAAATTTGGATATCGCAGCCTCCGTTATAAATTGTTTGAACGCCTTCGTTGCAGGAAAAATTGATCCTCCTAAATGGTGTGGCGATGACCTACATCAGATCCATCCTGATGATGTTGAAGAAATGGACATCACCTGGCAGATGGCGATGGCTGCTTTCAGGGCACAAAAGTTCGTGAAAAGAACAGGTAAAAACAGATGGGGAGCTTCTTTCACAGGAGCTTCTAAGGTGCCTTTTAAATTACGTTGTTACAACTGTCATGAGGAAGGGCACTATGCTCGAAATTGCACAAAACCACCGATAAATAGAGAACAAACTCCTGCTCAGCCCGCAACACCTAATCGAGAAAGAGCTCTTGTGACCACATCTAGTATAACAGATGCTGCTGCTACTGGAAGTCCTCAACCACAAGGATTAGCTCAAGCCCTGGTGGTTCAGCCCAACATCAACTTTGATTGGAATTCAGAAATTGAGCGTCTGAACATTTCAGCTCCCAAGTTGCTTCAAATAACATTGCTTTCATGACCTCAAATGATCGAGCTTCTGTACAAGAGGAGGAGGCCTCAGCTGAAAACTTTGCTTTCATGACCCAGATTCTTTCAGCTCCAGTTAAAGGTCTCACCAAAGAAGAGGTACTTTCTGCTTTCTGTACTCCTGAATGTAGAGAAAGAGTTGAAGTTTATAGAATGCACAACGCTGAGCTAATTCAAGATTATCAAGATATAAAAAATAAAAACTTTACTTTATCAAAAAACGAAAAACTTTATAAAGAAAAGATTGAAGCTCGGTGAAAAGACATCATCAAACTCAAGGATGATGTAAGTGTGAAATCATCTCAACTCTTATACGTTCAGGAAAAACTGTGCGTTGTGACTAAGGAACTGGAAGATATCAGAGATAGATATCAAATTAATGAGCTTAACATTAAGAAATTTGATTCTTCCAGTAAATTAGTCAAAAATTTGTGTGATCAACAGCTCCCGTACAAGGAAAAGAAAGGGCGTGGTTTGGGTTATAATCAGACTCCTCCTCCCTACAATGATAATTATACTTATTTACCAATGACTGAGGAGGAGATGATGAATGAGAGTAAAATGACTTATGGTTCCAAAAACAATAAGTCGTCATCTAATGACAGACCAGTTGAGAAACAGAAGTCTACTCCATTCAATTTCGTTTCTAAAGGCTCAATTGATCCTAACGTTTCGTCTTCATGTGCAGATGATTTTTCTGAAGTAAAGTGTGGAGATGTTCATGGGAGTGAACCAGTTGTTCTTTCAAATATTTCTGAAAATTATTTTGAACAAACTGAATCTGACATTGCTTTTGGTCATTCTTTATTTGCGTCGTTTTCTGCTTATGTTTCGTCTTGTGAGCCTGTTGTTTTGGGCAAAACTGATGATGTTTGTGTTGAAACTTTGAACAATAAGTGTGGTGATGATCGTTTTTCAGCTAATTTGTGTGATTGTGATGTTTCTAACGTTTCAGTTGATGACAGTGTTACAGGTGAGGTCCCTCAGGACACATTCAGTGAAACCACTGAAACGACTTCTCAAGAAAATCAAGAGTATCCTGATTCTTCTTCTGAATCTGTCTCAGTGGGTGTCCCTAATGTTGAATCTAGTTGGACCCCATTGGAACCTGTAGTTGAAATTGAACCTGAATTAGTTTCACATGAAAAATGCGTTGAGGAAATGCATATTGATGAGACTTATACATGTTCGAATAATGAACCTGAATTAGTTTCACATGATAAATGCGTTGAAGAAATGCATATTGATGAGACTTCTACATGTTCAAATACTGAACCTGAATTTAGTAATGAAAAAAAGGGAATTGAGATAAGTGAGGAGTCATTAGATAAACAGCCACCAAAATGCTCAGAACAACCACAAGCAAAACATGTTCAGAAAACTAAAACGCCAAATCATTCAAAACCAAGAAAATCTTTGTAAAAATTTTCAAAATACTCACAAAATGAAATGTCAAACATGTTTTAACTGTGGCATCGCGGGCCACATTGCCAGAAATTGTGTTCAACTCCCAAGGGTATCGTACAAGAGGAAGTTTGTGCAAGATCAGAAGGTCAAGTCTAACCGATATCGTTGTTCAGAGTCAATGACGACTAAAAAGACTAAGACAATGAAAAACAACTATCGCAAGACTAAACCTTCTGATCAGGATTGGAATGCAGCCAAACGCAAAAATCAAAATCAACAAAATGATTTTCGAAGAAATCAACATAATACCTTTGGTACCTACAATTCTAACTGGTCAAACAAGCATTGGAAACCTAAAGCTAAGGCCACGCAATCCAATCCGTCTCATACATGTTATCGAAATTCTGCCATTAGAAATACTTCGAAGTTTTTAAATAAAGACAATTTAGTGTGGCAGAGAGTGACTTACATTGATGCACAAGGAAACCCCAGATCCACTATGGGCTGGGTTCCTAAATCTAACTAAAACCGCTAATCGTGCAGGAACAGCTGTGGAGGACTACCGTGCGCCTCTGGTACATGGATAGTGGCTGTTCCAGGCACATGACAGGAGACTTATCCCAACTGGTGAATGTCAAAGAATTTAATGGTGGATATGTCTCATTTGCGGGAGGAGAATCAGGCAGAATCACATTGAAAGGAACCGTACGAAACGGTGTTTTAAGCTTCGAGAATGTTAACTATGTTCCAGAACTGAAACACAATCTGTTGAGCATTTCTCAGATTTGTGATCGAGGAAATTCAGTTCACTTTACAAAGAAAGGATGTCATGTTCTTAAACCTGGGATTGTCATTCCAGAAGATTGGTTCTTAATGTCAGCAGAGAGACGAGGAAATGCTTATGTGATTGATATGAACAAGAAACCGTGTGAAGAAATTACTTGCCTATTCTCGAAGATTTCAGAACATGATGGTCTACTGTGGCATCGTCGCCTTGGGCATGTGAACATGAAGAATTTGAACCAACTGGCTAAAGGTCAATTAGTACGTGATCTTCCAATAAAAGATTTCATGTTGGTTGAAAAGTGTGTTGCTTGTGCAAAAGGAAAAGCTCATCGAAAACCTCACAAGGCTAAACCTGCACCCTCGACGAAAGCCGTGCTTGAATTACTTCACATGGATCTTTTTGGTCCAGTGAATGTGTTGAGTATTGGTAAGAAAGCTTATTGTCTTGTAATCGTCGATGATTACTCTTGTTACACCTGGGTGTATTTTCTCAGTCACAAGAATGAAACTGCAGTCTTAGTGAAACAATCCATCACTCTAGCTGAAAATCAAGCGAGCACCAAGGTGAAGGTTATTCGATCTGACAATGGGACAGAATTCAAGAACGTTACTTTGGACACATTCTGCACAGAAAAGGGAATTGATCGTCAGTATAGTGCACCCCGAACTCCTCAACAAAATGGAGTAGCTGAAAGAAGAAATCGTACTCTTATCGAGGCTGCACGAACTATGCTGGCTGACTCGAAGCTTCTTAGTTTCTTTTGGGCCGAAGCTGTTAGCACGGCTTGCTACGTCCAGAATCATGCTTTAGTAAATAAACGTCATATGAAAACCCCTTATGAGATTCTAGAAGGACGTAAACCTTCGGTTTCACAATTTCGTATCTTTGGATGTCCTTGTGTATTATTACTTATGGACTCTAATGGAAAGTTTGAGGTCAAAGGGGACGAATGTTTCTTTGTTGGATATGCTAAAGGCTCTGCCTATAGGGTATACAACAAAGTAACTAAAAAGGTCGTCGAGTCGTGCAACATTGAGTGGCTTGAAGAAAACGCTACAAATGCTAGAGTCGGATCAGATTGGTTATACGACTATTCTGAATTGTTTAAGTCATTTAATATTTCGTCAAGTGATTTTTCAGATGCAGGTGTGTCTATTCCAAAACAACCGTTGTCTTTTGAGGACACTGAAGAAGAAGAACAGACAGAAGGAAGCGTCAGACATCATACCATTGATCCGCCGGGAATGGTGTTTACGCAGCATCCTACGTCTCAGCAAACGTCCCATCAATCCCCTGAAGGTGCTTCAACTGGTGGTTCTGCATCTAATGGTTCAGGATCTGCACTATTTCCTGAATCCATTCCTGAAGATTGCATTGTTACCACTCCATTCGTTCATAATACTGCAGCATCTAATGAGGGGGAGTCTAGCAACACCACCACTAAAGACGAGACCGTACCTGACCTGGCAATACCTACAAGTGTCCAACGAAATCACCCTATAGAGAATGTGATTGGTCCTGTAAATGTAGGAGTTTTAACCAGGAGCCAATCAGGAACCATCAATACTTGCTTATATTCTTGCTACATTTCACAAATCGAACCTAAAACTGTTGATATAGCTTTGCAGGAACCAGGCTGGGTAGATGCTATGCATGAAGAGCTGAACCAGTTTGAGAAGCTTGGCGTATGGAAACTTGTCAAGTTGCCAAAGGGAAAGCGCAAACTTGGAACTAGATGGGTGTTTCAAAACAAGCAAGATTCTGCAGGGGTTATTGTTCGAAATAAAGCAAGGCTGGTGGTTCAGGGTTTTCGACAAATAGAAGGTCTGGATTATGATGAAGTATATGCTCCGGTTGCCCGACTTGAAGCCATCCGGATCTTCTTAGCTTACGCGTCATATATGGGGTTCACTGTATATCAGATGGATGTCAAGACAGCGTTTCTATATGGAGATGTGAAGGAAGAAATCTTTGTTGAGCAGCCACCAGGTTTTGTGCATCCAGATCATCCAGAATATGCCTACAAGCTAGACAAGGCATTGTATGGATTACACCAAGCACCACGAGCTTGGTATGCCACACTAACTGAACATCTTTTGGCTCATGGATACACACGTGGCACGATAGACCAGACTCTGTTTATCAAGAAAGTGGGCAAGGATCAGATCTTAGTTCAAATTTATGTCGATGATATTATTTTCGGGTCTACAAGTGAGGAGCTTTGCAAGGAGTTTGAGAGAGTTATGAAAAAGAAGTTTGAAATGAGTGCTCTCGGGGAAATGACACTGTTTTTGGGTCTACAAGTCAAGCAGAATTCTCAAGGGATTCTTATCCATCAAGGGAAGTATGTGGATGACGTGCTAGCAAAATTCAAGTTTTCAGACGCAAAACCAGCTGAAACACCAATGGCAGAGAAACCGTTATTGACTGAAGATGAAGAAGGATCTCCTGTGGATCAACGTCAGTATCGGTCTATGATCGGGTCGTTGATGTATCTGACAGCTAGCCGTCCGGATATCATGTTTGTTGTCTGCAACTGCGCAAGATATCAGGCTAATCCTAAAACTTCTCATCTTACTGCTGTTAAACGAATCTTTCGGTACCTTAAAGGCCGACCCCGGTTTGGTCTGTGGTATCCGAGGGATTCCAATTTTGACTTGTTTGCGTTTTCTAATAGCAATTTTGGAGGTACTGATAGTGACAGAAAATCTACATCAGCGGGATGTCAATTTCTGGGCGACAGGCTCATTTCTTGGCAATGCAAGAAACAACAAACGGTGTCCATATCTACAGCTGAAGCTGAGTACGTTGCTGCCTCTGCATCTTGCTCTCAGGTGGTGTGGATGCAACATCAATTGCAGGACTACGGTTTGACTTATCTTAATACTACTATTTACTGCGATAATGATGCTGCAATACAAATAGTCAGAAATCCTGTTTTTCACTCCAAAACCAAGCACATAGACATAAAAGTTCATTTCATTAGAGACTGCTTTGACAGAGGTCTTATTACACTTGAGCAAATCGACACAAATGCAAATGCTGCCGATTTGTTCACCAAACCTGTCAGTAGCTCAAAATTCAAAGTGCTTGTGGATTTTCTGAAAATGATCCGTTTCACTGACTGAGCATGTTTTTGTTTCGTAGGTAAATTTATTCATAAAGTTTTCTATTCTTAGGTAGTTTTTATTTATGATCAAATTTAGGGGGAGAAAAATACAAAAACAATAAAAAATTTGAAAAATACAAAAAGAGGCGTTGCATGACTGGGAAATGAAATGAATTTTCACATTATGGTCAAGGGCTGACTCATGTAAGACCAGTATCGAAACAGTTTGACTCTAGTATTGATGTGTTGGTAGGCTCTACTCTTAAGACTGGAAACATCGGCTGTTTCTGTTCAGAACTAAAATAGTACATGACCCCAGGAAAGAAAATCACTTGGAATTAGCTCATGTCTATTTGAATGTCTATATGTTGTCCCGATACACACAATTTTGGTCTGACTCTGAAATCTTTTCTGAAAAAGTCGTGTACCTCCTCTGTTGCATCCAGATACATGCTGACCTGGAGGTGCTAGGCAACGACAGCTTCTGCTGCATCCAGATACATGCTGACCTAGTTGTACGTTGTCGCGCTGTAGATCTAATACACCCGAAAGAGGCCCTCTAGTGCCCAAAAGAAACCCCAAGAAACCTATATCAAATTGAGAAAAACTCATTTGATCTGTATATTACATCATCTCTGCAAAAGATCTATTCTGTTCTCTTCTTAATCTATTCCCAGTTAAGCTTTCAGAGATCTGGATTGGACTTGTGAAATATGTGGTAGGGAAGCTACATGCATGATAGAGTGTGCTGTTTATATTTCCGGGATTTGATTAGTATTTGCTTGGGTGTTCACTGTTAAGAAATTAAAACATGATAAAATTCGTTACAGGCAGTTATATGGAAAAGGTATAGAGAGATGAGTTTAGGTGGACAAATATACTGGCAATCGTCTAGATCATTCGGTAGTAGATCAGTGTTGATAAGTGAAGTTAAGCCCGAAACCCTGTGATTTGATCCCTGAGTAATTTCTGTTATTTTCCTTATTTATTTTTGTAAATAATAGTTTTTATTATTTTATTTTTGTTTTAGGTTTTTGCAAATCATGCTCAGAAAGTTTAATGGGTTGTTAAATTGTTTTTTATTTTTCAAAGAGGATTTTATTATAACTGAATTTTTCAAGGAAAATCCTTTTTAAGAGTTTTCAGCCCAAACAGTTGGTCTCGGCCCAAAAAGTCACTGGCCCATTTATTTAGGTTGAGATATAAATCACAGGTCTCGAGTCGAGACCTCACTTCTCACTCGAGACCCTCTGATTTCTCTCTCAAAGTTCCAACGTGATTCTCTAATATTTGTGTTTCCGATGTGATTCTCCGGTTTCAACTCATCATATTCTGTTTTCTGGTCTCGATTCATCGTTTTTTAAGATATGATGATGTTGTTTGAAGTCTTGCAGATATTATGAAGATGTGATGATGATCTGATGAAGATTTGAAGATGACTAAGAACCCTAGTTTCTTATATATTTTCGTCTTCAAACAAATCATAAGATGTTTTTGGGACTTTGATCCAAAATCTGAAAGGATAAAGTTGTTTGTGGGATTTCGACTCAGATAACATAAGGACTCGAGACTAGTGGTTACGAGTCGCAATCTCTTGGTAGTGACTCGAGATCTCAAGGTCTCGACTCAAGGTCTCGACTCGAGATCTCAAAGTCTCGACTCATGGTCTCGACTTAGTAAATCATGATTTCGACTCGAGAACTCATGGTCTCGACTCATGGTCTAGAGGCAAAAGCAATAGTCTCGAGTCAAGATTTTAAAATCTGAGTTATGGTGCTGTTGATGCGTTCTAAATGTTGACTTTGTAATTTGAAATTTTGTCAATGTTTGTAATGCACTTTTGTTTTATGCAGATTATGGATTTGAAATTCATTTCGACACATAATCAGGCAGGATACTTAGCACCTCCTCCAGAGAAACACAGGAGGATGTATACTTCATTGATTAAAGGTCTCAACAGCTGTCGTATAGTTCACGCACTACGAGAAAATCCAGTCATCTTCAAAAATCTTATTCAAGAGTTTTGGAAAAATGCGAAAATTGAAGTTGTTGAAGGAAAGGGAGTTATTGTCTCTGAAGTTCAAAAGAAGGTCGTCACTATGACAGAGAAGATGATTCGAGAAGTTTTACAGTTTAATGATCAAGAAACAGATTCGATTGAGCTTCCCGCTGGCACAGTTGAAGCGATATTGCCTAGATTGAGTTATGAAGGGAAGTATCCACCTCTGGTTAAGAAGTTTGTGCATCCTTATTGGCGACTTTTGTTGCACATGTTTCTTTTGTGTATAACAGAGAATAGGGGAGGCACTGATCAGTTGAACAGTACACAGGCTGCTGCTCTTGCCTGTGTGATAACAAACGAGCCTTTCAATTATTCAAAGTATATTTTGGAAGCTATGAAGAGAAATGTGTTAGGAGTCAGAAAGGACAAATTTCTCATGTATCCAAGGTTTTTGCAAATGATTTTTAATGCTCGTTATCCAGAGTTGGAGAGATCTGGAAACACATTGGAATTGAAGCCCATGGGTCCAGCTTGTTTTGGTGCTCTCACTCCAAAGAAGGGTACTGAGAAGAAATTTGAAGGATTGATTCCGTTAGAGAAATTTGGTCAATTTGCAGAGACTGAAGATGTCGTTGCTAATCCAGAGATAGTGCAACCTGTTCCAGTAAATGATGTGCCTGCAAATGCAATTGTTGCTGAAGAGCATGACGTTCAATGGGGTGTTGAAGATGACCCTGAGACAGAGTTTTTAACAATTGATTCTGACGATGAAGGCATTGAGATTATGTGTGATTCTGGGGAAGATGAAGCGCTTCCTCCTGAAGCTGAAGCTGTTACTGCTGTTACTGCTGTTCCACCTGTGATTTCTGCTGAAAGTCTGGCTTTGCTGTTAAAATCCATAACTGAAAAGATGGGAAATCCTCCTTCTGATCTTTTAGTTTCTAATGAAGAGCCTAGTGAGAACCCAAAGGATCCTGATTCCCTACCATTGAAGCGGAAGAGGAGGGATCCTCGACTCGGAATGTATGTTGAGCAAAACAAAGATCAATCCATGAATACTGCTGAGGATGATGAAGGTCTGTATGACTTCGATTTTGAGAAAAGTGTCACTGATACCACCACAGCTACTGAAGATATCTTTGAGTTTGATGCTGACACTCAAAGAAATGATATGGATACCACCACTGTTGATGTTCAAGTTACCAGTGTTGATACTGATTCTGTTGATATTATGTCACTTGGTGTTCCTGAATCTGCAGGTCCTTCTAGAGTCGTTCTTGATGTGCCTAGCAGTTCTAGTGGTAAAAGACCTGAAGAACCATTTAGAATGCCAATTGATGATAATTCAAGCGATGATGATGATTTCATTAGTATGAGAGAAATGAAGAAAAGATTAATTGTGGTTGAGCAAGATTCAATTCATAAGGAAGCCAAGATCATCCAACTTGAAGATGTTATAGTGCAAAAGAATCAATAAATTGAACAACTTCAAGGAGATGTCAGTTTGCTGTTTACTATGGTTTATGATCTACGTGGAAAGCTGGAGAAGAAATTTGGGCAAGAATTTTCTGATCCGACTGACGTTGAAAGCAGAAGAAAAGCCTTCGAAAAGGATAATGCTGAGAAAAGTGCTGCAATGGAACAATACTTCAAAAGAGTTACTAATCCAGTGGCAGACAAAGAGAAGGCTGAAAGAATTAAGAAGAAAAGAGAGTTGGTGATTTTGAAGAACAAGAATCTAAATCCAGATGATGATGATGTTCATGCAACTCACCATTTAATGGATGTTGGTGAAACTCTCTACGATCAAGTTGGAAATCGTTCTGGTGTGGTTAGCTGGGGTTTTGATCATGATCGAAAGAGATGGTGGATAAAAAGAAAAGTGGGTCCTGTCGAGTGTTACAAACACCCAGGCCAATTTCAGTCTTTCACTAAGGTTGATCTGACAGAGTTATCTAAGGCACCTTATGTAGATGACAAGCCTGGAGGTCCTGGATATGTGTTTTTCGTGAGATTGAAGAGGGAAGTTCTTCATAACTTTCCGTCAATGCGAACGGCAGAGTCTTTTGTTAAACCAGCTAAAGGTATTAGAGATCCATTTACAAAGAAGCGTATGAAGATTGTGCACTGGCCTGTAACTGACAAAGAAAAGATGATTCCGTTGGTGAAAAAGATTCCAAAAGGTGCTTTGAAATCTTTACATTTCTGGGCTTATGATGAGCGTCTTGGTCAGGCTGTGTTTGTTTGTGATGGTGATGTAAGTTTTCGCTTGGTGGATCAAGTGGATTTGCTAAATCTTGCTCTTGAGGATCTGGAGGTGTTGGCATAGAATCAAATTAGAGCTACTGAGAAGTATGAAGAAATTGCTAAAGGATGGACTGCAGCTGTTGCTTCAGCCATACATATTCGCACAAAAGGTTTTGGTGGACTTAAGGATCCTTTGGGTGGTGATCGTGACAGTTGAAGCCTCAAGAACCTGCATGCATAAACCTAGGGGGAGATTGTTGGAACCTGAAGGTTTATACATGTAGGTTAGCATAGTTCAGGGTTGATTTTGTAAATGTTTAACTAGTATTTGGGTAGATATTATATATGGGTTGGGTTGTTTGGTTAGTTGTCGCATGGGCCTAGGTTTAGGGTCCATATGTTTTGTATTTAAACAAACCTCAACCATTTGGTTGAGGTTGATCAGTGGTTGCGACTTGAAGGACTAGCCGAATTCCTCAAGGAATCTTGTACCAGTCTTAGTTCATCTTTGAATGCAAGATATTCCGGTTTGTGATTTAATCATTATTGTTTTGTTTATCTATTCGTTCTTGAATCGGCTTGTGATTGTTTTCCGCACCTTCACAAGTTAGAGTTTGATATCATTGAAGGATCCTAACGGGTTTTACACTTTTTTATTTCAATTTTGGTCCACCATACCTTTCATCTTTCCCAAGTTTTTCGTTTCGTTCTAAATTTTGTGAGTTAACGCACCGCAACGTGCGTGTGGAATTCAACATTTTTTCGTATATTTTTTTCTCGTTTGACTGGCACGTCGCGTCACATCTATTTTTCTGCGTTTAACAAGTTCGTCCAACACGCTGGTCATGGATGGAGTTAGTTATTTTTTTTCTATGTTCTACGTTTAGGTTTAATTTCTTAGCAATGAGCGTGCGTGATTCAAAGATTTTACGTCTGCTTTTCGCTCGGCGTTATTTTTTTCCCGTTTTCATTTATTTTGTGTTTACGAGCTTTTCGAGTGTTGGTGGTCGCTGACAATGGTATATAGTATTGCTACTACTTAACACAGTTTAATGACAACCGCAGCAACGCAGCGGCTTAATACTAGTATATACTATTTTAATCGGCTTAATACTAGTATATACTATTTTAATCGGTTAATCGTCCGATGGTGAAGGGCAATTTGTTTTTTGTTTCTAAGATTTTTATACCTCGGTTGTTTTCATGATTTTCTTTCAAGTGGTTCCGCACTCAACAACAAAATTCTTCCTGAACGAGTCTCATGCATAGGGATTTCAAACAACCCCGTTGAAGAAAATTGCGATTTTCCTAACTCTATGGGGTAAGCTCTTACTGTATTTATAACATTTGTCCAGTTGTATGATATAACTTGTAGTGTTAAGTTATTGTACAAATTGGTCTTAGCATACAAAATACTAATGTGAGAATTGAAGGAGGGTGTTTTTTTTTTTTTTTTGATTTTTTCCCCATGTTATTAAGCACGTATTTTAGTCTTAGAACAAAAAAAAAATCATGATTTTACACTAGTAGAGTAATTATGTAATTTTGTAGAGTAATTATAATTACCCTACAATAATTACTCTACTACTATAAAATCATGAATTTTTATTATTTTTTATTTATTTATTTTACAATTTGCAATTAAACATCATTCTTAACGACTAGGGAAAAAATTCAAGAAAAAAAGATTTCTTCACTTCTTACGTTAAGAGCATTTTGTATTTAAGACTCATTTGTATTTGATCTTTACACATAACTGTAAGGGGTTGATTGACAACTTCTGAATGGTTAAGTGTTGAACCAATAAGAGGTCTGAACCATTAAGTGCCGAACCAGTAAGAGGTCTGAATCATTAAGACCCAGTATAATGCTTAACCATTTAAAGGCAAATGTTTAACCAATTCAGATTAGAGATCTTAACCATTCAGACTAAGTATAATCTTAACCATTCAGAACTAAATGTTTGAACCATTCAGACACCTGCTCGCGAAACAGTCTAAACCATTAAGTACTTAACCAATAAGAGGTTTGAATAATTAAGAGCCTCATAAGAGTTAAACAAACAACCCCTAAGTTTATTTGATATCAAGATTGAAACAATTGTATATACATATTTCAAACCGTTATTATTGTTTTGTTGAAAACAGGCTTGATAAATCCATAATCATTAGAGATGAAGAAGAAGGTAAAGAAGGTGAAGCTAAAGAAGAAGGCAAGGAGGAGGAAGAAGAACTCTCTGGCAATGATCCAAGCATTCTAGGAAAAAAAGAACAACAAACTACAAGGTAAGATCCATTATGTTTTACTTGTGCCTTTTATGATTTGATTTGTTTCTATTATTGATTATCTCTATATTTGTATTATCAAACTAGGTTAAATGCCCCTAATGTAACTCCGTATGCACTTACCATAGTTATATCATTTTTGGGGTTCGTTTTCTTCAATCTTAACCAAGGAAAACACACTCATCTTCGACTTGCAAATCCCTTTGTGCTTTTATCTGTTGTTGGTTCTTCCATCGCTTACGTGACTTTTAGTATATTGGCTTGGGTACACGACCGTTCAGATTACAAGATGCTAAAAGGCCTTTACTATATCGCTTGCAACGTGGTATTCATATCGTTGGTGGTGTTATTCACAACAACCTAGATTGGGCAATGATGCATTACACTTTTGGTGTTTAAACTTAATTTCTTTTGACTTATGAACTTATTTTGTTGTTAATATTTTCTCTAAAGACTTGACTTTGTATTTGTGTTGAATCACTTTTGAAACTTTAGAGTCGAGGAATGAATGTTGTAATCGGTAAGTTATGTTTAGGGGCTAGATTTTGTGCATATTTTATTAGCAACAAAACCATTTCCTAATAAAAAAAACATTTAAACGTATACATCCTTACTTTTGGTCCTTTTCGTATATAAAACTGAAACCTGATCAAAGCAATTAAATTGGAAAATTACAATTTGCTCTGAGGGTGTTTTGTTTGAAGCGCTTGGTCTAAATATTGACCAAGGTTGATTTTGGTTCAGATCGTCATTCAACGGGTGTGACTTACAATAGTTCGAGCTCAAGCTCAGATCGTTTCAGGCACTATTTTAGTTCAGAACTAGCATTAATATTACTGTAATCTAACTTATAATAAAATACTCCAAATAATGACGCATGACATTCTCTCTTTTAATCTTATAAATTTTATTTATATTTGTTTAATAAATTTCTTTTAATATTAATATTAATTAACAACCAATATATAGATATCACTTATTTGTATCCTTTATCTTTATCTAAAATTAATAAATAACTTCAATTTTGCAATTTAAACCCTTTGTTTTTTTTTTTTACTTTTAACCCAAAGTTTTTCATCTTTTACAATTTAATCCCAACTCTTTTTTATTTCAATTTTGGTCCACCATACCTTTCATCTTTCCCAAGTTTTTCGTTTCGTTCTAAATTTTGTGAGTTAACGCACCGCAACGTGCGTGTGGAATTCAACATTTTTTCGTATATTTTTTTCTCGTTTGACTGGCACGTCGCGTCACATCTATTTTTCTGCATTTGACAAGTTCGTCCAACACGCTGGTCATGGATGGACTTAGTTATTTTTTTTCTATGTTTTACGTTTAGGTTTAATTTCTTAGCAATGAGCGTGCGTGATTCAAAGGATTTACGTCTGCTTTTCGCTCGGCGTTATTTTTTTCCCGTTTTCATTTATTTTGTGTTTACGAGCTTTTCCGGTGTTGGTGGTCGCTGACAATGGTATATAGTATTGCTACTACTTAACACAGTTTTATGACAACCGCTGCAACGCAGCGGCTTAATACTAGTATATACTATTTTAATCGGTTTCCATATTTTGTAAGTTGTTGAGAATATGAGTTTAAAATAATATAATTAAATCGAGTATGAGATTAAAAAAAAAAAAAAGTTTACAGATTGATTTGTTGCGAATGGATTATGGATTCGTACAACAGGAAGAAAAAAGCTGAATTTAAAAATTGGGCCAGCAAATTAAAAATCAAATGAATTGATTGTCAGTTGGGCTTAAACTAATTATTAGTTGTTGGGCTAATCTTACCATTTCTGCAATTTGTTCTTGTGGGCTCACAATCAGCTGCTCCAGAGCCCAAATGGATAAAAAAAATTAACTTGGGCAGCTTTGGACAATTTAACCTTAGGTGATTAACATATGTTATACTTAATTAAGCCAATTACCAAATCTTAGAAATCGTGTCTAGCTCAAACACTCAAAAGTAAACAAGTCGAGCTCGAACTCAAACGAGCTCAAGATTGACTCGGCTCATTTACACCCCTAACCACGATGCATGCAAAACACACTCCTCAAGCATAAGACCTAAAGAGGAATCAACTAGTTGTCATATTGAACAATCTTTACAAACATCAAATTCAAGACTTAGGTATAGAAAACAAGAAAGAACAAGTTTTGATATCCAACAACATTTAGTAGAAGGATGTTATTCATACATGCAATAAAAGTGAGGCGTTACAGTCCAGGATCCTGACAACTGCACTGGTTTTTGTGTGGTCTCGGATCCTCTTTTGAGACTTTTTCCACTGCAGTCTGGGCCTCCAAACTAGCACCCCTATTTTGTGACTTGCGTGCTCTGGCTGAGAGCCATGAGCTCTTTATTCGGTCTATACATGGCTCATCCAACACCCCTATTGTTGCTTTCCAATCTCAAACTAATCGCTTCCCTCCTTCTCAGTGTCAAAGGGGTCGCCCCCATAGGTCAACATCATATTTGGGTAGCAACTGTGGTCGTGGAAGAATGGGTCCTCATTGTCAACTTTGTCGTCTTGATGGTCACTATGCTAATCGTTGTCAGAACTTAGCCTCGTTTGCTTCACAGGCCATGAACCCTAATGAAGATCTTGCACAAGCCTTTCATGCTCAGTGTAATGTTATTCCTCGTATACCGGATTGAACCGCTGATACGGGTGCCACTGAACCATGTGAGCTTACGTAAGATGGTATTGAGGGTATCGGTGCATCAAAGGAGGACGAAGAGGCCATAGTCGCCGGAAAAGGGAAGAGACAGAGGGCAGGAGAAGGAGACGAAGTGAAAAGGGGCAGGGGAAGGGGGAGGATCAATTGGCGTATGATATCATGTGATAATTGCTGAATGATTGACATTTCTCAAATAGGAGGATGCAATCCTTAGATTAGGGGTGAGCAGAAAACTGAAAAAACCGAATCGTAACCGGAAAAACCGAAGAAACCGAACCGAAACAAAAAATGGCGGTTCGGTTTTCGGATTTTTAATAACCGAAACCCCGGTTCAGTTTTCGGATAACCATTTTCAGTAACCGAAAAAAACTGAACCGAACCGATAAGTTACAATCCATATTTTTTTTTATGTTTAAGTGTTTAATCCAATGCTAGTGGAAACTATTAAATTTATTCTTGAATGTTAAATGTTTATAATAAAACATTACATGTTCATTTATAATTGAAATGATTTATTTATTTCTATAAGAAATAACAAAATTTAATATAAAAATTAGATGATCTTTAAATTATTATAAAAGAAAATGTCTTAATAAAATCTCTGGATAAACATAAAAATAGATTAGAATGTTACGTATATATAAAGAATATTAATTAAAGAGGTTAAGTATAATAACTTAAATGTAAACATATAAGAAAGATTCTTATTTTTTAAACTATACTTTTTATTTTTTGAATCTTACATAATTTTGTTCAAAAAATCGAAATAACCGAAAAACCAAATCAACGTAAAAACCATAAAAATCGAAACCTAGTGGTTTTAATAAACGAAAACCGACATTTCGGTTTTGGTTTTACCCAAAAACCAAATCGAACCGAATCGTGCACACCCCTACCTTGATAAGAAAGTACAAAGAAGCAGAGGCGTACCCACCCCAAGCTGTGGGCGGGCGGCACACCCCTTGAAAAAAAGAATTTTTAGTGTTATTTTTCGCTGAAAATTCCGACCGCACCATTTGGAAATTTTTACCCCGCATCCCTTGAAAATTTTCAACCGCCCCACTTAGAAAAAGATATTATGAATTTATAAAAAAAATAACACTGATTATTATTTAATATATAAGCATATAACACAATTTATATAATTATTCTTTAACCACTTATTCACTTTATTACTTAACTCAATAAAAGCTCAATCTACAATCTATTTTTTTAACACAAGCCCAAACCCGACCCAAAGAAATTTGAACTAAATAAAATAACCCAAACTCATCTACCCATTCCAATTGCAATCCCACCCCAAAAAAAAAACTTCTAGCGACTTAACGCCACTGCTCACGACCGGGCGACTTATTTTTACGAAAAAAACAAAATTCTGGCAAGACCGACCCAGATTACGCCAGAATTCCGATATAGAACTAATATGGTTTCTTTATTGATTTTTTTTTTATGTGATGATTATGAGAAAATATAGATGTATAAGAGTTTGATCGTTTTATGTTTTTTGATGTTTTATTGGTTGTTCTAGACTTGTAGTTAAATGATCTTTTGTTTTATTTATAGTTTTGTTTGTTTAATTGATTAGTTACAAGTAATTAACATTTAATACATGAGCTTGAATGTTTGAAAATAAAATTGAAAATAATGGACTATGGTTGAACATGATTGTTTATTTTGTTTAAGTGTTTAGTGTTGTTTTATGAACTTATGAAGCGATTTATATGTGATAGGAACCATAAGTAAGAATGTAATGAACTTATGGTATATTTAGTATCTCTAGATGATGTTTTGGATAGATTTAAAAAAAAAAAAAAAAAAAAAAAAAAAAAAAAAAAAAACTTGCATGGCACAATTTTAAATACGTTTGTAATGACGTTTGACGTGTTTTTAATGATTATATAAATTTTAGTTTGATATTCTTTTGTCTTACATGACCCGACCCGACCCAATCCGACCCGCTATGAACCGATTTTTTTATACAGCAATGGGCCTAAAATCTTTAAAAATATTCCACACCCTCAGGAAAAAATTTCTGGGTCCGTTAATCCAAAGAAGTAAAAAAGAATAAAATAATTTAGAAAAGATACACATTCATTTCTTTTCTTTTTTTCTTAGCTTAAAACTTTATTTCTTTTTATTTTATTTTTTAAGTCCTCCCAGCCCCCACACACAAACCGCGTTAAACGTTCTACTTCTTCATTTAGCTCGCCTGCAAGTATGGAGCTCACAGCATTAGCTCTCCCAAAGTAATCCTTGTGTCCAAATTCATTTTTTTTGTTTTAGTTTCCAGATTCTAATCCTGTTTGTTTTTATAGTTTTTCAGCTTCCATCAACCGTAGAGCCAGAAACAATCGTAAACATACACATTTCTAACAATTCTGTTGAAGAAGAGCCTCATCCCCCACTCTTACGTAACCACTTTCCTCGTATCCTCTTCATTTTATTTTACACACTTTTAGCAGATGTTTTATTTGTACATACTACAGAGTACGTGCACATGTATTTTATTAGATTTCGTGTGTTTCTTAAACTAACATACACATTCCCGTTTTAAGCAATTCAGTTAGTTGGATGATTTGGAGAATTTAAGAGTAATGTGAATCTCATATCTTTAGTTTATTGATTGTTTGAAATGCGCTTACCACAATGTTTTATAGGAGCGGTGTTTCTGATTTTGAGTTGATTGTAGAGATGGATTGTTGTTGGCCATAACCGTTCTTGATTTTTTTTATGATGTTCTTCATGATTGCTACATTTTTACATATATTCAAGATCAAGATTGAAACAATTTATATATACATATTTCAACCATTGTTACTGTTTTGTTAAAAACAGGCTTGATCAATCCATAACCACTGGAGATGATAAAGAGGGAGGAGGAGGAGTCACTGACGATGATCCAAGCATTCTAGGTATAAATGAACAACAAACTACAAGGTAAGCTCGATTACATTTTACTTATACCTTTGAAGGTTTGAGTTGTTTCTATTTTTTATTATAGCTATATTTGTTTTATCTAACCATGTTAAATGGCTCTAATGTGGCTCCGTATGCTCTTACCATGGTTCTATCACTGTTGGGATTCGTTTTCTTCGGTCTTAAACAAGGAAAACACACTCCTCTTCACATTGCAAATCCCTTTGCGCTTTTAGCTGTTGTTGGTTCTGGCATCGCTTATATGACTTTCAGTATATTGTCTTGGATCAACGACCGTTCAGAATACAAGATGCTCAAAGGTCTTTACTATATTGGTTGCAACCTGGCATTCATCTCGCTTTTGTTCATGTTATTCACCACGACCTAAATTGGACTCAGTTGCATTACACTTTAGGTGTTTCTTGGAGGAGAGTTTTATGTCTACCAGCTTAAACTTATTATCTTTGGACTTAGCGAGCTTATGTTGTTAATGTTTTCTTTAAAGATTTGACATTGTGTTTGTGTTGAATCAATTATGAAACTTTCCATGTTGTATATGTTGTTTGTTTTTGCTTGCTATTTTATAAACTTTCTTCTTTGCATGTATGTATGTATGTGTATTCAGTTCAGTTCTAAGGGCTTCTAATACTGATGAGGAGCCTTCTGATTCGAGTCCAATGCCATGAAATCGGCAATTGGGCCCAAGCCCAGACTGCTCCTCTAAAAGGCTTGTTTGAATGGTCAAAGCCCAAGCAAATTGGTCAACATCTCTCTCTTTCTCCCGCTTTTTGCAAATTGGATCAAACTAGAGCAACTATGTTCCCGAGTCATTTAACAGGAGGAGGTGAGGGGAGGAGAGGGGAAGGAAAATTTTCTCTCCTAGTCTCTCCAATTTGGGAGGATGAATATATGGTCATATTTGGTCATATTTTCTTCCCTTTTCCCTCCCCCCCCCCCCCCTTGTTAAATGAAACTCGGGAACATGGTTTTTCATATTTTCATCTATTTTCCCTCCCCTCCCCCTGTTAAATGAGTCTCGGGAACAGAGTGATGCTCTTCTCTATCGTCAACTAGAAAAGATTCAGACGAGACAACTTGGGAAAAGTGACTGGCAATTGGGTACATGTTAAGACACGATTAGACCTGTTTGACTAAAAAATACATCCTTTGACTTTTTTAATTTTTAAAATAATTAAAATTACAATGTTGGGATATATCATTTATTCATCTTTGAACATAAAACATAAAACTGTTTTATAAACATGAGGTAGAAAGTAGTTAAACGAGTCGTAATCATGTTTGAAACTTATGTGTGCGCGCCGTCAGAAACCTGTTAAGACACGATTTGCCAGCCTTAGGGAAAAGCGAGCATAGGGAGGATTAGACTCATTTAATGTTGTGATTAGGTCTGTACACGAACCAAACGTTTATGAACTTGTTCGGTGGGAAGTTCGTTTATGTTCGTTTATTTAATAAACGAAGAATAAAATTTTTTGTTCGTTTAACTAAATGAACAAACATGAAGACACCTTGTGTTCGTTCATTTATGTTCGTGAACGTTCGTTTATGTTCGTTTAAATAATATTAAATACATAAATAGTTAAATTTATATAAATATTAGGTTTTCTAACTACTTATATAAACATAACTAATTAGTAATTGAGTTTTCTAGTAATAGAAATAAAATTTTAAAATTTTTCTTAGATCGTAATTGATTAGTTACTTAATATTTATATAAAAAAACTACTAAATTTTAGTATCTATGAGCCCTAATTTAGATGTGTTTTCGTATGAACTATAATATACTAGACTTGTTTGTTTGTGTTCACTAATGTTAAATTGTGTTTGATTATATATATACAATTACGTTCATTTGTGTTCGTTTATGTTTGTTTAATAAATGTTAATTTATGTTTATTCACATATGTTCAGTTAAATTTTTTTTATGTTTATGTTCGTTTAGGGCTTTAAACGAACGAACATAAACGAACACGAACATGCCTGATTTCTTAATGAACGAACACGAACAAAAAAATGTGTTTGATTATATGTTCATGTTTGGTTAAAGTTAAATAAATGAAAACGAACATGCTTGTGTTCGTGTTCGTTCAGTCCGTTTACAGGCCTAGTTGTGATCTCCCATGCTCCACAGGACACGACAGCCCCTGTGTTTTACAAGGATGACCCGAAAGGTGATTCCTTCCCCCCCCCCTCCCGGTGTTCACCGTGACGAGGCTAACGGTGTTGGTTTTGTAGGTTTTCCGGTGAGTGAAGACATGCCAGAGTGGTTCTGGGTCACAAGCTAAGGCTAGCTCATTGATTTTGGAATCAACATATACAAACCCTAGTTTTGCATCCCAAATTATTATTATTACTATTACTATTATTACTATATATTAAAAAAGCAAAAGAAATGAACAGTTATTATAATATATTATAAATTTATAATCATATATTAATTCACATTAATTTGTGACTTCTTACATACAGTAATAGTCTGGCGCATGATCAAGGTAGTAAATATTGACATCTAACTTGTATTTAAGCAATAACCAAGTCTTCTTATACATGGTGTCAAGCACGAAATCTATAAAGTCTACAAGTCGAGCACAAGCTTAAACAAGCTCCAGCTTGACACACCCCTAATGACAATGAATGCAAAACACTCTTCAAACATAAGACCAAGTGAGGAATCAACTACTTATCATATTGAACAATCTTTGCAAACATCAAGTTCCAGACTTTTGGTGCAGAAAACAAGAAAGAACATGTTTTGATATCCAACAACATTCAGCAGAAGGATGTTATTCATACAGGCAATATAATAACCCCTGTCCAATAACATATTTATTGACTAAACGAAAGGCGGGACCCACCACACAAAAAAAAAAAAAAAAACAATTCAAAAGTAGTTGGTTTTGTAGAAATTTTTGAGGAACTTGGAGATGTTCTCATCCTTAGTGGCAACATCTTGAACAAGACCCTGATTACCCACCACATACTGCCCGATAATATGATGTCGTTGCTTTGCATGCTCTGTTATGTTGCTAAGCTCTTCCATTCCCTTGAATAGCAGCATATCAATCACCTGCAACGAATATTTAAACCATATTCATTGAAATAAACATAAACTACGATTCGGAATATAGAATAACAAGTCACCAGATATAAATTGCATATGCATATCAAGATATAGTATTGAATAGCCAATGGTAAGCACTAAAAAAATGATATATAAAGGGTTAATGAAATTGTCATCTAAAGAAAGACAATCTTGAGAGTGAAAGATGTTCAATACACAACCAACTTAAGTAAATATGAGATGTGCTCAACAACCACTTCATCAGGCCTAAATTTTAGTTACAGAATTACAGTGTAATGTTGCTAATACTCACACTGGCCATGCGAAAGATGATAGATTATAAATACAGAAAAAGATGTATGATTAACTAACTGTTATACAAAGTTGGCATCATGTAAAAAACATGTGATTTTATTAAAAAAGAATCAGAATTTTGACACAAAATACTTAAAAGTAACAGGCGTAGGGGTAGTTTCAACCCATTTATAAGTTTTAGGCAGTATCACACTATCTAAACTCATCGTCTAATAATTTCAAACAGCCAAATAATGTTACTCCCTAAAAATAACCTCAAATTATTGTCCTTCATAGCTCAACAAACGTCATCCCTATATCATTTAGTGTCTAAACGTTCATATAAACCTAATGTCCAAATTGCAGCTACAAATCTACAATCCACCAAATACCAGCTTCTCGTGTTTTGACACCTATCCTTGAAAGTTCAGCCTAATCAATACGCAAACATGCTATATGAAAGATGATTTATCAGATTGTCAAGTGGTCATTGCCACCCATCCTCAGGAAGGCTAACTGTATCAAGAGAAATAACATGATCCACTAAATACCATCTTTTGTAGATAGCATATCTGTTCTGTATGCTCACAAAACACTTTAAAAACAAGATGAAGAGCAATAAAAGCAGAATACCAATAATCAAAAAGGCAGAATATCTGTTATGTACCACTAAATACCATCTTTTTTAATATGTAATGCTTTTGCGTGTGATGAAGGCGTCACAGTATTCTATAAATTTATCGTTGCTCCCAGGAATTTACAAATAGAGCATTTAACAAGTCTAAAAAACACTTGCAGCCTTCGTTTAAAAAAGCATGAAGCGTACAAAAGCGACAAGGTCTAAAATCAAAGCGCAAATCGCAAAAGCAGAGGGGCTTTCTGTACGCGAGGCGCAAGGTGCTTATATAATTTTTTAATATATCCTATAGGTTTTTAGCATCCCTCCAAAGTATAGTTATAAATATAGTTTAGATATGATTTAATGTAGAAATCACTTAAATGTACAACCATTTTAGCTACATGTATAACACTTTAAAGCACAAAAACAACTTTTGTACAAAGCGCGCGCCTCAGTAGGTTTTTTTTTTCCAAAAAAAAACTCGTTTTTGTGACCTTGATGTACAGAACTCGCCTATGTCACACAAGGCGCAGCTCTTTGCGCCTAAGAGCGCTTTACGCTTTTTTAAACCAAGCTTGCAGCCAATTGTTTTTTTAGAACAGCAACTCACACACCCATCTAATCTACTCCACGGTCCACAGCGAGACTCAAACCCTCGACCTCTAAAGAAGAGAACACCATCTAACACATCAAAATACCATTCCACTAAACACCCTTTGATGCTTTCAGCCTATTGTTTGATAAGTTTGTTTTCCACACAACACAATATAACTTATAAATCTTATTAAATCTCCATCATTAAAACCAAATGCAAAAAATCCAAACAATAACACCACCAATTGCCGGGCAGGCGGACATCTAGTTTAACTGAAAACAATTTCCCCTTACAGTTTCAAATTCATTTAAATTTCATCATTGAAAACTAACCAACTGATCTCAATATCTAGAAGAATCCGTTAAAACAAATAACAAACATCACTCTAAATCCCAACAAACCCTAACAACCGCTAAATCCCCAAATCAATCTCAAAACCAAGTAAGAGCCATTAAGCAGATAACAAACATCACTCTAAATCCCCTAAAAACCACAAAATCCCCAAAGTTACCAACTCATTACCCTTGATCTGATTATCTGAAACGTATAACAAAAACAAAAACATAATCAAAAGTAACAATGAGATAAGGTTAGATGCTACCTTAGGGTTAGTAACATAATATGAGTGTTCCTACGCTAAATGCCCTTTGGTACTTGCAGCCTATTGTTAAATAACCTTCTTTCAACCATAGTTATTAAAAGCGTTAAGCGCACTCAAGGCGCATAGGCCTCGCCTGGGGCTTAGGCGCAAGGCGCAAAAAAGCGCGGGCCTGAGAAAAAAAAAAGCGTACAACAAAAAAAAACATAAAATATTTTTATATAATAGAAAATTAATACTATTCTTCAAATAAAATAAACTAAAGCTATTATATAATATTTAATATCGTCTATTTAGTACCAAAAGTATAAAATGCTAGTTTATTAGTGTAGAAAAGTAGTTTTGTTAGATAAAAGTAGAAATCTAGCTAGAATCTTGCAAGAATTTAGAGAATTTGGCCGAAAACTCTCAAGAATCTAGGAATCTCGCCGGAACCTGCGCATGAACCATCACTTGGAGAATTAAAGCGCAATTGCCTTGACTTAAGGCGCAATTGCCTCGCCTCGCTAGGAAATTGGGCCTAGGCGCAAGAGGCGATGGCTTTTAACAACTATGCTTTCAACATACAACACAATATACTTTAACCATCACAATCCCCCCCCCCAAATTTCAATCTCATCATTATGAAGTTGTCTAACAAATAGCAAACCTTTCACTCACAAAATTTCAAACTCATTTCAATCAGCTAATCAATCTCAACATCAAGTAACAACCGTCAAACAAACAAACAACAAGCATCACTCTTACAGTCTTAACTCACCAAAAAACCCTTAAAAACACAAAATCCCCAAATTGACAACCTAACTAACCTAGATCTGAAAACCTAATCATCTGAACCATATACCAAAAACATAAACAAAAATAAACAGCGAGATAGGGTTAAAGCGCTACCTTAGGGTTACTAATATGAGCGTTCTTACGGATTTCAGCGGCGATGGTGGAACGAAGCTGAGAAGGAGTAACGACGTCGTATAGGTTGTAAATATCCATGATCGAGGGAATAGATCTGCAAGCGGCACGGAAGAAATCGAAGGTTCGGTGTCTGGCTTCTTGTAAGGTGGCGGAGTTCGGTGGTACCTTCACTCTCATTGCAAACGCCATTTTTTCCGGTGGTTTTTGACCGGCGATTTGTTGTTCCGGCGAGATAAAGCGAATTAGGGCGGAGGGGGTTAGGAGAATGAGGTGTGGCCGATTGGCTTCCAATTGATCTTTTGTTTGTATATTTACATAACCACCCTTGTAGTTGTGTTGTTTTGCAATATTAACCCTCTTTTGTCTTCTAGGTCAACAACAAGTACATCACAGTTTTTTTTTTAAATACTGTAGTGTTAGGTTCCGTTTGTTTTTGCTTATATTGTCTGTAAAGAGCTTATGTCTGCGGGCGAGCAGACATAAGCCCTTGAAGACTGTTTGTTTTAAAAAAAAAATAAGATCTTAAAATAGCTTTTAATAGCTTAAAAAAAAGCTATGAATTATAGCTTCAAGATCAGATCAGATCTTCACACACCACCCACCCTTCTTCTTCTTCCTCTTCTCCCCTGCCACCACCACCTCCGCCACCACCACCGCACCACCTCCGCCACCACCACCATCGTCAAAACCCACCACCACCAAACCCATCAATTTAGGGAGACCGTAGAGAGAGAGAGAGATCTGTGAGAGCGAGAGATCGGTGAGAGAGAGAGAGAGAGATCTGTGAGAGAGAGAGACCTTAGAGAGAGAGAGACCTGTGAGAGAGAGAGAGATCTGTGTGAGAGAGAGAGACCTGTGAGAGAGAGAGAGGCGGTGGTGTGATAGCGGAGGTGGTGCGGTGGTGGTGGCGGAGGTGGTGGTTGTGGTTGTAGAGAGAGAGAGTGTTCTATGAGAGAGAGAGAGACCGTAGAGAGAGAGAGAGAGGGGCGGTGGTGTGATGGCGGAGGTGGTGCGGTGGTGGTGGCAGAGGTGGTGCGGTGGTGGTGGTGGTTGTAGAGAGAGAGAGCAGAGAGAGAGAGCTTGTGTGTGTATTGTGTGTGTGAAGTTGTTTTTGAAGGAAAAAACAAACCTTCTTCTCCTTGCAGACTGCAGACATTTGGGCCACATCTTCTCTTGCAGATGCCTGCAGATGTGGTTCGCAGACTACAAACATTTTACATCTGAAAAAAAAAACAGCACCTTAGTCATTTTGTATTCAAAGTAACTAGATTTTTCTCCGCCCGCGTTGCGAGGCATTAAGTCGAAAATTTATCTCTCGTAACATGTACGCATGTGTTTCGGTTACCTGTACGTACTACTCATAACACGATCTCAAAAAATTACATTGAGTCAACCATTATCATATTTTTGCTAAAAAATGATGGAAAACTATAATTTTAAACCGGAGAAAAATTATATTTTTTCAAGACAAATGAGCGTGTGTCAGGCAGCCGCTTGACACGAATAAAAATTACACTGAGTCAATTAATCAAAACAAAACACTACCACAACTTAAAAAAAAAACTAAAATAATGGCATGACTGTAATCACTGGGGGCAAAATTGTAATTTAACCAGGAAAACAAACAAAAATGATAGAGAAAATGTAAATTTAGGTTAAGGGAAAGATCGTAACTTGGCTTGGAGAAAAAAAAACTAATGGCAAAAATGTAAATTTAAACGGGGCAAAATCGTAATTTTGAACCGAGGGCAAAATTGAAATTTCTGGTTGGGAGCAAAAGCGTGAATTTATTTTTAAGTGGAGGTAAAAACATAATTTTGAAGTGATGATAAAATCGTAATTTTAAAACGGGAGAAAACCATAATTTAAACGGGGCAAAATCGTAATGTTGAACTGAGGGCAAAATTGAAATTTCTAGCTGGGAGCAAAAGCGTGAATTTATTTTTAAGTGGGGGTAAAAACATAATTTTGAAGTGATGATAAAATCGTAATTTTAAAACAGGATAAAATCATAAATTTGTTGGACCAATAGGGTAGTGACAGGCAGCTGTCTGGCACTATTCCCGTTTGCCGCCCATGAGAGCGAGTAGATGGCCAGCACTATTACCGCCAATGAAAATGAAAATACGTATATAATTACTGTTCATTCACTTATGTTTTTAATATGTATATAATATAATTATATGATTAATTTAGATAATAGTTATTGTTAGCTTGTTTTTTCTCTCTTTTATTTCGTACGCTTTGTACGATAATTCTGTGTGTATTTCATCTTTATACTTTATTTCAAAACAACTCTAACTCGCTCAACTTTAATTGTATTCATAAATCTACACATTTGTCTAGTATAAACTAGAGATCTTACTCACTTAGAGCATTCTGATCTGAGTCTCTATCTCTATCTATATACTTTAATTAAAAAACATATTTGTCTTTAAACTTTGTGTATTTTTTAAAAAAGATCTCACATTCGGTTTTTTTTTTTTTTTTTTTTTATCTCTGTTCTATTCACTTGCATTTATTTTAATGTTTTGTGTGTTTACATAAATTGCCCTTGTAATTTTGTTGTTATGCAATGTTATACCCTTTTCTAGGTCAACAAGTACATAACATTGTTCAATGTTTAGGCATTGTATGCAATTGTGTTTTGGTCATAGTTTAGATGTTGTAAAAGATATTTGTAACCATATCATAATTATTAGTCTTATGGGGTATGATAAAGTTGATTTTGATTATAATTTTTATCTTTTTATGGTTATAGATCTTATTGTCTGGAAAAATACAGATGACATCTTAAAGTTAGTTCCAACGAACTACTTAAAATATTCATGATGAGTTTTATACTTTCATTTCTATAACATAGCTAAAAGTCATATTTGTCTCTTTATTTTGTTACTAAAAGGCTACTAAAAGGCTTTTAACGTAGCGGTATCCACTATTCAGATGTGTAAAATGGTGCCTCTCCAAGAGGTCAAAGGTTCAAATCTCATAGTAAACAATGGTATAGAATTAGAGTTACCTTAAACTTGTTAAAAAAATCTCTAGATCTGATTAATCTTATAAAAACCTCGATATACCCATCATCATCTCAATCTAATGATTATATTGGTTGATATAAGAAATGAGATGTTAATGCTCCTAGTATTGATTTAAGTAACAATAATACCTTTAAATATAGCCTATCCCGCTCAGTACTAATAGACTTTGAACAGGAAGTCTAAAGTCTTCCAATCTTAAACACATCCGGTGGTTAAATCTTTACATCATTTTCAAAGGTTATGCAATGGATTAGTTAGTAGATTTTGATCATTTCACTGTTAAAAAAGTGAATACTTTGAGTAAAAATGATGAATCACACCAATTTATCAGCAATCACAACTTAAGTTTAAGATACATCAAAGGGGGATGTTAGCAGTTAGCATCCCGTCCCGAGCCCTAGGTTCAACCAGACGATGTTTAGATATGCGAATTACCGAAAGTCAATAGCTCAAACCAAGATACGAACAAAGCACCCCAAAAGGATACAACGTTCACAAGGCTCCTAAGCATGTTACATAACTACGTTTATGTTTTCTTTGGCTTTGCGAATCATGAATTGCACATTATCTCAACCTGATAGATATTGTTAAATCTTCTTATCATTCATATAGATGCGAAAACGTGTGCATTCATGATCACATCTCCCCGCATTCAGCGATAATGCAGGGCAATTTAGGACGGTTGTTCGGTCCAGTGGCCACATTCTCAATCTTCCTCATCACCAAAAGACCATCACCAAGAACTCTCTGCATCAATAACCAGCAATATTAGTACATCACAATTCCAAAATATTCACTTTTTTAAAAGAACTGATATTATTAAGGATGCTAGGAAAAAGAACATACCCCGAATACCACGTGCTTGTTGTCGAGCCAATCACACTTGGCACAAGTAATAAAAAACTGAGACGAAGAACAAAACATGTTATTGTATTATAAGAAATAAGACAGCAAATTGTGTTAGTAACAAATAACAAAAGCTGAAGTACCTGACACCCGTTTGTATTTGGTCCGCTGTTAGCCTGCCAAAGATTAAAACGATATAAATGAAGAATACTTGAACACTCTTGTTAATATTATTCCACAAGGATTAGCATGTAAATTTAATAACAAACGTACAATAACTTGTCATAGTTACATGAAGAAATATCTTACTAAATGTTATAACTTTCTCATTAGAACTATGTCAGCAGAACCAGGATTCGCTATAAGCACTCTACCGGCTACAGTTTAGAAGTTGAACTGAGAGGAACAATGTCGGATACTCCTACTAGTAGAAAACTTGGCCATTCGAAAAAACAAATAGGGTGGAAGGAAGACCGTCTATACTTTGAAAAGTCAAAGTCAATGACGAAAAAAACCACATCAACAAAAGTGAAGCTTTGCGCAAGTACATGTCGAAGGTATTGTGTGTGTGTGGGGGGGGGGGGGGGGGGTTGTTCTATCAAATGATGACCGGTGACCAATATGCAGAGGTAATAATTTTGACCCATTTGGCTTGGGACATTTTATATTTAACAGATCAGGCTGATTTAAGAACTTAGCCTAATATGAAGCGGGTCAAATGGCCTGAAGACCTGCCATGTATCTGAAATGCTTTCCAAGTCACCTTCCAAATCTCTATATAATATGCTTTCTTCTTAGTATATCGCGAAATGTGTCGAATATAATTTTAAGTAAACTTCGACATGCAACTTGCTTATAATATTCAAAGAAAAAACATAGAGACGTCGATGGGTCAACTCACAACCGACCCATTTTGACCCGTTACCCAACCCTCTACCAGTAAGTACTTAGCCGCAGAACATCAAATAAAAGGGACCTTTGTTTCTTAGTCTTGCATTTATAACTCCACGTAACACCATAATTAATTTTTCCACTTGCCAATGTATATATAAATTTCATATGCACATTCTTTACTCCTTTACTATTATGTTGATTAAATTGACTTCAGGAAAACACGTCAGTAATATGTTTCGAAACTCGTGCATCCTGCACAGACAGGCAGTGCTAGAAAAAACACAAGAAAAAGAAAACTGAAGTAACCACAAAACTGTGGATCATATGATTTTACGAGAATTATTTAGAGCTCAGGTAATGAATTCTGACAAGCAGAAGGCATCTCAATTTTACTATATGTGACTCAATCACTCAACTTTACTACAAGGAAATGGAAGAAAACATGAGTGCAAATTCTACACATGTATGACTAACGTGGATATAAGAAAAATGATGATCAATCAGATACAGAACAAGAGAGACTGAGAGAGGAGCATCTGTAAAATAACTAGAAAAATGAGCATGAGAAAGTTCTAAGATGCATACCATTGACAAAAGACCGGGTCCAGTATGCTTAGCAATGAAATTTTCATCCTCGAACTTACTTCCATATATGGATACGCATCCACTGCCATCTCCCTGACAAAAAAATATGTGAGCCTCAGTATACTCTTCATTTACATGAATGTACCGCGGCCTACGTAAAAGTAACTCAGCAATGTCAATTGTGAAAGTTTTAGGCTACAATATGCATGCATTGAATTCAAGTAATTGCACTAGTTGAAACTGAACTCATGTCAATGGTAAGTTGTCCTTAATTCATGTGAATTTACAATCCATACTAATTGCCATTTAACTTCAGAGATTTCAATAGCACTATAGTGACACTTGATTAACAAAATGAAAGTAATGGCGAATGAAAAGAAATAAACCTTTAGAAAATCACCAGCCTGTATCATAAAATCCTTGATTATCCTATGAAATTGACATCCCTTGTATCCAACAGGTAGTCCAGCTTTTCTGCAAAACACCAGGTGGATAAATGAATATCAAATCAGTAGAAACTTGAGAACTGTAACGTATACAACACACTAAATACAACAATGAACGTATGACTATGGATATTATTAAATACTAAATTAGACGCTAGGAGGAGATATTTGGAACAAAAGCATTTCGATAAGAAAGTTGAACACAATGAAACTTGGGGCTTGAAGGTCAACCAAGTTTACATACAAATTAATACAGATAATATTTTCATAGCCCGTTTCTTTTTCTTATGTTTCCACAAATTTTATAGAGAATATGATTGTTACTTTGCTTTTGACCTATTTGCAAAGAACATGTTATGATTACAGGAGGATTATGCAATTGTTTACTGGTTCAGAATCTTAAGCATGCTCTTGCAGTTGGCTTAAACTAAACAAAAAGCAATAGAATCTGAAAGAACAGATGTACATTCTTTGTTCTCATTCTGTTGATTTTAAGTAAAAATATGTCTTTATCTTTTGAAGAATCATCCCAAAACATATTGTGGAATGATAAGAAAATAAGATTCAAAAATGTTTTACAACTATTCAATTATATCATTGTCATGTTTGAATTTCCATAGGATAAGAAATCCTCTTTCCACTTTGAAAGGGTGTGCAGACAGGGGCGACAATTCCTGACACGACTAGAAAAAGAACACGTATTGGGTCAACTAACACGACCCATTTAAAAACAAGTCGTGCTCGAGTTGACCCGTTTTATAAACAAGCCAGGTTCAAATTGACCGGTGTAAAAAAACAAGTTGACCCGTTAACCCATTTAAGTGTTTAGAAAAAAAAAAACTTTTATAATTTTATTTTTGTTTTTTCGGTTTCCATTTTACATGGTCATCACAGTAATGTTATAGTTTTGTCACACCTTATTATCTACGTGTCACACTCATACTCACCGGAAAAATGTTACCCATAACCAGCTTGAAACTCGTCAACATGTACGACTCATTTAAAAAACGGGTCGTGTTGAATTTGACCCGACTTCATGTATGCCCATATTAGGGTTGAAATCTATGACACAGACAATAATATGGGTTTGGTTCGGGTTGCACATTTCAACCGGACATGATTGACACCCAGCACACCCAGCACAAATGCCATAAAATACATGTAAATTCTTTTACACAAACCAAGAGTAACAACACTCAAAATATTTAATGATGAAAACAAGTAAAACTTTGGTTGTTATGAAGTTTAAATCCTAAAGAAAAGCCTAAAACCCTAACACAAAAGAAGTGCAAGCAAGCATATAACGAACTGAGGATGAAAGAAACAGATTTAAAACCTAAAAGATTGATTGATACCTAAACTCTCCGGTACAGAACTGGCGGAAGTTCTCGGCGGTTTTGGGGGCGATGTCGGCGAAAAGCTCCATCTTAATACGACCGGCGGGGATGGTGCCGATGGTTATGTCGAAGAAGACGATGGGGTTTTTAGGGTTTGGAGGCCTCTGGTGCCACTCCACTCCCCCGTTTGCTCCTCCACCCACCATTCCACTTGCCATTTCTGCTTCTGCTTTGTTCCTGGTAAAACCCTCTTGAAATAGTTTAGTTAGGGTTTATTTGAGTAATAGATTTCAACGAGGAAGAGGGCCCGCGCTCTGCCACGAAGCAAATGTGTAATTAAAACTACATACCAAGCAAGAAGACGATTGCGGCGGTGAGCCACGATAGCAAGAGTAGCCTCGAGCAGTGATGAGAGGTGCGAATTGTTCGTCGGTGTCGGTGTGTACTGTAGTAGTGAAATATAATTGTAATTTTACTTGTCTTGCGTTGCTAGGGGTAGAAACATAGAGTAACTCGAATTTATATAGTCGAATGAAAATGTATTATATCTAACGATGCTCGATTTGGTGCAAAATTTACGTAAAAAAGTAGATCAACTGGAAAAGTATATAAATTAAGCACGAAAACGTATCATACTTGAGCTGACTCGTGTCCAAGGAAAAGTTGATGTCGAAACATAAACCAACTTTAACTTTATACCAACGCGTACATAAAAATACCTACGTAAAAAGCTTGTTTTTAAAAATAAAGTAACGCAAGGGGTAAAGTCGAACTTTAGAAACTCAAAGCGATAAATGTAAACTAACTCGAATTTATACGAACGGTTTTTTCTTGTTTATGTATGGATATGACCCACTAATACATGCAAGCACTTGAGTTTTTCTGCATGTGACTTGAGTTTGTATGCATATGACATACTTTGTTCCTAAATATCATACTTAAATAATAAAAGGGGACTTAACCTGAAATATGTTGAAAGCTTAGGGGTAGCCATGAAATAGCATTGAAGGATAAATGCAACTAAGTTATACCGGTCATATAATATAATATAATTGTCATTTGTGTACAACTACGTTATACTACTCCGGAATATAGGAAAACAATTAAGAATGACATATATGAGTTTACCTGGGAACAAAGGGGTGTATGGCAAAGAGTTAGTGGCCCACTTCCACCAACATAGCCTTTTTATAGTTATATAATTGATGTTTAGGAGGAGGTAGAGGCGTCCAAACCGCTTGACGCCGGCTTAGAAAACGCTCGTTTGATTTGAGGTTCCGTTGTAAATAAATTGTTTTGTTCAGTTTGGTTTGTAAACGAATCAAGCGTAAGTAAAAGTCTACTCAGCTCGGTTCAGCTTGAATTATTATTTTAAGTTAGTCTAATATACATGTATGTACATACACCTATATATATACACATATACATATATACATAAATATAAATTAAATTTATAGTTTTATGTATACCACTCTATTAGCTTTTGATCCACTATATACAAATTTACAACTATATCCATATGTACTAGCCCAACCACGTCAATAAATAAATTAACACTAAATCTAAAAGTTAAACCCTAAACCGCTAAACAACAGTCTACTCGTCACCTCAATGTCTCATGTTGTTACCTTAAGTCGACCGTCTCATGCTCTCAGCATCATTGTTCGTGCAATATGATCATCGCCTCATTGGCAACAACATTGTTATTCATATGAAATATATTATGACATGAAATGTGCATGTTTTTAAAGATATAAAAACTTTAGACCCAACATTGTCACTATCTCTCTTCGCAAATTTAAATCGGGAGACACGGTTTGTCACACCCCCAAAATCCACCCGCGGAATACCACCGCTTGGGAGCGTGACTGACCAGGATCACGCCATCAATCATATCAAACATAGCATTTAATAATAAAAGTAATTAATGTAAATCGTCATGACATGATTGATGTTTCAAAACCAAACATTGTTTAAGTAGCGGAAGCAATATAAAGTAAACCCAAATCAAGTTATAAGTTCGAATAACGTTCATGAATCCAAATCCCACAACGACCTGCTCCTCCCTGTGCAAGCTCCATAAAGTACCTAAGGTCCTGCAAGGCATGCAGCAAATAATCAACAAACTAGTTGAGCGAGTTCACAGAAAGTAAGTTCATAACATAGTGCATAAATATAGCTAGTGGGGGTTTCCCATACTAGTGTGTACTAAAGGTGGGGGCTTCCCAAACCTTGTGTTCATAATACTGGTGGGGGCTTCCCATGTTTATCCTGGCTAATGAGGGCTTCTCATTAACGGTACTTACTAGACTAACTTCCGACCATGTGTTCTTCTTTACTGAGAACAGGAATACGTACAGGGTCACGTAGGCTTTACGTGACGTGCCCTTCCCCGAGGACAGTGGTACGCGTGGGGGCTACGCAGGCTTTACGCAGCGTGGCCTTCCGACCTGGAAGCCAGTAGATGGTATTGGGTTACGTAGGCTTTACGTAACGTGTCCTCCCGACCCGGGAGACATATGGCAAATATACTGGGTTACGTAGGCTTTACGTAACGTGTCCTGACTAACCTGAGGACGATGGTCTATAGTCTGGTATATGCGTAAGTACGAGTAACTCCTTTTGCAATAACATATCCAACCCAATTCCCAACCCGGGAATCCCATGCCTTGGCTGTGTGAACTCACCTTGGTTTGCTCGGCAGATACACAGAAAGTACAAGTAGCAAGTAAATGGTCACTCACGTCCTATCATGGTTATTACGCAGGTCAGGTTTGTATAAAGCACGTAAGTTACTAACACGTATTGATCATGGCAATGAACACGTATCCCAATAGCAGCCCAAAGCAAAACAGTTAAACAAATAGCCAAGTGTCCGGCCCAATCAGTTGGGCCTGTAATAGTAAAAGTCCAATAGCAAACAGTCCACAAATTCAATCGTTGGGCTCAATAGATTGGGCCCGTAACAGTGAAGGCCCAACAGTGTGCGTGTAAATGGTGGTCTCGAGTCGCAACCGGCGATCTCGAGTCGCAACCGGAGATTACGAGTCGCAACAGCTGGTTACTAGTCGCAATGGTGGTCTCGGTTCATCATGGTCTGGTAACGAGTCGCAACGGGACTCGCAACCATGGTCTCGACTTGTGCTGGCTTGGTTACGAGTCGCAACCTGACTCGCAACTATGGTCCCGACTCGCAACCATGTGTCGTAACCGAGTATGTAACTGATTTCCATAATTCCTGCATTGACTTATCCGTGATTCTAGCAAACATCTAAGGCAGTTTCGAAATCAGATCAATCACGGAAATTTATCAACAGTTAATTCAGATTTCATGCATATTCATAACAATTCAAGAACATCAAATCAACGTGAACAGCATTCATATGAACAATAATCTATTTATATGAACATGTAACCGTGACTAATTACCTAGCCCAATGCTTAGCATATCCACAAGTTACCATCCGAATCATATAGCATAACAACAGATTACATCGAGTTTCATCCGATCCGTATGAACATGTTAACAATCCGAACCACATATTAACATTTGATTTATAACAAAGCACACATGTAAACCGGTTCTATCACAATCAACCATACTATCATCATCCGAATTACATCATGTAATGCTCAAGAATCATATATAATCATCATGTAAACGCATAGATCATAACATCATCATATACAATCAAATAACAATGTACACTAACCGGTTGGAATCAAGGAGAGGGTGAGCCGAGAAGTGTTGTTCGCCGTCGGGGATCCAAGCAGCCGAGAGAGAGAGAAAGAGTCTAGGGTTGTTGTGTGTGTTTGTGATTTTGCAAAAACAAGGAAACAAAACCCCTAATTCCGATTTTGTGTTGCGAGTGGGGGAGTGGGCCAAGCCCACTCGGCTGCCTAATGAACCCGTGAACAAGGAGTGGCCCAAAGGGGCTTGTGCACTCGTATGAAGTGTTGTGCGGCTCGGGTTGGCTCGATAAAGATAAACATAACACACACACATAAAAGCGCATAATATCATAACATTCATTAGTTCGAAATGTCACATAAGCACGTAACGTTACATCAAAGCAAGTCTAAAGTTCGAGTTGTCACATTATCCCCAACTAATTGGAAATTTCGTCCCGAAATTTTGGTATGCACTCACTGAGGAAGCTAGGTAGGTTCAATGGTTCACTGGTTTTCCTGGGGTGTCACATCCTCCCCCCGTTGATCTGGAATTTCGTCCCGAAATTCCGAAGTAGTAGCTTCAGCCTCAGTAGTGGTAGCATTGGTTTCGAATAACTGGGGGTACTTTTCTGTCATCCTGTCTTCGCGTTCCCAGGTGTACTCTGGGCCACGTTTGGAGTTCCAACGAACTCGGACAAGAGGGATTCTCTTGTGTTTGAGGACCTTCACATCCCGGTCCGTGATTTCTACTGGTTCCTCGACGAACTGCAACCGCTCGTCGATAGTGAGTTCCTTAAAAGGAATGATGAGGTTTTCATCTGATAGGCACTTCTTTAAGTTCGATACATGAAAGACATTGTGAACTGCCCCGAGTTCAGCTGGTAAATTCAACTTGTAGGCTACCTTGCCAATCTTTTCTATAATTTCGAATGGTCCGACGTATCGCGGATTCAGTTTACCCCGTTTGCCAAAACGAACCACACCCTTCCAGGGTGAGACTTTCAATAAAACCCGGTCCCCGACCTCAAATTCCAATGGCTTTCTACGCTTGTCCGCGTAGGCTTTCTGACGGTCGCGTGCTGCCGCCATGCGTTGTCGTATCTGTGCAATCTTCTCCGTGGCGTCCACAACAATCTCTGGACCCGTGATCTGACTATCTCCCACCTCTGCCCAGCAGAGTGGTGACCGGCATTTACGCCCGTACAATGCCTCGAATGGAGCGGCTTGAATGCTGGTGTGATAGCTATTATTATACGAGAACTCCACCAAAGGGAGGTGCTTTTCCCAGCCGTTGCCGAAGTCGATAACGCATGCCCGAAGCATGTCTTCGAGAGTTTGGATCGTTCGCTCAGACTGCCCATCCGTCTGAGGATGATATGCTGTGCTCATGTCTAACCGTGAGCCAAAGGATTTATGCATTGCTTGCCAAAGTTCTGACGTGAATCGTGCATCGCGATCCGAAATGATGGATGTGGGCACCCCGTACCTCGAAACAACTTCTTTAAGATAGACGTCTGCAAGTGTGGAGAACTTGTCCGTTTCCTTAATCGGTAGGAAGTGTGCAGACTTGGTGAGTCGATCCACGATCACCCATATCGTATCGTTCCCACGCTGGGATCTAGGTAGGCCTGTAACGAAATCCATGGAAATTTCTTCCCGTTTCCATTGTGGTATCTTAGGCTGCTGAAGTAGGCCAGCTGGTTTCTGATATTCGACCTTGACTCTCGCACAGGTCAAGCATTTTCCAACATACGTAGCAATGTGGGCCTTCATACTAGGCCACCAATAAGTAGTGCTGATGTCGTGGTACATTTTATCCGACCCTGGATGTACCGAGTAGCGAGACTTGTGAGCTTCATCCATCACAAGTTCGCGTAGACCGCCATAGAGTGGGACCCAAATCCGGCCCGTTACATAGTAAGCGCCGTCTGCCTTCTGTTCCATTTGCTGTCGTGAGCCGCGTAAGGCTTCAGCCTTGACGTTTTCGGGCTTCAGTGCTTCTGTCTGAGCAGCTCGTATCTGAGCAGGAAGGCTAGACTGAATCGTAAGCTGTAGCGCTCGCACGCGCCGAGGTAAAGTGTCTTTTCGACTAAGAGCGTCAGCCACAACATTGGCTTTGCCTGGATGATACTTGATAGCACATTCGTAATCGTTTAGTAACTCGACCCATCGTCGTTGACGCATATTCAAATCCTTCTGCTTAAGAATATGCTCGAGACTCCTGTGATCGGTGTAAATCGTGCACCTGGTACCGTACAGGTAGTGTCGCCATATCTTAAGCGCGAAAACAACAGCTCCCAGCTCTAGATCGTGCGTCGTGTAGTTGCGTTCATGAACCTTGAGTTGACGAGAGGCGTAAGCGATAACCTTGTCGCGCTGCATTAACACACATCCAAGTCCCCGAATGGATGCATCACAATAGACCACGAAGTCGTCTGTGCCCTCTGGCAATGAGAGGATAGGTGCACTGCAAAGTCTATCCTTTAGGTGCTGAAAAGCAGTCTCCTGGGGCTCTCCCCAGCGATAAGTAACACCCTTCCGTGTCAGTAGCGTAAGCGGCTGAGCAATCTTCGAAAAGTCCCTAATAAACCGTCTGTAGTAACCTGCCAGACCCAAGAATTGGCGTATTTCTGTCGGTGTACGCGGTGCAGGCCAGTTTCTGATCGAATCTACCTTGGATGGATCGACATGGATCCCATCCTTGTTCACTACATGGCCTAAGAAGTGGACTTCACGAAGCCAGAAGTCGCATTTAGAAAGCTTGGCGTACAACTGCTCCTTCCGAAGGAGTTCCAAAATAAGGCGAAGATGCTGCTCGTGTTCCTCCTGACTCCTGGAGTAAATCAGAATGTCGTCGATGAATACTATGACGAACTTGTCGAGATAGGGTTTGCACACCCTGTTCATAAGATCCATAAATACAGCAGGCGCGTTCGTTAACCCGAATGGCATAACGAGAAACTCGTAGTGACCGTAACGAGTTCTGAAGGCTGTCTTGGAGACGTCCTCATCCCGGACTCTCAACTGATGGTACCCCGACCTCAAGTCTATCTTCGAATAGTAGCACGACCCTTGCAACTGGTCGAATAAGTCGTCTATGCGTGGAAGAGGATAACGGTTCTTTACCGTCACCTTGTTGAGTTCACGGTAGTCAATGCACATCCTGAACGTACCGTCTTTCTTTTTCACGAAGAGTACTGGAGCTCCCCAAGGCGAAGAGCTTGGACGAATGAAACCCTTTTCCAAGAGTTCTTGCAGTTGCTTTGACAGTTCCTCCAATTCTGATGGAGCTAGACGATATGGTGCGCGAGCTATGGGTGCTGCTCCTGGAGCGAGCTCGATTTGGAATTCGACCTGACGATGAGGCGGGAAGCCAGGTAAGTCTTCAGGAAACACCTGAGGATAGTCACGTACAACTGGTATATCTTCAAGTTTCCTTTCCTTTGCTGAAGCGTCTGTAACGAGTGCCAGAATGGCAGTGTGCCCCTTTCGTAAACATTTCTGCGCTTTCAAGAAAGAGATGATGCCTACCACTGCACCACTCTTGTCGCCTTGAACTTCGAGAGGTTCCTGACCCGAACGAGGAATACGAATGATCTTTTCACTGCATAAGATCTCTGCCTGGTGTTGGGACAACCAATCCATCCCAATCACAACATCGAAACTACCCAAAACTATGGGAATGAGGTCTACAGAGAAAGCTTGACCAGCTAGGATAAGATTACAACCCTGAACTACGTGCGTGGCTTCTAAGCTTTTACCGTTAGCTAACTCTACTACGTGTTTGGTGGGTAAAAGTGTTGGTGCACGTTTTAGCAGTTGACACATTTTCACAGACATATAGCTTGTATCCGCACCCGAATCAAACAAAACAGTAACGTAAATATTGTCGAGGAGAAACTTACCCATAACAACGTTGGGATCGTTCACTGCGTCTCCTCTTCCCAAAACGAAAGCTCGACCCCTTGCCTCGTTGCCATTATTGTTGTTGTTCCCGCCGTTGTTGTTGCCGTTGCCCTGGTTGTTATTGTTGTTGTTGCGATTCTGGTTTAACTGAGGGCAATCGCGTTTGAAGTGACCTTCAGCCCCACACTGGAAACATCCCCGGTTTCCACGCTGTGACTGCTGCTGCTGCTGGTTCTGTGGAGCTGGTTGTTGCTGCTGCTGATTCTGATTCGCAGGCCGTGGACTCCTACAGTCTTTGGCCTCGTGACCCATCTTAAGACACCTTTGACAACGACCCTTGTTACACGGGCCGTGGTGATGCCTGTTGCAGTTGTGGCACCTAGGTTGACTACCCTGATATCTCCTCTGTCTGTGACCACCAGAGGATTGCTGACTGGGACTCTGATAGTGGTCAATCTTCTGCTGCTGAGCTTGTGGCTGAACAGATGCTGAACTTTTACTAGAATCTCCATCCCATTTTCTTTTACTGTCACCAGACGTAGCAGGAGTAACTGAGGTGGTGACATTAGCAGTAGCATTAACACGTTTGGGCAGTTTATTCTGATCCACTGCCTGATCGGTGATGCGATGAGCGAGGCGCTGGATTTCCTGGATGTTTTCGAGATTAGCCGACGTCACGTGGCTCTGAATTTCTGGCGCCGATCCCTTGAGATACAACTCAATGCGCTTGTAAGGAGGGTCCACCATAGTTGGACATAACACGGCCAGCTCATTCGACCGTTTAGTATATGCTTCGATCTCTGATCCAACCATTTTCAGGTTATACAGCTCGTCTTCCAGCTTGTGTATGTCTTCCCGCGTGCAATACTCACGCTTGATGAGTTCCTTAAAGTCGTTCCATGGGGTGGCGTTAGCAGCTGCCAACCCTAAGATCTGGACTTGGGCGTTCCACCAAGTCAGTGCTATTCCCTCCAAAGTACCGGTGGCAAACTTGACCTTGCGAGCCTCAGGGCACTCGCACATTTCGAATACCGATTCTAACTTTTCAAACCAATGGAGGAGTCCCACTGCCCCCTCTGTGCCGCTGAAGGAATTTGGACGACAGTCCATGAAGTTCTTGAAAGTGCAGACAGGCTGCTGCGCGTGTTGACCTATTGTGTACGAATAGGACGAAGTTAAATACGAGAGTTAATGTAGGATCTAAAGATCCTAGTGTGTGCCTATACTGCAGGATATACTACCTGCTTGAGCTGCTGCAACTGCCGCAGCAACTTGAGCTTGAACGAGAGCCTCTAGCTGGGCTTGTGTCATGTTGATTCGTCCAGACATGATCTTCATTGTAACAAGTAGCATACGTAAGAATGGTTCGCGAGTAGGGCGATGACAGAAAAGTGCATGCACGTAGGGATTCTCATGCTATAGTATCATGTGTATCTAAACGTGATGCGAGCAAAGTTCTAAGCAGTTCTAGCAAGCAGGCAATAAACGTAAACCTTATTACCTAGGATGTCGAGTCTTGCACGTGGAGCGAAGCGTCGTTGTGGATCGTTGAGAGCACTGTTCTGGTTATAGTCCGGTTTTAATAAAAACGTTTTCCCATATTAAAACCAAGTTCTCTATAACCAATGGCTCTGATACCAATCTGTCACACCCCCAAAATCCACCCGCGGAATACCACCGCTTGGGAGCGTGACTGACCAGGATCACGCCATCAATCATATCAAACATAGCATTTAATAATAAAAGTAATTAATGTAAATCGTCATGACATGATTGATGTTTCAAAACCAAACATTGTTTAAGTAGCGGAAGCAATATAAAGTAAACCCAAATCAAGTTATAAGTTCGAATAACGTTCATGAATCCAAATCCCACAACGACCTGCTCCTCCCTGTGCAAGCTCCATAAAGTACCTAAGGTCCTGCAAGGCATGCAGCAAATAATCAACAAACTAGTTGAGCGAGTTCACAGAAAGTAAGTTCATAACATAGTGCATAAATATAGCTAGTGGGGGTTTCCCATACTAGTGTGTACTAAAGGTGGGGGCTTCCCAAACCTTGTGTTCATAATACTGGTGGGGGCTTCCCATGTTTATCCTGGCTAATGAGGGCTTCTCATTAACGGTACTTACTAGACTAACTTCCGACCATGTGTTCTTCTTTACTGAGAACAGGAATACGTACAGGGTCACGTAGGCTTTACGTGACGTGCCCTTCCCCGAGGACAGTGGTACGCGTGGGGGCTACGCAGGCTTTACGCAGCGTGGCCTTCCGACCTGGAAGCCAGTAGATGGTATTGGGTTACGTAGGCTTTACGTAACGTGTCCTCCCGACCCGGGAGACATATGGCAAATATACTGGGTTACGTAGGCTTTACGTAACGTGTCCTGACTAACCTGAGGACGATGGTCTATAGTCTGGTATATGCGTAAGTACGAGTAACTCCTTTTGCAATAACATATCCAACCCAATTCCCAACCCGGGAATCCCATGCCTTGGCTGTGTGAACTCACCTTGGTTTGCTCGGCAGATACACAGAAAGTACAAGTAGCAAGTAAATGGTCACTCACGTCCTATCATGGTTATTACGCAGGTCAGGTTTGTATAAAGCACGTAAGTTACTAACACGTATTGATCATGGCAATGAACACGTATCCCAATAGCAGCCCAAAGCAAAACAGTTAAACAAATAGCCAAGTGTCCGGCCCAATCAGTTGGGCCTGTAATAGTAAAAGTCCAATAGCAAACAGTCCACAAATTCAATCGTTGGGCTCAATAGATTGGGCCCGTAACAGTGAAGGCCCAACAGTGTGCGTGTAAATGGTGGTCTCGAGTCGCAACCGGCGATCTCGAGTCGCAACCGGAGATTACGAGTCGCAACAGCTGGTTACGAGTCGCAATGGTGGTCTCGGTTCATCATGGTCTGGTTACGAGTCGCAACGGGACTCGCAACCATGGTCTCGACTTGTGCTGGCTTGGTTACGAGTCGCAACCTGACTCGCAACTATGGTCCCGACTCGCAACCATGTGTCGTAACCGAGTATGTAACTGATTTCCATAATTCCTGCATTGACTTATCCGTGATTCTAGCAAACATCTAAGGCAGTTTCGAAATCAGATCAATCACGGAAATTTATCAACAGTTAATTCAGATTTCATGCATATTCATAACAATTCAAGAACATCAAATCAACGTGAACAGCATTCATATGAACAATAATCTATTTATATGAACATGTAACCGTGACTAATTACCTAGCCCAATGCTTAGCATATCCACAAGTTACCATCCGAATCATATAGCATAACAACAGATTACATCGAGTTTCATCCGATCCGTATGAACATGTTAACAATCCGAACCACATATTAACATTTGATTTATAACAAAGCACACATGTAAACCGGTTCTATCACAATCAACCATACTATCATCATCCGAATTACATCATGTAATGCTCAAGAATCATATATAATCATCATGTAAACGCATAGATCATAACATCATCATATACAATCAAATAACAATGTACACTAACCGGTTGGAATCAAGGAGAGGGTGAGCCGAGAAGTGTTGTTCGCCGTCGGGGATCCAAGCAGCCGAGAGAGAGAGAAAGAGTCTAGGGTTGTTGTGTGTGTTTGTGATTTTGCAAAAACAAGGAAACAAAACCCCTAATTCCGATTTTGTGTTGCGAGTGGGGGAGTGGGCCAAGCCCACTCGGCTGCCTAATGAACCCGTGAACAAGGAGTGGCCCAAAGGGGGCTTGTGCACTCGTATGAAGTGTTGTGCGGCTCGGGTTGGCTCGATAAAGATAAACATAACACACACACATAAAAGCGCATAATATCATAACATTCATTAGTTCGAAATGTCACATAAGCACGTAACGTTACATCAAAGCAAGTCTAAAGTTCGAGTTGTCACACGGTTGTCAAAACCGCTCGACACTCGCTCGGAATATTCTCTGCTCGGAAAATGCTCGTTTGATTTGAGTCTCGATTTTAAATTAGCCGCTCAGCTAGGTTCGGTTTGTAAACGAGCAAAGCACGAGCAAAGGCCCGCTCGGCTCGTCAACAGCCTTAGGATGAGCCATCTCATGGTCTTCTGATGTGGAGGTTATGGGTGGGAGTCCCCTTGGAGCAATATTTTTCAGGTGGCTCAGGGATTTTACTATAGTGGGGCTTCGAGCGGTGGGTTTCCCCTGAAATGGTGAGCTATAAATAAATCAAATTCAGATTCATGTGCCCTTTTGGCGGATTTTACAACTTAAGCTCATCGATTTCGCCTGAAACGTCGTGTGAACTCATTGTTAGTGTTCGATGGTGGTGGTGGTGTTTGCTGGTAGTGGCGGTGCAACAATGGTATAAAAGGAGGCTCGTAACAAAGGTAGCTCCTAAAACACACAACCACAAATCGAAATTAGTTTTTTTTTTCGGTGGCCACAACACCATCAAACCCACCTTTGCAAGACGGAACAAAAGATAGATAGAGGGTCACGATTTGGGATTACGTTTTCCGGACGAATGGTTGAGGTCGGTTATGTGGCGAGAAGATGGCAGGTTTCAGGTCGGTTATGTGGTGTTGGGTTCTCTTTGACCTACTCTCTATTTAGGATATGGTAATGGCGGTGACAGTGATGTTGTTTCAGAATATGGTAATTGTGTTGGCGATGATTGAAATAAGGATAGGTGAAAATGGGTGGTGATGGTCAGTTTTAGTAGAGAGAGGAAAAGGGTGAGGAGAAGACAATGGGTGTGGTGGGGGTGGGAGTGGAGTTGGTTAATGTAAGACCCTATCACTTTTTAACCAAAAAAAGACGCAGCAGAAATATAGACCTAAAAAAAATCTTTATTGACTATTTGACATACTTGAAGGTTCATTTATAAAATGTCAAACGCTTTCTTGAAATGAATTACAACATTCATTCTTAATTAACATATCAAATGTAATAAATAAATGCAAACTACGTGACCACCATTCTCGTACAATCCTTGTTCTTTGACTCGATCTACACCCACTTGTCCTTGATGGTGATAGAGAAAATTTGTGCAAATCTTACGGTCACCATATACAATCAACTTATTAGTAATTGATAACATCATACAAAATGAAATACATATATTTAAAGACCGTGTGGCATTCTAGCTACATAATTCTATTTCATTCGATTATCCCCTCGAATCCACTTGCTCCAAATTTGACACCAATTCCTCGAGAGCCCAATGTTCTCATATCTGCATTACATTTCTTTCTCAATGGAACACGATTAGTAACACATAATCTCAACATATTGAAAATTCACATCTTCTCATGAACACGTATCACTGGTATACATCCATTCAACTACAACACGTGTATGCACTTTCCTAAAAACCAATTACATGCCAACCAGTCCCCTACATATATCACACATATAAGTTCACGTTACTTACGTCCACTATGATTACATATCTACAACACACATACAAGTCATTCCAACATAGAGTACAACCTTCTAACGATGAGGTTTCACCAGGTTGACATCGTACGACCATTACAACCATTCTCATCCTAGCATTTCCATTATTTGCAAATCCTTACTTGATTTCAATTATTCATGTGTAAATAACTTTTACATAATTTCACTTAAACAAAATAAGAAGTGATTCCAAAAACCACTTACCTTAAGCGTCCATATTCGTGATCGCTTTCTCGCTTCCTCTTGACCCGTTAGCCTTCCGTGCTTGCGTCCTTGACATGATGCTTATCCTTACATGTCGCCACAATTTACATTCTTGTTAACATACATGATATTACATATCACCAAATCATCGCTAATTCATATCTTGTATTTTGATTTTCAATAGTCAATTCTAACATGCACAAGGCGTAGACTTAACAATGCAACATTCCAAATTTACGAAATTCATCATACCATCAAATATAACATGTAATGACCCATCATGCATCACTCAATCCTCCTAGTCTTACAATCATATTAGGATTTCTAATCATACTATTCTCCTACTCGTTGACATTTTCATAAAGTCAATGGTCAACTACACAAACTTATAACATAGGAACATATGTTCGTATCGATGTAGTCGATCATACTAATGGCACTATAAACATTTCATACCCATATAGTGAAATACATACAACCCTGTAATCACCTAGTTACACACACATACACATGTATCATCATTTTCATGCATATTAGCATTTTCATTACTTCACATCTAGTTCATCTCATACTTGGCTAACTCAACATCATTCCAACTTCATCCCCTTCTAATGATCTCATGTGCATCACATTTAGTATATATATATATATATATATATATATATATTTACTTCTCAGTTTCAATTAAGCGACTATTCAAACATATGGTGAACATCATGTTATTCCAACATAGAGTACAACCTTCTAATGCACCATTTTTACCAAATCACATAACCAACCAAAATTCCTACATGTATTCCATCTAAAATACATTTCACATGTTTAATTTCCTAATGGTTACATCCTATACATGTTCACCCATCAATTACATACAATTTCATCTACAATTGTCACTTAGGCATTTCATCAAACAATTGGTATGTGTACTACAATTTAAGCATAAAGTACAAGTATTTCATACTTACCTCCTACCTCTTTCTTTCATTCATCAAATAACACAAAACATCAACAAATTCATATCACATTCAATCCAACTAACAATTATGCATCACACACTACCTAATTCATTATATTTGCACAGGATTGGACATGGGTGTCATCTCCATCATCCCAAATAGGACTCACTTACAAACATCAAGTTACTCAAAATCGTTCATAACCCAAGACATATATGGTGATTTAACACCTCCTCATACTTAATTTCATACTACTTCATGGTTTGATCATAACCCACTTCTTGAAAAATCACCAAATCAAAATTTATAATTTACCACATGTTCATTAGCATGAGATGGTGATGATTCTTCATTCATGCACTGATTTAGCTTCAAATCCTTCTTCAATTTCTAGATTTTAGAGTGTTTGAGATAACCTTCTTCTTTGTTCTCTTTGGGTGTTGAAACACACACATAAACACACACTAACTTACTGAAGTTTTCTATTCAACCCATTTTCCCACTTTAGTCCTTCTTATTCACTATTTGGTCATATTTGACAATAAGTTTTATTCCTTACTTGCTTGACTAACTATTTAACTAAGTTAAATAGCTTAGTTATTTTATTTCATACTAATACATAAGGAAACATACTAGTGGATAAAAACTCAAATTTTGGGGCGTTACAGTTAAATAACTTAATTTAAATTTTGCTTAAAAGAACTCAGTACATCCTTTTTGAAAAGTTGTACAATAACTAATAAGACATGAGTACCCTTTATTTAACGGAAAAGATTGGATGGGGTTAACGAGTTAGATAAAAGTGGCAAGACGTTGAAACCATAATGACCCAGATGCAAAAAAAAACCCCTTTGGACGAAAGTCGCTAAAGTAGCCAAACCTCAGGGACGAAAGTGACATTTTACTCTATATATTAGGTAAATTATTTGCAAACCGCCGCTTCAACCTAAAGCAACTATTAACCTTTTAATATCCCCAAATCCCTTTCTCAATCCTTAAAACTCCTTCCGTAAATTGCATGCTTCAACCAAACCAAATCGACATATACTTTAATAAATCGAATCCCTCTCTCAGTCCTTCAAACTCCATTCGTAAATCACAACCAATTTGTGACTGACGTTCGACATCAAAGGTAACATATTTAAACTATGTTCAATCGATTCAATCTTATGCCTAATTTATGATTGTCTTATTTTCCTTCTTGAACCACATTTAGGGTAACACTTCTAGTTAAATTATGTGATTACCATGTCTATCGTTGTTTCTCTTTTTTAAATTTGCATACACATAGTGTGGATTATATATAGAGTGATTGATGTTTATAGTTGTTGTTCTTTTTCAATCATATGCCTTAATCATAACTGTCATTTTTTCGTGCTTGATCAAATAACTGCATTTATATCAAAGATTGAATTGAATACTCAAATCGTTAAAGCACAAGGCACTAGGTGTGGGGAGTGGGGTTGGTCAAATAACTGCACTTAAATTTTGTTTTAAAAAAACTTATTACATCCTCTTTGAAAAGTTGTACATTAACTAATAAGACATGAGTACCCTTTATTTAACGGAAAAGATTGGATGAGGTTAGCGAGTTGGATGAAAGTGGCAAGACTTTGATACCCAAATGACCCAAATGAAATAAAAAACATTTGGATGAAAGTCGCTAAAGTAGCCAAACCTAAGGGACGAAAGTGACATTTTACTCTAAATATTAGGTAAATTATTTGCAAACCGCCGCTTCAACCTAAAGCAGTTCTAAACCTTTTTTAATATCCCCAAATCCCTTTCTTAGTCCTTCAAACTCCTTTTGTAAATCACATGCTTCAACCAAACCAAATCGACATATCCTTTAATAAATCGAATCCCTCTCTCAATCCTTCAAACTCCATTCGTAAATCACAACCAATTGTCACTGACGTTCGACATCAAAAGTAACATATTTAAACTATGTTCAACCGATTAAATCTTATGCCTAATTTATGATTGTCTTATTTTTCTTCTTGAATCACATTTAGGGTAACACTTCTGATTAAATTATGTGATTACCATGTCTATCGTTGTTTCTCTTTTTAAAATTTGCATACACATAGTGTGGATTATATAGAGAGTTATATTGATGTTTATAGTTGTTATTCTTTTTAAATCATATGCCTTCATGATTGTCGTTTTTTCGTGCTTGATCGATGTGTTTTTTACGCATTTATATCGAAGATTGAATTGAATACTCAAATCGTTAAAGCACAAGGCATTAGGTGTGGGGAGTGGGGTTGGTTAAATAACTTCACTTAAATTTTGTTTTAAACAAACTTATTACATCCTCTTTGAAAAGTTGTACATTAACTAATAAGACACGAGTACCCTTCATTTAACGGAAAAGATTGGATGAGGTTAACGAGTTGGATGAAAGTGGTAAGATTTTGATACCCAAATGACCCAAATGAAATAAAAAACAAACCTTTGGATGGAAGTCGCTAAAGTAGCCAAACCTAAGGGACGAAAGTGACATTTTACTCCAAATATTAGGTAAATTATTTGCAAACCGCCGCTTCAACCTAAAGCAGTTCTAAACCTTTTTTAATATCCCCAAATCCCTTTCTTAGTCCTTCAAACTCCTTTCGTAAATCGCATGCTTCAACCAAACCAAATCGACAAATCCTTTAATAAACCAGATCCCTCTCTCGGTCCTTCAAACTCCATTCGTAAATCACAACCAATCCATCACTGACGTTCGGCATAAAGGTAACATATTTAAACTAAGTTAAATCCATTAAGTCTTATACCTAATTTATGATTGTCGTTATTTTTCTTCTTAAATCACAGTTAGGGTAACAATTCTAATTAAATTATATCACTACCATGTCTATCGTTGTTTCTCTTTTTAAAATTTGCATACAAAGAGTGCTATTGGATTATATATAGAGTGATATTGATGTTTATCGTTGTTCTTCCTTTTCAATCATATGCCTTATTCATAACAATCGTTTTTTCTTGCTTGATCGATGTGTTTTCTTACGCATTTATATCAAAGATTGAATTGATTACTCAAATTGTTAAAGCACAAGGCATAAAAGATGCAAAAAAAAAAAATTATAATAAATAAAATAAAATAAAATAAAAAGATAAATGAATAAAATCAATATTCATAATATAATAGCCATTAGGGCTGTAAACGAACCAAACGAATATGAACAGGCGTTGTTCGTGTTCATTCATTAAGGAATGACTATATTCATGAACGCTTACCGGACAAAGTTTTTTGTTCGTGTTCATTCATTAAGGGGAATGAACATGTTCATGAATGGTTCACGAACACTTACCGAATGAGATTTCTTATTCGTGTTCGTTCATTAAGGAAATGAACATGTTCGTAAACACTTACCGAACGTAAACGAACACAAACAAATATTCAAGAATATTAATGAATACAAACGAACGTTATATATTCATTATAAAATAAATTTTGCATTTTTCTTTAGAAAGATTATTACGAGGAATCCACAAAAAATAAATAAGTACTTCAGATAACTATTGGAACATATTTGACACAATTAACACAAAAGTTAAGAAGTTTGTCAACCTTTAACACAAACTGAAATTGAAATAGTCAAATGAGGGATGTTGGCGAAGGTGTATATTATAAATATGGTTTGAAATTTTCAAAAACCAAACCAATAAAATAAAAAACATAGAAAACCTTTAAATAAACGAACATAAATAAACATAGACGAGCCAACATAAATGAATATATTAACGAATGTTCACGAATATAAACGAACGAACACAACCTTTATTCTTGTTCATACGTTCAACTTATCGAACGGAATTTCTTGTTCGTGTCTGTTCATTTATTAAACGAACTTTCTGCCGAATAATTCACGAACTGTTCGTTGAAAATCTGGTTCGTTTACAACCCTAAAGCTGAAGGGTGTGGGGGACATGAGTTGGGTCATCAATCGCCACGCAGGACCATCAATGGATTGCTACACCACCCCTTGCCTCATCTATCATGGTTGGCATAGATTAAACCATGGTAACCAAGGGTCTCATTTCCTTTTTTTTAATATTTCCTTTTTCGTTTCACAAAAATAAATTAAAATAATAGAATAGTGGGTTGGGTTATGACCACACCCTTAGGGTAGTGGTTTTGAATGACGGATTAGGCTAAAGGGTGTGGGGGTCATGGTTGAGACATGATTCGCCACGTAGGAACATGAATAGAAGGCTACACTACCCCTTGCATGATCCACCATGGTTTGCATAGATTAAACCATGACAACCATGGTCCTCCTTTCCATTTTCCAACAAATCATTTCCTTTTCTTTAGACAAAGATAAATTAAAATAAATAAGGGGATAATTATTTGGGTCATGACCACACCCTTAGGGTATTGGTTTTTGGATGGTGGATTAGAGGTGGGTGACATGACACTAACGTGGAAGGTCATGGTGGTCATGAGAGTCATGACCACACGCTATAGCCTTAGAAGTGGGTAGGGCTGTTCATGAGCCGAGCCGAGTCGAGGCAGGCCAAGCTCGGGCTCGGCTCGATTATAAACCGAGCTGGCTCGGCTCGGCTCGGCTCGGATTTGAAACCGAGCTGAAAATCTAAGCTCGGGCTCGGCTTGGTTTTAAACCGAGCTAGCTCGGCTCGGCTTGGTTTGGCTCGATTTTATAAAAAAAAACTAATATATACCTCTTAAAATTTAATAGCCTAAAATATTATTCAATAATTTAAAAGAATATATTCAAAATAAGTTCAACCTAATACAATTCAAACCAAAATCAAGTTTAACAACGCAAAATAAGTTTTAATTTCAATAAAATACAATATTAGTTCATTAGTATGGTAATCAATATTCAAATATGTCATAAATATCAAATTACAAACCTATATACATGTAAATAATAATCAGTTTTTTTTGTAATATATTATAATGTATATAAAATTAAACCTTATTATAAGTAAAATAATTCGAGCTAAACCGAGCCGAGCTACAAAGCGAGCCGAACCGAGCCAGCTCGGCTCGTTACGAGCCGAGCCGAGCTAGGCTCACTTTCTAACCGAGCCGAGCCAGCTCGGCTCACTTTTAAACCGAGCCAAATCGAGCGAGCTTTTTCCGAGCTAAATCCGAGCGAGCTTCGAGCGAGCTCCGAGCCGCGAGCTTTTTGAACAGCCCTAGAAGTGGGTGACATGATGCTGATGTAGAGGGTTATGACCATACCCTATAGCCTAATAGGCATGATTGATAAGCCATTGAATTTCTCCTTCGTAAATTAAGAAAGGAATCAAAAGCATGGATTTACATAACATATATTTAATTCATGGCAAATTCATAAATTTGATATTTATATTTTGTTCAATCGATTTAATCTTGTGCCTTATTTATGATTTTCATTATTTTCTTCTTCAATCGCAATTAGGGTAACAATTTCAACCACATGTTTCTTTTTAAATCTGTATATACAGAGTGATATTGGGTTATATAGAAAGTGATATTGATGTTATCGTTAGAATATGCAGTTAAATGATTTTAGGAACAAGCAATAAGGCATACACAATTGATTAGTACAATTGATTCTAGTTTAATTGTACTAATACAATTAACACATACAAAATCTTCAAATGTATAACATACAAAACTTGGTTTCAAAAAGTAGCGGGCACACAAAAGCGACAGCCGACAGAGTCTAAAATTGAGGCGCGAAACGCAAAAGCGGTGGGCTTTTCGTACCCGAGGCACAAGGTGTTTATATAATTTTTTTATATATCCCATACATATCTCATAGGTTTTTAGCTTCTTTTAACCAAAATACAGCCATAAATAAGGCTTTTATACCATTTTACTTACATGTACAAGTCAAAAAATCCAAGGTACAACTTTTTTCTGTGGAAAAACGCCTCGGATACACAAGGCGCTGAGCGAAAAAGCCCCAGAAGCTGCGCCTCAGGCGCGCTTTTTAAAACCAAGCAAATACATATATAATTTGATAATTATAAGAAAGCATCATGTACAACCAACCAAACAACTCAACCATAAACCATATACACATACTACAAATAAGACTGAACAAATAACACCAAACAAAAAGTCAACTAAAAGAACTGTGCATTCAAATGCTGAAAGCTAAAAACCTCCCTGCAAACATCAGTCAAGCAATTATGCAGCAATATCCAACATATTCTAAACTAAATTAATTAATCTCTAAATGCCAAAAACAAAGCCTGCTAACTATCAGCATTAACGTTTGACCGAAAAGAAAACAAGCTGAGAAACATATTGTAATCAAGAATCCCGAATGGAAACTCGACTTGACACATGCCCTCTTTTATTATCTTTGACCATTGCAGCATACTAATCACTGATCATTGATCTCCCTGAGAAAACAAACAGGTGAAAACTTAGTTATTTACGAGTCGATTCACGTAGTAGTAATTCATTTCAAACGGGGTAAAACACGCAAAATAAAAATAGAGACATAAACAAAACAGATCAAAAACTCTAAATTGCTCAAAGTGTATGTGTATGCAAACAACAACCGTACCCATTAAGTCCCACAAATAGCAAAAACTATTGGTAGGGTCTGGGGAGAGTGGGATGTAAGCAAACCTTACCGTCCCCTAAAAGTCCATAACCTTAATCCTACGTCTCCATGCACTCCTATCCTGCAACTCTATCAAATTCTGCCTAATACGCTCGTCCCAAGTTAACTTGGGCCTACCCCTACCTCTACGTCTCCTTCCTTACACTGTAAGGGTTTCAACTGCTCTAATTGACTCGGTCGACTGCCTCCTTTTCACATGCCCAAACCATCTCAATCTCCCCTCCCTTATCTTGTCTGATATGCTAGCTACTTCTAACCTTTTCCTCAAAACCTTATTTCTTATCCGGTCTAACCTTGTATGTGTAAGCATAAAACCTACTAAATCATTAACAAATTAAATAACTAAATCGTAAAGAGATCAATTTTGTAATTAAATTTGATATACATATCTTTATAACAATTTGGTCAAAAGGTACCTTTCAGGTCAACCCAACCTGACCAAGATCAACAGCTACAAAAATGACCTGGTTGAATTATTAGTAGATAATTTACCTTTAAAAAAACAAAAATAATTCTAGGCGTAAATGGTCATTTTCGTCCCTCAGGTTTGGCCACTTTTGCGACTTTCATCCAAAGGTTTGTTTTTCCACATCTGGGGTCCTCGTGGTTTCAAAATCTTGTCATTTTCGTCCCTGAGGTTTGGCAATTTATTGTGAGTTTCGTCCACGAGGTTTGGCCCTCGGGGACAAATATGACAAGATTTTGAAACCACGAGGACGACAAAAGTCGCAAAAATAGCCAAAACTCAGGGACGAATATGACATTTTACTCTAATTCTAGAGTAATAATATTTTAGTCTTATTTTTAAAATAAATAAATCCACGTCACTAGTTTTTTATTCCATGTCAGCCTTTTTTAGTTAGAGAAATTATAAAAATATTGACATGTCATAGGCTGATAACCCGATAACCTAAAATAGATACCAAATTTCACAGCATTGGAACGCTTCAGGAAGCATTATTTTCTATGCATAAAAAGTTTCAGGAAGCGGTTTAAAAGAAAGACGATTAAAGAAAACACCTACTTGCAAGATCTCTTATTGTGACCGAGCCCTTTACACTTGCCACATTGAAGTTGACGTTTAAGGAAGTCAGACGGTCCGATACGACCGGGTGCAACCTTCCGAATCTTGGTCCTACCGGGTGTGCGCATAGTGGGCGGTGGGGTGACAAGAACCGCACCGTCTTCCGTCTCAGTATCCATCAACCGTTCAACGTTTGGTATCGGATGTATCGAGTCTGCATACGTCAAATGGTACATCTCAACATGAAAATACCTCGAACAATGGTCATACGGGCTCCTCCCGTACTGTTCCAATACCGCAATCGCGTGACAACACGGTAAACCCGTAAGCAGCCATCCTTTACAGCTACAATCCCAGTTCTCAATGTCAACTACTTCAATCATATCCACGTATCTAACCTCAAATTTGCTTCCGTGAGCCCTTATCACTTGAACCGAACGACCTTTTATGATTTCGTTCTTTAGCTTTTCTTCCATGGAGGGTGTTAACCGAGTCATCCACTGAGTTGACTCAACTCGTCGAGTGTATATCAACTGCATCATCTTCCCCCTTAATTCATCAATCATTTGGGTTATCGGCAACTCGTTTGCTTCGGACACCCATGAGTAAAACATATGACCGAAATTAGACGTCATATGGTTATACCTCAACCCGCCAAAAAACGCATTAGCCCAGTGTTCCGGCTCGCTTCTTATAACCCAATTGTACGCTTCTGGAGAGATGGCTTTAATGTCTTCGCAACACTTCTCGAAAGCCTCGAGTTTCGGCGCGTGTGCGGCTGCGTAAAGATCCTCAACCATGAGACGTCTAGCGTCGTGCGAAAAGTGACCCTTTAAATCTTTATTAAGTTTTTCCGCTAAATACCCGAGGCAATAAGCGTGATAACACTCCCCGCCGAATATCTCCCGTAAAGACTCGCGTATACCCTTTTGAAAATCCGCCACGAAAGTGATTTGTCCAGGGGTTCCAACGGGGGAGACCATCGGTTTGAGTTGGGTTAAAAACCAATGCCAGTTATCATCGTTCTCCTCGTCAACAACCGCGAAAGCCACTGGAAACGCACCGTCATCACCGTCAGCAGCTGTCGCAGTCAATAACATGCCTTGGTATCGCGAGTTTAACGGTGTACTGTCGAGAAAAAGAAGCGGTCGACAACCATGTAAAAAGCCGGATACTGAAGCATGAAAACAAACAAACAGACGATGAAAGCTTGAATCCTCTTTCGTACTATAATTAGCAAGACTCCCGGGATTCGTTTCCATTATTTTTTCGCAAAAGAACGGTAATTCGCTGTACGCGTCTTTATACGAACCCAAAAGCTGCTCTCTTGCATACTCTTTAGCTCGCCTTGCTTGTGAATAATTCAAATCAATCCCGTAATCCCGTTTAAGCTCGGTGGCGATCTCTTTCGGCTTAATTTTTGGAGATTCTTTAACTTTTTCTTTGATTAAATTCCCGACCCAACTTCTTTTAGCTCGAAACGGAGCCTTTGACGTAACACCTTGACAATTATGAACCGGTCTCATCGTTTTGATACATACCAACTGAGTGGTTGACAGTTTCGACGCATGGATACGCCATGGACATCCTTCGGCTTTGCATTTCACCGTTACACGTTGATTCTCGTTCTTCTTGTACACAAAGTTGAACGCATGTGCGATCGAATACTTCCTTAACGCCTCCCGGAATTCAGCTAGGGAATGGAATCTCTGTCCTACGCCGGTTATGATATTTTCCCACTGTTTTGCCGCTAGACGTTGTGAATCGTCGTCAACCGCAACCATAGGGAACGGGTTTGAGGAAATTGGAACTGCAGCCGGAGTGATTTCGGTTGTTGTCTCGATGTCGACATGTTGATCGTTAAGAGCCACTGCATTACTTACGGGAGCGACTTGTACAATGGCAGCTGTTTCCACATTCGGTGTCGCCTTCTGTGGCCTGCACAATAACAATCGATCATTAGATTCTACCACAGAAGATATGTATCGGTACCATACCAGTTATACTTGGTACCCGTACCCGTTTTCTCCATTTTTCGGTACCATTAAGTCCCCTTAAGTTTATAAAGGTATTTTAGTCATTTTACACTGATTTAACAGAAAAATTAACGACAGTTAGCCTTAATATTCAAAGGTGTTACAAATTGAAACCATAGAACCTGAACATGTTACAAAAAAAAGTTAGTACTCAAAGGTGTTACTTTGCATAAACGACAAGGACTATCTGTGTAATTAACTCGTTTCATAATGATATAATCTAATAATCATGTAAAATAATAATAGTATGAGACGAAATTTACCTACGAGCGGGCTGCTTTTTCTTGGCGTTTTTACCGGCAGGGGAGTCTTTCATAATAAAGACCTCGAGCTGATCGGCATCTTTGTAGTAACTCACCATTCGTTGAAAGTCTTTGTCTTTCGATACGGTAATGAGATTCTTCTTGTTCCCGGGCAAGAAGTATTTGATGATCATAGCGTCAACACTCAAATCGATAGTTTCGGCTATTTCTTGTTTGAATCCACTCAACTGCATATTCTCATCGAGATCAACAGCGTAAGCCTCCCCACCGACATAATTCATGGTCCCGTCGTCGTAGGTGTCGAAATCGCCACCGTATTGGCAAATTGCTATCATCTTCTTCGATGGAACTATCGCCATCTCTGTAACACCATAAAAAATTAAATCTTGATAGAATAAATACACAAATAACCACAACTTACGAACCAAATCCACAAGCATAACTCAACTTTCACAACACTTTTGGTAAAAAAGATTGGAGCCCGTGTTTAGTTGCGTATAACCGATGACAAGTGCAACAACTAGACTGATAAATCTTAATCCGAAACACCCATGAATCAAAATCACACAACATGAATCAGAATTACACAACAATGATAAGTCAGTACCAAATCAAAGAGGTCAACCCCTACAAATCTGTAGGGTTTGGCTAAAAAAACACCATTGACACACTATCCAGACACCACTGACGTGCCATACATGTTATATGACGTCATATGGGTCGCGTGACAGACAAAAAAAAGATCATATGGGCCGTGCAAGGTGGTGTTCGCCAAATCAAACGGCCCGTATGATGTGTTTATCAGATACAAAAATGACTGGTGTGACAGCGACATACAGCCCGTGTCATGTGACAGCATCACCCAATTTGTAATTTCAGTTGTACATTTGTGTTACAAGTTACAGAACAACAAACAAAGCTACAGATGAACAACAGGGTCAAATAACACCATAACCTATGCCAATTAAAATAAACAAAATAGTCACAACCAACAATTAAAACTGTTATTACTATCATCTTCCTCCATTAAAGGTTAAGCTAGTTCTTCAACTCTTCTACAGTAACCCAACAACAATCTATTCCAAATCAAACAAACCACTGACCAAATCTAAATACCCATTTACCAAAACAAAAAACTACAATCAACCCACAATTCTTTAACCCAAATCAACAAGCAAAAACCAAACCACAAAGAAAATAATCATCAATTACATGACAAAATAAAAAAGTCAAACCCTAGAATTCTGTTACCAAACAAAAAACCCAAATCAGAATCATCACAAGTTATCAAATCAAGCTCAAACACAGAAGGGTATTCATGAAATCAACCCAATTGGGGTGTTACACTTAAAAAAGTCAAACCCTAGAATTCTGTAACCATACAAAAAAACCAAATCAGAATCATCACATGTGATCAAATCAAGCTCAAACACAGATGGGTATTCATGAAATCAACCCAATTGAGAGTGTAACACTTAAAAAAGTCAAACCCTAAAATTCTGTAACCAAACAAAAAAAAAACCCAAATCAGAAACATAACAATTAATCAACTTAAACCAATATTAGAACGAATCAAGCTAAAACACAGATGGGTATGCTTTAAATCAACCCAATCGGGAGTGTAACATGTGTTGTTTTAATGGTTAAAAGATTAAAGATGATGAAATATGAGGAAAGTGGAGGGGAAATAAAGAGACATACCTGGTAAAGATTAGGGTTGAAAGATGAAAGTTTAGGGTGAAAGTTAGAATTTTGAGATGTGCCCTTGAAGATTGCAGGGGTTGAGAAGAAGAAGATTGGAAAGAATGGGGGAGAGAGAGAGAAAAGGGTTAGAGAAAGAGGGAGGAAGATGTGCGCATCTGTTGAAGATTGGGGGGTGGAATATGTTTAGGGGCTATTTATTTGCACCCCATTAGGTTTCAATTGGGTCTCTTATGGGTTTTCTCATGAGTTTTTGTGGTTGGTCGGTCGGTTTTAACAAAAATTTTGTTGATCAGTTAGTTAATTACGGGAAAAAAATGGATTGGGCTGAACGGTTAATTACGACAAAAAAATGAATCGGGCGGTTTTCACGGTTTGACAGTATGGTTTTAACGGTTTAGTTATTTAAGCTGAAAGAAATTTCGAAAGCATAATTTTTGTATTAAGTTTTAAAAAATGATAAGGTTTTTTTATGAATATAATATATATACATTACTATTTCTAAATAATAGATAAATAAATATAAATGCTAAACGATCGGTTCTAGGGTTTGGATCCCCCTAAATTGTTAAATTGCTGGAACCGAACTAAGTACCAAATTTTAAACCTGTCAAATCATCCGACTTTCTTCTGTTTGGACGTCGTGGTTGGTTATTTCGACAGATTAGGAGCCTGACTACATCTTTTGTTATGATTTTATGCATTATTATCCAAATTATTATCTTAATTTTTGGTTTGTAAATTTTTAAATGAAGTTTTTGACATGTTCAACAAAATTGCTATGATTTTTTTTATCTTCATTTTAATAATAAATTGTATTAAAAAAGATGGTGAATCCAATATATATAAAAAAACAAAATATTTATATAAGATATTAGATAAACTATCAATATGTAGATAATAATAAATTTGTGACCATGACATTATAGCCTAGTTACATCTTGAGGGTAGAATAAGGCTTAGGGACCATTAAATCCTAGGTTCGATTCTCACAAGGAGGTTTGTCCCAGATTTATGGCACAATGATACTTCAATTGTCCGTCAGTAATTTAAATTTGCCGGTCAAAATAAATAAATAAACAAATAATTTGTCATAAAGGTATATTCAAATCTATATAAAATACTACAAAACAGTGGCGGAGTTTGAACGAAAACTCAGTAGAGGCCGGACTCTCAAAATCCAAATCGGTGGGGGCCGGAATCTTAAAAATATAATATTTTACACTGCACATTTTTTTTCAAAAACTTTTAGAAAATTTAACACTACGAACGATTGATAGAGCCATGATGTTATAATACGAATACTAAAGTTAGAAATGTATAACTTGAAAAATATTGTGACCATGTGTCCCAATATCTTATTTTCACAAATCATATATACATTGTTGATTTGTTCCTATCAGTCGTTCTAAATCTAAACCGCAAATTATTTTTTAGAGTGCATAATATGAGTATGGGTTGGCTACCAACTATGCAACTAATAATTTCTAGTAATTTATAATCGTTAAGGGTTACTTCACATAAATATTCGATTTATATGTATCATGTGTGACTATTTTATTTTTTGAAAAAAAAAAACATATATTGATTTAACCATTGTTAAATAAAAAAAATATTCATCTAATCTAATCTAAATTCTAATAAACGACCCTAATTAATGCCACGTAGCAACCTCTCCTTCTCCCTCAGTTTTTTTATTTAAATTATATAATAAAAATTCATTTAAAACTATTATCCGATAAAGTATGAGGTGAAATATAATTGTTTTACATCAATTATAATAATTTTAATAAAGATAACTTTAATTATCATATAAAGGTAGTTTCAGTTCCTTCTTATTTATTTACGATTGATTCATAGATTATGCTAAATCGAATTTATATCTAATCTAACTTATAATAAAAGATTCTAAATAATGTCACATGGCATTCCTCAACCTCATAAATTTTATTTAATTTCTTTTAATATTAATATTAATTAATAACCAATATATAGATATCACTTATTTTTATCCTTATCTTTATCCAAAATTAATAAATAACTTCAATTTTACAATTTAGACCCTTTGTTTTTTACTTTTAACCCAAAGTTTTTCATCTTTTGCAATTTAATCCCAATTTTTTTTTATTTTCAATTTTCGTCCACCATACTTTTCATCTTTCCCAAGTTTTTCGTTTCGTTCTAAATTTTGTGAGTTTACGCACCGCAACATGCGTGTGAGGTTCAACATTTTTTTCATATATTTTTTCTCATTTGATAGGTCTGTCCCGTCACATCTATTTTTCTGCGTTTGATAAGTTCGTCCAATACGCGGGTTCTGGATAGACTTGGTTATTTTTTTCTATGTCTTACGTTTCGGTTTAATTTCTCAGCAACGAGCGTGCGTGATTCAAATATTTTACGTCTGCTTTTCGCTCGGCGTTATTTTTTTCCCATTTTTATTTATTTTGTTTTTACGAGTTTTTCCGGTGTTGGTGGTCGCTGACAATGGTATAGTATTGCTACTACTTAACACGGTTTTATGACAACCGCTGCAACGCAGAGGCTTATAATACTAGTAATTAATAATATTAAAACCATTAGTTGCTATGAATAATATAAAATATTATGATTAATAAAATATGTGAATGATAAATCAACTTAATATAAATTATTTATGATCTATCATGATATTAGGGTTTCTTAGAATACATGTTAGCACCGTATCATATCTTAAATTTAACTAAAAAAATATTACTTTTTATATCGGGGTAATATAATAGAATTGTAAAATTTATATTTTCAATATTTACTTTTTACTTTAATATCCACACATATACTACAAATATATTTTTTAAGTTGACCAATGTTTCTTGTTAGATTATATCTGCTAAACTTTCTCACAAATTCGTACTTACTTCAAATGTATATTTAAATTATAACTTATAAGAGCATTCACATCCAATCCACCATCTTTACCCTTATAATTTAACTAAAAATGCTTACTTTTTAAAATTTATATCATATTTTAAAAAACCTTCCACATCCAACACCCTTTACCTATCTCTATATTCTTTTTTTATCATTTCTTCTCTTTCTTCAATTTACAATTTTAACTACTATCTATTTTGTCTTATTATATTTTCTTCTAAAATTTATTCCAACAAAGTCGAATGTATGATCTGAACAATTTGACCCATAACAAAACATTTCCAAATGAAATGGCAATCCCCAGGTGTGATTTTAAGAACCAACACTAGGATTACATTTTAAGAAGCAACACTAGGATTACATTTTATAAAAGATGGTAACACATTACAAGTCAACCTGTCATCATACATGTTATAAGTAAAAAATTGTTATAAACGCCAAAAAGTGCCGGTTTTTCAGCGAAAAACGTCAAAAATAGGCAGCTTTCAGCGGCGTTTCTCAGCAAAAACGTTAAAAAAGTACTGGTTTTTCAGCAAAAAACGCTATATTTAGACCGGCCCGACCCGAAACCTGTTCTGACCCGGACCCGTTTCAACCCGTTTCAGCGAAAAACATCAAAAAAAGGGAAGCGTTCTGCGTCGTTTTTCAGCACAGCCAAAACGTGCCGGTTTTTCAGCAAAAACGCTAATAAAGTACTGGTTTTTCAGCAATAAAATGCCACAAAACTGTGTGTTTTTTCAGCATAAAAACCTTAAAAAACTGCAGCGTTTTTTCGGCACTGTAGGCTGCAGCGTTTCTGCAGGTTGCTGGCCATTTTTTTGGACTGGTTAATAACCAGTTATCATCATACGTGTTATTGAAGTATGCTGCAGCGTTTCTGCAGTTTGCAGGGACTGTCTGTTATTGAAGTAGCATTCTTTCATAATGAATCAAAATGGCCATAAAACTACTGCATTAAAAGAGCAATAACGAATATATAAGGCAATAAAGCATATATTGAAACTTCAAATTTAGTCTTTGCTAAAGTCAGATTGTTATAATTCTTTTTCTTACGAAATGTCAAAATAATCCTTTTGTTACTTGAAAAGTATAACACTCTGTTCCCGAGTCTCATTTAACAGGGGAGGGGAAGGAAAAGAGATGAAAATATGAAAAACCATGTTCCCGAGTTTCATTTAACAGGGGGAGGGAAGGGAAAATGGAAGAAAATATGACCAAATATGACGAAATATTCATCCTCCCAAATTGGAGAGATTAGGAGAGAAAATTTCCTTCCCCTCCCCTCACCTCCCCCTGTTAAATGACTCAGGAACATAGTGTAAATGTAATAAATATTAAATGATAATTTATGTGTTTGTGATATACATCTGTGTTTTACACCATAGTTTAATTAATGGTTTTTCATCATCAAGAATCTTAAAACATAATTAATTACAACAACAAAATATCAAACAATAAGTTGAAGCCTGGGGTCTCAATTCTAATGGGTCGACTCAACTTCTACTTTTTTTTGAACGGCTAATTTCTTTAGTCTCCTGTCGTCTGTGAGACTCGAACACAAGACATTTCCCTTCTCAACCTTGGTGTTTTTAAGGGCTTTACCTTTGCCAATGGACCACCACCCCATTGGCGACTCAACTTCTATTAAGATTAAATTGTCTTGTTCGAAGGGTGATTAGGTTGTATTAAAAACAAGTTGAAGCCTCGGGTCTCAATTCTGGGGTCTCCTTTCGGCCTGAACACCCCTAATATTAAAAAATAAGTCGTGAAACAAAACCGTCAACAAGTAATCATCGTTTATCGGCCTGAACACCCCTAATATTAATAAATGGTCAAATCTAACCAAAATATCCTTGTGCTAACTGCTAACAAATAGGCTTTCTATAAACTCTACAATCAAATTCAAGTGACAAACTATACAATCTTTCTATAAACTTCCTCAGCAGCTCTTTGAAATCTAAAACCTAAGTTTTATACAGCCCTTTGAAATCTAAAACCTGAGTTTTATACACTTCATGAATTAAGACTCAAAACTTAAAATCCAAAAACGATTGAGCAAAGAAAGCTTACATATAGCAGAGGAATGGAGATGTGAAGGATGAATCGGTTGATGATAGCAAAATCCTTTTCAAATTGGAACCCTAGTTTCCAATAGAAGCCTATATTTACAAATCCAAACCCTCCACGTTTACAAATCCGAACCTGTGAAGTGGGAATTTGTTGATTTTGTTGCTGGTAGTTCGATGTGTAGAAGGAGAAGGGCGGGAGAAGACAGGAAGAGGTGGTTGTTGGAAATAGAGAGGGTACAGTAGCTTTTTATGTATAAAAAGTTACTGTAGTGTTTTTTTAATATTTAAAGTTAGAGAATAGATATAATGGACAGGTTGGAGTGGATTTTTAGAAGGTTTTTTTATATTTTAAAGATAAAGGTTACTTTGATGGAATGGATGAGAATGCTCTAATGAGGCTTTGAGTAGTAGAATAACTAAATCACTGTCACATAAGTGTCACATCAATGTTACGTAAGCATATAAACAATAACTAAATACACAATAATTAGGTTTAGTCGTATCTACTACTTCTAATAAAGCAAAACAAGCTTAAGGCACATGGCATTAGCTTAAGCCATTACTTGCCACGTGGCATTTGCTTAGACCACTTTTTTTTTTTGCTTTTTCCGCCAAAATCATCCTCCGTAGCTTCTTTAATACGCTTCACTTCACTCCAAAACCTTAATACCCATCTCCTGCATCCGGTTCTTCCTTCTTCATCGATTGATCTTCGAAAAACATAGTTATTTTTCTTTTCCCTCTTTGATTTTTCTTTGTCATTGTTAAACACTATCTATTTCTTCCTTAAATCCTAGATATCATCTATCGATCTTTAATATGTTATTTGCAATCTCCTGAACCCTAGATTTCTTCATCTTCAATCGCGAGTGGAAGCAACCAGTCCTTATTATGCGGCGTATAAGGTATGTATCCGTGTTTTCAATTTTCTTTTTGCGGCGTTGTTGGTGTCTGGAAGACCTAGCCGCCGCCTCTTCTTAGGGTTTCAGTGATTTCTAACTTATGCATTCATAAATAACTATATTCATTTCTTGAGTGCTTCTGTGATATTTTTCAAGATTTGGTGCTTTTTGAAAGATGGGATCCATCACTGTCTTCTCCAAACGATTTAACAAATAGGTAACAATTCTTCACATATCGATTCATGTTTGATAATGTCACTTCCTGTTTGATGTTCTCTATCATATGTTCATCTTTAGGTTTTCCGATTAAATTCACGTATTGAAGTAGATTTTGAGTAATTGTCAGAGGTGACATTGTTTGCTGACACTATTACAGTTCAACAATTGGGAGTGAAGATTTGGCATACCAGAAAGGTTATAGTACAGATTATTGTTTAAGCTTAAGCAATGTTTCATCCATTATTCTCTATTTAAATCCTTAAAACTGTGATGTCTTTGTTGACAACAGGTCCTTTAGAGAGCTGATCATTATTCCAATCAATTGCAAGCAGGTTCGTTTTCCATAGATTTGGTGTTATTTTAAGTCTTCTTTATCATTCTTTAGGTAAATTGTTTTAACTGATTATTTCAAAATTTGAATTTTTGAAATTTATATCAATTATGGATACTTATCAAAGTTGTCTAAATTGTATCGTATTTCCAAATTTATCAAGATAACTTATATTAAAGTTTTAATTGATTCCAAAATTTGTGTTAGTTTCCATAATTTTCGACAATCACAATAATTTTCAAGTTTCTCAGAATTTGTTCTTCTTCTTTTTTTGTAGATCATTCCATTTATTCTGCAGGTATGTAAACTAAATTAGATTGTTATGTATTTTAAATGTTTAATCGCACTTTTTTTAATCATTTTCTGGATTTTTTGTGATTGATTTTTTTTTCACAATCATTTAGATATTGATTATATTATGAATATATTAATCTTATTGGTTTTGAATTTAAGTTTGAATAATATTTAACTATTTAGGTAAATTGTTTTGACTGATTATTTCAAAATTTGAATTTTTGAAATTTATATCAATTATGGATACTTATCAAAGTTGTCTAAATTGTAACGTATTTCCAAATTTATCAAGATAACTTATATTAAAGTTTTAATTGCTTTCAAAATTTGTGTTACTTTCCATAATTTTCGACAATCACATTAATTTTCAAGTTTCTCAGAATTTATTCTTCTTCTTTTTTTGTAGATCATTCCACTTATTCTGCAGGTATGTAAACTAGATTAGAGTGTTATGTATTTTAAATGCTTAATCGCACTTTTTTTAATCATTTTTCTGTATTTTTTATGATTGATTTTTTTTTCACAATCATTTAGATATGGATTATATTATGAATATATTAACCTCATTGGTTTTGAATTTAAGTTTGAATAATATTTAACTATTTAGGTAAATTGTTTTTACTGATTATTTCAAAATTGAATTTTTGAAATTTATATCAATTATGGATACTTATCAAAGTTGTCTAAATTGTAACGTATTTCCAAATTTATCAAGATAACTTATATTAAAGTTTTAGGGGCTGTTTGGCTAACCTCTTAATGAATCATTAAGAGGTTCCCCTCTTATTCGGACAGAGGTTAGTTGTTTGGTTGGCAAAATAGCAACCTCTTAATGGTACCATTCAGTGCTGTACCATACAGAAATAAGAAGATGCTGAATGAAAAAAAAGACCCTTCCTACCCTTTCCCTTCTCTTCTCTGTATGAAAACCTAGGGTTCACCACTTTCCCCCTTTCACCTCTCATCACCATCACCTCCGCCCCCACCCCTCTCCTCACCACCTTCTGCCGGTCGCCGCCCTGCTCCTCCCTCTCCTCACCACCGACCGCCAGTCGCCGCCCTCCTCCTACCTCTCTTCCACCCTTTCCCTTTCACCTCTCATCACCAACACCTCCGCCCCCAACCCCTCCTCCTCACCACCTACCGCCACCCTCATCCTCCCTCTCCTCACCACTGAACAAGGCCGCCTCCTCCTCCCTCTCTTCCACCCAACAGCGCCTCCACCCACCCAGGTTTGTACATCGTTTTTTTTTACATCTTTTTTTTTTGTATTAAACTGATTTTTCAGTTACTTTACTCATTATTTCTTTGTGGTTATGATTTCGTTTTTTTATGTATTTGTTTATTTTTCTGATTTTTTTTTCTATTAGTTTTTTCAGATTTTTTTTCCAATATTTTACTCATTATGTTGATTGATGTTATATGTAGAATGGTTATGTTGTATGTTGAAAATTCATAGATGTTTTCGCTATGTTGTATGTTGAAAATTCATAGATGTTTTCGCTATGTTGTATATTGAAAATTCATAGATGTTTTCGCTATGTTGTATGTTGAAAATTCATAGATGTTTTCGCTATGTTGTATGTTGATTATTATTAGTTGTTACATTAGAAATATTGGCTAATTGGTATGATAGAGTGGGGTTCACAAGGTATTGACTACATGACTTCTTTACGTAACCAGATTGCTAATCAGTTGCTTTCAAATGAATCAAATTAAAATTGTATGCAGAGTTGTGTTATTTGTATTTAGATTTCGTATGTTGTGTTATTTTGTATTTGGATTTTCGTATGTTTCCATGGAATTTAAAGGATTGATGTGTAATTTGGATTTTCTATGGCGTTTTGTATTTTTCTTTTACAATTTTTCATCAATCTGTACACTATTCAGAGCTCTTGCCAAACAGATACATTTCATTCAGCACATAATAGTTCAGAGGGGTAAAATAGTCATTCTACACAGTCATTCAGAGATACAACCAAACAGCTCTTAATGGTTCAGCACTTACTGGTTCAGAGCCTCTTACCCATTCAGACCTCTTACTGGTTCAGCACTTACTGGTTCAGCACTTGCCAAACAGCCCCTTAGTTGCTTCCAAATTTTGTGTTAGTTTCCATAATTTTCGACAATCACATTAATTTTCAAGTTTCTCAGAATAATTTCTTCTTCTTTTTTTGTAGATCATTCCACTTATTCTACAGGTATGTAAACTAGATTAGATTGTTATGTATTTTAAATGCTTAATCACACTTTTTTTTAATCAGTGTTTCTGTATTTTTGTGTTGTAATGATGATTTAAATTTTTCGAATCTAATCTTATTAATGGATCTATTCTTGATGTCTTTGAAAGAGTGATGCTCTTACTGATTTTTTATTTTATTTTTTGTTTTTTCATGATAAACCCTAATTTTTATGCAATTGCAGGAGTCTGAATCTTCTTCGAACACAAGAGGTAAGTTTGATGTTATCGTTTTTTTGGTGTTTTTTGATCCAGTATAATGATAGTTTTCGTCATTTATGCTAATCTCTATAATTTTTAAGTTTTTTTTGGCAAATCAAACTATGATATTTTTTGAAATTTGAAAATCTTTGTTTTTTTACTAATAAGTTTTGTATTGTATTAATATGTATTAATGATTCTTTTGTTTTTTTTTCTCATGGTTAACCCTAAATTTTATGCCATTGCCGGACTATTAAACTTCGTCGGACATGTTAATCAAAAATTTTAGTTTTATTGTTTTTTTTCCTATTTTTTATCCGGTATAATGTTTGGTTTCATACTTTATGCTCATTTAATTTTGGCTGTATTTTTTAGTTACTAATAAATTTGGTATTGTATTAATTTCCCGAAAATTTGTAGTGTTTCTATAAATAAATTCATTTACGTTTTTTGAAACCCCTCCTTTTGTTTGTTTTATATTTTTTCTCTCTCTCATGAGTTTGTTTCTATGTCGGTTGGTTTTGTTTGGCAAGATTAGACTTTCCTAATAAGTTTGCTTGATTTACGGATTGGATATTAGTGATTTGATTTTCAGATTTTAAATTTTAAATTTTGAAGTCAATCATTATTTTAAATTTAAATTTTGAAGTAAACCATTATTGTGTTTGATTTTAAATTTTCGATTTCGAAGTCAATTATTGTTTTAAATTTAAATTTGAAAGTTTGCCATTAATGTGTTTGGTTGATTTTAAATTTCGAATCTGTAAATTGAATTTAAATTTGAAAAGTTAGACTTTCCTAATAGGTTTGCTTGATTTACGGGATTGGATATTAGTGATTTGATTTTCAGATTTTAAATTTTAAATTTTGAAGTCAATCATTATTTTAAATTTAAATTTTGAAGTAAACCATTATTGTGTTTGATTTTAAATTTTGAACGCTTTGAAATCTTGATGTTTTTTATGAGATGCTTTGACTATATTATTTGTAACTAGGTTAATGCCCGCGTAATACGCGGGTTTCAACCAAAAAATGATTATAAATTTCCAAAAATCTCTTTGTAAACGACGTTGGCAGTTTCATTGGTTGGTTTTCCTTCGTTATCGAATAAATCATAAATGTAAAAAAAAATACAAACACAGTGCCATATTACATAAGTTAGTGACAAAGTGGAAATACAATTTAAAGATAGTCGAGTCCATTTAAAGATGCATATCCTTGAGTTGCCAAAATCTTTAGTTGAGTAAATTGAGTCCCTTCTAAAAAAAGAACCAACCAAAAGTTATAAGGATAGTCTTTTTAATTATGGAACAATTATAGTACATCCTACAAACAATTATAAAAGATGTAGCCATGACTTGCCCATTTGATGTAACTGATGTATGATTCATCCATACAGTCATATTTATATACATAAAGACTGTATAGAACAGAACCTATGGTTTCATATTAAACTTTTCTCTCAAAAAAAAAAAAACCTCTTAAATAAATATCTATCATATTAAACAAACTATCTTGAATCATTCTACAGATAAAAGCTTGTTCGCCACCAGGGCAAACCATCTCTGCTGGCGTATCACCACAAAATGTGTTTGGATTAAGGCTTGCTTCATCCATTGTCTCAAAAAAGGGAGGATTACACATACAAAACCTAAACTTCTCATTGTTTTTATAATACTTAGAAGTATAGGGGGTCGCTGTAGCTTCCACTAAAAGGAGGCCAACATACACATCAGATAACAAAAAAAAAAAAAAAAAAAAAAAACTAACAAAAACAAAGCAAGAAAAAAAGCACAACCACCACCCTCCTACACATTGCCCAGAATATCAAAGTTATCCCGGTCCTCTAGCGCTATACCCGTGAGCTTCACTCTTTTAATCGCCCAACGCTATACCCTTGACCTTCGCTCTTTTAGAATCTCAATTAGTTTGTATATTTGTTGGTTATTAGCACAATTCAAGAGATATTAACTCTTACCTCTAGTTCGTAGGTTAATTTCAAGAGAATTCTTGCAAGCCAAATTGTGTCTTAGAGCTGCAATCTATGCATGGCATTCCTATTAAAAACAAACAGGCAGGGTCACTTTCAAATAATTTGTAATTGCAAACAAAAAAAGTCTAGATGGGCCAAAATTACAAACCATTGAAACTTCTAAATTAGCACAATTTAACCAAATGAAGCAGTTGCATTTAAGATGACTTTCAACTCGTTTGACCCGCATCATTTTCAGATAGAACTTATAAACAAAATAACAAAAAAAAAAAAAATCATCCAACTTATAGTTAAATAGGCCTGTACTAAAAGAGCCTGTTTGTGATGTAGTAGTTAGAACCTGGTCTAATGATGAAAGACGAAGACAATCTAGACTTAACACTGCAGGGCTAAATTTTTGATCTAGTAGTTTAAAAATTGTGAACTGTAGCGAATGGTTAGGTTTATGGTTATAGCAAAAACCGGCCGTATAAAACTGGACCGGACCATAGGCTTTTATTTTATTTATTTTTTAGATATTTCGTATTATATACTTATTTATATTAGCCGCATATATAAAATTATAATTGGTTTTAACTTTAATTAAAATATAGTAAGGTGGGCTAAGCACAACCTAACATTATCAACAGGTTGATTTAAAAATTTTAACTTTTTTTTTTCAGAAACTTCCTAGCTACTAAAACTAAAAATGACATAAGATAATCCAAATACTTCAAAACCTATGTTGCGAACTCCCATTCTTCCACCAATCACATAGTACACGGTAAAACTCAGTCTTAGTTGTTTTCTATTAAGATACATTTTTTACATAAATTTGTTTGTGTTTTACACTTATATGTAGCTTGTATACTATGAAAATATATTTTTATATACACCGGTACATTATAAGCATCCTGAAACTTATTACATTTTTTAACTGGAGCAAAATCTTTTAGAAATTTTACTATTCGGGTTCCGTATCTACTTCCAGTTACACAATTAAACCTCAATTACATGCTTTCGGTTTTAGTTTCAAATCTCAATTAAATTATTTTAAACCATGAAATCAAACCGGAACCAAACCGTTAGTAAGTGTTCGGTTTTAATTTTCAATTTTTTTGTTTTAGTTTTCAATGATCAAAACTGTCACTAACGGTTTGGCTCACGATTTGACCTAAAAAGTAAAATTGTGAAAACTGGACCATGTGAAGTTGAAACAAAGATTTATTTAAACAACATACTACAAACCAAATTCCAAATAAAATATAAACATTAAATTACCTCATCTTTTCTACTCCAGCGAAGGGTATTGGTTCGCCCCGTAAAAGCATAAATCCAAAATGATGTAAATTTACAGGAGCTGAAGCATCTGCAGACTACATGAAAAATTCGTATCCTTTATTTATATAAGTGTAAAAGACGTATACTTGAGAGCATTTAAATACAAGGATTAAGTTGCAATTTCTTACTTCTTTCTCACCGAAGAATCGAATTGGCCATCAGTAGGAACTTGACCCACAGGTTTTCGTCTGATTTCATTGTCACTTTTTGGTGCCCTAAAATCAGCTGTTGATGATGGTGGCACTTTAGCATCCACAGATAACACCAAAGTGCTGACCCAACCCAATTACCCAAGCTGACCCATATTGCTATAGAAAAGTATTGTTATGGTGAGTCCATATTGAATAAAAAATAAAATTAGCTGGCAAAACAATTCTCACACTACAGAATAATAAGCCATAAAATAAATACAGGCAAAAAGGCACCTATCTCAAACGAAGCAATTGTTGCTCACTCTGAAATCAAAGCAATAGCCATTGAAAACTGTAAAAAAAAAAAGAAAGAAAGAAAGAAAGAAATGATAAATAACATGGTAACCAGCCAAGCCAAATGACCTAAAAATCATAGAAAATAGATTAAAATTTATCATACTGAGAGATCTAAAAAATCAAAATAGAAGCAGTTAATTATTAACTTTCAAAACTACAAGTTTAGAGTTGGTAATCAAGTCTCCATATCTGGTACTTAAGTCTCCCATCATACCTAAAAACCCATTGCTTGCAATCTGTAATCAAAGGAATTCATATGCTGAAGCACACAAGAGAATAAAAATAAATCATATTGAAACTCAGAGTAATCTTTGTCAGATGGTATCTTAAAAAAAGATAATCATCTATCATGCTCCTCATGCTTTATATGCGGTCATTCAACATCATTACCTACATAACACTTAAAAGGTTAACATGGTAAGCAACTGTAATTATTTTGTGAAAAAAAATTGTAGTACCAAACCTTAAATTGCTAAGAATGCTCTCAGATAGATGGACCAATAGATAACTGGAAACACATGGGAGGTGGAGAAACTTCAACGCATAAACCCTAGATCTGTTAACAAACAAACGATCAACATAAATATTTCAAAGCACAGAAATTGGTTGTTACCTGGATGTTATAACTAAGTTAAAACACATTGATTTTAGGGCTAGAAAACATTATGAATTTGTAATGAAAATACAGTTTTATTACTTACCTGGTTAGGAACATCTTCGATTCAGTTTAACCGATGGATGACAAACCATCGGAATCAGGCCTTCTTGGAGATGATTCATATCATCGGAATCATACCATCTCAGATGTAAGAAAGCATAATACAGCAAAGGATTAACACAGAATCAAACTATAAGAAGATCAACGAAATCAAACATTACCCATGGTGTAGGTCTTGCCTGAACCTGTCTGCATACAATTGTTAAGTCAACTTATAACACAATATCAC